>NC_139999.1:48901532-49557230 GCF_964263955.1 Coregonus lavaretus | reverse complement strand
AAAAATAAACCATAAGGAATAAGGTTTTGAAATGTCTGTCCTATATCTAGGAGATACACTACATGACCAAAAGTATGTGGACCCATGCTCGTCGAACATCTCATTCCATAATCATGGGCAGTAATATCGAGTTGGTCCCCCCTTTGCTGCTATAACAGCCTCCACTCTTCTGGGAAGGCTTTCCACTAGAGGTTGGAACATTGCTGCGGGGACTTGCATCCATTCAGTCACAAGAGCATTAGTGAGGTCGGGCTGATGTTAGCCGATTAGGCCTGGCTCGCAGTCCGTGTTCCAATTCATCCCAAAGGTGTTTGATGGGGTTGAGGTCAGGGCTCTGTGCAGGCCAGTCAAGTTCTTCCACACCAATCTCGACAAACCATTTCTGTATGGACCTCGCTTTGTGCACGGGGGCATTGTCATGCTGAAAAAGGAAAGGGCCTTCCTCAAACTGTTGCCACAAAGTTGGAAGCACAGAATTGTCTAGAATGTCATTGTATGCTGTAGCTTTAAGATTTCCCTTCACTGGAACTAAGGGGCCTGCCCGAACCATGAAAAACAGCCCCAGACCATTATTCCACCTCCACCAAACTTTAAGTTGGCACTATGCATTGGGGCAGGTAGCGTTCTCCTGGCATCCACCAAACGCTGATTCGTCCATCGGACTGCCAGATGGTGAAGTGTGATTCATCACTCCAGAGTACGTGTTTCCACTGCTCCATAGTCCAATAGCGGCGAGCTTTACACCACTCCAGCCGACGCTTGGCATTGTGCATGGTGATCTTAGGCTTTTGTGCGGCTGCTCAGCCATGGAAACCCATTTCATGAAGTTTCTGACATTTACATTTTAGTCATTTAGCAGACACTCTTATCCAGAGCGACTTACAGTTAGTGAGTGCATACATTTTCATACTGGCCCCCCGTGGGAAACGAACCCACAACTCTGGTGTTGCAAGCGCCATGTTCTACCAACTGAGCTACAGGGTACGAACAGTTATTGTGCTGACGTTGCTTCCAGAGGCAGTTTGGAACTCGGTAGTGAGTGTTGCAACCGAGGACAGACGATTTTTATGCACTACATGCTTCAGCACTCGGCGGTCCCGATCTGTTAGCTTGTGTGGCCTACCACTTAGCAGCTGAGCCGTTGTTGCTCCTAGACGTTTCCACTTCAAAATAACAGCACTTACAGTTGACCGGGGCAGCTCTAGCAGATCCGAATTTTGACGAATTGACTTGTTGGAAAGGTGGCATCCTATGACGATGCCACATTAAGAGTCACTGAGCTCTTCAGTAAGGCCATTCTACTGCCAATGTTTGTCTATGGAGATTGCATGGCCATGTGCTTGATTTTATACACCTGTCAACAACAGGTGTGGCTGAAATAGCCAAATCCACTAATTTGAAGGTGTTCATATACTTTTGTATATATAGAGTATAAGAAATCTTCGGAAATATTGTTGTTTTTTGGACAGGTATTTTACCCGTTATTTTTGTTGGCACAATACTACCTCCATACTTCCATTCATTTGTATAGGGTACCTTCAGACGAGTCACGTGACACTTGTGGGGGTCGTAGAGCAAAACGGAGAACACCATTGTGTTCGAGAGAGTCTCCTCTTTCTATAGAGTGATCATAGCTTGTAGGCCAAACCTTTGGGACACTTTAGACGTTTTCGTGAGAAGACCGATTTTCCGCAGATGCGGAAGGCCGACATAGGCGGATGCGGTGGATTGACACGTAGCCCTTGCAAAAAAACACATCTCTAGCTTAAACTGACGGATTTTGATGGGGATTTTTAAATTATGTTACTTAGATTGATGCACGGGTACATCAATAGACTTTTAAGGATTAAAATATATGTTCATTATATATATGTTTGCGCCACATGTATCATACTGAATTATAATGTTGAGTCTATTGACCTCTGGTGTCTTGGCATTAGGGAGTGAACGTTATTTATATTGAAGGATACCTGGAGGTAATCGGACCTCTTCTAAATGAAAATGGATGTCCCTCCCTGAGCGTAAAAAAAAATATAACCTGAATTTGTATTTTTTTTACAAAATAGCAGGGAATATTAAATCCCTTTTTTGTTGCAGTCGTGATTTCTATCAAATCAAGCCGTGGTTGAGAACCACTGCTGTATTCATACCATATTCATGTTATCCGCAAGAGAGCGGCATTTGCCAATTTATGTGTTAAGGGCCGTCCACACCAGGGACGATAACTATAACGATAAATTATACATAACTATAAAACGTTGGCGAACATCCATACTAGAGGAAAGTGTATCATTCTACTGTAGCCTACACCTGTCAATCAACTGATCAAAGCATCCTACTGCACATTGTAGGCCTATTAATAAGGTGGTAGCACAGACCATTCAGTGCTTCAGGGTGTATTCATTGTCATAGTGACAACTGCAAATAATACTTAAATGTAGGCTACATGTAGCCTAATGAAAGAAATTATATAGAAACTCGTATTTAAATTAAATGTAGAAATTCAACAACCAACGCTGTTCAGCCTGCACATATTTTACATCATGTCATTGCTTGCCTCATTGCTCAAGTGGTGTGCAAGTGATTCCCATTTTTGTAACGGATGTACATTCGTTTGGATCTTCTTTTTCACTGTGCTCATCACTGTCTGTCCTGTGCAACCATTTAATAGGCCACATCAGTGCAACAATGTTATCTTCACTGACCAGTGATGCTTTCTCTCTCCGCAACTTTCCCCAACAGTTAATTTGGCCTAGGCCTATTTTACATTCAGCAATTAGCAAGAGCAAGCCTGCTTATCTCCACAAAAAGCCTATTAGGCATAATATAAAAAATGCAAAAATATAAATCTGCTATTGCTTTTGTAGCCTATATTTAGCTTTTCATGGGATTTCACAAGAATAGGAATAGTGGAGGCTTGCTTCCATAGCCTATAGCCTATTGCGCATGGGAATAGCTGGAAGAGAGAGGCTAGAGTTGTGTAGCCTAAGAAGCTAAATATTAGCTAGAAATTAGGCTACCAATTAACAAAATATTAGGGCTATAAATATTTACTTGTCAAAGATCTGTGCGTTCCTCCAGGCTGTGCTCTGCAGCAATCGGGCACGCAAAGCTCCACTATTGATTAGGCCTACGTTTTTACATAATAACAACATTCTACCTGGGCTACAACAACACAGTGCAATGAGGAATACATTATTGTTATCAAGTGAATACACAATTATTGACTAGGGCTGTAAACTGTAGGCTAATTAGAATTTTAATTTTAATTTTATTAGGATCCCCGTTAGCTGTGGCGATTGCAGCGGCTGCTCTTCCTGGGGTCCACACAAAACATGAAACATTACATAATATAGAACATTAATAGACAAGAACAACGTAAGGACAGAACTGCATACATTTTAAACATCACACAAAGCTGATGGGGTAGCCTAAGTGTGTGTGTGTTAGTGCAGTGTGTAAGTTGACTATGCAAACAATTTTGAATTTTCAACACATGAATGCTTCTTCTAAAAACAAAATGCAGTCAGTCTCTCCTCTACTTTTAGCCAAGGGAGACTGGCATGTATAGTATTGATATAAGCCCTCTGATTACAGTGAAGAGCAAGACCACTCAAACGTCCTGTTTTGAATGTTACATGCCAAAATAACTGCATAAAATCGAATCACGTTTTATTTGTCACATGCGCCGAATATAACTGGTGTAGACTTTACCATGAAATGCTTGCTTATGATCCTTCCCAACGATGCAGAGTTTATTAACACAAGAGGAATAAAATAAAATAAAATACACAAGAATGGAGCTATATACAGGAAGTACCATACAGCCTAGGCCTGATTATGGAATCATTTGGATCCATTATGGGTCTATTGTCAACAGATCAGTGACAGTTTACAAGGTCCAGAAAGGTAGACCTACATTTGCAGGCTACTCATATGGTGTATTTTAAATCACACATCACACTCTCTCGCTCTCTCTACTTTCAAATTCCCAGCCAGGGGCGTAGGCCTATTCCTTACCGAAACTGTTTATCGTTTATAACTAAATGGAAGCAAACAGAGCAAGACGAGAGTTTCTATTGGGACAAATTCAGGTAGGTCCCTCCCCATTTCGTTCCGTTTGCTTCCATTCAAGAAACAATTTGCAATGGAATTAGCTAAATGAATACGTCCCAGTTCTTTTGGTTTCTGTATTTTACATTCAGCACGCAAGAGCAGGCTGTATTAGTAAAATGCTCAAAATAAGTCTACAACAAACTATTGTAGGCCCAGTCTAGCTTTTCCTGAGACTCCAAGAGCTAAAGAGGAATTATTAGGAATAATATTGCAGTGAATAGCCTATAGGCCTACCCAATGAATTTACACAGTGAAATATATATATTTTATCTGATTTATATATATTATATATATATATATATATATATATATATTTTTTTTTTTTTTTACCTTTATTTAACCAGGTAGGCCAGTTGAGAACAAGTTCTCATTTACAACTGCAACCTGGCCAAGATAAAGCAAAGCAATGCGATAAAAACAACAACACAGAGTTACATATGGGATAAACAAAACATACAGCCAATAACACAATAGAAAATCTGTTATGATGTTAGGGCATAGTATTGTGAGGACCGAGGTAGAGTTACGAGATAATTGGTTTGGGGCCATGAAGTCTACATTCCTTTTGTCAAAGGAGATTACTGATGTTTATGGTAGTATGATGGATAGACAGGATATAATGACCTGGGGCAAAGGGTAATGACAACAGAGAAAGGTAGTGCCTATGACGGTTGATAGATGTATGTGAAAGGAAGGATAACCAAGAGTATAAAAGCTGTGAGATTTGTGTGTGTGTGGGCAGTTCAAATAACAAAGGGCATAGCTATGTCCGTTTGTTAGATGAACCCCAGAGCTCATGATTCAATAAATACTTGGTATAAAATCTCCAAAGAATGTCTAAGTAAATTCTTGCATCTTGACCTTCTCAATACCAGAAACTCATCATAACAAAATCTATATACAGTGTGTGCAAATGTAGTAAGTTATGGAGGTAATGCAATAAATAGGCCATAGTGCAAAATAATTACAATTTAGTATTAACACTGGAGTGATAGATGTGCAGAAGATGATGTGCAAATAGAGATACTGGGGTGCAAATGAGCAAAATAAATAACAATATGGGGATGAGGTTGTTGGGTGTGCTAATTACAGATGGGCTGTGTACAGGTGCAGTGATCGGTAAGCTGCTCTGACAACTGATGCTTAAAGTTAGTGAGGGAGATAATAGTCTCCAGCTTCGGAGATTTTTGCAGTTCGTTCCAGTCATTAGCAGCAGAGAACTGGAAGGAATGGCGGCCAAAGGAGGTGTTGGCTTTGGGGATGACCAGTGAGCTAAGATAAGGCAGGGATTTGCCTACCAGAGATTTATAGATGACCTGGAGCCAGTGGGTTTGGCGACGAATATGTAGTGAGGGCCAGCCAACAGGAGCGTACAGTTCACAATGGTGGGTAGTAAATGTGGCTTTGGTGACTAAACGGATGGCACTGTGATAGACTACATCCAATTTGCTGAGTAGAGTGTTGGAGGCTATTTTGTAAATGACATCGCCGAAGTCAAGGATCGGTAGGATAGTCCGTTTTACGAGGGCATGTTTGGCAGCATGAGTGAAGGAGGCTTTGTTGCGAAATAGGAAGCCGATTCTAGATTTAACTTTGGATTAGAGATGCTTAATGCGAGTCTGGAAGGAGAGTTTACGGTCTAACCAGACACCTAGGTATTTGTAGTTGTCTACATATTCTAAGTCAGACCCGCCGAGAGTAGTGATTCTAGTCGAGTGTGCGGGTGCAAGCAGCGTTCGATTGAAAAGCATGCATTTTGTTTTACTAGCGTTTAAGAGCAGTTGGAGGCTACGGAAGGAGTGTTGTATGGCATTGAAGCTCGTTTGGAGGTTTGTTAACACAGTGTCCAATGAAGGGCCAGATGTATACAAAATGGTGTCGTCTGCGTAGAGGTGGATCTGAGAGTCACCAGCAGCAAGAGCGACATCATTGATATACAGAGAGAATAGAGTCGGCCTGAGAATTGAACCCTGTGGCACCCCCATAGAGACTGCCAGAGGTCCAGACAACAGGCCCTCTGATTTGATACATTGAACTCTATCTGAGAAGTAGTTGGTGAACCAGGCGAGGCAGTCATTTGAGAAACCAAGGCTATTTAGTCAGCCAATAAGAATGCGATGATTGACAGAGTCGAAAGCCTTGGCCAGGTCGATGAAGATGGCTGCACAGTACTGTCTTTTATCGATCGTGGTTATAATATCGTTTAGGACCTTGAGCGTGGCTGAGGTGCACCTATGACCAGCTCGGAAACCAGATTGCATAGCGGAGAAGGTATGGTGGGATTCGAAATGGTCGGTTATCTGTTTGTTAACTTGGCTTTCAAATAATTTCGAAAGGCAGGGCAGGATGGATATAGGTCTGTAACAGTTTGGATCTAGAGTGTCACCCCCTTTGAAGAGGGGTATGAACGTGGCAGCTTTCCAATCTCTGGGGATCTCAGACGATATGAACGAGAGGTTGAACAGGCTTGTGACAGGGGTTGCTACAATTTCGGCTGCTAATTTTAGAAAGAAAGGGTCCAGATTGTCTAACCCAGCTGATTTGTAGGGGTCCAGATTTTGCAGCTCTTTCAGAACATCAGCTATCTGAATTTGGGTTAGGGAGAAGTGGGTAGATTTATCGGTGGTGACAGTGTTTCCTAGCCTCAGTGCAGTGGGCAGCTGGGAGGAGTTGCTCTTATTCTCCATGGACTTTACAGTGTCCCAAAACATTTTGGAGTTAGTTCTACAGGATGCACATTTCTGTTTGAAAAAGCTAGCCTTTGCTTTCCTAACTGATTGTGTATAATTGTTCCTGACTTCCCTGAAAAGTTACATATCACGGGGCTATTCAATGCTAATGCAGTTCACCACAGGATGTTTTTGTGCTGGTCAAGGGCAGTCAAGTCTGGGGTGAACCAGGGGCTATATTTGTTCTTAGTTCTGAATTTTTTGAATGGGGCATGCTTATTTAAGATGGAGAGGAAAGCACTTTTAAAGAACAACCAGGCATCCTCTACTGACGAAATGAGGTCAATAATCATCCAGGATACCCGGGCCAGGTCAATTAGAAAGGCCTGCTCGCTGAAGTGTTTTAGGGATCGTTTGACAGTGATGAGGGGTGGTGGTTTGACCGCGGACCCATTACGGACGCAGGCAATGAGGCAGTGATTGCTGAGATCCTGGTTGAAGCAGAGGTATATTTAGAGGGTGAATTAGTCAGGATGATATCTATGAGGGTGTCTACGTATTTAGGGTTGTACCTGGTAGGTTCCTTGATAATTTGTGTGACATTGAGGGCATCTAGTTTAGATTGTAGGATTGCCGGGGTGTTAAGCATATCTCAGTTTAGGTCACCAAGCAGTACGAACTCTGAGGATAGATGGGGGCAATCAATTCACATATGGTGTCCAGGGCACAGCTGGGGGCTGAGGGGGGTCTGTAGGAAGCAGCAACAGTGAGAGACTTATTTCTGGAAATAAGTAGATTTACAGTAGATTGCAACTCCGCCCCCTTTGGCAGTTCTATCTAGACGGAAAATGTTGTAGTTGGGGATGGACATTTCAGAGGTTTTGGTGGCCTTCCTAAGCCAGGATTCAGACACTGCTAGAACATCAGGGTTGGCAGAGTGTGCTAACGCAGTGAATAACTCAAACTTAGGGAGGAGGCTTCTGATGTTAACATGCAAGAAACCTAGGCTTTTAAGGTTACAGAAGTCAACAAATGATAGCGCCTGGGGAGTAGGAGTGATACTTGGGGCTACAGGGCCTGGGTTAACCTCTACATCACCAGAGGAACAGAGGAGGAGTAGAATAAGGACACGGCTAAAGGCTTTAAGAACTGGTCTTCTAGTGCGTTGGGTACAGAGAATAAAAGGGGCAGATTTCCGGGCGTTGTAGAATAGATTCAGGGCATTTTGTACAGACAAGGATATGGAAGGATATGAGTACAGTGGAGGTAAACCTAAGCGTTGGGTAACGATGAAAGAGATAGCATCATTGGAACAGTCCAGCAGGCATCAGCTGTGTAGCTGAGTGATCATAAGGTCCAGTGAACAGCAATAGGTGAGTCCGGGAGCAAGTTCGATGGCTGCTATAGCACAGGCGAGCAGGAGGCACGGCTGTTGATTGCGTGTGCTAGCGGGCCGGGGCTAGCAGATGGATCTTCGTGGTCGTTGCAATGGGAAGCCTGTTGAAATCACATCAGGCGATTACGTCGGCAGACCACTCGTGATGGATCGGCGGGGCTCCGTGTCGACACTAGGAGGTACGCAGAGTACGACCCTACCTTACACAGGAAGCAGCACAGGTCCTAATCCAGGCACTTGTCATCTCCCGTCTGGATTACTGCAACTCGCTGTTCGCTGGGCTCCCTGCCTGTGCCATTAAACCCCTACAACTCATCCAGAAGGCTGCAGCCCGTCTGGTGTTCAACCTTCCCAAGTTCTCTCATGTCACCCCGCTCCTCCGCACACTCCACTGGCTTCCAGTTGAAGCTCGCATCTGCTACAAGACCATGGTGCTTGCCTACGGCGCTGTGAGGGGAACGGCACCTCCTTACCTTCAGGCTCTGATCAGTCCCTACACCCAAACGACGGCATTGCGTTCTTCCACCTCTGGCCTGCTGGTCCTCCTACCTCTGCGGAAGCACAGTTCCCGCTCAGCCCAGTCAAAACTGTTCGCTGCTCTGGCACCCCAATAGTGGAACAAGCTCCCTCATGACGCCAGGACAGCGGAGTCACTGACCACCTTCCGGAGACACTTGAAACCCTATCTCTTTAAGGAATACCTGGGATAGTATAAAAGTAATCATTCTACTCTAAAAAATAAAAATAAAAAGAATAAAATAAATAAATATATAAAACAAATTAACATTAAAAAAATACTCTACAAATAAAACTTTTGAAAAATATAAAACAATAAATTGTAAAGTGGTTGTCCCACCGGCTATCATAAGGTGAATTCACCAATTTGTAAGTCGCTCTGGATAAGAGCGTCTGCTAAATGACGTAAATGTAAATGTAAAATATATGAGTAATACATTTATTTAGATATATTTATTTCAAATACACTGAGTGTACAAAACATTAGGAACACATTTGCCCAAAACCTTTGCACTCCCTTTTGCCCTCAGAACAGCCTCAATTCATCAGGGCATGGACTCTACAAGGGGTCAAAAGCATTCCAAAGTGATGGTAGCCCATGTTGACTCCAATGCTTCCCACAGTTGTGTCAAGTTGGCTGGATGTCCTTTGGGTGGGGGACCATTCTTAATACACACACTCAAACTGGTGCGCCTGGCACCTACTACCATACCCTGTTCAAATGTCACATATTCACAATCCATGTCTCAATTGTCTCAAGGCTTAACAATTATTCTTTAACCTGTGTCCTCCACTTCATCCACACTGATTTAAGTGATTTTAACAAGTGACATCAATACGGGATCATAGATTTCACCTGGATTCACCTGGTCAGTCTGTCATTGAAAGAGCAGGTGTTCTTAATGTTTTGTACACTCAGTGTATATGTAAATATATTAGGCTTCGGTATGGGTCAAACTCATTCCAAGGACAAATGTAGTGTGGGACAGTTACTGGTTGCATTTACAGCTGCTGTCAATTGCTATTAATAAAAGCCCAAAGGTCCCTTAGCAACAATGAACTCCCCCTCAAACAAAAGGGTGTAACATTCTTCAGATGTATTGGAGATAAGGTACACGACTATTGCTATAGCTTTTGTTTGCTATACGAAACATAACTGACAAGGTGGGAGACATCATTAGTGTCATCAGAAATGGTGAGCCAGAAAAATGAAATGTTGCTTTTATGTTTATAATAATCAAATGATGGTCTATATGCATAGCCACGGGAAGTAGGGGTGTTGAAGGTGCTGTAAATTGAAATAATTTTGCCATAATTATATAATTACTCCTGTCTAAAAACTGACTGAATTTGGGCAGCAAACGCGCCAAACATCAAACAGCTTATTGTGGCCCCTCACCCTGGCAATTGTCACGATCGTCATTTGAAGAAACGGGCCAATGCGCAGCGTGGAATGCGAACATCTTTTATTTTATATTTCACCACATGAACAAAACAACAAAACGATACGTGAAGTCCTTGGGTACATACACAAACCAACACGGAACAAGATACCACACCACACAAATGCCAAACGACTACCTAAGTATGGTTCCCAATCAGACACAACAAGCAACAGCTGATTCACGTTGCCTCTGATTGAGAACCACCCCGGCCAACATAGAAACACATAACATAGACTCTACAAACCCTGGCTCAACATAACAGAGTCCTCAGAGCCAGGGCGTGACAGCAATTTGACTGGTAAACTCATGGGTACACTCAAAATGGCTGCCAGTCCTGACTTGAATGGGCACTGTCATTCTCTGGATTCTATTTTTATGAATTCTATTCATCTTCACGCTGTCAGTGAATAGCTAATAGGCCTTTCACAAATTTCAAAATATAATTGCGGGCACTACGTTTGGAAAGCAAATGCCTGCCGCTAAAAAGAGAAGACTAATCTGCCAGACACATTTTTTTCTCAACAACTCAGACGAACAACACTGTTTTTCAAAGTAGCTCAGGCCTATCTTGAGTGTCACACCCTGGCTCTGGGACTCTATATGTTGAGCCAGGGTGTGGATATTCTATAGGTTGTATTTCTGTGTTGGCCAGAGTGGTTCCCAATCAGAGGCAACGAGTGTCAGCTGTGGCTGGTTGTCTCTGATTGGGAGCCATATTTATAGAGGCTATTTGCCCACAAATGTTGTGGGATCTTGTTTCTAGTCTGTTGTGTTAGACCGTGAACTGTCATGTTATCGTTTTGTTGTTTTTTGATCGTGTCTCTAATAAAGAGTATGTTTGCCTGCAACGCTGCGCCTTGGTCCTCCTCTGTATACGACGATCGTGACAGAAGATCCCACCAAACCAGGACCAAGCAGCGTGTCCAGGAACACACCCAGGAGGTAACGCTGGTGGATGTCCTCCTCGGCTGGGGGCAGATTATGAAGGAGGAGGCCGTCCGGTACCGGAAGGCGATGAAGGGGGAGACCCAGGCAGGAGTGGAGAAGCGGCGTCAACCGGGCCGTGGTCGGACAGGCGAGAGGCACCCCCAATAATTTTTTAGGGGGGGGCACACGGCATGGGCGACTGGGCAGCAGGAGGCTGCCACAGGGCGAATTGGGAGATTAGGAGAGGAGGCCACCGGGTTTTGGGGGCCAGAAGGCAGGTTGGCGGAGCCTGGATGGAGAGCAGAGCCAACTCCCCGTACTCAGGCATGGCAGCATGAGACTGGGCAGGTTCCGCGGTATGTGGAGCTGCGCACTGTGCCACGAGTGGTCCGGCATAGTCCGGTACGTCCTGTGCGAGCACCCCGCACGTGTTGTGCGAAGGTGGGCATGCAGCCAGGACGGAGTGTGCCGGCTCAGCGCTCGTGGCCTCCAGTGCCTCTCCTCGGTCCCGGATATCCTGCGCCAGTGTCACGTGCTGTTATGCCAGTACGGGTACACAGCCCTGTACGTCCTGAGCTGATGCCTCACACAGAGTGTGTGAAGGTAAGCATTCAGCCAGGACGGGTTGTGGCAGCTCTTCACTCCAGGTCTCCTATCCGTCTCCACAGCCCGGTCCTCCACAGCCTGCTCCTCGCACCAAGCCTACGGTGTGCGTCGCCAGCCCGGTCCGGCCTGTCCCTGCTCCTCGCACCAAGCCTACGGTGTGCGTCGCCAGCCCGGTCCGGCCTGTCCCTGCTCCACGCACCAAGCCTACGGTGTGCGTCGCCAGCCCGGTCCGGCCTGTCCCTGCTCCTCGCACCAAGCCACGGGTGCGCATCGTCAGCCCGGTCCGGCCTGTCCCTGCTCCTCGCACCAAGCCAGGGGTGCGCATCGTCAGCCCGGTCCGGCCCGTTCCTACTCCACGCACCAAGCCAGGGGTGTGCATCGTCAGCCCGGTCCGGCCCGTTCCTACTCCACGCACCAAGCCAGGGGTGCGCATCGTCAGCCCGGTCCGGCCCGTTCCTACTCCACGCACCAAGCCAGGGGTGCGCATCGTCAGCCCGGTCCGGCCCGTTCCTACTCCACGCACCAAGCCAGGGGTGCGAGTCGTCAGCCCGGTCCGGCCCGGTCCGGCTCCACGCACCAAGCCAGGGGTGCGCGTCGTCAGTCCAGCACAACCCGTGCCTGGGTCACCGGTGCCTGGTAAGGTAGCGGTCCGCTTCTACGATGTCCGGTCCAGCTCCAGCCAGCGGGGCCAGACCGGACCAGGGGCGCCACGGGGGGATGGTGGAAGGGTGGTGGTCAAGCCCGGAGCCGGAACCGCCTCCGAGGAGGAATGCCCACCCAGCCCTCCCCTGGTTTGTGTACGTTTAGGCGCGGTCGCAGTCCGCGCCTTTAGGGGGGGGTACTGTCACACCCTGGCTCTGGGACTCTATATGTTGAGCCAGGGTGTGGATATTCTATAGGTTGTATTTCTGTGTTGGCCAGAGTGGTTCCCAATCAGAGGCAACGAGTGTCAGCTGTGGCTGGTTGTCTCTGATTGGGAGCCATATTTATAGAGGCTATTTGCCCACAAATGTTGTGGGATCTTGTTTCTAGTCTGTTGTGTTAGACCGTGAACTGTCACGTTATCGTTTTGTTGTTTTTTGATCGTGTCTCTAATAAAGAGTATGTTTGCCTGCAACGCTGCGCCTTGGTCCTCCTCTGTATACGACGATCGTGACATTGAGACCATCACCGGTATGGTGAGAAGCCTAGGCTACGCATATCCATGCTATATTCATCATTGTGTAAGTCAGTGCCACTGGAAAGTTGATTTACATAGCCTACTGTAGCCTATAATAAATATATTTCCTCTTAATATTGTACAATCTGTGTCTCCCTTCTTTTTATTGGCCATGGGCCAGGTCAAGACCAGGTCATTTTTATTGATCTGTGTCAGAGCCACTCATTTAGGTAATTTTGGTAGTATTAAAAAATATTCTGATAATGTCTCCTGTCATGTCGGCCTAAATTACTTGAATGAAATGGCCACATTTTTCTGGACCCTGCAAAAAAAAAATCCCCATGTGTGTAAATCCTAAAAACGCTTCTGCTGAACTGTATGCCACTATGCAAATGCAATGATAGAATGGGTTATTGGAGAAAAGATGTACCTCCCCCAGCAAACCAAACTCAAAACATATTCTCATTGCTATGTCTACAGTGTATGCATCATGTTAAATTGGTAGTAATGGTTTAAGCATTGGCCATGGGAAAGTAAGTTCTCACTGGTTGCTGCACTTTCACACCATTATAGCATATCCTAGGTCAACAAATGGCAATTTGCTGTCATAATTCGTCTATAGTGAAGGGGTGGGTCAGATTTCACTTTGGCTCTTTAGTTTTTAGCGTTTTTTCTAAACAAAGCAATTATTCTCCAATAGCCTATAAGGCAATACGAAAATGCTCTAAATTCTTCAAATATTTAACGAGTCATGGCTCAGCCCTGCATGGAGTGATTTATTTTTGGAAGCAATAACATAACATAAGCTATTTTAGTAGGCTATGATACTCAAGAAGGAGTCAGAAACATAAATTCTGCCACTGTGTAGAGGATAAATGTTTGTTGATATTACAAAAAAAAATGCATTTGTTGTTTTAGCCTACTGTTTATGAAACAAAAATATGTAATTCACAGTCACTATCAAGTTCAAAGTTATGTTCAAATAAACAGTACATTTGGTGATGCAAACACTACAGAAGAAGATTTGCAGCAATACAATATTTTCAATATAACATTACATAGTCTAGTTATTAAAATCTTACCTTGAACCATGATCGCGTTGATGTACAGCCAGGCAAGAGTCTGGGATATGCTGGCTGAGCGGGGGATATTGGATGTAGGTTATTCTCAGTGACTGTGTCTATTACCCTGTGCCGCGCTATTCAGACTGTGAACGAAGGTTTTATTTGGAGTGGTCATGCGTGTCACAAAAATTCCTTGGAACTGTAGGTTGCTCTTGCCAAATAGCAGCGCACCAAACATTGCAGAAAGCGACAGCATAATGCATCACTTCGGTTGGGGAGTCATTTGGCTTCCCTAGAACACCTGCATACGCTTGCGCCATGCAGGGAAAGGGTGCGCACGCGCAAACACACACACAGACACACACACTCCACTGAGGAGACCTCGACCTATAGTTGCATAATTTACTGCATTAATTTGTGTGACAATAGGGAATTCATTTTCATTTTTGTGTAAATTGGGGGGGGGGGGAGTTAAATGCTAATTTCTAGTGACTTTTGAGAAAGGGATACAGACAAATCTTAATTTGCAAATGGGCAAATTTACAAGGCTAAAGGGGGGCCTTACTCTGGTACAGTCCAATCAGTCTTAGGGCCATGTCCATCCATTCATGCTGTACTGAATACCAGTATGACTGTTAATGTGGAGATATTCAATTAAACAACCATTTTGTACTTTTTCTCTGCTACTGTATGATTCATTATGATTAATCGCCACTTGGTATGGCAACTTCTTGGAATCAGACCGACTGCAATGCGCTACAGAGGGTAGTGCGTACGGTCCAGTACATCACTGGGGCTGAGCTCCCTGCCATCCAGGACCTCTATACCAGGCGGTGTCAGAGAAAGGCCCTAGAAATAGTCAAAGATTCCAGCCACCCAACTCATAGACTCTTCTCTCTGCTACCGATGCTGTACCGATGCACCAAGTCTGGAACCAACAGGATCCTGAAGAGCTTCTACCCCCAAGCCATTAGACTGCTAAATAGTTAGTCAGGGTAGCTATTTGCTTAACTACACTGAACAAAAATATAAAGGCAACATGTAAAGTGATGGTCCTATGTTTCATGAGCTGAAATAAAAGATCCCAGAAAATTTCCATACGCACAAAAAGCTTAGCTCTCTCAAATGTTGTGCACAAATTTGTTTACATCACTGTTTGTGAGCATTTCTCCTTTGCCAAGATAATCCATCCACCTGATAGGTGTGGCATATCATGAAGCTGATTTAACAGCATGATCATTACACAGGTGCACCTTGTGCTGGGGACAATAAAAGGCCACTCTAAAATGTGCAGTTTTGTCACACAACACAATGCCACAGATGTTTCAAGTTTTGAGGAGGCATGCAATTGGCATGCTGACTGCAAGAATTTCCACCAGAGCTGTTGACAGAGAATTGAATGTTAATTTCTCTACAATAAGCCGCCTCCAACGTCATTTTAGATAATTTGGCAGTATGTCCAACCGGTCTCACAACCGCAGACCATGTGTAACCACGCCAGCCCAGGACCTCCACATCCGGCATCGTCACCTGCGGGATCGTCTGAGACCAGCCACCCGGACAGCTGATGAAACTGAGGAGTATTTCTGCTGTAATAAAGCCGTTTTGTGGGGAAAAACTCATTCTGATTTGCTAGGCCCACTCATGGCTGCGCCCCTGCCCAGTCATGTGAAATCCATAGATTAGGGCCTAATGAATTTATTTCAATTGACTGATTTCCTTATATGAACTGTAACTCACCAAAATTGTAAAATTGTTGCATGTTGCGTTTATATTTTTGTATGCAAATTATGCAAATTAACTGTGATTTTACAAACAAAATTGACTGGTATTTTTTTATTTCAGATAACATTACATGTCTAATGAAGTTCTGATAATAAATAATTTTATACTTTGCTGTGATTCTTGCTTTATCCAATAGTTTCTTATTGAGGTCAAATTGACCCTCGTGGGTAATCTGTTATGTGGGCAGCTTGTCTCTCCCTTTTCTGTTTCCCTTCTTCCTTGTTTTGTCCCCTCTTTGTCTGTTGTATCTGTATGTGTGTTTGTCCCCATTATGTGGGTGTGTCTGGAGTGGATCGGGGGGCGTGCTCAGGATCTGCCTCTCCTGTGCAGCTGCGGGTTGTTTCCAGTGATTCCTGCCTACGCAGCTGCATCCTATTCTCTCATCAACCTGCACTACTAATTCATGGGCATGGCTCTCCACCGGCGCCAGATCGTTGTTCTTAGTAGAGCGGTAACTTGGCTCACCAGTAGAGTTAAATTGTCTTTGTCTTCAGCCTGGCTCTTTACTCTCCTTAACCTGTCGTTTGTTTTGTCTTCAGTTCAGACATACCTCCCAACCTGCCGGCCTGCCTGCCTGCCTCAGCCTCTCCTTCCTCCGGAGCCGACTAGCCCACTCTGTTCCTTTTCTTCAGTTGTTTTTGGACTAAGACAAATTGAACTTTTATTAAAATAATTTTTGTTTCCTCCACTCCCTTAGTCGTGTTTGTTTCTCTGAGTGCTGGGTTGAACCATAGCTTAACAGAACGATCTGGCCATGGACCCAACAGAGAAACAGCACGGGGCAAACGAAGACAGCTTCCAACAAGCTATCCAGGCTCAAGGAACGTTGCTAGGACAGCATGACCAATTGATTCGGACTCTTTTGGAAGATAATCATCAACTGCTGAACCAGGTGACTCAGTTAACTACACAAGTCTCTAAATTGTCTGTTATCAGTTCTCCATCTCTCTCTGACCCCCAGTTTGATGCACCCCAAGTTGTTTCCTCTGACATTATGCAGGCTTTGTTCCATCGGGAACCCCCTGTCACGTCGCCTGAACCGTTCAATGGAGAATTGGACAAGTGCCGGGGATTTTTGCTTCAGTGTGACTTGATTTTTCGGCAGAGACCACTGTCGTTTTCTACTGATTCCTCTAAGGTACATTATGTTCTGGGGCTGTTAAGAGGGAGAGCTCTGGTTTGGGCTGAGGCTGTGTGCTCAAATCAAACTTTGACTGGATTGACTTTTGCTGATTTTTCTGCTAAATTGAAGACTGTTTTTGACCATCCTGACCATGTGGGTAATTCCTCCAAGATACTTTTTAATTTGAGGCAGGGTTCTAACAGTGTGGCTGAGTACTCTATTGAGTTCTGGACTTTGGCATTGGACTCCAAGTGGAACAATGTGGCACTTCAAGGAGCATTTCTAAACGGTTTGAATGAAGCCATTAAGGATGAACTGGCTGCTCGTGATGAGCCACATGATTTAGATTCTCTTGTTTCCCTGTCCATTAAGCTAGACAACCGGTTGCGGGAGAGGCGTCGGGAGAGAGGCGGTCGGCCACATCTAGGAGGACGAGTTCCCCAGCCTTCAACCACTCGAGTCTCGCCTCCCCGGAGCCGTCAGCTTCGTGTTCCTGATCCCATCCCGAGCACAGAGGAGGAAACAATGCAAGTGGGTCGAGCTCGACTACCTCCAGCAGAGCGGCAACGGCGCCTCCAGGCGGGTGAGTGCCTGTACTGTGGAGACGCCACACACATTCTGGCTACATGCCCTAAGCGACCAAAAGACAAGGCTCGCTCGTAACGGTGGGTCTACTTGCGAGCCCAGAGTTAGATCCTGAACCCATCATTCCCCGATTACAAGTACCTGTAACCTTACGTTTCCAGAGTCATTCCCTGCCACTCTCAGCTCTCATAGACTCAGGTGCAGAAGACAACTTTATTAGCCACCAGTTCGTTACACAAGCTCGCATCCCCACGGAGCCACTACCTACCCCCATTCGGGTCACAGCCCTTGATGGGCGCCTCCTCGCGGAGATAACTCATCAAACCACCCCCGTTTCCCTAGTGATTTCTGGCAATCATTGTGAAAGCATTCAGTTAAGAGTTATGTCTGGCTCAGCTACCTCCCTAATCCTTGGCTTCCCCTGGTTGGCTCTTCACAACCCACAAATTGATTGGACACGTCACACCATTCTCAGTTGGAGCACTAACTGCCATTCAGAGTGCCTTAGGTCAGCGGTTCCCCCCACTAAGTGTAACCCAACTCATCCCTCAGCTCCTCTCGATCTGTCATCTGTTCCCAAAGAATACCATGACTTAGCGGAGGTTTTCAGTAAGGACAAGGCTCTGTCTCTACCACCACATAGGCCTTATGTTTGCCCTATTGAACTGCTTCCTGGTGCTCCCTTGCCCTCTAGTCGCTTATACAATCTGTCCCGACCGGAAAGAGAGGCAATGGAGCAGTATATTGGGGATTCTCTGGCCTCGGGCATAATCCGTCCCTCGTCGTCTCCTTTGGGTGCAGGTTTCTTTTTCGTTGAAAAGAAAGACAAGTCGTTACGCCCCTGTATCGATTTCAGGGGATTAAACAACATAACTGTTAAAAACAAGTATCCCCTTCCACTCATCAACTCAGCTTTTGAACCTCTGCATGGCGCCACAGTTTTCTCCAAGCTCGACCTCAGGAACGCTTATCACCTTGTCAGAATCCGAAAGGGAGATGAGTGGAAAACCGCTTTCAACACTCCACTGGGGCATTTTGAGTATTTGGTCATGCCCTTTGGGCTCTCAAATGCCCCTGCTGTATTCCAAGCCATGGTGAACGATGTTCTTAGGGATTTTTTGAACCGTTTTGTCTTTGTATACCTGGATGATATTCTTGTTTTTTCCAAGTCACCCGAGGAGCATGAGTCACACGTCCATCAAGTCCTTCAACGGCTCTTGGAGAATAAGCTGTACGTCAAAGCAGAAAAGTGTGAGTTCCACAAACAGTCTACATCGTTTCATCATTGAGAGCGGGCAGGTGAAGGCGGACCCCGAGAAGATCCAAGCAGTGACGGAATGGCCCACACCCACCACCCGTAAGCAACTTCAACGATTTTTGGGCTTTGCTAACTTCTACCGAAGATTCATTAAGGGTTTTAGTAAAGTGGTGGCACCCCTTACTAGACTCACATCCCCTAAGGTCCCTTTTCTGTGGTCCTCTGAGGCGGAGCAGGCAGTAGGGGTTTTGAAGGAACTGTTTTCCACCTCCCCCGTGTTGATACACCCCAATACCTCTCTGCAGTTTATTGTGGAGGTGGACGCGTCTGACTCAGGTGTGGGAGCAGTCCTCTCCCAGCGCTCCCCCACTGACCAAAGGCTTAACCCCTGTGCTTTTTTCCAAGAAATTGTCACCCACAGAACGGAATTACGACGTTGGAAACCGGGAACTGCTGGCGGTCAAGCTAGCACTGGAAGAATGGCGGCACTGGCTGGATGGAGCTGAACTGCCGTTTGTGGTCTGGACAGACCACAAAAACTTGGCTTACATCCAAGCCACTAAGAGACTCAACTCACGCCAAGCCAGATGGGCCCTGTTTTTTAGTAGGTTTAACTTTATTCTTCCATACAGACCGGGGTCAAGAAATGTTAAACCAGATGCTTTGTCCCGCCAGTTTGCTGACCCTTCGGAGACCAGCGAGCCTGAGGCAGTCCTACCTTCCTCATGCGTCGTGGCGGCAGTACAGTGGGAGATCGAGTCTCTTGTGAAGACTGCACTTGCCACGGACCCGGGACCGGGTGATGGACCTCCCAACCTACTCTTTGTTCCTGAGACGGTCCGGTCTCAGGTGTTGCAGTGGATTCACACCTCCCGTTTTGCTGGTCACCCTGGAATGAGACGCACGTTGACGCTGCTTAGGAGACATTTTTGGTGGCCTTCAATGGAAACTGACGTTCGGGCTTTTGTGGCAGCCTGTTCAACCTGTGCTCGGGGCAAAGCCTCCCATCAGTCCCCTTCGGGGCTGCTGCTACCCCTCCCAGTTCCCAGCCGTCCCTGGTCCCACATAGCCATGGATTTTGTCACCGGCCTACCCAAGTCTGAAGGTAATGATACTATACTTACCATTGTGGACAGATTCTCTAAATCTGTTCACTATATAGCATTACCAAAATTACCGTCTGCCAGTGAGACAGCGGACCTCCTAGTCCAACATGTATTCCGTCCCCATGGAATACCTGTGGACATCGTATCTGATAGAGGCCCACAGTTTACTTCCCGTGTTTGGAAGGTGTTCTGTTCTGCTTTGGGTGCTTCCGTTAGTCTGTCCTCAGGGTTTCATCCCCAGACCAACGGTCAAACAGAAAGAGCCAATCAAAACCTCGAAGCAACCCTTCGTTGTGTGGCTGCTCAACATCCATCATCCTGGGCCAAACATCTGCCTTGGATAGAGTATGCCCACAACTCCCTCACCACCTCTGCCACCGGCCTTTCACCCTTCGAAGTAACCATGGGTTATCAACCCCCTCTGTTTCCTGCTCAGGAGAAGGAATTGGCTGTTCCTTCGGTTCAGGAGAACCTCCGCCGCTGCCAGAGAGTGTGGAGCGACGCTCGGGAAGCGTCGCTTCGGACCACCGACAGGAACAAAACGACAGCGGATAGGAGCAGGACTCCCGCACCTGTGTTTCATCCTGGTCAAGAAGTTTGGCTGTCATCTAAGAACGTACCTCTTCGTACCAAATCACGCAAGCTGTCTCCTCGGTACCTGGGTCCGTTTGTGGTGGAGTCCATCGTTAACCCCGCTGCGGTTCGTTTGAAGTTGCCTTCAGCCATGAAGATACACCCTACTTTCCACGTCTCCCAACTGAAACCTGTGTCCTCCAGCCTTTTGTGTCCGCCGGCAGATCCACCTCCACCTGTTCGCCTCATTGACGACCATCCGGCCTACACCGTCAGTAGGCTCCTGACTCTCGGAGGCGGGGTAGGGGTCTCCAATACCTAGTCGATTGGGAAGGTTATGGACCAGAGGAGAGGTCTTGGGTCCCTAAGCGTTTTGTGTTGGATCCTCAGCTGATCACGGACTTCCATCATGACAACCCTGACAGGCCTGGTGGGTCGCCAGGTGGCGACCATTGAGGGGGGGGTACTGTTATGTGGGCAGCTTGTCTCTCCCTTTTCTGTTTCCCTTGTTTTGTCCCCTCTTTGTCTGTTGTATCTGTATGTGTGTTTGTCCCCATTATGTGGGTGTGTCTGGAGTGGATCGGGGGGTGTGCTCAGGATCTGCCTCTCCTGTGCAGCTGCGGGTTGTTTCCAGTGATTCCTGCCTACGCAGCTGCATCCTATTCTCTCATCAACCTGCACTACTAATTCATGGGCATGGCTCTCCACCGGCGCCAGATCGTTGTTCTTACTAGAGCGGTAACTTGGCTCACCAGTAGAGTTAAATTGTCTTTGTCTTCAGCCTGGCTCTTTACTCTCCTTAACCTGTCGTTTGTTTTGTCTTCAGTTCAGACATACCTGCCTGCCTGCCTGCCTGCCTCAGCCTCTCCTTCCTCCGGAGCCGACTAGCCCACTCTGTTCCTTTTCTTCAGTTGTTTTTGGACTAAGACAAATTGAACTTTTATTAAAATAATTTTTGTTTCCTCCACTCCCTTAGTCGTGTTTGTTTCTCTGAGTGCTGGGTTGAACCATAGCTTAACATAATCAATGTATGAAAAATATGTTTGTAGTTTTAATGGGTTAATGGAAACCATTGTGTAAGCATTCAATAAGTGATAATGCCCTCGAAGCCGGTGTTTGGTGGATATATTGGCACGGGTGTTGTTAGGCCCGAAACGAAGTCAAGTCATATTTTCATAAAAAACGTTATTTTGGTGAATTTATTCATACTATTTAATTATTCCACAAGATATAGTCCCGACACAAATCTAAACTTGCTACCTAAGCCGGCTGGTCGTTCGTTCTATCGGTTCGGTTGCCAGAGATGCGACCCAGTTGTTCAGTCTTTTTGTTCTGTATCTATGGACACGACCCAGTTTTTCATTCTAAATGTTTCATTGCCATACTGGCTGGCAACGTTCTTATCCATTGCTTGCTAGCTAGCCAACTGTTGCAAACTTACAGTCACGTCAAAAAGTGCAGCCAGAATAACAGCAAAGTAGCTGCATTTGCATTTGTTTAAGCTGTTTTCTAGTGACATTTATTTGGATACATACAGTACCAGTCAAAAGTTTGGACACCTATTCATTCAAGGGTTTATCTTAATTTTTTTTACTATTTTCTACATTGTAGAATAATAGTGAAGAAAGATAGGGATGGCTGCCATTTTATGGACTCTTAACCAACCGTGCTATTTTGTGTGTTTTTTTGCATTGTTTGTAATTTATTTTGTACCTAATGTTGCTGCTACCGTCTCTTATGACCGAAAAGAGCTTCTGGACATCAAAACAGCGATTACTCACCTTGAACTAGATGAAGAATTTTTATTTTATGAGGGATTTGCTCCAGTCACCCGACAGGGCCCTCATTCCCATCATTCGCAGTAGAAAGAAAAGGAGATAGGGGTGCTTGGTAAGGAGCTGGCGACTAGTGTCTAATCTGCCTTTGCCATCGATACTATTGGCCAATTTACAATTGCTTGATAATAAATTGGACGAACTACAGGCACGAATATCCTACCAATGGGACATTAATAACTGTAATATCTTATGTTTCACCGAGTAGTGGCTGAACGATGACATGAATAACATACAGCTGGCGGGTTATACACAGTATCGGCAGGATAGAACAGCAGCCTCTGGAAAGACAAGGGGTGGCGGTCTATGTATATTTGTAAACAACAGCTGTTGCACGATATCTAAGGAAGTTTCGAGGTTTTGCTCACCTGAGGTAGAGTATTTCATGATAAGCTGTAGACCACACTATCTACAAAGATAGTTTTCATCTATATTCTTCATAGCAGTCTATTTACCACCACAAACCGATGCTGGCACTAAGACTGATCTCAATAAACTGTATGCGGCCATAAGGAAACAGGAAAATGCTCATCCAGAGGCGGCACTCCTAGTGGCCGGGGACTTTAATGCAGGGAAACTTAAATCCGTTTTACCTCATTTCAAATTTGGACTCATCAGACCAAAGGACAGATTTCCACCGGTCTAATGTCCATTGCTTGTGTTTCTTGGCCCAAGCAAGTTTATTCTTATTATTGGTGTCCTTTAGTAGTGGTTTCTTTACAGAAATTCGACCATGAAGGCCTGAATCACGCAGTCTCCTCTGAACAGTTGATGTTGAGATGTGTCTGTTACTTGAACTCTGTGAAGCATTTATTTGGGCTGCAATCTGAGGTGTGTTTAATTGCCGATTTCTGAGGCTGGTAACTAATGAACTTATCCTCTGCAGCAGAGGTAACTCTGGGTCTTCCTTTCCTGTGGCGGTCCTCATGAGAGCCAGTGTCATCATAGCTCTTGATGGTTTTTTCGACTGCACTTGATGAAACTTTCAAAGTTCCTGAAATGTTCCGGATTGGCTGACCTTCATGTCTTAAAGTAATAATGGACTGTCATTTCTCTTTGCTTATTTGAACTGTTCTTGCCATAAAATGGACTTGGTCTTTTACCAAATAGGGCTATCTTCTGTATACCAACCCTACATTTACATTTTAGTCATTTAGCAGACCCTACCTTGTCACAACACAACTGATTGGCTCAAACGCATTAAGTAGGAAAGAAATTCCACAAATTAACTTTTAGAAAGGCACACCTGTTAATTGAAATGCATTCCAGGTGACTACCTCATGAAGCTGTTTGAGAGAATCCCAAGAGTGTGAAAGCTGTCATCAAGGTAAAGGGTGACTACTTTGAAGAATGTATTACTTTTTTGGATACTATATGATTCCATGTGCTATTTCATAGTTTTGATGTCTTCACTATTATTCAACAATGTAGAAAATAGTAAAAATAAAGAACAACCCTTGAATGAGTAGGAGTGTCCAAACTTTTGACTTGTACTGTATGTCACCAAATTATTGATTGAAACACACTGTTTTGCAATGAAGGTCTACAATAGCCTCAACAGCACTCTTTAGGGTAGCACCACGGTGTAGCCGGAGGACAGCTAGTTTCCATCCTCCTCTGGGTACATTGACTTCAAAACCTAGGAGGATTATGGATCTCACCCCCTTCCATAGACTTACACAGTAATTATTACAACCTCCAGAGGATGTCTTCCAACCTATCAGAGCTTTTGCAGCATGCACCCAATCAAAGGATCAGATAATTAATCTTGTGCTGAGAGCATAAGCTACAGGTAGCTAACACTGCAGTGCATAAAATGTGGTGAGTAGTTGACTCAAAGAGAGAAAAAGTTAAACAGTTTCAAACAAATTAATTTATTCAATAATGAAGGAGAGAGAGAGAGAGCTAGCTATATTTTTTATTTCACTTTAACTTACCTAGCTAGTGAATGCAGCCAGCTAATTTTGCCTACTCAAATACCTGGCTCAAACAGAGATGGATGCTATGTTAGCTAGCTGGCTATAGCTATCCAACACTGGAACTCTTCCAAGTCAAGGTAAGCTTTTGGTTTGATTAATTTATTGCCACCTGGGCCCGCTGGTGTAACTGCTAAACTGCTTGCTGACTGTACACTGTACTGCATGATTGTAGCGGGTTTACTAACGCATTAGTTCTAGTAGCTATGTTTAATATGACAGCTTATAATGGTGACAACGATGTAGGCTGTGTGTAGCGGTTAGCGGTTATGATATGAAGGTTTGGCTTGTAAACTTTTTTTGCCTGGTCACAGACAGCTGATGTGTTGTGCACTGTAGTCCACAAGCGAAGGGAAAAGGTGAGAGGAGGAGAGTGAGTAGATGCGAGAAGGAATTATAGCTACAACAATCAAAGTGATCATGCTGTTTGTATGTGGCTGCTTTGAAAGTGAACTGTTTGTGTGATAAGGGGTCTGTTCATTCCGTCGATACTGTTGAAAAACGTTAAATGGAAGCAAATGGAACAAAACTGAGATAAACATACTTGAATTTGTTTGCAACTGTTGGACTAATGATTACAACCTAGATCAGCTAGATGCAAGCAAGAGTGTGCAAGACAGTATTGAATGTGTTACTGTCTTTCACCTTGATTACTCAAATTTCTCTTGACCTGTGCACCTACATTGTAAACTTTCATTCATATAGGCTAGGTTGTACCAACCTCATGAAATGGGTATAGGGAACATTTTAGTATCATGTAGTAGCCTAAACCTATCAATGTTACATTGAGCTGGGTGAATGGAATATGAATGACAGTCATGCAATATACTGTAATAGAAATAAGGCCATGCTCCAATAAAAATGTACATCCTCCCTCATCTTAAACAGCACCAACCGCAACTGTTATATACAGTTGAAGTTGGAAGTTTACATACACTTTGGTTGGAGTCATTAATACTTGTTTTTCAACCACTCCACAAATTTCTTGTTAACAAACTATAGTTTTGGCAATTCGGTTAGGACATCTACTTTGTGCATGACACAAGTCACTTTTCCAACAATTGTTTACAGACAGATTATTTCACTTATAATTCACTGTATCACAATTCCAGTGGGAAAGAAGTTTACATACACTAAGTTGACTGTGCCTTTAAACAGCTTGGAAAATTTCAGAAAATGATGTCATGGCTTTAGAAGGTTCTGATAGGCTAATTTACATAATTTGAGTCAATTGGAGGTGTACCTGTGGATGTATTTCAAGTCCTACCTTCAAACTCAGTGCCCCTTTGCTTGACATCATGGGGAAATCAAAAGAAATCAGCCAAGACTTCATAAAATAAATTGTAGACCTCCACAAGTCTGGTTCATCCTTGGGAGCAATTTCCAAACACCTGAAAGTACCACGTTCATCTGTACAAACAATAGTACGCAAGTATAAACACCATGGGACCACGCAGCCGTCATACCACTCAGGAAGGAGACGCGTTCTGTCTCCTAGAGATTAACGTACTTTGGTGCGAAAAGTGCAAATCAATCCCAGAACAACAGCAAAGGACCTTGTGAAGATGCTGGAGGAAACAGGTACAAAAGTATCAATATCCACAGTAAAACTGTTTGGCAATAATGACCATCGTTATGTTAGGAGGAAAAAGGGGAAAGCTTGCAAGCCATAGAACACCATCCCAACCGTGAAGCACGGTGGTGGCAGCATCATGCTGTGGGGGTGCTTTGCTGCAGGAGGGACTGGTGCACTTCACAAAATAGATGGCATCATGACGAAGGAAAATAATGTGGATATATTGCAGCAACATCTCAAGACATCAGTCAGGAAGTTAAAGCTTTGTCGCAAATGGGTCTTCCAAATGGACAATGACCCCAAGCAGACTTCCAAAGTTGTGGCAAAATGGCTTAAGGACAACAAAGTCAAGGTATTGGAGTGGCCATCACAAAGCCCTGACCTCAATCCTATAGAACATTTGTGGGCAGAACTGAAAAAGTGTATGCGAGCAAGGAGGCCTACAAACCTGACTCAGTTACACCAGCTCTGTCAGGAGGAATGGGCCAAAATTCACCCAACTTATTGTGGGAAGCTTGTGGAAGGCTACCCGAAACGTTTGACCCAAGTTAAACAATTTAAAGGCAATGCTACCAAATACTAATTGAGTGTATGTAAACTTCTGACCCACTGGGAATGTGATGAAATAAATAAAAGCTGAAATAAATCATTCTCTCTACTATTATTCTGACATTTCACATTCTTAAAATAAAGTGGTGATCCTAACCGACCTAAGACAGGGAATGTTTACTAGGATTAAATGTCAGGAATTGTGAAAAACTGAGTTAAATGTATTTGGCTAAGGTGTATGTAAACTTCCGACTTCAACTGTAAATGTGATTTCAGTATTTTATTTTTAATACATTTGCTGAAAAAATCTTTTTTTTTTAAACAGTTTTTGCTTTGTCATAATGGGGTATGGTGTGTAAATTGAGGGAAAACAACTGTTTAATCAAAATGTGGAAAAAGTCAAGGGGTCTGAATACTTTCCAAATGCACTGTATATTATAGTTAACTGTACATTTACATTTTAGTCATTTAGCAGACGCTCTTATCCAGAGCGACTTACAGTTAGTGAATACATATATATTTTTTTTATACTGGCCCCCCGTGGGAAACGAACCCACAACCCTGGCGTTGCAAACGCCATGCTCTATCAACTGAGCTACATCCCTGCCGGCCATTCCCTCCCCTACCCTGGACGACGCTGGGCCAATTGTGCGCCGCCCATGAGTCTCCCGGTCGCGGCCGGCTGCGACAGAGCCTGGATTCGAACCAGGATCTCTAGTGGCACAGTTAGCACTGCGATGCGGCGCCTTAGACCACTGCGCCACTCAGGAGACTACTGTACATACTACAGTACATTATACAGTATTCACTGTAGTGTTTTTGCAGACTTTAGTCCACAGAAACACTACAGTGAATACTATAGTGTTTACACAATAGTATACTATAGTATTTTTTCATGTAGGTATATCCTAATAACTGTGAATGGTTTACTTAGTGTAGTTATTGTAAAGGTTTCTGGCAACTAATCTTCATCTGAAATCTAACAAAGGCCCAAAGAAAAGCCATCTCTATGTTGCACTTCTACTAACACTGCATGCTGAATATATCATTTGTCACTCATTTGTTTATTTAAACTGCCAGTAAGCATGAATTCAAGACTTATTTCACAGAACCATTTCAATAACAATGTTATTTTGTTTGTCTGAATTGCAGATTGTTAATAGTTCTTGGGTGACTATTGGCATGTAGGTTTTCTTGGAATTTCTGGGGAAACATTTGCATGTTATTTTGGGATAGCTTTTCACATAGTTGTTGAGAAGTGGGAGGTGCATCACTCACAGGACATTGTTTCCATTATCTTCAGCTTGTGTGTCGGCCAAAGATGAGGCCTTCTGGGTCCTGTCACCATTCGGGTCACAGGGGTCAGGGAAGGACACTGAAGACACCTCTGTGGGGTCACCATCTTCTCTGTCATCTTCCCTTTTCCCATTTGTCCTACAGCATGAGTGGCCGGAGCAGAAACTTCCATTATGGGAGATATCATAAGGTTTTGGGGGGACTGCAGTGCCACTACTAAGGGCCGACTATGGGAGTGTCTTGTCGACAAGGGGGAGGAGCCATACTCTGAGGACAGGAGAGAGCTCATACAGGAACCCTCACTCAGGGACCACCCCAAAGCACCACGTTTCCATGGAAACGCCTCACACCCACCAATCAGATCCCCCGTCTTGAGGTCGGTCTCGCTGGGGTGCCTTCCTGGTCCACCTTCTCCATCTTGGGGCACCGCTGTCATCAGTTACCCCTCTATGCCTGGGGATTTGGGCGACTGGGATGCTTCTTTGGCTCCTTTGCTCCCTTTCGAGTCCGCTTTGAAAGGGAGGTTAAAACACGTGACGTGAGTGCTGTCCCTAGCATGGCTGTCTCTGCTCTCCATCTGTTTCACGGAGGCCCTCTCTGAGTTATTGGCCATATTGGGCACCCCTGGAGGGGAGGTTGAGGCTTGGGTGAGGGAGCAAGGGGCAACCACCTCCTCCTCCTTGTCCTCCTCCTCTTTCTCCCTCTCCTTCCCTGTCTCTAACACCCTGCTCTTCACTTGAGCTCCGCCGGCTGCGTGTTGCTGCTGGTTTTGTTGGCTGCATTCCCCTGCTGCTGCAGTCTCTCCCCCAGCCGCTGGCTGACTTCCTGGTACTGGAACCAGACTGCATTCCACAAATACATCCCCCCAGAGCCCCTCATGCTGCAGGCTTTGATCTTCTGGACGTGTCGGGCCGAGAAGCAGTCACCCAATCTCTCCTCGTAGGTCTTAAGCATGCTTAGATTGGCTTTGGCAGGATAGCACCCTGTCTCTACCTGCTCCAGATATTGCCTGCATTCCTTGGCAAAGGCAGCAGCCTAGAGGAAACAGTACAGAGATCAGTGTTATTTTAGAGGTGTTAGAGAAGTTATAGCTTGGATGGGGAGTCAGGGTTCTAAAAAGATTGATGGGAATATTGATGACTGTTGTGGTTAGGGGTTAAAGAGGGGGCATGTCCGCATATTGTAAAAATGTATCAATCAATACGTGATATCAGTTACTACAGACAACATGGTGGTAGTGGTGGTAAAAGTAATATGGTTGGAGAAATTAAGCAGAGTTAGGGTCAATTTTATATCAATTAGAATTAGTTGACATTCCTCCATAAAAGTGAGATACATTTCTTGCAATTGGGAGGAATTTAAATGGAATTAACTCACTAAGAAAGAAGGTAAGGACTAAAGGAAGGGAAGGAATGGAGTATTTTTCAGAGTATTTTGACAGGTCTTCCTCAACTTCCTCAACTAACCTCTTCACAGAAGCGGTAGACATGCACCATGTTGTCAAGCTCGGTACGCCGTTGCTCGGCGCGCAACATAAAGTCGGCCATATTGGATTTGAACGTGTTCATCACAGTCCTAAAAACCTCAGTCTCGGGGTTGGAGTTGGTGGAACCCAGAATCTTCTCCACCTCCATCACCAGGGTCAAGGTCTTCTGTTTCTTCTCCTATGATGAATAACAAAAGATGTCAACATTTCCACCACCATATTTTACAGTAGGGTTATTTTCTGCCTATGCATCCTTATTTCAACGCTAAACCCAAAGAGGTCTATTTTCATGTCATCCTACAAATGTAAACGCCTGGAATTTGCTAAATGGCATTGGCACCAGGATTGTAACCGGTGCTATGGTCAGATGACATGAAAATAGAGCTCTTTGGCCACCACACCCGTGATGGGTTTGGCGTCGAATAAGGATGCATAAACTGAAAAGAACCTCATACCTACAGTCAAATATGGTGGTGGACTTTTGCTTCCAATGGTCCTGGGGCCCTTGTTAAGGTCAACGACATCATGAACTTTACCCAGTACCAGGACATTTTAGCCAAAAACCTGGTTGCCTCTGCCAGGAGGCTGAAACTTGGCTGCAAGTGGATCTTCCCGCAACCCCAAGCACACATCAAAATCCACAAAGAAATGGTTAATTGAACACAAAATCAACATTTTGCAGTCTCCGGACTTGAAACCCATTGAAAAAGTGTGGTTTGAATTAAAACGTGCAGATGAAGGATATCAATGATCTGGAAGGATTCTGTTCAGAGGAATGGTCCAAGATCCCTCCAAATGTGTTCTCCAATCTCATAAATCCATTTAAGAAAAGGCTCAGTGCCGTTATCCTTGCAAGATGAGCTATTGGAAGGTATTAAAAACAGGGGTGCCAATACTTTTGACCCTTATCTTTTTGAGAAAAATTATATTACTTGTTAAACAAATGATCTTTATCTGAGCAATTGTCTTAGCATACAATATAGCTCAGTATTTGTATTATTTATTTTATAGTATTTTTTGCTCATCTTTATCAAGGGTGCAAATATTTCTGGACCTGACTGTGCCTCATGAGTTTAGTTAATTTGTCTAACCCCAACCCAGCTGTACCTTGGCCTGAGAGAGGACGGTGTCAAAGCGCTGAAAGGCTTGGTTCACACTCTCCAGGGTGTCCTCAGTGGAGTTGGAGTCCTTCAGCCGTTGCTCTCCTTCTGTATCGAACCATGCCTTGGCCTACAAGGTACAAATTCAGATAGGGAATTATACATCATAAGGCATACTAACAGATCCGGGTGAAAATAGTATTCGTTTTCTTTCAATAATGTTAGGTGTGCTTGATTATACTACACAATATACTTCCAGCTGAATGTTCTGTAAGGTTACAACCTCCTGACCTACCGTGTTGAGATTTGACTCCGCCTCCCTGAGTTTGAGCAGGAAGTCCAGATGCTTTAGTGATTCATTGGACCTCATCACCAGGGTATGAACACTCTCAACCATCTGGTTATATAGGACCGTCACTGACTCCAAGGCATCCCTGTAATGAGAGGTGGACGTTGGCAAACATTCACTCTTTTCCTCTCCACCTTGATAGATGATGTGTGGTCAGTGGTGTTCTGGTAGAAAATGGCTGCCTTGGTATCACCTAGATCCCTCAAACTCAACTCTGGACCTCGAAGCCAGTTCCACTGCATTTTTTTTATTGTTCCCCTCTAATCAGGGACTGAATTAGACCTGGGACATCAGGTGTGTGCAATTAATTATCAGGTAGAACAGAAAATCAGCAGGTTCCGGACCTCGTAGGGTAAGAGTTGAGTACCGCTGACATACTGTAGATGGTTGCTACCATAGAGATGTATAGAGGGCTCACTTGCCAAGAAGCCTGTTTTAGAATGGGCAATGCAATGGAGGGCAAGTAGTCAACTAGGTAGGTGGGACATAGAAGCAATCAATGGCAAAGATAGGTGTGCCCTCTTTACATCTCTAAGGGTACTACACACAGTTAATCGCAAGAATTTATGAATTAGATAAAGAACAATACCTGTAGTCGTCGGACTTGGTAAATCAAAACTCCTCCCTCCTCATTCTGGTCAGGATGGCCCCACCTTCTCTCTGTAAATGGACCAATCGGGCATCCTGCAGCACCTCTTTCATTGAGGTCTTCTGATCTTGAATACATAGCTGCACATTCTGAACCAAAAAGAAAATCAGCTCTGAAAAAGATAATGCTATAGACTTATATTATTTTTAATTCATAATTGTAATGCGCTACCTGGTCGGTGTCCGTTTTTGGATTACCATCAATTTTCTTGATTGCTCTATGTAGTAAATGGGCTGCCTCTTGCAAGTCCAACACAAAGGAAACCAGTTTCTGAAACACAGGAAACATATTTTAGGATTCAGACTCATCCCAAAACAAGGCTGATGCAATAGATTTGGGGAATTTATGGTTCAGAATAGCAAAGACAACGGCCACGCGATTCCGAACAAGCTCACTTCCAAACCGATTTCTTGCCCACTATCCGTATGCCCTTGTTGCTGGCTACGACAGAGCCTGGATTCGAACCAGGATCTCTAGTGGCACAGCTAGCACTGCGATGCAGTGCCTTAGACCACTGCGCCACTCGGGAGATCCTGGTTCAAATCCACTTCCACACTTACACTACCAACACCAGAGCTACGTTACACTATCTACAGGTCTGGAAACAGTAACCATTAATCTATCCATAGTGGAAAGCAACAGATGCATTGACTAACTGCACATAGTTATGGAACCTCCTCTAGTACTATAGTCAGCTACACAGTGGTTTACACGTGAGCTCTACAGTAATGCCTGACACTCTAAGGGCCGTATTCAGTCTGGATCGCTGAAGCGTTACAGATTGCGTGATAGAAATGTAGATTGAGTCGACATATGCAGTGTTTACAGTGAATGCAGTCTCCACTAAACGGGGGAACATTGCCTTTAAATTTCAATCATGCGGGAATGTTGAACTTCCGCGATACGGATTGAATAGTGCCCTAAATCCCACAACAGTCCAACAACGAGTGATATAACCAATGGGTCACAAAGAGGAGTGTATAACGGTCTGTCTCCATGATGAGGATATAGTCATGTCAGGCTCCATGATGGGGATCCAGCCAGACTAGGTCAGGTCAGGATGTCAGGTCAGTCTCCATGATGGGGATCCAGCCATGTCAGTCTCCATGATGGGGATCCAGCCAGGTCAGTCTCCATGATGGGGATCCAGCCAGACCAGGTCAGGAGGTCAGTAGTCATAGTCCTGGTCTATAAACTTGGCCATGGTGGACAGCTGGATGTTGGTTGTGCCTTCATAAATGGTACCTATTTTACAATCTCTGTAGTATTTCTCAATAGGGTAGTATTTGGTGAAGCCTACCCCTCCCATCCACTCTATGCATTTTGATGTGGTCAACGTTGCGACCTCTGAGGTGAAGTACTTGGCCATGCAGGCCTCCTTGATGAAAGGTCTTCCTGCCTCCTTCAGCCGGGCAGCGTTGTAGGTCAGCAGCCTGGCAACCTCTATCTGGGTGACTACATGGGCAATCTGGTGCTGCATGGCCTGGAAGTCGAAGATGCGTTTGCCAAACTGAACCCTCTGTCTGGTGTAGGGAACCGCCTGGTCGAAGCAGCCCTGAGCCAGTCCCAGCATCTGAGCAGCGATCCCAATCCTGCCTTCATTCAGCCGATGGCGTACTTGTATCCATGGCCGATCTGATCCAAGATGTTCTACTCAGGAACCTTGATGTTATCCAGGTTGAGAGGACAGGTTGAAGAGGCTCTCAGACCCAGTTTGTTCTCCTTCTTGCCGATCTGATGCCCCTCTGTGTCTCTGTCCACGATGAAGCAAGTGATACCTCTGTGACCAGCAGACGGGTCCACGTTGGCCATCACCAGAAACACCCCAGCTTGCTCTGCATTACTGATCCACATCTTGGAACCATTGATGACGTAATAGTCCCCGTGTTTGTCAGCACGCGTCTTCAGAGAGAAGGCATCGCTCCCCGACACTGCTTTTGACAGGCAGAAACTACCAATCATGTCTGTTGACAGTCGGCTGAGGTACTGTTCTTTCTGGGCTGCAGTCCCCAGCTTGGTGAAGAGCGTGTTGATGAGGGTGTTCTATGTGTCACATAGCACGGCCACGGAGGCGTCCACCTTGGCCAGCTCCTCAATGACCAGGATGGAGGAGAAGAACGTGGAGCCGGTGCCTCCGTACTCTGGGTCGAACTCAATGCCCATCAGCCCCTGTTCAAAGACTGACTTTATCACTTCCGGATCCATATGAGAGTTTTCGTCCATCTTCGACACAAACAGGGTAAGACGCTCCTGTGCAAACTTTTTCACAGCATCCCTCATCATCCCCTCCTCCTCAGGGTATGTCTGTAGTGGAGGGTGGGAGACCCCCAGGGCAGCAGCCTGCTCTGCAGACACGTCTGGTTGGGTGGATCTGTTGTGCAGCCCATGCTGGTACACACTCCATGGTCGGGACACCTGCCTACCAACCTTAGAGATGGACCTGATCAAGGGCGTCGCCATGGTTTCGGTGGACAATGGACAATGCATTGGTATTATAGTGAAATTAACACAAGTAAAGAATCTACAATAGCATTGAAGTGAGCAACTATCAATGACAATGTAAAATGTTGATGACACTTGTATAACAGATTTAATTAACTTCTAGAAATCTTGACCATACTACCCGGGTAGACTGAAGCTCATTTAAAGAGGCCATTACATATGCAAAACCCATTTATAAATATTATACTGCACCTGGTGAAACTGCAGCCAATCAGTGTGGCTGTAGGGAAAGTTCCCGCCTAGGTCAGAGGTCAGCTGTTGTCCCTCCACCGTCTTGTGCAGGGCCTTCAGAGAGGTCACCACGTCCATCTGATTGACGGGAGTCATGAGGGGAGGGGTCAGTCATATTACAGATAGCGGGCCTGACAATGTGGACGTGTCTCAATAGTCACAGATAGCATCCTTGAAGACACATCCCTCCTATTGCTTTCAGATTAGTTGAAGGAGAAGATGGAGAGGAGACACTGACTTTTAGACTATTGGGACACAGCCATGGAGTCTTGTAAAACAGGATTGTGTGTGTGTGTGTGTGTGTATGTGCTTGTGAATGTGCTTGCCATGTGTACATGCGCATTTATGTGTTCTCTGACCTGTAGCCCAGGGTGTCTTTCAGGGCGAGGGCTTGTGTCTTTATCCACCAGCATCAGCACACTATGAACTGCATGCAGGGCTTGCAGTTCATGTCAGGACAAGGCATCATGCAAGGTCATCATAACGTTTTCTTCACTATAGGGATTCACATTTGTATGTGTCCCCAAGATGTGTTTAAATAGTCTGTAAATATCTATGAGAGAAAGTGATAGATCATTGTCAATGACATAATTGACTACTGTGCAGTGGACAGAAATCACTATGAATTCATAAAGGATAAATTGGGTGAAGTCAGTCATGTACAGCAACCAATATTTGAACGCTGAGTAACTAGATACACCACAATCAGCTCTTTATCTCAGAATCTAAATGGGTGGATTATAGTTTGACAGTTGATTTATTATGATGTGATGACTCTTATTTTCCTAACCTGAAGCATCATTAGGAGGAAACAGGAAAGCGTGTTGGGGCACATTAAAAAGTTGTTCAAACTTTCCTGGAATTTGAAGTGTTATTTGAGCGGTTTTAGTGGTTTCACCTCTCCCTCTGACTGTGTCTGTCCGTCTCACGCACGCATATGCACACACAGTCCCCCCCCAACACACGCCTCACCGTAATTACTCCATCTCAGGTTACCAGTTGGGGCTGTCTGTTCTTTAAAAGCCTACACAACAGACAGTTGGCAGTCAGCCTATGGCCTGCAGGCTATAGTGTTGTCATTGTGGTTTGTCAGGACGGGATGCCTCTTAAAGGGTTAAATGAGGGACATTAAGGGGACAACATTAAAGGGCTAATCTGTTTTAACGAGACAGCCGTCACCTTGAATTTCAAAGTGTGTCCATTAAAGCTGTGTAAACGGATTAGACTGTAAAATGTGTATTATGAGGACATTTGGCTTTTAAACAGCTCCGGCTGCGATACCAGTGTCAGCTGGGGGTAAAGCTATAGCGTTAACTGAGAACACAGTGGATGGCGTGTCTTTATCTTTTAATCTGTTTTAGAAGTGGGAGACTATGGCCCTGTTCAAAGACTTTAGAACTGCATCTTTCCTTCCTTACTTCTTCCATTGGAGTAATCCCTGATATGATAGGACAAGGCCCAAATCCCCGTCATTCGCAGGAGAAAGAGACGGAGATATCGTGGACGTAGGTCGTGGTGCCTTGTAAGGATCCGACGGCGAGCGAGTAAACTGCCTTTCCATCAATCCTATTAGCCAATCTTTAATCATTTGAAAATAAATTAGATGACCGAAGATTACGGTTATCCTACCAACGGGACATTAAAAACAGTAATATCTTATGTTTCACTGAATCCCAGAAACCCTAGACCCACTCCAATTAGCATACCGCCCCAACAGATCCACCTGGCCGTGTGGTGCCAGGATAACAACCTCTCCCTCAACGTGACCAAGACAAAGGAGATGATTGTGGACTACAGGAAAAAAAAGAGGACTGAGCACGCCCCCATTCTCATCGACGGGGCTGTAGTGGAACAGGTTGAGAGCTTCAAGTTCCTTGGTGTCCACATCACCAATGAACTATCATGGTCCAAACACACCAAGACAGTCGTGAAGAGGGCACGACAAAGCCTATTCCCCCTCAGGAGACTGAAAAGATTTGGCATGGGTCCTCAGATCCTCAAAAGGTTCTACAGCTGCACCATCGAGAGCATCCTGACTGGTTGCATCATCGCCTGGTATGGCAACTGCTCGGCCTACGACCGCAAGGCACTACAGAGGGTAGTGTGTACGGCCCAGTACATCACTGGGGCCAACCTTCCTGCCATCCAGGACCTCTATACCAGGCGGTGTCAGAGAAAGGCCCTCAAAATTGTCAAAGACTCCAGCCACCCTAGTCATAGACTGTTCTCTCTGCTACCGCACGGCAAGCAGTACCGGAGCGCCAAGTCTAGGTCCAAAAGGCTTCTCAACAGCTTCTACCCCCAAGCCATAAGACTCCTGAACAGCTAATCATGGCTACCCAGACTATTTGCACTAAACCCCCACCCCCACCCCACCCCATCTTTTTACGCTGCTGCTACTCTGTTAATTATTGATGCATAGTAACTTTAACTCTACCCACATGTACATATTACCTCAACTACCTCAACTAGCCCGTACCCACACACATTGACTCTGCACCGGTACCCCCCTGTATATAGCCTCCCTACTGTTATTTTATTTTACTTCTGCTCTTTTTTTCTCAACACTTTTTTTTTGTTGTTGTTGTTTTATTTTACTTTTTTATGAAAAAATAAATGCATTGTTGGTTAAGGGCTGTAAGTAAGAATTTCACGGTAATGTCTACACCTGTTGTATTCGGCGCATGTGGCAAATAAAATTTGATTTGATTTAATTTGATTTGAATTTCACTATATACAGTCCTCAAACCATGTCAGTTTCACTGATTACTTCAAGGAAGGGGGGAAGGAAGGATGCATTAAGTATTCGAAAAGGGCCCTACTAGTGTTGCGTGAAACATAAGATGGTGGTATTTCACTTCCCCCCTGTGGAGAAAAGATATAGCCAAAAATCCATGACAAATGTTTTGACAACATGCATTAAAATGTGCTGATAGGGTTACCTAAATGACTTCCAAACAATGTAAAATATTCACGTCCATTTCATAGTTTCATCTCACACAATGTGTGTTAACAGTGTGTATTACAAGGACACACAAAAAAAGCATGAATCACAATTATAGTAAGGTAAGAGTGGAAAGACCAGGCCCCGGTTTCCCGATACTGATGGGCTTTGTTTTAACGATGCATCATCCCTACAATGGCCGAAACTGTAACATGCGTTTCCCAAAACACCACGCTGAAAGAACATTTGCTAAATGCGTCGTTGGCGCATGTATCAATACTGATATGATCGAAACAAAGGCATTGCTGCTCTCGGATTAGCTTTCTCCATTAACATTTTACCTTAACATTATAATTATTCCACAATACTGATGAAGTATCAATTAGGCCTATATCGCTGCAAATATTGAGGAAGCTTATTCTAATGCTTAACCACTGGCACGCTGGAAGTGTGCTCTCTACAGATGAATCTGTACCGGGCAGATGACAGACAGCGTGTATGACGTCGTGTGGGCGAGCGGTTTGTTGTTGTCAACGTTGTGAACAGAGTGACCCATGGTGGTGGTGGGATTATGGTATGGGCAGGCATAAGCAAATAGTCCTGGTAGTCATTTGATTAGCTGGTCAGGAGTCTTATGGCTTGGGGGTAGAAGCTGTTAAGAAGCCTTTTGGACCTAGACTTGGCGCTCCGGTACCGCGTGCCGTGCGGTAGCAGAGAGAACAGTCTATGACTATTGTGGCTGGAGTCTTTGACCATTTTTAGGGCCTTCCTCTGACACCGCCTGGTATAAAAGTCCTGAGGGGCAGGAAGCTTGGCCCCGGTGATGTACTGGGCCGTACGCACTACCCTCTGTTGTGCCTTGCGGTCGGAGGCCGAGCAGTTGCCATACCAAGCGGTGATGCAACCAGTCAGGATGCTCTCGATGGTGCAGCTGTAGAACCTTTTGAGGAGCTGAGGACCCATGCCAAATATTTTCCGTCTCCTGAGGGGGAATAGGCTTTGTCGTGCCCTCTTCACGACTGTCTTGGTGTGTTTGAACCATGATAGTTTGTTGGTGATGTGGACACCAAGGAACTTGAAGCTCTCAACCTGCTCCACTACAGCCCCATCGATGAGAATGGGGGTGTGCTCGGTCCTCCTTTCCTGTAGTCCACAATCATCTCCTTTGTCTTGATCACGTTGAGGGAGAGGTTGTTATCCTGGCACCACACGGCCAGGTCTCTGACCTCCTCCCTATAGACTGTCTCATCGTTGTCGGTGATCAGGCCTACCACTGTTGTGTCGTTGGCAAACTTAATGATGGTGTTGGAGTCGTGCTTGGCCATGCAGTCATGGCTGAACAGGGAGTACAGACGTCCACGTCTTCGGCACCCGTGGAACAGTGAACTGTAACTCAGTAAAATCTTTGAAATTGTTGCATGTTGCATTTATATTTTTGTTCAGTGTATATTAAGTTAAAGTTCACAGGCAGTGCAGCCTACAATTAGCAAAACAGAACTACTTTGACTGAATATGAAATTGATTTAAACATGATTGAATATATAGGCCTTTGTAGCTAATAGCCTAATAGCGTGTTGCTAGGGTGTTCCCTCATGAATACGCAGCTGGTCCACACTTTTCTCTATCTCTCCATGACACCCTCTATTGTCCCCTCCACCCCCAGGTATCAGAGACAGGGTGGGCAGGGCCGTGCTGGAGGTCCATGGGGACAGGCAGGCCTGGATGTCTCCTCTGCTGTCCGCCCAGGAGGTGTGTAAAGTGCTACTCTACCTTCACTCCATCCCCAGGTAATACCAATCAATCCCTAGTCATCTTCGGTGATATTTCAAGGGAGTTTACTGTATGTGATTTTGTATAGGGTGTAGGTGATCAACTGGTCTGTGCCCAGTTTCCCAAAAGCAATCTTATTAAAGTTGACTGTAAATACAAAGTTAGCAATGTCTTTGCAATTGTTTCAAACAAGCAAAGGATAAAAAAATCATTCGAATGAAAACCGAAATGACTGCATTTCGGTGCCCATGGACCTCCAGCACAGCCCTGCCAGGCGGGGGATCTTGAGGTAAAAAAAATGACAGATACTTTTGACCAACCAGAAAGTGAATGTGTTTGCGCTATTTATTGCATCTTCTCTATTATGTCTCTATTTATGTCTGTGTTTATAATTTTAATCAACTTAATCAGTGTTGTTCAAGACTGTGTTTACACTTCTGTTCTAGCCTAACACCAACACTTCGCATCCAACTAAATAACTAATCATCACATACTGTATGTTAGTGCTGGGCTGAAACAAAAGCCTGCACACAGTCTTGAACAACACTGATTAAGTTGATTAAAATTATAAACACAGAAAGAGACATCAGAGACACATAATAGATTTCTCACTAACCATGGTTGAAGAACAATGCTCTACTGTAAAGTCTTCCTGGTCAAATTGTTTTGGCATTCAAAAAGATTTGACCTTTTAGCACTGGGAGCATTTATTTTTTAGACATGGATCTCAATGGCTGTCTTTCATATAAACCTTAACCTTACGTGCCACAGTTGGAATACTTTCCGAATGCACTGTAATTTCTTTGACACCTAATTTTTCTTCACAAACTACCTAGATAATTCCTTTAAAATGTTGGTACAGTTTCACATTATTTTTGACAAATCAATTTCCGCTTGGGATTAAATAAAAGTATTTCTTATCTTTTTTTAATCTTATCAAAGTAAATAAAAATAAAAGCACACAAACTGTAAATATTTTGACCAGTTTCATAATTTAATACATATAAAATTGCACTAACAACATCCAATTAGAGGAAAAAGATAACTGTTAATGTTGAGGAATCAAAGTGAGAAAGATGAAGTGAAAACGAATGACATGTTCATTAGTCTCGAAGATTATTATGAACTTGTTACGAGACTAGCCATACTGTCATAACAGTGCAATACTGTGCTTATAATTGTACTAATAAAAACCAATAAAACACATTACAAGCAAGCACCAGTTAACAATCATTTAATTTAGTTGATAAGCTCTCTTCAACATGAGATTTAAAAATCATGGACAGATCTTGTCATGGCTCTCCTACTGAAAGGATGGCATGGAACCAATTTATGTTTCTACTGTTAAAAGATGTTTGGTCTTGCACATTTGATTCAACAATGTTGTCAATCAAATTGCTTAAACTAGTTAGCAAGTTTTGGCTGTTGTAATATTGTTATTGCACGTGATGCACCATACCTAGGGTGAAGTTCTGGCCTGAAGTATGGCAGGTGTAACTAATCTCATGCCATAACTGCATATTTCATGTATTAAGAGCAAATGTTAAATAATAAACATATCTATACTGAACAAAAATATAAACACAACATGCAACGATTTGAATGATTTCACTGAGTTACAGTTCATATAAAGAAATTAGTCAATTGAAATAATTAAATTAGGCCCTAATCTATGGATCTCACAAGGGCCCAGCCATGGGTGGGCCTGGGAGGGCATAGGCGCACCCACTGGGGAGCTGGCCCAGCCAATCAGAATGAGTTTTTCCCTACAAAAGGGATTTATTACACACAGAAATACTCCTCATCAGACCGGGTGGCTGGCCTCAGATGATACCGCAGGTGAAGAAGCCGGATGTGGAGGTCGTGGGCTGTAAGTGGTTACACGTAGTCTGCGGTTGTGAGGCCGGTTGGACGTACTGCCAAATTCTCTAAAACGATGTTGGAGGCGGCTTATGGTAGAGAAATGAACAATCAATTCTCTCGCAACAGCTCTGGTGGACATTCCTGCAGTCAGCATGCCAATTGCACGCTCCCTCAAAACTTGAGACATCTGTAGCATTGTGCTGTGTGACAAAATTTTAGAGTGGCCTTTTCTTGTCCCCAGCACAAGTTGCACCTGTGTTTTATTTTTATTTTACCTTTATTTAACTAGGCAAGTTAGTTAAGAACAGATTCTTATTTACAATGACGGCCTACACCGGCCAAACCCGGACGACGCTGGGCCAATTGTGCGCTGCCTTATGGGACTCCCAATCACAGCCGGTTGTGATACAGCCTGGAATCGAACCAGGGGGTCTGTAGTGACGCCTCAAGCACTGAGATGCAGTGCCTTAGACCGCTGCGCCACTCGGGAGCCCTAAATTATGTTTAATCAGCTTCTTGATATGCCACACCTGTCAGGTGGATGGATTATATTGGAAAAGGAGAAATGCTCACTAACAGGGATGTAAACACATTTGTGCACATAATTTGAGAGAAATAAGCTTTTTGTGAATATGGAACATTTCTGGGATCTTTTATTTGAGCTCATGAAACATGGGACCAACACTTTACATGTTGCATTTATATTTTTGTTCAGTATACATAAAAAGACTGGTGAAGTTGATTCATTGATTGATTCACCACAGTTTTATCTAAATGTTACCCACACAGTTTCCTGAGAGCATGTGTTATTGGTTTAGCTTGGCAGAGAACATGCTCTATGCCTGGCATGACATTCACACCTGCCGATTACAGGTCAGAGCACGCTCAAGGACAGGTATGATGGTTGCATCACGTGCAACAATTTCTTTGTCACATTTTGCAATTCACTATAACCTATTATGTCAATCCCCTAAAACGCTGTGCTTTATATAGGGTGACATGGTGACATTACAGGTATGTGACATTGCTAGTCTTGAGGGAAGGCCCCAGATAGGACAAGTAATGTCATGTGCTACGTAAAGCCTAAGTTGTGTTTTTTTTAAAGAGGGAGCGTATTGTATTGCAATCTATTGAATATGATATAACACTGAGGTTAATTACATGTTGAATGTACTTGTCTTACACAATGCAAACACAATTCAGACGTACATGTTTAATTGCAAAACAATAAGAACATATGTGAAATACATGTCATTTTAGTGGTCAGATAAAAACAGAATAGAAAAAGTAGAGTACAGTAACTGTCATATAATAGTCCCCTTTATACAGTGACACAGTTCATGGTGTCCTTCTGTTGTGGATAGGTCCAATTCTGTGAAGAGAGACAATATAGGATTGTAGTTGGATAACCTAGGGAAAATTACTGAGAACATGAAACATCCATGTGTAAAAGACAGTCCCATACAGTATATACAATAAATACAGTTACATACAACACAAACATATATGGAATTATATTGAAAACAATCCCCAGACATAAATACAGGCCAACTATAGATGGTGCATAGTGACATCATCATTACAGACAAACCTACCAAACTCAGAGCTCAAACCTCGGTTGACTTTCCAATGGCCACATTTTGAACCTGTGGGGGGAAAAAATTAAATAATAAACATCACTTCATGTGGTATAGCTTACCAGATCACGAAGGGGTGCATTTTCACTTAGCCTCCCATTGACATCAGTGCATGACTATATTTTTGTATATTGTTATTTTTGGTAATATATATGCTTTATTCAAACAGTACAGAAGTGGATGGTGATGTAGATGAAGAAGGGAGATGCAGGAGGTAAGACGGGCCTGGTCTCCGGTGGGAAGGCACACCTGTGATAGCGGCAGCAGTGTTTCCACTACACCACTGTCTCTACAGTCTGTCACGGTTCAGACAGACGACCAGAGGACCACAATTGCGTCACACCAGAAAGTTTATTAAAACTTAAGGGAAAAGGGAAGTAGGGAGTAAGTGAAGGCTCCAGGGGTAACAGGGATCCCGTCCAATGTGCTGGGTCTGTGCCCCCCCCAGTGGCAGCGATGCGTCCTATGAAGCCGGTGGTGGGTGGTCCAGAAGTCCGGGATCGAAGAGTAGTCAGGAGTCGTTATGGCAAAAAGCAGGTCTGGATCTCCTGGGGCAGAAGAGTATCCAAAAATCAGGCAGGTCCGGGGTCACAAAACCAGGGTGAGCCAGAAGCGCGAGCAAACAGGTTCCGGGTGTGAGCTTTGCAGACGATCTGACAAAGGAGAGCTGAAAGACAGGGCTTTAAATACTGGGAGAGGTTAGTGGGTAATGCAGCGCAGCTGGCAGAGTAATTAGAGCAGAGCAGAGCAGGGACAGGTGGAGCTAGTTAGGCTGAGTAGAGAGAGTGGTGAGCAGAGTGGAAGATAGTGGAAACAAATTAAGGTGGTAACCCGGTGGAGTGAGAGGGCTCATGACAGAACCCCCCCCCCAAGGGACGGCCCCAGAAGTCCCAAGAGCAACACCACGCCGGGCGGGAGGAGGGGAGCCGGAGGAGGGCTAGAACTCCTCCGAACGGTCCGAGTGAACGTCCTCATCCTCGGAGGAAGCCGGAGGGCCGTGGTCGGGAGATGGGACAGGTCCCGAGACAGGATCAGGCACAGGACAGGAAGCCGAGCGGGCAGGACGGTTAGGGACCCCTCTGGGGCGGCCCCTACGGATTGCAGGTTGATCAGGATGCCGTTGGTGGAAGGCGGTGATGAGAGTCCTATCCACAATCCGACTAGCTGGCACCCAGGTCCTTTCCTCAGGTCCATAGCCCTCCCAGTCAATGAGGTACTGGAGACCCCTACCCCTCCGTCTGGACCGAAGCAGGCGGCGGACGGTGTAAACCAGACCACCATCGACGAGCCGTGGAGGAGGAGGACAAGGCGCAGCAGGGACCAGCGGACTCTCATGAATGGGCTTAATCTTAGACACATGGAAAGTGGGGTGCACCCTCATGGAATTAGGTAGTTGGAGCCGGACAGCAGTTGGGCTAATCACTCTTATGATAGGGAATGGGCCAATGAACCGAGGTGCCAGCTTCTGCGACTCCACCCTGAGTGGCAGGTTCTTCGATGACAACCACACCCTTTGACCAACATGGTAGGTGGGAGCAGGAATTCTCCGACGGTTGGCCCCGGTAGTGTAGCTGGCAACGGATCTGAGGAGTGTGGCTCGGGCTTGTGACCAGGTGCGGCGACATCGACGGGCAAAAGCAAGTGCAGATGGGCAAGTAACCTCCCCTTCCTGGCTGGCAAATAGAGGAGGCTGGTATCCATAAACACATTGGAAAGGGGACATACCGATGGCAGAGCAGGTCAGAGAATTGTGTGCGTACTCCACCCATGTCAATTGCTGCGACCAGGAGTGGGGGTTGCGTGAAGTCATGCATCGCAGTGCCTTCTCGAGCTCCTGATTTGCCCGCTCTGACTGCCCATTGGATTGGGGATGGAATCCGGAAGTCAGACTGACTGTGGCTCCCAGCAGGTGACAGAACTCCTTCCAAAAAGCGGAGGAGAATTGTGGACCACGGTCAGAAACTACATCCTTTGGCAGTCCGTGGATCCGGAAGACGTGTTCCAGGACCACCTGGGCGGTCTCCTTGGCGGTTGGGAGCTTGGGGAGGGGAATGAAGTGTGCCATCTTGCTGAATCGGTCAACTATGGTGAGAATGACGGTCATGCCACTTGAAGGGGGCAGCCCCGTGACAAAGTCAAGGGCGATGTGAGACCAGGGACGTCTGGGCACAGGCAGGGGCTGCAGCAATCCGGCTGGGGGCTGGCAGGACGACTTGTGTTGGTTGCAGATGGGGCAGGCTTGGACGAATTCCCGTACATCCTTTCTCAGAGAGGGCCACCAGAACCTCTGGGCGAGCAGGTTGTAAGTGCGGGTGGAGCCAGGGTGACAAGCTAGGCGGGAGTCATGTCCCCACTGAACGACCTGGGACCTCAGGTTTTCGGGGACAAAAAGGCGGTCAGCTGGGCAAGTGCTGGGACCTGGCTGGTTACGGAGAGCTTCCAGCACCTGTTCCTCAACAGCCCAGGTCAGAGCTGCTACGATGCAGGGACTGGGCAGAATCGACACAGGATCCTTGGAGGGGGTGTCATCCTTCTGGAATTGACGGGAGAGGGCGTCTGGCTTGGTGTTGCGTGATCCAGGCCGGTATGACAGAGTGAAATTAAACCTGGTGAAGAACAGGGCCCAGCGGGACTGCCTGGAGTTCAACCGTTTGGCCGTGCGGATGTACTCCAAGTTCTTATGATCGGTCCAAACGAGAAATGGAATGGTGGACCCCTCCAGCCAGTGACGCCACTCCTCCAAGGCAAGCTTCACAGCCAGCAGCTCTCGGTTCCCTATGTCGTAATTGCACTCAGAGGGGGACAACCGACGTGAGAAAAAGGCACAGGGATGGAGCTTCCTATCCTCCGCAGCCCACTGAGAAATCACAGCACCAACTCCCACATCCGAGGCGTCCACCTCCACAATGAATTGCCGGTCCACATCAGGCATCTGGAGGATGGGAGCGGAGGTGAACCTTACCTTGAGGGTACTGAAGGCTTTGTCGGCTGCTGGGGTCCAGGTGAAGGGTTGCTTGGTGCTGGTTAGAGCAGTGAGAGGGGCAGCAACGGTACTGTAGTTCCGGATAAACTTTCTATAGAAGTTAGCAAACCCCAGAAACTGTTGCAGCTTCTTTCGGTTCTCCGGAACTGGCCATGAAGTGACTGCTGATACTTTGGCAGGATCCATTTGGATACTTCCCTCTGCCACTATGTACCCCAGGAAGGCCACTGTCTTGACGTGAAACTCACATTTCTCTGCCTTGGCGTAGAGGGAATTCTCCAGAAGACGATGAAGGACTTGCTGGACATGGCGGGTGTGTTCAGACAGGTTTCTGGAGTAGATTAAGATGTCATCCAGGTAAACGAAGACAAACTTGTTTAACATGTCCCGCAGTACATCATTCACTAGAGCCTGGAACACAGCAGGAGCATTGGTGAGGCCAAAAGGCATAACCAGATACTCGTAGTGGCCTGTAGGTGTATTGAATGCGGTTTTCCATTCATCTCCCTCCCGGATCCGCACTAGGTGGTAAGCGTTTCTGAGATCCAACTTGGTAAAAACAGTGGCTCCCTGGAGCAACTCAAAAGCAGAGGTGAGCAGAGGCAGAGGGTAACGGTTCTTCACTGTGATGTCGTTGAGTCCCCTGTAGTCGATGCAGGGGCGAAGAGATCCGTCCCTCTTCCCCACAAAGAAGAAGCCAGCACCAGCAGGAGATGAAGATGAACGGATTAATCCTGCGGACAGAGAGTCATTGATGTAGTCCTCCATGGACTTTCTTTCAGGAGCAGACAACGAATAAAGACGGCCCTTTGGAGGGGCTGTTCCAGGGAGGAGGTCGATGGCACAGTCGTACGGTCGGTGAGGGGGCAGAGATGTGGCTCTTGCTTTGTTAAACACTTCTCTGAGACCATGGTAGCATTCTGGGACATTGGAGAGGTCAGGAGCGGAGTTAGTAGGTACTGGCCGAGGGGGTAGTGCGGCAGCAAGCAGGCAGGTTCGGTGGCAGTCCTCTCCCCACTCCCTGATCACCCCGGTCACCCAGTCGAGCTGAGGGTTGTGCCGGCGGAGCCATGGGTAACCCAGGATGAGGGGTTGGCCTGGAGAGGGGAGCAGGTGAAACTGGATAGTTTCTTGATGGTTTCCGGACAGACCCATCGAGACCGGGGCCGTGACATGAGTAACCGATCCGAGTAAGTGTCCATCCAGTGCCCGGGCAGGAATAGGAGGTGTCAAACGGAGGTTCTCCAGTCCCAGTTGGCGTGCCAGCTTGATGTCCATTATGTTGGCTTCGGCGCCAGAATCCACCAGAGCAGCCAGGGTGTGAGTTGAGTCAGAGAGGCGGAGGTGAACTTGCAGCAGGGGTTTGCGGTCGGAGGACTGGATGGTCATTGAGCTCAACCGGACTCCCCCTATGCCCGGTGAGCTTCGGCCTTTTAAAGGGCAGGTTACCACACGATGTCCATCACCTCCACAATAGAGGCAGAGGTTTGAGGTGAAGCGGCGCTGGCGCTCTGCAGGAGTGAGAGAGGCTCGTCCAATCTCCATAGGCTCAGACTGATCAAGCTGACCTGGGTGAGTGGCAGTAGATGACAGGAGCCCAGTCGGATCTCTCCGAATGCCGGTAGTAGGTGGACCTTGGCGCCCCCTCTCACGACGACGGGTCTGTATCCTTCTGTCGATCCGGACAGTCAGTGCGATGGCTTCATCAAGAGTGGAAGGCAGTTCATGGGAGACCAACTCGTCCTTGATATAGTCAGCCAAACTATGGAAGAACGCGTCCACCAACGATGGTGTGTTCCAAGAACTTCGTCTTGCCAGGGTTCGGAAGTCGATGGAATGGTCTGCGACTGTACGTCTGCCTTGTCGAATACTGAACAGTTCACGAGACGCCTCTGCGGTTGGTGAATCCAGGTCAAACACCTTCAGCATCTCCTCAGCAAACAGGTCGAAGGTTGCACATGCGGGGGTTTGACGTTCGAACTCTGCTGTTCCCCAGAGTCGAGCTCGGCCCGTCAGGTGAGTGATGGCATACCCAACTTTAGCCCCCTCCGTGGCGAAGGTCCTTGGCTGCAAGGAGAACTGAAGTCGACAGCTAGTCAGGAATGGCCGGACCTGGGTTGAATCGCCGTTGAACCGCTCGGGGTTTCCAATCTTGGGTTCCGGAGCAGCGGCTGCAATGACCGGGGCAGGTAACTCGGGGGCAGGGCTGGTGGGCAGACTGCCTGGAAACGGGCCGGTGGGCGGAGTGGCTGGGGTAAGGTTGGTGAGGAGTTGAATGATCATGGCGAGTTGTTGTTGCTGCTGCTGGAACTGCTGCTCAGGTTCGTCGGTTTCCATGTCGGGGAAAGTGTGCGCTGAGTCCATGATGGTCAGATCGTACTGTCACGGTTCAGACAGACGACCAGAGGACCACAATTGCGTCACACCAGAAAGTTTATTAAAACTTAAGGGAAAAGGGAAGTAGGGAGTAAGTGAAGGCTCCAGGGGTAACAGGGATCCCGTCCAATGTGCTGGGTCTGTGCCCCCCCCAGTGGCAGCGATGCGTCCTATGAAGCCGGTGGTGGGTGGTCCAGAAGTCCGGGATCGAAGAGTAGTCAGGAGTCGTTATGGCAAAAAGCAGGTCTGGATCTCCTGGGGCAGAAGAGTATCCAAAAATCAGGCAGGTCCGGGGTCACAAAACCAGGGTGAGCCAGAAGCGCGAGCAAACAGGTTCCGGGTGTGAGCTTTGCAGACGATCTGACAAAGGAGAGCTGAAAGACAGGGCTTTAAATACTGGGAGAGGTTAGTGGGTAATGCAGCGCAGCTGGCAGAGTAATTAGAGCAGAGCAGAGCAGGGACAGGTGGAGCTAGTTAGGCTGAGTAGAGAGAGTGGTGAGCAGAGTGGAAGATAGTGGAAACAAATTAAGGTGGTAACCCGGTGGAGTGAGAGGGCTCATGACACAGTCGTGGTCAAAAGTTTTGAGAATGACACAAATACTAATTTTTACAAAGTCTGCTGCCTCAGTTTTGATGATGGCAATTTGCATATACTCCAGAATGTCATGAAGAGTGATCAGATGAATTGCAATGAATTGCAAAGTCCCTCTTTGCCATGAAAATGAACTTAATCCCCCAAAAACATTTCCACTGCATTTCAGCCCTGCCACAAAAGGACCAGCTGCCATCATGTCAGTGATTCTCTCGTTAACACAGGTGAGAGTGTTGACGAGGACAAGGCTGGAGATCACTCGGTCATGCTGATTGAGTTAGAATAACAGACTGGAAGCTTTAAAAGGAGGGTGGTGCTTGAAATCGTTGTTCTTCCTCTATTAACCATGGTTTCCTGCAAGGAAACACGTGCCGTCATCATTGCTTTGCACAAAAAGGCTTTCACAGGCAAGGATATTGCTGCTAGTAAGATTGCACCTACATCAACCATTTATCGGATCATCAAGAACTTCAAGGAGAGAGGTTCAATTGTTGTGAAGAAGGCGTCAGGGCGATCAAGAAAGTCCAGCAAGCACCAGGACCGTCTCCTAAAGCTCCAGGACCGTCTCCTAAAGTTGATTCAGCTGTGGGATCGGGGCACCACCAGTGCAGAGCTTGCTCAGCAATGGCAGCAGGCAGGTGCGAGTGCAACTGCACGCACAGTGAGGCGAAGACTTTTGGAGGATGGCCTGGTGTCAAGAAGGGCAGCAAAGAAGTCACTTCTCTCCAGGAAAAACATCAGGGACAGACTGATATTCTGCAAAAGGTACAGGGATTGGACTGCTGAGGACTGGGGTAAAGTTATTTTCTCTGATGAATCCCCTTTCCGATTGTTTGGGGCATCCGGAAAACACCTTGCCCGGAGAAGACAAGGTGAGCGCTACCATCAGTCCTGTGTCATGCCAACAGTAAAGCATCCTGAGACCATTCATGTGTGGGGTTGCTTCTCAGCCAAGGGAGTGGGCTCACTCACAATTTTGCCTAAGAACACAGCCATGAATAAAGAATGGTACCAACACATCCTCCGAGATCAACTTCTCCCAACCATCCAAGAACAGTTTGGTGACGACCAATGCCTTTTCCAGCATGATGGAGCACCTTGCCATAAGGCAAACGTGATAACTAAGTGGCACGGGGAACAAAACATCAACATTTTGGGTCCATGGCCAGGAAACTCCCCAGACCTTAATCCCATTGAGAACTTGTGGTCGATCCTCAAGAGGCGGGTGGACAAACGAAAACCCACAAATTCTGACTAACTCCAAGCATTGATTATGCAAGAATGGGCTGCCATCAGTCAGGATGTGGCCCAGAAGTTAATTGACAGCATGCCTGGGCGGATTGCAGAGGTCTTGAAAAAGAAGGGTCAACACTGCAAATATTGACTCTTTGCATAAACTTAATGTAATTGTCAATAAAAGCCTTTGACACTTATGGAATGCTTGTAATTATACTTCAGTATACCATAGTAACATCTGAAGCAGCGATACTTGTGTCATTCTCAAAACTTTTGACCACGACTGTACACCACCTCAATGCATGACTAAGTTAATATTTGATTTAGAATTCACCCTAATAGCATTATAATCCTGCGAAATTGTACTGCTCATGGTTAGTCTCAACCCACACCTTTGGTGGATCCTTAGTCATGGCTGGTGGTCTGGGTGGGAGCAAGGGCGAGATGGTTTTCTCTGTGGACCGGGTGGGACTCTTGGCCTTGTGGAGGTCGGCTTCGGGTCTGCGGGCTAGCACCTCCTTCAGGCTGACGACGGAGGCGCAAACGGAGGAGGCGTCCTCCGCCTCTCCACCAATGGCGGAGTGACAGCTGCTGAAGCCGCTCACGCTCTCTCCCGAAGACTCTGAGCTGTTCACTGGAATAGGAAGGGGAAACCGTCAGACTTGTCCACATTCTAATCTGAAAGGAGTGCTGATTTAGGATCACGTCCCCCCTCTTATTCATTATGACTCAAAAGGCAAAACTGATCCAAGATCAGCACTCCTACATTACTCTGAGACGCTTAGTAAATATGGGCTCAGGGCTTTTCAATGACTGACCCTTTATACATTGTCTTTAGTTCAATCATAAATTAGAAAATAGATCCTCTGTCATATTAATAAAGCATTCCCAAACGCAATTAGTTATCTGTCTGGCAGTGAGTCTCAAGTTTGGGAAAGCAACCTTTCACCATAGAAATTCACCTTTATAATAAAGCATTCCATGAATCATTGCATTTGCAAATTTATTGCTAATGTGATGAGTAAATTGGAAAGTCATAATTTAGGCTAATAACATAACTCAATCACTATTCGTAGAAAAGACCGTTCAATGCAGCGCGTAGTGGAGTAGGTCTAGGCTATATCAGATACTGTACGTATATTTTCCTTTCTTTGCATGAAAATAATGTGGCCTTTTATAAACACATTTCATGCCATTTTTACCACACTTTAAATGACTGGAGACAGTAGAATATTTTTTAATACGACAAAAATTACAAGGTAGCCTACTCTGCTTCCGCTAACCTTATGGACAGTAGCCAGACAGAGCCGCAGCACAGAAAAATAAATGGAACACGTCTTCTCACTGGGCACAGACGTCAGTTCAACGTCTAGTTTTGAAAGTTGTCAACTTTCAAAAGGCACTCGCACATCTGAGCTATCTTTGTTGCAGGTGCATGGTAACAGTTGAATAAGATGAGAAAAAAGAAGAAACCCGCACACTGCTCTTGCTAGTATCACTGCTCTTTATTAAGCTTTATGTATCGGCCTTAAGGCCTTCGTCAGAGCTTTTGTGAGTGTTTTTAATTTGCACCCTCATGTAGACATTGCTCCACCCACATCCGTTCAATGCATCGAATGGGGTTGGAGTCGAGGGAAAATAACATGTGTTGCCAAATATAACAATGTGCATTTCAGTATTCTAATAAAGTGTGTACATAAAACGTATTAAACACGTCTGTAACACCACAATGAGGACATTGACCTATCAAGTAAGTGTTCATAAATCATTGGGTACAGTGCAAGAAAAAACGTCAAAGTAGGCTGACGTGGTGGCATTAGTTCATATTCACATTTAAAATATAACATGCATGGACATTTCATCATTAAGACCTTTTGGGAATAATGTCTGGAGAGTGAAAATCCCAAAACATTCTCTGTTGCTCAGAGTACTATTTATATCACCTCCCCTGTCTGATATCTTGACTTTCTCTATGCCACAAACTCTAAAAAGGTAGAAATCTCATGTTTTTGGTAATTAAAATGTACTGCAACTGGATAATCCCTGTCGTTTCTCCTGATTGAACTTTTTTGTTCACTAATTCTCTGTTTGAGAGAATGAGAGGTTTTACCTACATGACACAGCCCACATGGACATTTAATCATGTAGATAACATGGGAGGTGGAGCACGTAATAATGTCATTTATTTGGAACCATTTTCCTGTATGCGGGTGGCAGAAATATTCACACTGAACTGACGTCTGTGCCCAGTGAGAAGACGTGTTCCATTTATTTTTCTGTGCTGCGGCTCTGTCTGGCTACTGTCCATAAGGTTAGCGGAAGCAGAGTAGGCTACCTTGTAATTTTTGTCGTATTAAAAAATATTCTACTGTCTCCAGTCATTTAAAGTGTGGTAAAAATGGCATGGGGGGATTTTCGCACTCTCTCACCTACTGTCTCGACCTCTGAATGCTTGGCTATGAGATGTCAACTGACATTTATTTTTATTTTTTGGGGGGGTTTTTTTGGGGGGGGGGGTGGATCAGCTTAATTTATATATATATATATATATATATATATATATATATATATATATATATATATATATTTTTTTTTTGCTTCTGAACTTCTTCTACTCTCAACCTCTCCGATCATTTTCATGATGTCCATCCGGTTTGCTTCTATATGCATATCTTTCTAACTGTGCTCTTTCCAAAAGCTCCCAACATACAACCTATATACTTATTATGGACACAGTATGCTTACATTATTAGCTATCTTTGTTATTATTTGTTGTTATTTGTTATTAGTCCCATCCTTCAACTCTATTCAATACCTCCCATCTATCTCTTAACACCATCCATATAGGATTTCTATTTGCCATATATATTTCAACCGTACTGTGATGTTTTCCAAAAGTTCTGAACCTTTCTATTCTCATTGCTTCTACAGATTGTGAATGAAAAATAAACATTTTTGCTAAAAGTATTATTATATTATTGATTGATTGACTATGACTTTTCAGATCACCCAGTAATGCTATCTGCAAGGTTAGTTCCAGGTAAATATTGCAATCCTTTAGCCATTCCTGGACCTGTGTCCAAAAACAAGCTACAAATGGACAGAACCAAAACAAATTATCTAATGATTCTGTCTCTTCACAGCAATATCTGCAGAGCTGGGAAGATTGTATCCCCCATATAAATAACATTATATTGGTAGCAAGAATTGTATATAATAATTTAAATTGAAAGATTCTAATTTTTGAATCCGGTGTCGTTTTGCCTGTCAGTTCATAAACACTATGTCATGGGATCGGTACGTCAAAGATCTCTTCCCAACTATTTTGCAATCTATATGGGACGGCTGTCAATCCTTTGGTCCTTAAGTGAAACTGATATACTTTTTTATTTATCACAGTTTTCCTTAACCAATTATGTTCTTTAATGCAAGGCCAACAGACAAGTTCCTTACTTTCTCCCCCTTCCACTTTCCTCTTCCACTTTTGCGGTAAGGCTGCAATTATTTGGTTGTAATTTTGGGTAGAGCAGACATTTCCATATGTTTTTGTTAGCTGCATGTGCGACATAACTCCACCAGTCCTACCGATGATATCATTTACGAAGATTATACCTTTTTTAAACATTCTGTCAAAAAAATTGAGGTTTTTTGTCAATTAGTATATTTGAATTTAACCACAATATTTGTTGCATTATTTGTTCTGTCGTTTCTGGAGGATTAAATTGAAATTGCAACCAACTTTCTATGGCTTGTTTTAGAAATAGTGACATTTGGGAGATTATTTCCTTTTCAAATAACTGAAAGTGAGAGGTTGTAATCTGAATAAAGGGAAAAAGGCCTTTCTTGAACATTGGGTGAGACAATCTTACTAATTTGCTTGAGAACCAGTTCGGATTTAAGTATAACTTTTGGATGACTGAAGATTTTAGTGATAGGTCTAATGCTTTAATATTTAATAATTTCTGTCCTCTGAATTCATATTCATTATATAAATATGCTCTTTTAATTTTGTCTGGCTTGCCGTTCCAAATAAAATTGAATATTTTTTTCTCATATAATTTAAAAAACTGTTTGCTAGGCGTAGGCAAGACCATAAGCAAATAGGTAAACTGGGATAATACTAAAGAGTTAATCAGGGTGATTTTTCCACAAATTGACAGGTATTTTCCTTTCCATGGTAGTAAGATCTTATCTATTTTTGCTAACTTTCTATTAAAATTTATTGAAGTGAGATCATTTATTTCCTTTCGGATATGTATTCAGAGTATATTCACATCACCATCAGACCATTTTATTGGTAAACTACATGGTAATGTAAAAATTGTATTTTTTTGTGATCCAATACATAATATAGTACATTTGTCATAATTTGGTTGTAATCCAGAGAGGTTAGAAAATGTATCTAGATCCTCTATGAGGCTGTGGAGGGATTCTAGTTGTGGATCTAAAAGAAAACATGAATCATCTGCGTACAATGACACCTTTGTTTTTAAGCCCCGTATTTCTAATCCTCTGATATTATTATTGGATCTGATTTTAATAGCTAACATCTCGATGGCCACAATAAATAGATATGCCGATAGTGGACAACCTTGTTTCACTCCTCTTGACAGTTTAAAACTTTCTGAGAAATAGCCATTATTTACTATTTTACACCTAGGGTTACTATACATGAATTTGACCCATTTTATAAGAGATTCTCCAAAATTGAAATGCTCCAGGCATTTATATATAAACCCCAGTCGAACTTTATCAAATGCCTTTTCGAAGTCTGCTATGAATAGCAGGCCTGGTTTCCCATATTTTCCATAGTGTTCTATTGTTTCCAATACTTGCCTTATATTATCTCCAATGTATCTTCCATGTAAAAAACCTGTCTGATTAGAATGAATAATATCCGACAATACCTTTTTAATTCTATGCGCTATACATTTTGCTAGGATTTTTGCATCACAACACTGAAGTGTAAGGGGCCTCCAATTTTGTAAATGGACTGGATCTTTATATTTTCCACTTGTATCCTGTTTCAGTAATAATGAGATCAGACCTTCTTCTTGAGTGTCAGATAATCTACCATTTACATAGGAGTGGTTAAAACATGCTAATAACGGTCCTCTTAGTATATCAAAAAAGGTTTGGTATACCTCGACTGGTATGCCATCCAACCCTGGAGTTTTCCCGGACTTAAAGTCTTTAATTGCATCCAGAAGTTCCTCCTCTGTAATTTCACCTTCACATGAGTCTTTCTGTGTGGCTGTTAATTAGACATTATCAATAGAAAAAATATCTCTACAATTAGCTTCAGTTAGAGGAGATGGAGGCGACTGAAAAGAAAAAATATGCTTAAAGTACTTTGTTTCTTCCTTCAAAATATCATTTGGTGAATTATGGGTGACTCCGTCAATTGTAACCAGTTTCATTAAGTTCTTTTTGGTAGCATTCCTATGTTGAAGATTAAAAAAGAATTTTGTGCATTTTTCCCCATATTCCATCCAGTTTGCTTTATTTTTATAATATATTACACTTGATCTTTCTTGAATAAGTTTCTCCATTTCTTTTTGTTTTTCCTCTAATTTATTCTGAGCCTCTATGTTACAGTTTTTATTGCCATCTATCTGTTCTGTTAGACTTTCTATTTCATTTCTTAGTATAAACTATTTTTGACCTACATTGCTTTTGTTTTTGAGATGAGTACTGAATTGCATGGCCTCTAAAGGCACATTTAAAGGTGTCCCATACAATAAGGGGATTCGCTGTACCTATGTTATGTTGGAAAAAGTCAGTTATAAATTCCTTTGTTCTAATTATAAATAAATTATCATCCAATAGGCTTTGATTAAATTTCCAATATCCTCGCCCACGTGGAAATTCAGTAAGAGTAATGTATATGCCTATTATATGATGGTACGACTGCATTCTGTCCCCTATCAACACTTTTTTTACTTTTGGTGCCAACGAGAATGAGATAAGAAAGAAGTCAAGACGACTAGCTTGATTCAGTCTCCGCCATGTATATTTCACTAGATCAGTATATTTAAGCCTCCATATATCTACTAGTTCTAATGTATCCATGACATTCACAATTTCCTTAAGAGCATGTGGGTGATTGTTTGTGGTGTGATTTCCTTTTCGGTCCATTGAGCTATTTAAAACAGTATTATAATCCCCCACCATAATAATATTGTCTTGAGTTGCTTGCAGGCTTGATAATGTATTATATATATTGTCAAATAATTGTGGATCATCATTATTTGGTCCGTAAAGGTTAATGAGCCATATCTGTTTATGGTCCAATAACATATTTAAAATAATCCATCTACCTTGCGTATCTATTTGGACAATTTGCACATTCGGATCGAAATTACTATTAATTAATATCATCACCCCTTTTGAATTTCTTTGCCCATGGGAGAAGTATATTCCCACCCCCATTATTTTTTCCACGCTACTTCATCTCGAATTGTTGAATGAGTTTCCTGTATACAATATATATTATATTCCTTCTCTTTGAGCCATGTAAATATTGTTCTTCTTTTGTTATTATCAGCTAAGCCATTACAATTATAACTGGCTATACTTATTTCACCATACACCATAATGAGATACAAGTTTCAAGTCTATTTATCATTATATATGTTTGTAAATTTACCAATAAAAAATAGCGTAACGATTGAGTGTCCATATAGCTGTACCCTGATATTTGCATTGCTACGGAGTAACCCTTCAATTGTTCTCCACTAATTCCCACGCTAAAGCCCCTCCCCATCCCAAGTTGAGCCGTCATCCCAGTGATCAGCATCCCACCCACGTCCCTCCGTATCCCTAAGGCCCCGAGAGGCCAGGACCCATCCATCGAAAACAGCACACAGTGCCACCCACAAAACAGAAGCAGATTAACCGCCAAAAGCATTTCCAATGCTTTCACCTCTATATATATATATATATATACAGTGGGGAAAAAAGTATTTAGTCAGCCACCAATTCTGCATGTTCTCCCACTTAAAAAGATGAGAGAGGCCTGTAATTTTCATCATAGGTACACGTCAACTATGACAGACACAATTAGGAAAGAAAATCCAGAAAATCACATTGTAGGATTTTTAATGAATTTATTTGCAAATTATGGTGGAAAATAAGTATTTGGTCAATAACAAAAGTTTCTCAATACTTTGTTATATACCATTTGTTGGCAATGACAAAGGTCAAACGTTTTCTGTAAGTCTTCACAAGGTTTTCACACACTGTTGCTGGTATTTTGGCCCATTCCTCCATGCAGATCTCCTCTAGAGCAGTGATGTTTTGGGGCTGTCGCTGGGCAACACAGACTTTCAACTCCTTCCAAAGATTTTCTATGGGGTTGAGATCTGGAGACTGGCTAGGCCACTCCAGGACCTTGAAATGCTTCTTACGAAGCCACTCCTTCGTTGCCCGGGCGGTGTGTTTGGGATCATTGTCATGCTGAAAGACCCAGCCACGTTTAATCTTCAATGCCCTTGCTGATGGAAGGAGGTTTTCACTCAAAATCTACATTGCCCCATTCATTCTTTCCTTTACACGGATCAGTCGTCCTGGTCCCTTTGCAGAAAAACAGCCCCAAAGCATGATGTTTCCACCCCCATGCTTCACAGTAGGTATGGTGTTCTTTGGATGCAACTCAGCATTCTTTGTCCTCCAAACACGATGAGTTGACTTTTTACCAAAAAGTTATATTTTGGTTTAATCTGACCATATGACATTCTCCCAATCCTCTTCTGGATCATCCAAATGCACTCTAGCAAACTTCAGACGGGCCTGGACATGTACTGGCTTAAGCAGGGGGACATGTCTTGCACTGCAGGATTTGAGTCCCTGGCGGCGTAGTGTGTTACTGATGGTAGGCTTTGTTACTTTGGTCCCAGCTCTCTGCAGGTCATTCACTAGGTCCCCCCGTGTGGTTCTGGGATTTTTGCTCACCGTTCTTGTGATCATTTTGACCCCACGGGGTGAGATCTTGCGTGGAGCCCCAGATCGAGGGAGATTATCAGTGGTCTTGTATGTCTTCCATTTCCTAATAATTGCTCCCACAGTTGATTTCTTCAAACCAAGCTGCTTACCTATTGCAGATTCAGTCTTCCCAGCCTGGTGCAGGTCTACAATTTTGTTTCTGGTGTCCTTTGACAGCTCTTTAGTCTTGGCCATAGTGGAGTTTGGAGTGTGACTGTTTGAGGTTGTGGACAGGTGTCTTTTATACTGATAACAAGTTCAAACAGGTGCCATTAATACAGGTAACGAGTGGAGGACAGAGGAGCCTCTTAAAGAAGAAGTTACAGGTCTGTGAGAGCCAGAAATCTTGCTTGTTTGTAGGTGACCAAATACTTATTTTCCACCATAATTTGCAAATAAATTCATAAAAAATCCTACAATGTGATTTTCTGGATTTTTTCCCCTCAATTTGTCTGTCATAGTTGACGTGTACCTATGATGAAAATTGAAGGCCTCTCTCATCTTTTTAAGTGGGAGAACTTGCACAATTGGTGGCTGACTAAATACTTTTTTTCCCCACTGTATATATATATATATATATAACTATTTTTTTTAAAATTATGCATATCCAATTTTCCATCATTATCAATTAATATGCGTAATGATGTCGGCAGTTCACGCATAGGATTCTAACATATAACCCGGATTGCCATTGTATTACATTTAATTCATTGACAAGCAATTATTATCCTAGCAAATAATTCCAGTGGTCCATCCCATACCCTCCCCCCCAACATCCCCACCCCCCCACAACAGATGCCAGACAAGCACACACGCACATACTCACATACTCCAAAACACTTAACCCCCCTCCTCCACAATCCACCATAAAATCAGATACTCAACGGCTGTTATATCCCAGAGCCCAACTCGAGAAATAACTTGATCTACGAGTGCACATACAGTTAAAGCTGATTGAGAAAGCATGCAGATTGAGCAGAAATTGATAACAATGTGAGATTTGATTAATCTACTTAATCTATGTCAAGTCCTAGGTGATGGAGATCAGATCCACCCTCTTCACCTGAGACATAAACACTCTGATCCCCTGTTGTAACCATTTTCCCAAGCATCTCCATGCGGTCAGACCTTTGATTATTTTGTGCCACCTGGGCCACAATGATAAACCCCCTCTCTGATTGTCCGAGTGTGACCCCCTCCCCATGGGTTACTGCAGCCAGTGTTGCCAGCACTGCCACTACCTGGGTGGGCGTACCCCACCGGAATCCCCACCGGCTAGGTAAAAGGTCGTCAAGGTTCTCATTAGCAGCTTTGAGAATTTCCTTGTATATTATGCTCTCCCATCAGGGGGCTCTGGCTTTTTAGGACCAACCCTGCCAGGCAGGCTCAGAATCTTGAGGGGGCGGTGCTGCTCAAGTAGGTCTCTGACCGCATTTATTTCTCTGTTTAGGCTGCATATTCACAGCAGGTCCATAAAATAGATGGGAACTTCTCTTTGGTGTATGGGTCGCTCAGGTGGGTGTCCAGGTTATAGGGTTAGGGATCTTTCCATCATGATAGGACAATGAATAATTAGATTAGATGTATACTATATTTAAAAATGTATATCCCTCATCTACACAAAATTGAAAGCTCTCTCTCTCACTACCCCTGCTCATAGACCCCCGGTCGGCTCTGGGATATGCAACCATTTCCCCTCTCACTCACTTAACGCCGCACCTTTTCAAACACAAAAATGCACACCACATGGTTGACTGCGGAAGAAATGGGCTGAGCGTGCAAACGCACCCGCATCCACATCTGCCGCAAGGGGGAAAGGACGCCAGAGAGAACACAGGACCAACCACAACAACCATCCGCCAAAACAACAACCTCCCGCCAAAAAAGCCATGTTCTAATTATTTGTATTTAAAGATGTATTATTCTGCTTGTTATATCGTTTTATCGTTTTGTAAAATACTATACTTACTATAAATGTTATTTAATATTACAATCCCTATCATTGCTAGTATCAGGTGCTCCAATATTTGACTCCTCTATTACAACTTTTAGAATAGCCATGGAGTAGTCTTTGTGTCTCTGAACATTTGGTTGTCAATATATAATTTATCCACCACTAGTGCAACACGTTTCCCTTTTAATCTGTTTTCCTTGAAGATTGGATACAGAACTTTGCGCCTTTCTACAATCTCCCTCGGGAACTGATCATTCATGCCTATTTTCGTGCCAGCAAGTCTTTTTCCTAGGCTTTTCACCATAGCTTTATCCTTAAAAAAAGCAAATTTGGCAACGATTGGGCGCTCATATTTCTGTCCTCTTTTTCCGAAACGATGTACACGTTCAAGTTGGATTTTATCGACAGCCTCGAGTGGGATTTGTAGCGCTGTATGCAGGAAGTCCTTCATAATATTCTCTGTTATTTCTCCCTCCTTTTCCTGAATACCCGTAAGTACTAGATTTTCCCTCATCAATCTAGTTTGGATGTCTAGTAAGGCTTCTCTCAGAAGATTGTTCTCCTTTTTTAGTTCCCTAACGTCCATTTCCATTTTAGAGACTGTCACTTTTATTTCTTTGATTTCTTTCTCCATTACCAAAGCTTTTTCGTCACTCATTTGAAGACTCGCTTTCAACTCTTTTACGTCTTTACTGACCAATTCTAGTATGCCCAATTTGTCATTTATCGACTTCAACAGGTCGCTTTCCACACTTACCATACCCAGTGGTGAAAAGCATATATCATCTGTATCAGTCGATGAGTCGCGTTTCCTTTTGGGGATCGGCTCTCCACGCTTGTCTTCAGTCATGTTTGGGTGTTGCTTGTTGTTGTAATATTTGTCTATATATTTCTCTAGCCTTATGATCTTATTTCTGTTATTATCCAGATTGAATTATATTAACTGCGAATATATGAAATGCTAATATTTAGTCTAACTTACTGATTTTGAATATTATGTTTTTATCTTGAGGTGTTTTGTACCGATTTCTATTCAATACGCCATCTTGTCTATTATTCTTACTGGTACATGATCTTAAAATTGCCAACTGACATTTACTCCTGAGGTGGTGACCTGTTGCACCCTCTATAATCACTATGATTATTATTTGACCCTGCTGGTCATCTATGAACGCTTGAACATCTTGAAGAATGATCTCGCCTTAATGGCCATGTACTCTTATAATGTCCACCAGCACAGCCAGAAGAGGACTGGCCACCTAGGTTCCTGCCTTTGGGTTTTAGGCTGGGTTTCTGTATAAGCACTTTGTGGCATCTGCTGATGTAAAAGGGACTCTATAAATACATTTGATTGGAATTTTATTGATTTGTTTACAGGAAATTATAGTGTGATGGGAGGGTGGGGAAGGGGTGGCTACAAAAAAAAAATATCAGGCCCTGTGGATTTAGGTAAAATGTTTGTTGGAATAAAAGACTAAATTCCCTTACGTTGATGACTTTTGGCAAATCCAATCAGATTTTCACATTGATTCAATGTCATCAGATATAATTTTTGGGTTGAAATTATGTGGAAACAACGTTCATTCAACCAGTTTTTGCCTAGTGGGTTGTGCTCATGATTTATTCTATGCTGTAAATGATCCCATGTCAGTTTTTGATTCCCAAATGGTGGGTTGGGCTTGGGACCAAATGGTGGGTCATCATGGCTGCTTCATTTTGGGCTGTGGTATGACAGAGTCCTCTCTAGAAACAGAAAACTCTCTCTCAATTTTTTGGGTCACAGGAAAATCCCCACAATTTTTGGAGGGTGGGTCACTCATAGCACAAACATTTCTGAGAACCACCTAGCCTCTTTCAACAGCAGCTGTGTCTTATGACAAATAGGAATCATAGGAAGAAAGTCTGACCCTGTAAACAGTATTTGGACAAGGAGACAGCAATTCATGCTTTGGATTTGTGTACCTGGCTGCTATCTAAACCAAATGCTAACTTTTTAGTCGATATCCCCCCAAATTAGCATGTTTTAGTGTATATTCCCCCAATTAGCATGTTTAAGTGTATATTCCCCAAATTAGCTACCCTTCTCATTATAGCCACTCACTCAGTAGATTCTGACTCCCGCTCTCCTGGTCCATGTCATCCTCTTCCAGGACCCCAGGGGGTGCGGAGTAACCCCCGTGACCCCCTGCCCCCCTCCGCTTCGGGCCACAAAGGTTCCCACCCACGGCAGACGACAGGGACCCTCTCCCCGAGGACGAAGAGGAGTGGCTGCCGGAAGACGACGAACAGCTCCCCGAGCCAATGGAGTTAGGCCGCAGCACAGGAAACCTGCCCTGCAAGCCAGACGTCCCCGAGGAGGCCAACACCTTGGATTCTGGGAGGGCCAGATGAAATCAAATTGTATAAAATGGGACATGAATGAGACAAAAAGAGAAATTCCAAAGGAGGATCAACAAGGACCTCAGAAAAACATATTTATTATGGTGTTCATTTATTACTAAGAAGAACCATTCCAATTATAGTCTAATTGAAATATTATATTATTATATGGCTGTGTACCTCTTCCCATCAGAGTACAATTGACTGCCCTGTCGTTGATGGCCGCATCGCTAGGCTGGATGTCCATGAAGGGCTTGTTCCCGATACCCATGAACACCCTCTCCTGCATACGAATCTCTAGAATTGAGCAAACAAAATAAAGTTTCAACAGTGACCTATTTTGAGAGATGAGCTGGCAGAGATCAACTTTTCTTGGAGCAAGGCACAACATATTACCATGGACAGAATTTAGCTAGTAAGTAACAGTGGCGGCTCCTGAACAAATTCTCAGGGAGGGCAATTTTTCTGATGATTTAGGTGACCTACACACATTTTTAAAAAGATATGTCCAGCAACAACATGAAGACAGGGGCAGCATATAAGTCAATACCAGAAGCATTTATTGACTGATCTCAAAAGTGTTGGCTTACAAAAGCAAAATAAGTTATCACAGTAAAAATAATCAAGGGTGTTCTTTCACATTCCTCAACACTGCATAAACAATATGCATTTCCATAAACAAATGAAATATCAGCTGAAAATACAGCATCTTGGTATTTGTTCAGATTGCAGGATCAACAAGAGCTTTTACCACATTTTTTGATATCTGTTTAATCTTACCTTATGGCCTGCACTTGCTTGTGAAGCTGTCGAGGGCACGTTTGATAGAGACAGCATCGATGTCCTTCTTCTGTAGCTTCTGGTACAGAATGTCGACGTGGGGCATGATTTTGTGAAAAAAAATTAAATCTTCATCATGTAGTATCCTCACGTAGCCAGCTGCCTCTCTCAAGGTGTGCTGGTCAAATGAACCCAATGAACCCGTCCGGATGGCTTCAAAACATTATATGAGGTCGTCTCGATTCTCGTAGACAGTGTTCACGACTCTGCTGTTGCTAACCTCATCGTTGTGGCGGCGGACAGCTAGCCTGTATCCCTCATCCAGTTGAGTGGCAATATTCACTCTCCCAAAAGCAGACAATCTCAAACAGCTATATGTGGGTCTTTGACAGCTAATTTTTCTTAATCTTTTCTGAAAGATGGTGCATGTCGGTTACACCAGTCGCTGTCCAAGCGGTGCTGTCTGCTGTGCCGCCTTCAGGGTGGAAGAGTAAGCAGGGGTAGCAAAAAACTGCATTAGCTACATCGCAGCCTGCTAGCCAGGTTTTCCGTTCATACCAATTTTTGGAAAATCCTCGGGTGTAGGACTTCCCCCCTTTAGTAGACACCTGTTGAATTATTAAATTTGGTCTGGGGGGTCCTAATTGTTTCGTTGCCAATTTATCTTCATTTGTTCGCCGACAAAAAGGAACTTCTTTCAAACACACAATCGAGTTGGACTGAAGCCTAGCCATTTTGATAGTAGTAGTGAATTGAATGAGGCTGCTACCTGGTCTTTTCTTAGTTACGTTCATTCGTGGTTACGTTATGTATGACGAAAGCGCGTAAGTGCAAGCCCACAGACACCCATAGAGAATGTATTGAAAGCTTTGAAATGTGACAAAACTAGATTTTACATGGGAGTCTATGACAGACTTCTGGGCGATTTTCAACCTGACTGAAATCGCCCAAAAAACGGGCGGGGCCATTTGAAGCACGACTTTAGCCTGATTTGACATTTAGTGGCTGGCAGATCAGACGTGAACACTGATAACTGCTGTTGCCGTGATATAATTTTTTATAAATTTATAAAAAAAAAATATTTTTTTTTATTTAATTTTTTTTTAAATAATTGATTAGAAAAAAAATCCCTTCCTTTTCCCGTTTGGCAGTGCGTCGCCCATATCGCCCTATTGAACAAGCCGTCCCTGGTAAGTAATTTACCTATAAAAGGGAGGAACACAATAACAAAACTCAAACATTGACCCAAGAAATACTATGGCTGAGTGGCACAGTGGTCTAAGGCACTGCATCGCAGTGCTAACTGTGGCACTAGAGAATCTGGTTCGAATCCAGGCTCTGTCGCAGCCGGCCGCGACCGGGAGACTCATGGGCGGCGCACAATTGGTCCAGGGTAGGGGAGGGAATGGCCGGCAGGGATATAGCTCAGTTGATAGAGCATGGCGTTTGCAACGCCAGGGTTGTGGGTTTGAGTCCCACGGGGGGCCAGTATAAAAAAATATATATATGTAATCACTAACTGTAAGTCGCTCTGGATAAGAGCGTCTGCTAAATGACTAAAATTTAAATGTAAATGTACTAGTCTCATTGCAAGATGTGTGTTTGAACAGTACGTCAGGTAGAGTACTTTAATTTACAACTTTGTTGCAAGAGCTTCCCGTCAAGACCCTCTCTGCTTCTACTTAAAATCCAGGTTAATAGTACTGGCAAGGCGAGCTGTATGCCAGTAGCCTGAAATTGTTTATTTTCCTTGCCTCTATTCCTTCACGACCACTTGACCACATGTCAGGCCAAGTGTTGGGTTGGTTTACATAACATTGCACTCACCCATCAATTCCATTCAGATCAGAGGGAATGGGGGAAAGAGAATGACATACTACATATCTGCGAGAAACCAATACAACCTACAGGTGTAGGATCTTAATTTGATCACTCTTTTGTTGCTTAAAATGTTTCTGCACCACATGATTGAGATTCATGATTTACATAAATTCACTGAAAACATGCATTAACACACGGTTATATTAACAGTATTGCACTTTTCATGTAACCTAATTTTGGCCAGCTAATAGCCTAACCAACGATCAAGCAACATTATGGACAAAACGTTCAAATCCTGTTGCTGCAGGATTATTTTGCAGTGACAATAGAGGTCAAATTAAGATCCAACATCTGTACTACTACTAGATAAAATACTTCTGGCACATAAATGTATGACATATTTATATCGTTCTGTTTAGCTGTGTCTGAAAATGTTACTACAGGTGTAGGATCTTATCGTGACCAGTTATTGCAGCAAAATCATCCTGCAGAAACAGGATTTTATCATTTAGTCCATAATGTTGCTTGATTGGTGGTAAGGCTATTAGCTGGCCAAAATTAGGCTATGTGTGTTATTGCGTTTTTTCAGTGCATTTATGTGAATCATGAATCTGCATTTCCTTTGGTACAGGAACATTCTCAGTAACTAACGAGTGATCCAATTAAGATCCTACATCTGTAACTTTAAAATCGTTGCTTCCTCCGTCCTTCTTTCCTCAATTCCTAATTGACGTTTAGTCATGTTTTCCGACACAGACCAGATCACCTGAGGACACTTTCTGGTGATTCTGAGAGACCTGATTGGCTGGGTGACCTCTAACCTCTGTTGTGTACAGCCTGCTCCCAGAGGATGCGCTTAAGGTCTTTAGTCCAGGCCTCCTTCACTTCCCTGTTCCTGGCCTGCAGCGTGTACGTGTCATGGGACTTCCTCCTTCGGAACCAGATCTCAAAGCACAGCCCGCTGTCCCCTGAGTTATGGGTCATCCCAATGTCAGAGGTCTGTCAAAATAGACAACATGGCCTTTACCTAAATACAACTTGTACAGCTTATGAAGTCTTCATAAATGTTATAAAGCCTACAAAGATCTATACTTTATGGATATTACTCTGCACAAATTCTTCTAAATTTTTGCTAAGAAAGTAATCACCCTAGACTACGTGTCAAACTCATTCCACGGAGGGCCGAGTGTCTGCAGGTTTTCGGTCTTCCCTTGTACCTGATTGATTAATTAAGGTCACTAATTAGTAAAGCACTCCCCTCACCTGGTTGTCTAGGTCTTAATTGAAAGGAAAAACCAAAAACCCGCAGACACTAGGCCCTCCATGGAATGAGTTTGAAACCCTTGCCCTAGACAGACGAGGTCATCTGCAGTTTCCTTCTCCATTTTAAAGTAGGGTATGTGTTAATGTATCATATACAGTTTTGCTAAGCAATAGAGGAAGTGAAACTTTAGGAGTGTAGCTAGCTCAAATGGGAAATTCCATATAATGCTCTCTCATGTCACATAAGGCCTCCACAAGGCCTTTTATAAACTTAAACATTTGTTTAATTGAAATCCAAGGGAAGTAGCTTCAGCTAAAGTTTCATATTGGGGTATATTGTGCTGTGTTTTGTACAGACTGTCTGCATACCTTAAATGACTGTTTGTAGACATAAGTGTCGTTGCCCACATCAGTCCACTTGGTCTTGCTGAAGAGGATGAGGTCCTGGAAGAGGAAGATGTGGCGGAAACATTTCTTCTTCCTGAAGGACACCAGGAACTCGTCCTGACGAATCAGCTGCCCCTGCTCCTTCAGGTTGACCTAGAGACAAAGAGAGATGACATTGGAGGCGGGCTGTATTCTGTCAGGATGCTTCTGTAGTAAGATAAACAATTTTTAGTACCTTGACATTTGACATTATACTGTATTCACCCGCTGATAGGAACAAACTAACATGTTTTTTAGGTTCCGAACAACCTCACGAATGTGGTAGATAGCTATTTGGGTCAAGTGAGTAAATCATTTTGCCAAAGTGAGTCACCTGAAAAAAAGTTTGAAGACCCCTGCACTATACTGTATGACCGCAAGGTCAGTTGCCAATGCACAGTAGATCAGAGCCAAGTGGTGCCTTGAACTTCAGAGATGACAAGAGTTATGGACAGAGTGCGGTCAACTGCATGGGCAGTATACAGGTCTAAAAAAGTGAAAGGCTTAAACAAGCTTGTTATCTTACAAAAAATAAAGCAACCAAACCACCTCACAAACTCGTTATCTCTCTCAGAACGATCTTCTTGACCCTAACCAATCAGGCTTCAAGACAGGTCACTCAACCGAGACTGCTCTTCTCTGTGTCACAGAGGCGCTCCGCACTGCCAAAGCTGACTGTCTCTCTGGCAGATATCTCAGCTTGGATGTCGGCCCAACCCCTAAAGCTCAACCTCGACAAGACGGAGCTGCTCTTCCTCCCGGGAAGGCCTGCCCGCTCATAGACCGCTCTATCACGGTTGACAACTCCACAGTGTCACCCTCCCAGAGTGCCAATAACCTTGGCATGACCCTGGACAAAACCCTGTCTTTCTCTGCAAACATCAAAGGAGTGACTCACTCCTACAGGTTGATGCTCTACAGCATCTGTAGAGTACGACCCTACCTCACACAGGAAGCGGCGCAGGTCCTAATCCAGGCACTTATCATCTCCCGTCTGGACTACTGCAACTCGCTGTTGGCTGGGCTCCCCGCTTGTGCCATCAAACCCCTGCAACTTAACCAGAACGCTGCAGCCCGCCTGGTTTTCAACTTTCCCAAGTTCTCCCATGTCACCCCGCTCCTCCGCACACTCCACTGGCTTCCAGGCGAAGCTCAAATCCACTACAAAACCATGGTGCTTGCCTACGGAGCAGCAAGAGGAACTGCCCCTCCCTACCTTCAGGCTATGCTCAAACCCTACATCCCAACCAGAGGACTACTTCTGCCACCTATGGTCTCTTGGCCCTCCCACCCCTACGGGAGGCCAGCTCTTGCTCAGCCCAGTCCAAGCTCTTCTCTGTCCTGGTACCCCAATGGTGGAACCAGCTTCCCACTGAAGCGAGGACAGCAGAGTCCCTGCCCATTTTCCGAAAGCACCTGAAACACTACCTTTCGCCCCCGCCTTTCGAGCTCTGACTTTGCTGATAACTACTTTATTGAGGAAAAATGTACTTACTATGCATGTGATATGTGGTTTTCTCACCTAGCTTTCTTAAGATGAATGCACTAACTGTAAGTCGCTCTGGATAAGAGCGTCTCCTAAATTACTAACATGTCAAATGTAAATGTGGTTTACAGTATAGGCTACAGGTAGTTATTTGGGTCATGTTGGTAAATCATATTTCCAATGTGGGTCTTCTGAAAGAAAGTTTGAAAATCACTGACATAGACAACCAGTAGCCCATACACAAACATCCATAGAAATGTTGCTTTGATGTTATGTCTTATTACAAACACTGAATAAATCAAACTCAACATTCCTCTGCTTTCTATTCCACTCCCTCTCATTCCATCCTCTGAATAAAATCTATACTCTGTTACGTTTCAATATTACACCCATGGTGAGATAATATTGGATAAAGATGTTGCTTTTGTATGTCTTGTCACAAATAAACCAGGATGGGTGCTAGAACATTGGTAGTGGATGAAGTGTGTTCCCTGGGCCACAATGCAGTCCAGTCTTGTCCTGCCCAGTCATCTCCTCTACGCTCAGATGACCCCATACCCCACCCATCCCCACATACCCAAATCCCTACTCCGGTAAACTCAGAGAGAAGAGGATGTGTAAGAACGTAATGTTTAGATAGGGACATATAAGGAATATAGATAGAGTTTCTGTCTCTGCTTGCTCTTTAGGGTCTATCCCAGGTTACTGTAAAAGCACGTGACAACTGCCAATAACCCCTCTAAAAAGGGATTTATTAAATACATTTGATTGATTGGCTTCACCCCCTAACACTCACATCACAGTCCTGTATGTCGTCCATGGCCAGCAGGTTGTTGCCATGGCGCAACTGGAACTGGATGACTTCCAGGGCACACTGGACTTCGGCCTCCTCGCGGCCCCTGTGGGGCCCGCAATCCCTCACCATGTCCTGCAGCAGCAGGCTGTACTTGCTGATCCGCTGCACCGGCTTCAGCAGGTAAGACGACAGATCCATCTTGTCGCCCAGCTGCAGCTGTTTTTGCTAAAGTGTAGGGGAGATATACAGAGCATTCGGACAGTATTCAGACCCCTTGACTTTTTCCACATTTTGTTACGTTACAGCCTTATTCTAAAATTGATTAAATATTTTTTTTCTCTCATCAATCTACACTAAATACCCCATAATGATAAAGCAAAAACAGGTTTGCTAAATGTTAGCACTTTTATAAAAAATAAAAAAGTGAAATATCAGATTTACATAAGTATTCAGACCCTTTACTCTGTACTTTGTTGAAGCACCTTTGGCAGCGATTACAGCCTCGAGTCTTCTTGGGTATGATGCTACAAGCTTGGCACACCTGTATTTGAGGAGTTTCTCACATTCTTCTCTGCAGATCCTCTCATGCTCTATCAGGTTGGATGGGGAGTGTCGCTGCACAGCTATTTTCAGGTCTTTCCAGAGATGTTCTATCGGGTTCAAGTCCGGGCTCTGGCTGGGCCACTCAAGGACATTCAGAGACTTGTCCCGAAGCAACTCCTTGTTGTCTTGGCTGTGTGCTTAGGGTCGTTGTCCTTTGCCCCAGTCTGAGGTCCTCAGCGCTCTATAATAGGTTTTCATCAAGGATCTCTCAGTACTTTGCTGCATTCATCTTTCCCTCGATCCTGACTAGTCTCCTAGTCCCTTCTGCTGTAAAACATCCCCACAACATGATGCTACCACCACCATGCTTCACCGTATGGAAGGTTCAGGTTTACTCCAGACGGGACGCTTAGCATTTAGGCCAAAGAGTTCAATCTTGGTTTCATCAGACCAGAGAATCTTGTTTTTCATGGTCTGAGAGTCCTTTAGGTGCCTTTTGCCAAACTCCAAGTTGGCTGTCATGTGCCTTTTACTAAGGAGTGGCTTCTGTCCACTCTACCATAAAGGCCTGATTGGTGGAGTGCTGCAGAGATGATTATCCTTCTGGAAGGTTCTCCCATCTCCACAGAGGAACTCTGCAGCTCTGTCAGAGTGACCATAGGTTTCTTGGTCACCTCCCTGACCAAGGCCCTTCTCCCCCGATTACTCAGTTTGGCTGGGCCGCCAGCTCTAGAAAGACTCTTGGCGGTTCTAAACGTCTTCCATTTAAGAATGATGGAGGCCACTGTGTTCTTGGGGACCTTCAATGCTGCAGAAATGTTTTGGTACCGTTCCCCAGATCTGTGCCTTGACACAATCCTGTCTCGGATCTCTACGGACAATTCCTTCGACCTCATGGATTGGTTTTTGTTCTGACATGCACTGTCAACTGTGGGACCTTATATAGACAGGTGTGCCTTTCCAAATAATGTCCAATCAATTGAATTTACCACAGGTGGACTCCAATCAAGTCGTAGAAACATCTCAAGGATGATCAATGGAAACAGGATGCACCGGAGCTAAATTTCGAGTCTCATAGCAAAGGGTCTGAATACTTACAGTGAGGGAAAAAAGTATTTGATCCACTGCTGATTTTGTACGTTTTCCCACTGACAAAGACATGATCTATCTATAATTTTAATGGTAGGTTTATTTGAACAGTGAGAGACAGAATAACAAAAAAAAATCCAGAAAAACGCATGTCAAAAATGTTATGAATTGATTTGCATTTTAATGAGGGAAATAAGTATTTGACCCCTCTGCAAAATATGACTTAGTACTTGGTGGCAAAACCCTTGTTGGCAATCACAGAGGTCAGACGTTTCTTGTAGTTGGCCACCAGGTTTGCACACATCTCAGGAGGGATTTTGTCCCACTCCTCTCTGCAGATCTTCTCCAAGTCATTAAGGTTTCGAGGCTGACGTTTGGCAACTCGAACCTTCAGCTCCCTCCACCGATTTTCTATGGGATTAAGGTCTGGAGACTGGCTAGGCCACTCCAGGACCTTAATGTGCTTCTTCTTGAGCCACTCCTTTGTTGCTTTGGCCGTATGTTTTGGGTCATTGTCATGCTGGAATACCCATCCACGACCCATTTTCAATGCCCTGGCTGAGGGAAGGAGGTTCTCACTCAAGATTTGACAGTACATGGCCCCGTCCATCGTTCCTTTGATGCGGTGAAGTTGTCCTGTCCCCTTAGCAGAAAAAAATCCCCAAAGCATAATGTTTCCACCTCCATGTTTGATGGTGGGGCTGGTGTTCTTGGGGTCATAGGCAGCATTCCTCCTCCTCCAAACAGGGCGAGTTGAGTTTATGCCAAAGAGCTCGATTTTGGTCTCATCTGAACACAACACTTTGACCCAGTTCTCCTCTGAATCATTCAGATGTTCATTGGAAAACTTCAGACGGCCCTGTATATGTGCTTTCTTGAGCAGGGGGACCTTGCGGGCACTGCAGGATTTCAGTCCTTCACGGCGTAGTGTGTTACCAATTGTTTTCTTGGTGACTATGGTCCCAGCTGCCTTGAGATCATTGACAAGATCCTCCCTTGTAGTTCTGGGCTGATTCCTCACCGTTCTCATGATCATTGCAACTCCACGAGGTGAGATCTTGCATGGAGCCCCAGGCCGAGGGAGATTGACAGTTATTTTATGTTTCTTCCATTTGCGAATAATCGCACAAACTGTTGTCATCTTCTCACCAAGCTGCTTGACGATGGTCTTGTAGCCCATTCCAGCCTTGTGTAGGTCTACAATCTTGTCCCTGACATCCTTGGAGAGCTCTTTGGTCTTGGCCATGGTGGAGAGTTTGGAATCTGATTGATAGATTGCTTCTGTGGATAGGTGTCTTTTATACAAGTAACAAACTGAGATTAGGAGTACTCCCTTTAAGAGTGTGCGCCTAATCTCAGCTCGTTACCTGTATAAAATACACTTGAGAGGGGTCAAATACTTATTTCCCTCATTAAAATGCAAATCAATTGATAACATTTTTGACAAGCGTTTTTCTGGATTTTTTTGTTGTTATTATGTCTCTCACTGTTCAAATAAACCTACCATTAAAATTATAGACTGATCATTTCTTTGTCAGTGGGCAAATTTACAAAATCAGCAGGGGATCAAATACTTTTTTCCCTCACTGTATGTAAATAAGGCATTTCAGTTTGTTAATTTTAATACATTTGCTAAAATTAATAAAACATGTAAAAAACATTTTTTTGCTTTGTCATTATGGGGTATTATGTGTAGATTGATGAGGATTTTTATTTATTTAATCCATTTTAGAATAAGGCTGTAACGTAACAAAATGTGGAAAAAGTCAAAGGGTCTAAATACTTTCGGAATGCACTGTATAGGTTACAATAGATTTAGGGTAGATACAATACATAGGTACAGTAGATCAGTGCCGTACTTAAGCATTGATTTGTTAGGCCTTTGCTCATGCAAGGTTATTCCTTTTAACGCATCAACTTTCGGTTCCATGTCGTGCATTGTAACCCAACCAGTTTGCACAATCGACGTTGTCCGGTTTGCCAGCTATGTAACATTACTAGCTGTATCAGCCGTGGCCCTTGTTTTTGACGATTGTAGCTAACGTTATTGCTTAAATGTTACTGTTTGTGTTTTTCTTTGATTGTAGCCCTAGAAACTATTGTGGTTATTATCTTGGACGCAACTGAGCGCCAGAAACAGTCAGAGGCGCTACAGTTCTCTCGAGAACTTGCTGGAACTTTCCTGCTTGTTATGAGTTGAAACTGTCAGTGGGGCTAGTTTGTTCACCTCACAACGTTAATTCCTTCCTCCTGTCACGTTGCTCATGGTCTGTGACACATTGCAGAACACCATTTTAGAAACACTTCTCTGTCATTGACCCCTGAAGACACAGGTGGAAATGTAGCATGCTTAATCATTAGCTTTTAGCATTATTTATTTAGAGAGATGGTATGTCTGGAAGTGTTAAGTGTGTTGTGAAGAAATGTATGCACTCACTAACTGTAAGTCGCTCTGGATAAGAGCGTCTGCTAAATGACTAAAATGTAAAATGTAAATGTAATTCCTTCAACAGCGTCTTAGTAGGAATGTCATACAATAGGAAAAGATTATGAAAATGCAGGACTATTGGGAAATGCATGTTATAATATACTATTAAAGGCCTCATAATTCCTTGCAAAACCGGTTGTTCCAGTGTCACTTCCACAACAAATTCATTTCATGGGCTCCAATGGGGATGAGTATTGCCTTATCTAATATCAGTGTACTGTGGGGGATGGTTGAGGTCCTCACCTTGAAGAAGTCATGGCCGTGGTTGATGAGTAAGCTGTCAGACTTGGGTTTGTTCTTGCTGTAGAGGGCGTACAGACCAAAGCTCTCTCTCTGGACAGAGGAAAAACAATCCAATCAACAAAGTTGAAACATTGGATGAAATGGATCGGTCTGCCTCGTTTCCAATTTCCAGTGAAAGACAACAAAAAATATCCCTATTTTTCACATTGTCGGGAAGACAGGAAATGGGATTAAAAAAAGTGGAAATTCCCAGGAACTCTGTCTAATTGCCAGTGTGCACATCTGGAATATTTCCGACAGCGGTAGACACTACGTGCTTGTTGATTCAACAAGATTTTAGTTGAACTGACTTGTGGCATGCAGTCCACATCACTTGTTGGGGATTGCTAAGCAGATGAAAATACCAGATAAAAAGACTGAAGCGTCTCTCACCCCCAAAAGTTGTTGTTGGTTGTTTATTTAAGAGCAGTTGGATTAAAATAGACTGTTATACCAGCGGTACTGTCCTTTTAACTTCTCTGTGAAGTGATGGTGACACTACCCTGGAAAGGGTGCCGTCGTCACAGTTTTTGCTCTGTACAGAAAATGCTCTTGAAAACTTTATTGCGGACTATAAAACAATTGTTATAATAACAGTGGACTAAATAATGAAAGATTGTTTCGAGTGAAATATCCCTTTAAGGTTAGGGTTAGTTATCAAGCGGTTAAGGTACATAACGATGGGAACCCACATGTCGTAGGAAGCTGCGTCCCACCCTGAAGGGCTCTCGGAGGCAGCCCTCCAGCTCTTTCAGGAAGTGGTGTCGATGGAAGTCATGGAGCTTCTCCAGGTTGCCGAAAATGCTCCCCCTCTGGCCCCTTAGGTCCTGAGGCACGTCAGGCCTCTCCAGCTCGGGGAAGTAGTGCTCTCGGACGTAACCTAGAGATCGTACATACTCCCTCTCAGTCAACAAGAGCTCCTCCATGATCCTCTGCAACTTCCTGTCCACACAGGAATCAGGGAATCAGGATTTTTTAAGATGGATGAATTTATACAATGCATTCGCAAATTTAAGAAACCTACATGCCAAATATACACCATATATTGTGTTCCCTACAGGTTATAGAAAAGAGCTGAAGATCTGAACTATCCGTTCAGACCCCAGTCCTACCTACCTACAGGTTATGGAAAATGTGCTTTTTCAGTATTTCACCAGTTGATTTTCTCAAGGAGAAACCTTCCACTTCTATGCCACAGTATGTACATATAAAGTCCATTCGGAATGTATTTAGACCCATTGAATTTTTCCACATTTTGTTACGTTACAGCCTTATTCTAAAATTGATTCAATAAATGCTTTCCCTCATCAATCTACACACAATACCCCATAATGACAAAGTGAAAACAGGTTTTTAGAAATTTTTGCTAATTTATTCAAATTAAAAAACAGAAATACCTTATTTACACAAGTATTCAGGGTTTGCTATTAGACTCGAAATTGAGATCAGGTGCATCCTGTTTCCATTGATCATTCTTGAGATGTTTCTACAACTTGATTGGTGTCCATCTGTGGTAAATTCAATTGATTGGACAGGTTTTGGAAAGGCACACATCTGTCTATATAAGGTCCCACAGTTGGCAGTGCATGTCAGAGCAAAAAACAAGCCATGAGGTGGAAGGAATTGTCTGTAGAGCTCAGAGACAGGATTGTGTCGAGGCACAGATCTGGGGAAGGTTACCAAAACATTTCTGCAGCATTGAAGGTCCCCAAGAAAACAGTGGCCTCCATCACTCTTAAAATGGAAGAAGTTTGGAACCACCAAGAGTCTTCCTAGAGCTGGCCGCCCGGCCAAACTGAGCATTCGGGGGAGAAGGGCCTTGGTCAAGGAGGTGACCAAGAACCAGATGGTCACTCTGACAGAGCTCCAGAGTTCCTCTGTGGAGATGGGAGAACCGTCCAGAAGGACAACCATATCTGCAACACTCCACCAATCAGGCCTTTATGGTAGATTGGCCAGACTAAACCACTCCTCAGTAAAAGGCACATGACAGCCCGCTTGGAGTTTGCAAAAAGCCTGAATGCCAAGCGTCACATCTGGAGGAAACCTGGCACCATACCTACGGTGAAGCACGGTGGTGGCAGCATCATGTTGTAGGGATGTTTTTTCAGCAGCAGGGACTGGGAGACTAGTCAGGATCGAGGGAAAGATGACTGGAGCAAAGTACAGAGAGATCCTTGATGAAAACCTGCTCCAGAGCGATCAGGACCTCAGACTGGGGCGAAGGTTCACCTTCCAACCGGACAACGACCCTAAGCACACAGCCAAGACAGGAGTGGCTTTGGGCCAAGTCTCTGAATGTCCTTGAGTGGCCCAACCAGAACATGTCTTGAGAGTCCTGAAAATAGCTGTCTGAAAACGTATGTACAGTTTTACCTTTATTTAACTAGGCAAGTCAGTTAAGAACAAATTCTTATTTACAATGACGGCCTACACCGGCCAAACCCGGACGATGCTGGGCAAATTATGCGCCGCCCAATGGGACTCCCAATCAAGGCCGGTTGTGATACAGCCTGGAATCGAACCAGGGGGTCTGTAGTGACGCATCAAGCAATGAGATGCAGTGCCTTAGACCACTGCGCCACTCGGGAGCCCATACATACATACCGTTGAAGTCGGAAGTTTACATACACCTTAGACAAATACATTTAAACTCCGTTTTTCAAATTTCCTGACATTTAATCCTAATAAAAATTCCCTGTCTTAGGTCAGTTAGGATCACCACTTTATTTTAAGAATGTGAAATGTCAGAATAATAATAGAGAGAATTATTTATTTAAGCTTTTATTTATTTCATCACAATCCCAGTGGGTCAGAAGTTTACATACACTCAATTAGTATTTGGTAGCATTGCCTTTACATTTTTTAACTTGGTTCAAACGTTTCGGGAAGCCTTCCACAAGCTTCCCACAATAAGTTGGGTGAATTTATTGACCATCGTTATGTTTGGAGGAAAAAGGGTAAGGCTTGCAAGCCGAAGAACACCATCCCACCGTGAAGCACGGGGGTGGCAGCGTCATGCTGTGGGGGTGCTTTGCTGCAGGAGGGACTGGTTCACTTCACAAAATAGATGGCATCATGACGAAGGAAAATTATGTGGATATATTGAAGCAACATCTCAAGACATCAGTCAGGAAGTTAAAGCTTGGTCGCAAATGGTTCTTCCAAATGAACAATGACGCCAAGCATACTTCCAAAGGTGTGGAAAAATGGCTTAAGGACAACAAAGTCAAGGTATTGGAGTGGCCATCACAAAGCCCTGACCTCAATCCCATAGAACATTTGTGGGCAGAACTGAAAAAGCGTGTGCGAGCAAGGAGGCCTACAAACCTGACTCAGTTACACCAGCTCTGTCAGGAGGAATGGGCCAAAATTCACCCAACTTATTGTGGGAAGCTTGTGGAAGGCTACCCGAAACGTTTGACCCAAGTTAAACAATTTAAAGGCAACGCTACCAAATACTAATTGAGTGTATGTAAACTTCTGACCCACTGGGAATCTGATGAAAGAAATAAAAGCTGAAATAAATAATTCTCTCTCCTATTATTCTGACATTTCACATCCTTAAAATAAAGTGGTGATCCTAACTGACCTAAGACAGGGAATGTTTACTAGGATTAAATGTCAGGACTTGAAAAACTGAGTTAAATGTATTTGTCTAAGGTGTATGTGAACTTCAGACTTCAACTGTAAATGTGATTTCAGTATTTTATTTTTAATAAATTTGCTAAGAAAATCTAAAAAACAGTTTTTGCTTAGTCATAATGGGGTATTGTGTGTAGATTGATGAGGGAAAACAACTTTAATGAAAATGTGGAAAAAGTCAAGGGGTCTGAATACTTTCCATATGCACTGTATATTATAGTTAACTGTAAATACTACAGTATATTACAGTAAGTACTACAATATTCACTGTAGTGTTTTTGCAGACTTTAGTCCACAGAAACACTACAGTGAATACTATAGTGTTTACACAATAGTACACTATAGTATTTTTTCATGTAGGTATATCCTAATAACTGTGACTGGTTTACTTAGTGTAGTTATTGTAAAGGTTTCTGGCAACTCATCTTCATCTGAAATCTAACAAAGGCCCAAAGAAAAGCCATCTCTATGTTGCACTTCTACTAACACTGCATGCTGTAAATGTCATTTGTCACTCATTTGTTTAAACTGTCAGTAAGCATGATTTCAAGACTTATTTCACAGAACCATTTCAATAACAATGTTATTTTGTTTGTCTGAATTGCAGATTGTTAATAGTTCTTGGGTGACTATTGGCATGTAGGTTTTCTTGGAATTTCTGGGGAAACATTTGCATGTTATTTTGGGATAGCTTTTCACATAGCTGTTGAGAAGTGGGAGGTCCATCACTCACAGGACATTGTTTCCATTATCTTCAGCTTGTGTGTCGGCCAAAGATGAGGCCTTCTGGGTCCTGTCACCATTCGGGTCACAGGGGTCAGCGAAGGACACTGAAGACACCTCTGTGGGGTCACCATCTTCTCTGTCATCGTCCCTTTTCCCATTTGTCCTACAGCAGGAGTGGCCGGAGCAGAAACTTCCATTATGGGAGATATCATAAGGGTTTTGGGGGGACTGCAGTGCCACTACTAAGGGCCGACTATGGGAGTGTCTTGCCGACAAGGGGGAGGAGCCATACTCTGAGGACAGGAGAGAGCTCATACAGGAACCCTCACTCAGGGACCACCCCAAAGCGCCACGTTTCCATGGAAACGCCTCACACCCACCAATCAGATCCCCCGTCTTGAGGTCCGTCTCGCTGTGGTGCCTTCCTGGTCCAACTTCTCCATCTTGGGGCACCGCTGTCGTCAGTTTCCCCTCTATGCCTGGGGATTTGGGTGACTGGGATGCTTCTTTGGTTCCTATGCTCCCCTTCGAGTCCGCTTTGAAAGGGAGGTTAAAACACGTGATGTGAGTGCTGTCCCTTGCACGGCTGTCTCTGCTCTCCATCTGTTCCACGGAGGCCCTCTCTGAGTTATTGGCAATATCGGGCACCCCTGGATGGGAGGTTGAGGCTTGGGTGAGGGAGCAAGGGGCCACCACCTCCTCCTCCTCTTTCTCCCTCTCCTTCCCTGTCTCTAACACCCTGCTCTTCACTTGAGCTCCGACAGCTGTGGGTTGCTGCTGGTATTTGTTTGCTGCGTTCCCCTGCTGCTGCAATCTCTCCCCCAGCCGCTGACTGACTTCCTGGCACTGGAACCAGACTGCATTCCACAAATTCATCCCCCCAGAGCCCCTCATGCTGCAGGCTTTGGCTTTGATCTTCTGGAAGTGTCGGGCCGAGAAGCAGTCAACCAATCTCTCCTCGTAGGTCTTAAGCATGCTTAGATTGGCTTTGGCAGGATAGCACCCTGTCTCTACCTGCTCCAGATATTGCCTGCATTCCTTAGCAAGGGCAGCAGCCTAGAGGAAACAGTACAGAGATCAGTGTTATTTTAGAGGTGTTAGAGAAGTTATATCTTGGATGGGGAGTCAGGGTTCTAAAAAGATTGATGGGAATATTTATGACTGTTGTGGTTAGGGGTTAAAGAGGGGGCCTGTCCGCATATTGTAAAAATGTATCAATCCTTCCTTCATTTCCTCAGTTCACACGTGATATGAGTTACAACAGACAACATGGTGGTAGTGGTGGTAAAAGTAATGTGGTTGGAGAAATTAAGCAGAGTTTGGGTCAATGTTATATCAATTCGAATTAGTTGACATTCCTCCATAAAAGTGAGTTACATTTCTTGCAATTGGGAGGAATTTAAATGGAATTAACTCACTAAGAAAGAAGGTAAGGACTAAAGGAAGGGAAGGAATGGAGTATTTTTCAGAGTATTTTGACAGGTCTTCCTCAACTTCCTCAACTAACCTCTTCACAGAAGCGGTAGACATGCACCATGTTGTCAAGCTCGGTACGCCGTTGCTCGGCGCGCAACATAAAGTCGGCCATATTGGATTTGAACGTGTTCATCACAGTCCTAAAAACCTCAGTCTCGGGGTTGGAGTTGGTGGAACCCAGAATCTTCTCCACCTCCATCACCAGGGTCAAGGTCTTCTGTTTCTTCTCCTATGATGAATAACAAAAGATGTCAACATTTTACAGTAGGGTTATTATCTGCCTATGCATCCTTATTTCATTGGCACTAGGATTGTAACCGGTGCTATGGTCAGATTACATGAAAATAGAGCTCTTGGGCCACCACACCCGTGATGGGTTTGGCATCGAAATAAGGATGGATAAACAGAAAATAACCTCACATCTACAGTCAAATACGATGGTGGACTTTTGCTTCCAATGGTCCTGGGGCCCTTGTTAAGGTCAACGACATCATGAACTTTACCCAGTACCAGGACATTTTAGCCAAAAACCTGGTTGCCTCTGCCAGGAGGCCGAAACTTGGCTGCAAGTGGATCTTCCAGCAACCCCAAGCACACATCAAAATCCACAAAGAAATGGTTAATTGAAAAACTGTGGTTTGAATTGAAAGTGCAGATGAAGGATATCAATGATCTGGAAGGATTCTGTTCGGAGGAATGGTCTAAGATCCCTCCAAATGTGTTCTCCAATCTCATAAAACCATTTAGGAAAAGGCTCAGTGCCGTTATCCTCACAAGGTGAGGTATTGGAAGGTATTAAAAACAGGGGTGCCAATATTTTTTACCCCTATCTTTTTGAGAAAAATAATATTACTTGTTAAAGAAATTATCTTTATCTGAGCAATTGTCTTAGCATACAATATAGCTCAGTATTTGTATTATTTATTTTATAGTATTTTTTGCTCATCTTTATCAAGGGTGCAAATATTTCTGGACCTGACTGTGCCTCATGAGCTTAGTTAATTTGTCTAACCCCAACCCAGCTGTACCTTGGCCTGAGTGAGGACGGTGTCAAAGCGCTGAAAGGCTTGGTTCACACTCTCCAGGGTGTCCTCAGTGGAGTTGGAGTCCTTCAGCCGTTGCTCTCCTTCTGTATCGAACCATGCCATTGCCTACAAGGTACAAATTCAGATAGGGAATTATACATCATAAAGCATACTAACAGACCCGGGTGAAAATAGTATTAGTTTTCTTTCAATAATGTTAGGTGTGCTTGATTATACTACACAATATACTTCCAGCTGAATGTTCTGTAAGGTTACAACCTCCTGACCTACCATATTGAGATTTGACTCCGCCTCCCTGAGTTTGAGCAGGAAGTCCAGATGCTGTAGTGATTCATTGGACCTCATCACCAGGGTATGAACACTCTCTTCCATCTGGTTATATAGAACCGTCACTGACTCCAAGGCATCCCTGTAATGAGAGGTGGACATTGGCAAACATTCACTCTTTTCCTCTCCACCTTGATAGATGATGTGTGGTCAGTGGTGTTCTGGCAGAAAATGGCTGCCTTGGTATCACCTAGATCCCTCAAACTCAACTTTGGACCTCGAAGCCAGTTCCACTGCATTTTTTTTATTGTTCCCCTCTATTCAGGGATTGATTTAGACCTGGGACATCAGGTGAGTGCAATTAATTATCAGGTAGAACAGAAAACCAGCAGGCTCCGGACCTCGTAGGGTAAGAGTTGAGTACCCCTGACATACTGTAGATGGTTGCTACCATAGAGATGGATAGAGGGCTCACTTGCCAAGAAGCCTGTTTTAGAATGGGCAATGCAATGGAGGGCAAGTAGTCAACTAGGTAGGTGGGACATAGAAGCAATCAATGGCAAAGATAGGTGTGACCTCTTTACATCTCTAAGGGTACTACACACAGTTAATCGCAATAATTTATGAATTAGATAAAGAACAATACCTGTAGTCGTCGGACTTGGTAAATCGAAACTCCTCCCTCCTCATTCTGGTTAGGATGGCCCCACCTTCTCTCTGTAAATGGACCAATCGGGCATCCTGCAGCACCTCTTTCATTGAGGTCTTCTGATCTTGAATACATAGCTGCACATCCTGAACAAAAAACAACCCAAGGGAAAAAAATCAGCTCTGAAAAAGTCATGCTATAGACTTATATTATTTTTCATTTATAATAATTGTAATGCGCTACCTGGTCGGTGTCTGTTTTTGGATTACCATCAATTTTCTTGATTGCTCTATGTAGTAAATGGGCTGCCCCTTGCAAGTCCGACACAAAGGAAACCAGTTTCTGAAACACAGGAAAAAGATTTTAGGATTCAGACTCATCCCAAAACAAGGCTGATGCAATAGATTTGGGGAATTTATGGTTCAGAATAGCAAAGACAACGGCCACGCGATTCCGAACAAGCTCACTTCCAAACCGATTTCTTGCCCACTATTCGTATGCCCTTGTTGACTAGCCCTTGCGAATTTGAAAGAATTGGAAATGTATTAGCAAGAGACATATTCCCTAAATCTACCCAGTTCTTTTCAGATCGGTGAGGGGGTAAGCAACAAGGCCCTAGTGATAGGGCCAAGTGATCCGTATAGAACTATAACGTGTTCACAATCACAATCGGTTTCATATTCAACATATTAACGTGAGTTAATCTGTGTTATAAGAGCAATCTCCAGTGGGTGTGGTAGAACAGCTGCTTACTTTACTGGAAACTAAGTGAATAATGTGTCATCATGTGGGCGCTACTGGAATGATACAGTGGGATGTATTGTATATGCATGGACTTTGAGATGGACAATGCATTGGTATTATAGTGAAATTAACACAAGTAAAGAATCTACAATAGCATTGAAGTGAGCAACTATCAACTACAATGTAAAATGTTGATGACACTTGTATAGCAGATTTAATTAACTTGTACTTCTAGAAATCTTGACCATACTACCCGGGTAGACTGAAGCTCATTTAAAGAGGCCATTACATATGGAAAACCCATTTATAAATATTATACTGCACCTGGTGAAACTGCAGCCAATCAATGTGGCTGTAGGGAAAGTTCCCGCCTAGGTCAGAGGTCAGCTGTTGTCCCTCCACCGTCTTGTGCAGGGCCTTCAGAGAGGTCACCACGTCCATCTGATTGACGGGAGTCATGAGGGGAGGGGTCAGTCATATTACAGATAGCGGGCCTGACAATGTGGACGTGTCTCAACAGTCACAGATAGCATCCTTGAAGACACATCCCTCCTATTGCTTTCAGATTAGTTGAAGGAGAAGATGGAGAGGAGACACTGACTTTTAGACTATTGGGACACAGCCATGGAGTCTTGTGAAACAGGATTGTGTGTGTGTGTGTGTGTGTGTGTGTGTGTGTATGTGCTTGTGAATGTGCTTGCCATGTGTACATGCGCATGTATGTGTTATCTGACCTGTAGCCCAGGGTGTCTTTCAGGGCGAGGGCTCGTTTCTTTATCCACCAGCATCAGCACACTATGAACTGCATGCAGGGCTTGCTCCTATAGGGCCGACCAATAAGGAAACATGTCAGGACAAGGCATCATGCAAGGTCATCATAATGTGTTCTTCACTATAGGGATTCACGTTTGTATGTGTCCCCAAGATGTGTTTAAATGGTCGGTAAATATCTATGAGAGAAAGTGATAGATCATTGTCAATGACATAATTGACTACTGTGCAGTTGACAGAAATCACTATGAATTCATAAAGGACAAATTGGGTGAAGTCAGTCATGTACAGCAACCAATATATCCTTGTGGACTTCCCAGGCAACAGCAATCCCCAATCATGAACTGCAGCAACGATTCTTTACTTTAGTCAGATCAATAGCTCTGTCTGTTGTGTGACCTGTTGTCATCTATCTGTTGTCTTTTTTGATTGTCTTTTTTACCTCAGTGCTTGAGAATGCAAGAGAAATCTTGCAAAAGCCAATAATGTGAACTAAACTGAACTTAACTGATGAACTGCTTGAACTGCCCCCATATTGCATTTGAACACTGAGTAACTAGATACACCACAATCAGCTCTTTATCTCAGAATGGGTGGATTATAGTTTGACAGTTGATTTATTATGATGTGATGACTCTTATTTTCCTAACCTGAAGCATCATTAGGGCTGTGTAGAAGAGGGAGGGAGGGGGCTTCTTCCTGGCATTGATCACCACTGTCATTCCCAGGTCCCGGACCTCTTTTCTAGAAGAAAACAGGAAAGCATGTTGGGGCACATTTAAAAGTTGTTCAAACTTCCCTGGAATTTGAAGTGTTATTTGAGTGGTAGTGTTGTCATTGTGGTTTGTCAGGACGGGATGCCTCTTAAAGGGTTAAATGAGGGACATTAAGGGGACAACATTAAAGGGCTAATCTGTTTTAACGAGACAGCCGTCACCTTGAATTTCAAAGTGTGTCCATTAAAGCTGTGTAAACGGATTAGACTGTAAAATGTTTATTATGAGGACATTTGGCTTTTAAACAGCTCTGGCTGCGAGACCAGTATCAGCTAGGGGTAAAACTATAGGGTTAACTGAGAACAGAGTGGATGGCGTGTCTTTATCTGTTAATCTGTTTTAGAAGTGGGAGACTATGGCCCTGTTCAAATACTTTACAAATGCATCTTTCCTTCCTTACTTCTTCCATTGGAGTAATCCCTGATATGATTGGACAATTTTGCTACATACAGTCCTCAAACCATGTCAGTTTCGCTGATTACTTCAAGGATGGGGGGGAGGAAGGATGCATTTTTAAAGTATTCGAAAAGGGCCCTACTAGTGTTGTGTCAGACATAAGATGGTGGTATTTCACTGCCCCCTAGTGGTGAAAAGATATAGCCCAAAATCTATGACAAATGTTTTGACAACATGCATTAAAATTAATAATATTAATATACCATTTAGCAGACGCTTTTATCCAAAGCGATTTACAGTCATGTGTGCATACATTTTTAGGTATGGGTGGTCCCGGGGATCAAACCCACTACCATGGCATTACAAGCGCCATGCTCTACCAATTGAGCTACAGAGGACCACCCATCAAAATGTGCTGAGAGGGTTACCTAAATGACTTCCAAACATTGTAAAATATTCACTTCCATTGCATAGTTTCAACTCACACAATGTGTGTTAACAGTGTGTATTACAAGGACACACAAAAAAAGCATGAATCACAATTATAGTAAGGTAAGAGTGGAAAGACCAGGCCCCGGTTTCCCGATACTGATGGGCTTATGTTTTAACGATGCATCATCCCTACAATGGCCGAAACTGTAACATGCGTTTCCCAAAACACCACGCAGCTCCTAGAGAGATATTATCACCTATGTCTATATCGGTGCAAATATTGAGGAAGTTTATTCTAATGCCTAACGAATAAAAATCACAGATTTGGTACATCATTGCGGACATGTTGTTACACATCATGAAATATACTGAACCAAAATGTAAATGCAACATGTAAAATGTTGGTCCCATGTTTCATGAGCTGAAATAAAAGATCCCAGAATTTTCCAAACACACAAAAAGTTTCTTTTCATCCCTGTTAGTGAGCATTTCTCATTTGCCAAGATAATCCATCCACCAGACAGGTGTGGCATATCAAGAAACTGATTAAACAGCATGATCGTTACACAGGTGCACCTTGTGCTGGGGACAATAAAAGGCCACTCTAAATTGTGCAGTTTTGTCACACAACACAATGCCACAGATGTCTCAAGTTTTGAGGGAGCGTGCAATTGGCATGCTGACTGCAGGAATGTCCACAGGAGCTGTGGCTAGAGAACTGAATGTTAATTTCTCTACCATTCTCCACCACCTTCGATGGCCACTGGCACGCTGGAAGTGTGCTCTCCACAGATGAATCTGTACCGGGCAGATGACAGACAGTGTGTATGACGTCGTGTGGGCGAGCGGTTTGTTGTTGTCAATGTTGTGAACAGTGTGCCCCATGGTGGTGGTGGGATTATGGTATGGGCAGGCATAAGCAAATAGTCCTGGTAGTCATCGTGATTTTGTATAGGGTGTAGGTGATCAACTGGTCTGTGCCCAGTTTCCCAAAAGTAATCTTATTAAAGTTGACTGTAAATACAAAGTTAGCAATGTCTTTGCAATTGTTTCAAACAAGCAAAGGATAAAAAAATCATTCGAATGAAAACCGAAATTACTGCATTTCGGTGCCCATGGACCTCCAGCACGGCCCTGCCCACCCTGTCTCTGATACCTGGGGGTGGAGGGGACAATAGAGGGTGTCATGGAGAGATAGAGAAAGTGTGGACCAGCGGCGTATTCATAAGGGAACACCGTAGCAACACGCTTTGCAAAGGAAAACATATTTTTTTGTTTCTTATTGGACAACACTGGGTATCACTGGATGTCATTTAGAACAAACACAATACCTGGTAGACTGACGATGCCCAGGTGAAGTAGGCCGCTGATGCTTCTGAAGATGGAGTCTTGGGAGGGGGGATATGGAGGAGTTCTGTATATGGGGGAGGGGGGTTGGATTGGAGGTGCTGATGGCTTAGTCTTTGGACTTTGTTTGGTGCCAGGTCCGTTGGAGGGTGTGGTAGTGTGCGTTTCAACTTTGCCAGGCGGGGGATCTTGAGGTAAAAAAAATGACAGATACTTTTGACCAACCAGAAAGTGAATGTGTTTGCGCTATTTATTGCATCTTCTCTATTATGTCTCTGATTATGTCTGTGTTTTTCATTTTAATCAACTTAATCAGTGTTGTTCAAGACTGTGTTTACACTTCTGTTCTAGCCTAACACCAACACTTCGCATCCAACTAAACAACTAATCATCACATACTGTATGTTAGTGCTGGGATGAAATAAAAGCCTGCACACAGTCTTGAACAACACTGATTAAGTTGATTAAAATGATAAACACAGAAAGAGACATCAGAGACGCATAATAGATTTCTCACTAACCAAGATTGAAGAACAATGCTCTACTGTAAAGTCTTCCTGGTCAAATTGTTTTGGCATTCAAAAAGATTTGACCTTTTAGCACTGGGAGCATTTATTTTTTGGACATAGATCTCAATGGCTGTCTTTCATATAAACCTTAACCTTACGTGCCACAGTTTGAATACTTTCCGAATGCACTGTAATTTATTTGACACCTAATTTTTCTTCACAAACTACCTATTTGATAGATAATTCCTTTAAAATGTTGGTACAGTTTCACATTATTTTTGACAAATCAATTTCCGCTTGGGATTAAATAAAAGTATTTCTTATCTTTTTTAAATCTTATCAAAGTAAATAAAAATAAAAGCACACAAACTGTAAATATTTTGACCAGTTTCATAATTTAATACATATAAAATTGCAATAACAACATCCAATTAGAGGAAAAAGATAACTGTTAATGTTGAGGAATCAAAGTGAGAAAGATGAAGTGAAAACGAATGAAATGTTCATTAGTCTCGAAGATTATTATGAACTTGTTACGAGACTAGCCATACTGTCATAACAGTGCAATACTGTGCTTATAATTGTACTAATAAAAACCAATAAAACACATTACAAGCAAGCACCAGTTAACAATCATTTAATTTAGTTGATAAGCTCTCTTCAACATGAGATTTAAAAATCATGGACAGATCTTGTCATGGCTCTCCTACTGAAAGGATGGCATGGAACCAATTTATGTTTCTACTGTTAAAAGATGTTTGGTCTTGCACATTTGATTCAACAATGTTGTCAATCAAATTGCTTAAACTAGTTAACAAGTTTTGGCTGTTGTAATATTGTTATTGCACGTGATGCACCATACCTAGGGTGAAGTTCTGGCCTGAAGTATGGCAGGTGTAACTGTAATCTCATGCCATAACTGCATATTTCATGTATTAAGAGAAAATGTTAAATAATAAACATATCTATACTGAACAAAAATATAAACACAACATGCAACGATTTGAACGATTTCACTGAGTTACAGTTCATATAAAGAAATTAGTCAATTGAAATAAATAAATTAGGCCCTAATCTATGGATTTCACAAGGGCCCAGCCATGGGTGGGCCTGGGAGGGCATAGGCGCACCCACTGGGGAGCTGGCCCAGCCAATCAGAATGAGTTTTTCCCTACAAAAGGCCTTTATTACACACAGAAATACTCCTCATCAGACCGGGTGGCTGGCCTCAGATGATACCGCAGGTGAAGAAGACGGATGTGGAGGTCGTGGGCTGTAAGTGGTTACACGTAGTCTGCGGTTGTGAGGCCGGTTGGACGTACTGCCAAATTCTCTAAAACGATGTTGGAGGCGGCTTATGGTAGAGAAATGAACATTCAATTCTCTCGCAACAGCTCTGGTGGACATTCCTGCAGTCAGCATGCCAATTGCACGCTCCCTCAAATCTTGAGACATCTGTAGCATTGTGCTGTGTGACAAAATTTTAGAGTGGCCTTTTCTTGTCCCCAGCACAAGTTGCACCTGTGTTTTATTTTTATTTTACCTTTATTTAACTAGGCAAGTTAGTTAAGAACAGATTCTTATTTACAATGACGGCCTACACCGGCCAAACCCGGACGACGCTGGGCCAATTGTGCGCTGCCTTATGGGACTCCCAATCACAGCCGGTTGTGATACAGCCTGGAATCGAACCAGGGGGTCTGTAGTGATGCCTCAAGCACTGAGATGCAGTGCCTTAGACCGCTGCGCCACTCGGGAGCCCTAAATTCTGTTTAATCAGCTTCTTGAAATGCCACACCTGTCAGGTGGATGGATTATATTGGAAAAGGAGAAATGCTCACTAACAGGGATGTAAACACATTTGTGCACATAATTTGAGAGAAATAAGCTTTTTGTGAATATGGAACATTTCTGGGATCTTTTATTTGAGCTCATGAAACATGGGACCAACACTTTACATGTTGCATTTATATTTTTGCTCAGTATACATAAAAAGACAGGTGAAGTTGATTCATTGATTGATTCACCACAGTTTTATCTAAATGTTACCCACACAGTTTCCTGAGAGCATGTGTTATTGGTTTAGCTTGGCAGAGAACATGCTCTATGCCTGGCATGACATTCACACCTGCCGATTACAGGTCAGAGCACGCTCAAGGACAGGTATGATGGTTGCATCACGTGCAACAATTTCTTTGTCACATTTTGCAATTCACTATAACCTATTATGTCAATCCCCTAAAACGCTGTGCTTTATATAGGGTGACATGGTGACATTACAGGTATGTGACATTGCTAGTCTTGAGGGAAGGCCCCAGATAGGACAAGTAATGTCATGTGCTCCGTAAAGCCTAAGTTGTGGGTTTTTTAAAGAGGGACCGTATTGTATTGCAATCTATTGAATATGATATAACACTGAGGTTAATTACATGTTGAATGTACTTGTCTTACACAATGCAAACACAATTCAGACGTACATGTTTAATTGCAAAACAATAAGAAAATATGTGAAATACATGTCATTTTAGTGGTCAGATAAAAACAGAATAGAAAAAGTAGAGTACAGTAACTGTCATATAATAGTCCCCTTTATACAGTGACACAGTTCATGGTGTCCTTCTGTTGTGGATAGGTCCAATTCTGTGAAGAGAGACAATATAGGATTGTAGTTGGATAACCTAGGGAAAATGACTGAGAACATGAAACATCCATGTGTAAAAGACAGTCCCATACAGTATATACAATAAATACAGTTACATACAACACAAACATATATGGAATTATATTGAAAAAAATCCCCAGACATAAATACAGGCCAACTATAGATGGTGCATAGTGACATCATCATTACAGACAAACCTACCAAACTCAGAGCTCAAACCTCGGTTGACTTTCCAATGGCCACATTTTGAACCTGTGGGGGGAAAACATTAAATAATAAACATCACTTCATGTGGTATAGCTTACCAGATCACGAAGGGGTGCATTTTCACTTAGCCTCCCATTGACATCAGTGCATGACTTTATTTTTGTATATTGTTATTTTTGGTAATATATATGCTTTATTCAAACAGTACAGAAGTGGATGGTGATATAGATGAAGAAGGGAGATGCAGGAGGTAAGGCGGGCCTGGTCTCCGGTGGGAAGGCATACCTGTGATAGCGGCAGCAGTGTTTCCACTATACCACTGTCTCTACAGTCGTGGTCAAAAGTTTTGAGAATGACACAAATACTAATTTTCACAAAGTCTGCTGCCTCAGTTTTGATGATGGCAATTTGCATATACTCCAGAATGTAATGAAGAGTGATCAGATGAAAGTCCCTCTTTGCCATGAAAATGAACTTAATCCCCCAAAAACATTTCCACTGCATTTCAGCCCTGCCACAAAAGGACCAGCCTGCCATCATGTCAGTGATTCTCTCGTTAACACAGGTGAGAGTGTTGACGAGGACAAGGCTGGAGATCACTCGGTCATGCTGATTGAGTTAGAATAACAGACTGGAAGCTTTAAAAGGAGGGTGGTGCTTGAAATCGTTGTTCTTCCTCTATTAACCATGGTTTCCTGCAAGGAAACACGTGCCGTCATCATTGCTTTGCACAAAAAGGCTTTCACAGGCAAGGATATTGCTGCTAGTAAGATTGCACCTACATCAACCATTTATCGGATCATCAAGAACTTCAAGGAGAGAGGTTCAATTGTTGTGAAGAAGGCGTCAGGGCGATCAAGAAAGTCCAGCAAGCACCAGGACCGTCTCCTAAAGCTCCAGGACCGTCTCCTAAAGTTGATTCAGCTGTGGGATCGGGGCACCACCAGTGCAGAGCTTGCTCAGCAATGGCAGCAGGCAGGTGCGAGTGCAACTGCACGCACAGTGAGGCGAAGACTTTTGGAGGATGGCCTGGTGTCAAGAAGGGCAGCAAAGAAGTCACTTCTCTCCAGGAAAAACATCAGGGACAGACTGATATTCTGCAAAAGGTACAGGGATTGGACTGCTGAGGACTGGGGTAAAGTTATTTTCTCTGATGAATCCCCTTTCCGATTGTTTGGGGCATCCGGAAAACACCTTGCCCGGAGAAGACAAGGTGAGCGCTACCATCAGTCCTGTGTCATGCCAACAGTAAAGCATCCTGAGACCATTCATGTGTGGGGTTGCTTCTCAGCCAAGGGAGTGGGCTCACTCACAATTTTGCCTAAGAACACAGCCATGAATAAAGAATGGTACCAACACATCCTCCGAGATCAACTTCTCCCAACCATCCAAGAACAGTTTGGTGACGACCAATGCCTTTTCCAGCATGATGGAGCACCTTGCCATAAGGCAAACGTGATAACTAAGTGGCACGGGGAACAAAACATCAACATTTTGGGTCCATGGCCAGGAAACTCCCCAGACCTTAATCCCATTGAGAACTTGTGGTCGATCCTCAAGAGGCGGGTGGACAAACGAAAACCCACAAATTCTGACTAACTCCAAGCATTGATTATGCAAGAATGGGCTGCCATCAGTCAGGATGTGGCCCAGAAGTTAATTGACAGCATGCCAGGGCGGATTGCAGAGGTCTTGAAAAAGAAGGGTCAACACTGCAAATATTGACTCTTTGCATAAACTTAATGTAATTGTCAATAAAAGCCTTTGACACTTATGGAATGCTTGTAATTATACTTCAGTATACCATAGTAACATCTGAAGCAGCGATACTTGTGTCATTCTCAAAACTTTTGACCACGACTGTACACCACCTCAATGCATGACTAAGTTAATATTTGATTTAGAATTCACCCTAATAGTATTATAATCCTGCGAAATTGTACTGCTCATGGTTAGTCTCAACCCACACCTTTGGTGGATCCTTAGTCATGGCTGGTGGTCTGGGTGGGAGCAAGGGCGAGATGGTTTTCTCTGTGGACCGGGTGGGACTCTTGGCCTTGTGGAGGTCGGCTTCGGGTCTGCGGGCTAGCACCTCCTTCAGGCTGACGACGGAGGCGCACACGGAGGAGGCGTCCTCCGCCTCTCCACCAATGGCGGAGTGACAGCTGCTGAAGCCGCTCACGCTCTCTCCCGAAGACTCTGAGCTGTTCACTGGAATAGGAAGGGGAAACCGTCAGACTTGTCCACATTCTAATCTGAAAGGAGTGCTGATTTAGGATCACGTCCCCCCTCTTATTCATTATGACTCAAAAGGCAAAACTGATCCAAGATCAGCACTCCTACATTACTCTGAGACGCTTAGTAAATATGGGCTCAGGGCTTTTCAATGACTGACCCTTTATACATTGTCTTTAGTTCAATCATAAATTAGAAAATAGATCCTCTGTCATATTAATAAAGCATTCCCAAACGCAATTAGTTATCTGTCTGGCAGTGAGTCTCAAGTTTGGGAAAGCAAACTTTCACCATAGAAATTCACCTTTATAATAAAGCATTCCATGAATCATTGCATTTGCAGATGTATTGCTAATGTGATGAGTAAATTGGAAAGTCATAATTTAGGCTAATAACATAACTCAATCACTATTCGTAGAAAAGACCGTTCAATGCAGCGCGTAGTGGAGTAGGTCTAGGCTATATCAGATACTGTACGTTTATTTTCCTTTCTTTGCATGAAAATAATGTGGCCTTTTATAAACACATTTCATGCAATTTTTACCACACTTTAAATGACTGGAGACAGTAGAATATTTTTTAATCCGACAAAAATTACAAGGTAGCCTACTCTGCTTCCGCTAACCTTATGGACAGTAGCCAGACAGAGCCGCAGCACAGAAAAATAAATGGAACACGTCTTCTCACTGGGCACAGACGTCAGTTCAACGTCTAGTTTTGAAAGTTGTCAACTTTCAAAAGGCACTCGCACATCTGAGCTATCTTTGTTGCAGGTGCATGGTAACAGTTGAATAAGATGAGAAAAAAGAAGAAACCCGCACACTGCTCTTGCTAGTATCACTGCTCTTTATTAAGCTTTATGTATCGGCCTTAAGTCCTTCGTCAGAGCTTTTGTGAGTGTTTTTAATTTGCACCCTCATGTAGACATTGCTCCACCCACATCCGTTCAATGCATCGAATGGGGTTGGAGTCGAGGGAAAATAACATGTGTTGCCAAATATAACAATGTGCATTTCAGTATTCTAATAAAGTGTGTACATAAAACGTATTAAACACGTCTGTAACACCACAATGAGGACATTGACCTATCAAGTAAGTGTTCATAAATCATTGGGTACAGTGCAAGAAAAAACGTCAAAGTAGGCTGACGTGGTGGCATTAGTTCATATTCACATTTAAAATATAACATGCATGGACATTTCATCATTAAGACCTTTTGGGAATAATGTCTGGAGAGTGAAAATCCCAAAACATTCTCTGTTGCTCAGAGTACTATTTATATCACCTCCCCTGTCTGATATCTTGACTTTCTCTATGCCACAAACTCTAAAAAGGTAGAAATCTCATGTTTTTGGTAATTAAAATGTACTGCAACTGGATAATCCCTGTCGTTTCTCCTGATTGAACTTTTTTGTTCACTAATTCTCTGTTTGAGAGAATGAGAGGTTTTACCTACATGACACAGCCCACATGGACATTTAATCATGTAGATAACATGGGAGGTGGAGCACGTAATAATGTCATTTATTTGGAACCATTTTCCTGTATGCGGGTGGCAGAAATATTCACACTTCATCATATTTTTGCACTGTGCTCAACCTCTGCATTTATAGCTACCATTTGGAAGAGGGCGTAAAAGAGCCTGACTCATTTTCTTTCGTGGCTTGAATGCAACATGAAATCAACAAAAAACATGACACCATGTTATTGGATTTACAGGGCCGGATTAATGCAGTGGTTTAGCGCGGCTGAAGTACCTGGGCCCAGGCCCGTTGGGGGTGGGGGGATTTTCGCACTCTCTCACCTACTGTCTCGACCTCTGAATGCTTGGCTATGAGATGTCAACTGACATTTATTTTTATTTTTGGGGGGGGTTTTTTTGGGGGGGGGGGATGGATCAGCTTAATTTATATATATATATATATATTTTTTTTTTGCTCCTGAACTTCTTCTACTCTCAACCTCTCCGATCATTTTCATGATGTCCATCCGGTTTGCTTCTATATGCCATATCTTTCTAACTGTGCTCTTTCCAAAAGCTCCCAACATACAACCTATATACTTATTATGGACACAGTATGCTTACATTATTAGCTATCTTTGTTATTATTTGTTGTTATTTGTTATTAGTCCCATCCTTCAACTCTATTCAATACCTCCCATCTATCTCTTAACACCATCCATATAGGATTTCTATTTGCCATATATATTTCAACCGTACTGTGATATTTTACAAAAGTTCTGAACCTTTCTATTCTCATTGCTTCTACAGATTGTGAATGAAAAATAAACATTTTTGCTAAAAGTATTATTATATTATTGATTGATTGACTATGACTTTTCAGATCACCCAGTAATGCTATCTGCAAGGTTAGTTCCAGGTAAATATTGCAATCCTTTAGCCATTCCTGGACCTGTGTCCAAAAACAAGCTACAAATGGACAGAACCAAAACAAATTATCTAATGATTCTGTCTCTTCACAGCAAAATCTGCAGAGCTGGGAAGATTGTATCCCCCATATAAATAACATTATATTGGTAGCAAGAATTGTATATAATAATTTAAATTGAAAGATTCTAATTTTTGAATCCGGTGTCGTTTTGCCTGTCAGTTCATAAACACTATGTCATGGGATCGGTACGTCAAAGATCTCTTCCCAACTATTTTGCAATCTATATGGGACGGCTGTCAATCCTTTGGTCCTTAAGTGAAACTGATATACTTTTTTATTTATCACAGTTTTCCTTAACCAATTATGTTCTTTAATGCAAGGCCAACAGACAAGTTCCTTACTTTCTCCCCCTTCCACTTTCCTCTTCCACTTTTGCGGTAAGGCTGCAATTATTTGGTTGTAATTTTGGGTAGAGCAGACATTTCCATATGTTTTTGTTAGCTGCATGTGCGACATAACTCCACCAGTCCTACCGATGATATCATTTACGAAGATTATACCTTTTTTAAACATTCTGTCAAAAAAATGGAGGTTTTTTGTCAATTAGTATATTTGAATTTAACCACAATATTTGTTGCATTATTTGTTCTGTCGTTTCTGGAGGATTAAATTGAAATTGCAACCAACTTTCTATGGCTTGTTTTAGAAATAGTGACATTTGGGAGATTATTTCCTTTTCAAATAACTGAAAGTGAGAGGTTGTAATCTGAATAAAGGGAAAAAGGCCTTTCTTGAACATTGGGTGAGACAATCTTACTAATTTGCTTGAGAACCAGTTCGGATTTAAGTATAACTTTTGGATGACTGAAGATTTTATTGATAGGTCTAATGCTTTAATATTTAATAATTTCTGTCCTCTGAATTCATATTCATTATATAAATATGCTCTTTTAATTTTGTCTGGCTTGCCGTTCCAAATAAAATTGAATATTTTTTTCTCATATAATTTAAAAAACTGTTTGCTAGGCGTAGGCAAGACCATAAGCAAATAGGTAAACTGGGATAATACTAAAGAGTTAATCAGGGTGATTTTTCCACAAATTGACAGGTATTTTCCTTTCCATGGTAGTAAGATCTTATCTATTTTTGCTAACTTTCTATTAAAATTTATTGAAGTGAGATCATTTATTTCCTTTGGGATATGTATTCAGAGTATATTCACATCACCATCAGACCATTTTATTGGTAAACTACATGGTAATGTAAAAATTGTATTTTTTTGTGATCCAATACATAATATAGTACATTTGTCATAATTTGGTTGTAATCCAGAGAGGTTAGAAAATGTATCTAGATCCTCTATGAGGCTGTGGAGGGATTCTAGTTGTGGATCTAAAAGAAAACATGAATCATCTGCGTACAATGACACCTTTGTTTTTAAGCCCTGTATTTCTAATCCTCTGATATTATTATTGGATCTGATTTTAATAGCTAACATCTCGATGGCCACAATAAATAGATATGCCGATAGTGGACAACCTTGTTTCACTCCTCTTGACAGTTTAAAACTTTCTGAGAAATAGCCATTATTTACTATTTTACACCTAGGGTTACTATACATGATTTTGACCCATTTTATGAGAGATTCTCCAAAATTGAAATGCTCCAGGCATTTATATATAAACCCCAGTCGAACTTTATCAAATGCCTTTTCGAAGTCTGCTATGAATAGCAGGCCTGGTTTCCCATATTTTCCATAGTGTTCTATTGTTTCCAATACTTGCCTTATATTATCTCCAATGTATCTTCCATGTAAAAAACCTGTCTGATTAGAATGAATAATATCCGACAATACCTTTTTAATTCTATGCGCTATACATTTTGCTAGGATTTTTGCATCACAACACTGAAGTGTAAGGGGCCTCCAATTTTGTAAATGGACTGGATCTTTATATTTTCCACTTGTATCCTGTTTCAGTAATAATGAGATCAGACCTTCTTCTTGAGTGTCAGATAATCTACCATTTATATAGGAGTGGTTAAAACATGCTAATAACGGTCCTCTTAGTATATCAAAAAAGGTTTGGTATACCTCGACTGGTATGCCATCCAACCCTGGAGTTTTCCCGGACTTAAAGTCTTTAATTGCATCCAGAAGTTCCTCCTCTGTAATTTCACCTTCACATGAGTCTTTCTGTGTGGCTGTTAATTAGACATTATCAATAGAAAAAATATCTCTACAATTAGCTTCAGTTAGAGGAGATGGAGGCGACTGAAAAGAAAACATATGCTTAAAGTACTTTGTTTCTTCCTTCAAAATATCATTTGGTGAATTATGGATGACTCCGTCAATTGTAACCAGTTTCATTAAGTTCTTTTTGGTAGCATTCCTATGTTGAAGATTAAAAAAGAATTTTGTGCATTTTTCCCCATATTCCATCCAGTTTGCTTTATTTTTATAATATATTACACTTGATCTTTCTTGAATAAGTTTCTCCATTTCTTTTTGTTTTTCCTCTAATTTATTCTGAGCCTCTATGTTACAGTTTTTATTGCCATCTATCTGTTCTGTTAGACTTTCTATTTCATTTCTTAGTATAAACTATTTTTGACCTACATTGCTTTTGTTTTTGAGATGAGTACTGAATTGCATGGCCTCTAAAGGCACATTTAAAGGTGTCCCATACAATAAGGGGATTCGCTGTACCTATGTTATGTTGGAAAAAGTCAGTTATAAATTCCTTTGTTCTAATTATAAATAAATTATCATCCAATAGGCTTTGATTAAATTTCCAATATCCTCGCCCACGTGGAAATTCAGTAAGAGTAATGTATATGCCTATTATATGATGGTACGACTGCATTCTGTCCCCTATCAACACTTTTTTTACTTTTGGTGCCAACGAGAATGAGATAAGAAAGAAGTCAAGACGACTAGCTTGATTCAGTCTCCGCCATGTATATTTCACTAGATCAGTATATTTAAGCCTCCATATATCTACTAGTTCTAATGTATCCATGACATTCACAATTTCCTTAAGAGCATGTGGGTGATTGTTTGTGGTGTGATTTCCTTTTCGGTCCATTGAGCTATTTAAAACAGTATTATAATCCCCCACCATAATAATATTGTCTTGAGTTGCTTGCAGGCTTGATAATGTATTATATATATTGTCAAAGAATTGTGGATCATCATTATTTGGTCCGTAAAGGTTAATGAGCCATATCTGTTTATGGTCCAATAACATATTTAAAATAATCCATCTACCTTGCGTATCTATTTGGACAATTTGCACATTCGGATCGAAATTACTATTAATTAATATCATCACCCCTTTTGAATTTCTTTGCCCATGGGAGAAGTATATTCCCACCCCCATTATTTTTTCCACGCTACTTCATCTCGAATTGTTGAATGAGTTTCCTGTATACAATAGATATTATATTCCTTCTCTTTGAGCCATGTAAATATTGTTCTTCTTTTGTTATTATCAGCTAAGCCATTACAATTATAACTGGCTATACTTATTTCACCATACACCATAATGAGATACAAGTTTCAAGTCTATTTATCATTATATATGTTTGTAAATTTACCAATAAAAAATAGCGTAACGATTGAGTGTCCATATAGCTGTACCCTGATATTTGCATTGCTACGGAGTAACCCTTCAATTGTTCTCCACTAATTCCCACGCTAAAGCCCCTCCCCATCCCAAGTTGAGCCGTCATCCCAGTGATCAGCATCCCACCCACGTCCCTCCGTATCCCTAAGGCCCCGAGAGGCCAGGACCCATCCATCGAAAACAGCACACAGTGCCACCCACAAAACAGAAGCAGATTAACCGCCAAAAGCATTTCCAATGCTTTCACCTCTATATATATATATATATACAGTGGGGAAAAAAAGTATTTAGTCAGCCACCAATTCTGCATGTTCTCCCACTTAAAAAGATGAGAGAGGCCTGTAATTTTCATCATAGGTACACGTCAACTATGACAGACAAAATTAGGAAAGAAAATCCAGAAAATCACATTGTAGGATTTTTAATGAATTTATTTGCAAATTATGGTGGAAAATAAGTATTTGGTCAATAACAAAAGTTTCTCAATACTTTGTTATATACCATTTGTTGGCAATGACAAAGGTCAAACGTTTTCTGTAAGTCTTCACAAGGTTTTCACACACTGTTGCTGGTATTTTGGCCCATTCCTCCATGCAGATCTCCTCTAGAGCAGTGATGTTTTGGGGCTGTCGCTGGGCAACACAGACTTTCAACTCCTTCCAAAGATTTTCTATGGGGTTGAGATCTGGAGACTGGCTAGGCCACTCCAGGACCTTGAAATGCTTCTTACGAAGCCACTCCTTCGTTGCCCGGGCGGTGTGTTTGGGATCATTGTCATGCTGAAAGACCCAGCCACGTTTAATCTTCAATGCCCTTGCTGATGGAAGGAGGTTTTCACTCAAAATCTACATGGCCCCATTCATTCTTTCCTTTACACGGATCAGTCGTCCTGGTCCCTTTGCAGAAAAACAGCCCCAAAGCATGATGTTTCCACCCCCATGCTTCACAGTAGGTATGGTGTTCTTTGGATGCAACTCAGCATTCTTTGTCCTCCAAACACGATGAGTTGACTTTTTACCAAAAAGTTATATTTTGGTTTAATCTGACCATATGACATTCTCCCAATCCTCTTCTGGATCATCCAAATGCACTCTAGCAAACTTCAGACGGGCCTGGACATGTACTGGCTTAAGCAGGGGGACACGTCTGGCACTGCAGGATTTGAGTCCCTGGCGGCGTAGTGTGTTACTGATGGTAGGCTTTGTTACTTTGGTCCCAGCTCTCTGCAGGTCATTCACTAGGTCCCCCCGTGTGGTTCTGGGATTTTTGCTCACCGTTCTTGTGATCATTTTGACCCCACGGGGTGAGATCTTGCGTGGAGCCCCAGATCGAGGGAGATTATCAGTGGTCTTGTATGTCTTCCATTTCCTAATAATTGCTCCCACAGTTGATTTCTTCAAACCAAGCTGCTTACCTATTGCAGATTCAGTCTTCCCAGCCTGGTGCAGGTCTACAATTTTGTTTCTGGTGTCCTTTGACAGCTCTTTAGTCTTGGCCATAGTGGAGTTTGGAGTGTGACTGTTTGAGGTTGTGGACAGGTGTCTTTTATACTGATAACAAGTTCAAACAGGTGCCATTAATACAGGTAACGAGTGGAGGACAGAGGAGCCTCTTAAAGAAGAAGTTACAGGTCTGTGAGAGCCAGAAATCTTGCTTGTTTGTAGGTGACCAAATACTTATTTTCCACCATAATTTGCAAATAAATTCATAAAAAATCCTACAATGTGATTTTCTGGATTTTTTCCCCTCAATTTGTCTGTCATAGTTGACGTGTACCTATGATGAAAATTGAAGGCCTCTCTCATCTTTTTAAGTGGGAGAACTTGCACAATTGGTGGCTGACTAAATACTTTTTTTCCCCACTGTATATATATATATATATATAACTATTTTTTTTTAAATTATGCATATCCAATTTTCCATCATTATCAATTAATATGCGTAATAATGTCGGCAGTTCACACATAGGATTCTAACATATAACCCGGATTGCCATTGTATTACATTTAATTCATTGACAAGCAATTATTATCCTAGCAAATAATTCCAGTGGTCCATCCCATACCCTCCCCCCCAACATCCCCACCCCCCCACAACAGATGCCAGACAAGCACACACGCACATACTCACATACTCCAAAACACTTAACCCCCCTCCTCCACAATCCACCATAAAATCAGATACTCAACGGCTGTTATATCCCAGAGCCCAACTCGAGAAATAACTTGATCTACGAGTGCACATACAGTTAAAGCTGATTGAGAAAGCATGCAGATTGAGCAGAAATTGATAACAATGTGAGATTTGATTAATCTACTTAATCTATGTCAAGTCCTAGGTGATGGAGATCAGATCCACCCTCTTCACCTGAGACATAAACACTCTGATCCCCTGTTGTAACCATTTTCCCAAGCATCTCCATGCGGTCAGACCTTTGATTATTTTGTGCCACCTGGGCCACAATGATAAACCCCCTCTCTGATTGTCCGAGTGTGACCCCCTCCCCATGGGTTACTGCAGCCAGTGTTGCCAGCACTGCCACTACCTGGGTGGGCGTACCCCACCGGAATCCCCACCGGCTAGGTAAAAGGTCGTCAAGGTTCTCATTAGCAGCTTTGAGAATTTCCTTGTATATTATGCTCTCCCATCAGGGGGCTCTGGCTTTTTAGGACCAACCCTGCCAGGCAGGCTCAGAATCTTGAGGGGGCGGTGCTGCTCAAGTAGGTCTCTGACCGCATTTATTTCTCTGTTTAGGCTGCATATTCACAGCAGGTCCATAAAATAGATGGGAACTTCTCTTTGGTGTATGGGTCGCTCAGGTGGGTGTCCAGGTTATAGGGTTAGGGATCTTTCCATCATGATAGGACAATGAATAATTAGATTAGATGTATACTATATTTAAAAATGTATATCCCTCATCTACACAAAATTGAAAGCTCTCTCTCTCACTACCCCTGCTCATAGACCCCCGGTCGGCTCTGGGATATGCAACCATTTCCCCTCTCACTCACTTAACGCCGCACCTTTTCAAACACAAAAATGCACACCACATGGTTGACTGCGGAAGAAATGGGCTGAGCGTGCAAACGCACCCGCATCCACATCTGCCGCAAGGGGGAAAGGACGCCAGAGAGAACACAGGACCAACCACAACAACCATCCGCCAAAACAACAACCTCCCGCCAAAAAAGCCATGTTCTAATTATTTGTATTTAAAGATGTATTATTCTGCTTGTTATATCGTTTTATCGTTTTGTAAAATACTATACTTACTATAAATGTTATTTAATATTACAATCCCTATCATTGCTAGTATCAGGTGCTCCAATATTTGACTCCTCTATTACAACTTTTAGAATAGCCATGGAGTAGTCTTTGTGTCTCTGAACATTTGGTTGTCAATATATAATTTATCCACCACTAGTGCAACACGTTTCCCTTTTAATCTGTTTTCCTTGAAGATTGGATACAGAACTTTGCGCCTTTCTACAATCTCCCTCGGGAACTGATCATTCATGCCTATTTTCGTGCAAGCAAGTCTTTTTCCTAGGCTTTTCACCATAGCTTTATCCTTAAAAAAAGCAAATTTGGCAACGAATGGGCGCTCATATTTCTGTCCTCTTTTTCCGAAACGATGTACACGTTCAAGTTGGATTTTATCGACAGCCTCGAGTGGGATTTGTAGCGCTGTATGCAGGAAGTCCTTCATAATATTCTCTGTTATTTCTCCCTCCTTTTCCTGAATACCCGTAAGTACTAGATTTTCCCTCATCAATCTAGTTTGGATGTCTAGTAAGGCTTCTCTCAGAAGATTGTTCTCCTTTTTTAGTTCCCTAACGTCCATTTCCATTTTAGAGACTGTCACTTTTATTTCTTTGATTTCTTTCTCCATTACCAAAGCTTTTTCGTCACTCATTTGAAGACTCGCTTTCAACTCTTTTACGTCTTTACTGACCAATTCTAGTATGCCCAATTTGTCATTTATCGACTTCAACAGGTCGCTTTCCACACTTACCATACCCAGTGGTGAAAAGCATATATCATCTGTATCAGTCGATGAGTCGCGTTTCCTTTTGGGGATCGGCTCTCCACGCTTGTCTTCAGTCATGTTTGGGTGTTGCTTGTTGTTGTAATATTTGTCTATATATTTCTCTAGCCTTATGATCTTATTTCTGTTATTATCCAGATTGAATTATATTAACTGCGAATATATGAAATGCTAATATTTAGTCTAACTTACTGATTTTGAATATTATGTTTTTATCTTGAGGTGTTTTGTACCGATTTCTATTCAATACGCCATCTTGTCTATTATTCTTACTGGTACATGATCTTAAAATTGCCAACTGACATTTACTCCTGAGGTGGTGACCTGTTGCACCCTCTATAATCACTATGATTATTATTTGACCCTGCTGGTCATCTATGAACGCTTGAACATCTTGAAGAATGATCTCGCTTAATGGCCATGTACTCTTATAATGTCCACCAGCACAGCCAGAAGAGGACTGGCCACCTAGGTTCCTGCCTTTGGGTTTTAGGCTGGGTTTCTGTATAAGCACTTTGTGGCATCTGCTGATGTAAAAGGGACTCTATAAATACATTTGATTGGAATTTTATTGATTTGTTTACAGGAAATTATAGTGTGATGGGAGGGTGGGGAAGGGGTGGCTACAAAAAAAAAAATATCAGGCCCTGTGGATTTAGGTAAAATGTTTGTGGGAAAAAAAGACTAAATTCCCTTACGTTGATGACTTTTGGCAAATCCAATCAGATTTTCACATTGATTCAATGTCATCAGATATCATTTTTGGGTTGAAATTATGTGGAAACAACGTTCATTCAACCAGTTTTTGCCTAGTGGGTTGTGCTCATGATTTATTCTATGCTGTAAATGATCCCATGTCAGTTTTTGATTCCCAAATGGTGGGTTGGGCTTGGGACCAAATGGTGGGTCATCATGGCTGCTTCATTTTGGGCTGTGGTATGACAGAGTCCTCTCTAGAAACAGAAAACTCTCCCTCAATTTTTTGGGTCACAGGAAAATCCCCACAATTTTTGGAGGGTGGGTCACTCATAGCACAAACATTTCTGAGAACCACCTAGCCTCTTTCAACAGCAGCTGTGTCTTATGACAAATAGGAATCATAGGAAGAAAGTCTGACCCTGTAAACAGTATTTGGACAAGGAGACAGCAATTCATGCTTTGGATTTGTGTACCTGGCTGCTATCTAAACCAAATGCTAACTTTTTAGTCGATATCCCCCCAAATTAGCATGTTTTAGTGTATATTCCCCCAATTAGCATGTTTAAGTGTATATTCCCCAAATTAGCTACCCTTCTCATTATAGCCACTCACTCAGTAGATTCTGACTCCCGCTCTCCTGGTCCATGTCATCCTCTTCCAGGACCCCAGGGGGTGCGGAGTACCCCCCGTGACCCCCTGCCCCCCTCCGCTTCGGGCCACAAAGGTTCCCACCCACGGCAGACGACAGGGACCCTCTCCCCGAGGACGAAGAGGAGTGGCTGCCGGAAGACGACGAACAGCTCCCCGAGCCAATGGAGTTAGGCCGCAGCACAGGAAACCTGCCCTGCAAGCCAGACGTCCCCGAGGAGGCCAACGCCTTGGATTCTGGGAGGGCCAGATGAAATCAAATTGTATAAAATGGGACATGAATGAGACAAAAAGAGAAATTCCAAAGGAGGATCAACAAGGACCTCAGAAAAACATATTTATTATGGTGTTCATTTATTACTAAGAAGAACCATTCCAATTATAGTCTAATTGAAATATTATATTATTATATGGCTGTGTACCTCTTCCCATCAGAGTACAATTGACTGCCCTGTCGTTGATGGCCGCATCGCTAGGCTGGATGTCCATGAAGGGCTTGTTCCCGATACCCATGAACACCCTCTCCTGCATACGAATCTCTAGAATTGAGCAAACAAAATAAAGTTTCAACAGTGACCTATTTTGAGAGATGAGCTGGCAGAGATCAACTTTTCTTGGAGCAAGGCACAACATATTACCATGGACAGAATTTAGCTAGTAAGTAATTTACCTATAAAAGGGAGGAACACAATAACAAAACTCAAACATTGACCCAAGAAATACTATGGCTGAGTGGCACAGTGGTCTAAGGCACTGCATCGCAGTGCTAACTGTGGCACTAGAGAATCTGGTTCGAATCCAGGCTCTGTCGCAGCCGGCCGCGACCGGGAGACTCATGGGCGGCGCACAATTGGTCCAGGGTAGGGGAGGGAATGGCCGGCAGGGATATAGCTCAGTTGATAGAGCATGGCGTTTGCAACGCCAGGGTTGTGGGTTTGAGTCCCACGGGGGGCCAGTATAAAAAAATATATATATGTAATCACTAACTGTAAGTCGCTCTGGATAAGAGCGTCTGCTAAATGACTAAAATTTAAATGTAAATGTACTAGTCTCATTGCAAGATGTGTGTTTGAACAGTACGTCAGGTAGAGTACTTTAATTTACAACTTTGTTGCAAGAGCTTCCCGTCAAGACCCTCTCTGCTTCTACTTAAAATCCAGGTTAATAGTACTGGCAAGGCGAGCTGTATGCCAGTAGCCTGAAATTGTTTATTTTCCTTGCCTCTATTCCTTCACGACCACTTGACCACATGTCAGGCCAAGTGTTGGGTTGGTTTACATAACATTGCACTCACCCATCAATTCCATTCAGATCAGAGGGAATGGGGGAAAGAGAATGACATACTACATATCTGCGAGAAACCAATACAACCTACAGGTGTAGGATCTTAATTTGATCACTCTTTTGTTGCTTAAAATGTTTCTGCACCACATGATTGAGATTCATGATTTACATAAATTCACTGAAAACATGCATTAACACACGGTTATATTAACAGTATTGCACTTTTCATGTAACCTAATTTTGGCCAGCTAATAGCCTAACAAACGATCAAGCAACATTATGGACAAAACGTTCAAATCCTGTTGCTGCAGGATTATTTTGCAGTGACAATAGAGGTCAAATTAAGATCCAACATCTGTACTACTACTAGATAAAATACTTCTGGCACATAAATGTATGACATATTTATATCGTTCTGTTTAGCTGTGTCTGAAAATGTTACTACAGGTGTAGGATCTTATCGTGACCAGTTATTGCAGCAAAATCATCCTGCAGAAACAGGATTTTATCATTTAGTCCATAATGTTGCTTGATTGGTGGTAAGGCTATTAGCTGGCCAAAATTAGGCTATGTGTGTTATTGCGTTTTTTCAGTGCATTTATGTGAATCATGAATCTGCATTTCCTTTGGTACAGGAACATTCTCAGTAACTAACGAGTGATCCAATTAAGATCCTACATCTGTAACTTTAAAATCGTTGCTTCCTCCGTCCTTCTTTCCTCAATTCCTAATTGACGTTTAGTCATGTTTTCCGACACAGACCAGATCACCTGAGGACACTTTCTGGTGATTCTGAGAGACCTGATTGGCTGGGTGACCTCTAACCTCTGTTGTGTACAGCCTGCTCCCAGAGGATGCGCTTAAGGTCTTTAGTCCAGGCCTCCTTCACTTCCCTGTTCCTGGCCTGCAGCGTGTACGTGTCATGGGACTTCCTCCTTCGGAACCAGATCTCAAAGCACAGCCCGCTGTCCCCTGAGTTATGGGTCATCCCAATGTCAGAGGTCTGTCAAAATAGACAACATGGCCTTTACCTAAATACAACTTGTACAGCTTATGAAGTCTTCATAAATGTTATAAAGCCTACAAAGATCTATACTTTATGGATATTACTCTGCACAAATTCTTCTAAATTTTTGCTAAGAAAGTAATCACCCTAGACTACGTGTCAAACTCATTCCACGGAGGGCCGAGTGTCTGCAGGTTTTCGGTCTTCCCTTGTACCTGATTGATTAATTAAGGTCACTAATTAGTAAAGCACTCCCCTCACCTGGTTGTCTAGGTCTTAATTGAAAGGAAAAACCAAAAACCCGCAGACACTAGGCCCTCCATGGAATGAGTTTGAAACCCTTGCCCTAGACAGACGAGGTCATCTGCAGTTTCCTTCTCCATTTTAAAGTAGGGTATGTGTTAATGTATCATATACAGTTTTGCTAAGCAATAGAGGAAGTGAAACTTTAGGAGTGTAGCTAGCTCAAATGGGAAATTCCATATAATGCTCTCTCATGTCACATAAGGCCTCCACAAGGCCTTTTATAAACTTAAACATTTGTTTAATTGAAATCCAAGGGAAGTAGCTTCAGCTAAAGTTTCATATTGGGGTATATTGTGCTGTGTTTTGTACAGACTGTCTGCATACCTTAAATGACTGTTTGTAGACATAAGTGTCGTTGCCCACATCAGTCCACTTGGTCTTGCTGAAGAGGATGAGGTCCTGGAAGAGGAAGATGTGGCGGAAACATTTCTTCTTCCTGAAGGACACCAGGAACTCGTCCTGACGAATCAGCTGCCCCTGCTCCTTCAGGTTGACCTAGAGACAAAGAGAGATAACATTGGAGGCGGGCTGTATTCTGTCAGGATGCTTCTGTAGTAAGATAAACAATTTTTAGTACCTTGACATTTGACATTATACTGTATTCACCCGCTGATAGGAACAAACTAACATGTTTTTTAGGTTCCGAACAACCTCACGAATGTGGTAGATAGCTATTTGGGTCAAGTGAGTAAATCATTTTGCCAAAGTGAGTCACCTGAAAAAAAGTTTGAAGACCCCTGCACTATACTGTATGACCGCAAGGTCAGTTGCCAATGCACAGTAGATCAGAGCCAAGTGGTGCCTTGAACTTCAGAGATGACAAGAGTTATGGACAGAGTGCGGTCAACTGCATGGGCAGTATACAGGTCTAAAAAAGTGAAAGGCTTAAACAAGCTTGTTATCTTACAAAAAATAAAGCAACCAAACCACCTCACAAACTCGTTATCTCTCTCAGAACGATCTTCTTGACCCTAACCAATCAGGCTTCAAGACAGGTCACTCAACCGAGACTGCTCTTCTCTGTGTCACAGAGGCGCTCCGCACTGCCAAAGCTGACTGTCTCTCTGGCAGATATCTCAGCTTGGATGTCGGCCCAACCCCTAAAGCTCAACCTCGACAAGACGGAGCTGCTCTTCCTCCCGGGAAGGCCTGCCCGCTCATAGACCGCTCTATCACGGTTGACAACTCCACAGTGTCACCCTCCCAGAGTGCCAATAACCTTGGCATGACCCTGGACAAAACCCTGTCTTTCTCTGCAAACATCAAAGGAGTGACTCACTCCTACAGGTTGATGCTCTACAGCATCTGTAGAGTACGACCCTACCTCACACAGGAAGCGGCGCAGGTCCTAATCCAGGCACTTATCATCTCCCGTCTGGACTACTGCAACTCGCTGTTGGCTGGGCTCCCCGCTTGTGCCATCAAACCCCTGCAACTTATCCAGAACGCTGCAGCCCGCCTGGTTTTCAACCTTCCCAAGTTCTCCCATGTCACCCCGCTCCTCCGCACACTCCACTGGCTTCCAGGCGAAGCTCAAATCCACTACAAAACCATGGTGCTTGCCTACGGAGCAGCAAGAGGAACTGCCCCTCCCTACCTTCAGGCTATGCTCAAACCCTACATCCCAACCAGAGGACTACTTCTGCCACCTATGGTCTCTTGGCCCTCCCACCCCTACGGGAGGCCAGCTCTTGCTCAGCCCAGTCCAAGCTCTTCTCTGTCCTGGTACCCCAATGGTGGAACCAGCTTCCCACTGAAGCGAGGACAGCAGAGTCCCTGCCCATTTTCCGAAAGCACCTGAAACCCTACCTTTCGCCCCCGCCTTTCGAGCTCTGACTTTGCTGATAACTACTTTATTGAGGAAAAATGTACTTACTATGCATGTGATATGTGGTTTTCTCACCTAGCTTTCTTAAGATGAATGCACTAACTGTAAGTCGCTCTGGATAAGAGCGTCTCCTAAATTACTAACATGTCAAATGTAAATGTGGTTTACAGTATAGGCTACAGGTAGTTATTTGGGTCATGTTGGTAAATCATATTTCCAATGTGGGTCTTCTGAAAGAAAGTTTGAAAATCACTGACATAGACAACCAGTAGCCCATACACAAACATCCATAGAAATGTTGCTTTGATGTTATGTCTTATTACAAACACTGAATAAATCAAACTCAACATTCCTCTGCTTTCTATTCCACTCCCTCTCATTCCATCCTCTGAATAAAATCTATACTCTGTTACGTTTCAATATTACACCCATGGTGAGATAATATTGGATAAAGATGTTGCTTTTGTATGTCTTGTCACAAATAAACCAGGATGGGTGCTAGAACATTGGTAGTGGATGAAGTGTGTTCCCTGGGCCACAATGCAGTCCAGTCTTGTCCTGCCCAGTCATCTCCTCTACGCTCAGATGACCCCATACCCCACCCATCCCCACATCCCCAAATCCCTACTCCGGTAAACTCAGAGAGAAGAGGATGTGTAAGAACGTAATGTTTAGATAGGGACATATAAGGAATATAGATAGAGTTTCTGTCTCTGCTTGCTCTTTAGGGTCTATCCCAGGTTACTGTAAAAGCACGTGACAACTGCCAATAACCCCTCTAAAAAGGGATTTATTAAATAAATTTGATTGATTGGCTTCACCCCTTAACACTCACATCACAGTCCTGTATGTCGTCCATGGCCAGCAGGTTGTTGCCATGGCGCAACTGGAACTGGATGACTTCCAGGGCACACTGGACTTCGGCCTCCTCGCGGCCCCTGTGGGGCCCGCAATCCCTCACCATGTCCTGCAGCAGCAGGCTGTACTTGCTGATCCGCTGCACCGGCTTCAGCAGGTAAGACGACAGATCCATCTTGTCGCCCAGCTGCAGCTGTTTTTGCTAAAGTGTAGGGGAGATATACAGAGCATTCGGACAGTATTCAGACCCCTTGACTTTTTCCACATTTTGTTACGTTACAGCCTTATTCTAAAATTGATTAAATCTTTTTTTTCTCTCATCAATCTACACTAAATACCCCATAATGATAAAGCAAAAACAGGTTTGCTAAATGTTAGCACTTTTATAAAAAATAAAAAAGTGAAATATCAGATTTACATAAGTATTCAGACCCTTTACTCTGTACTTTGTTGAAGCACCTTTGGCAGCGATTACAGCCTCGAGTCTTCTTGGGTATGATGCTACAAGCTTGGCACACCTGTATTTGAGGAGTTTCTCACATTCTTCTCTGCAGATCCTCTCATGCTCTATCAGGTTGGATGGGGAGTGTCGCTGCACAGCTATTTTCAGGTCTTTCCAGAGATGTTCTATCGGGTTCAAGTCCGGGCTCTGGCTGGGCCACTCAAGGACATTCAGAGACTTGTCCCGAAGCAACTCCTTGTTGTCTTGGCTGTGTGCTTAGGGTCGTTGTCCTTTGCCCCAGTCTGAGGTCCTCAGCGCTCTATAATAGGTTTTCATCAAGGATCTCTCAGTACTTTGCTGCATTCATCTTTCCCTCGATCCTGACTAGTCTCCTAGTCCCTTCTGCTGTAAAACATCCCCACAACATGATGCTACCACCACCATGCTTCACCGTATGGAAGGTTCAGGTTTACTCCAGACGGGACGCTTAGCATTTAGGCCAAAGAGTTCAATCTTGGTTTCATCAGACCAGAGAATCTTGTTTTTCATGGTCTGAGAGTCCTTTAGGTGCCTTTTGCCAAACTCCAAGTTGGCTGTCATGTGCCTTTTACTAAGGAGTGGCTTCTGTCCACTCTACCATAAAGGCCTGATTGGTGGAGTGCTGCAGAGATGATTATCCTTCTGGAAGGTTCTCCCATCTCCACAGAGGAACTCTGCAGCTCTGTCAGAGTGACCATAGGTTTCTTGGTCACCTCCCTGACCAAGGCCCTTCTCCCCCGATTACTCAGTTTGGCTGGGCTGCCAGCTCTAGAAAGACTCTTGGCGGTTCTAAACGTCTTCCATTTAAGAATGATGGAGGCCACTGTGTTCTTGGGGACCTTCAATGCTGCAGAAATGTTTTGGTACCGTTCCCCAGATCTGTGCCTTGACACAATCCTGTCTCGGATCTCTACGGACAATTCCTTCGACCTCATGGATTGGTTTTTGTTCTGACATGCACTGTCAACTGTGGGACCTTATATAGACAGGTGTGCCTTTCCAAATAATGTCCAATCAATTGAATTTACCACAGGTGGACTCCAATCAAGTCGTAGAAACATCTCAAGGATGATCAATGGAAACAGGATGCACCGGAGCTAAATTTCGAGTCTCATAGCAAAGGGTCTGAATACTTACAGTGAGGGAAAAAAGTATTTGATCCACTGCTGATTTTGTACGTTTTCCCACTGACAAAGACATGATCTATCTATAATTTTAATGGTAGGTTTATTTGAACAGTGAGAGACAGAATAACGAAAAAAAATCCAGAAAAACGCATGTCAAAAATGTTATGAATTGATTTGCATTTTAATGAGGGAAATAAGTATTTGACCCCTCTGCAAAATATGACTTAGTACTTGGTGGCAAAACCCTTGTTGGCAATCACAGAGGTCAGACGTTTCTTGTAGTTGGCCACCAGGTTTGCACACATCTCAGGAGGGATTTTGTCCCACTCCTCTCTGCAGATCTTCTCCAAGTCATTAAGGTTTCGAGGCTGACGTTTGGCAACTCGAACCTTCAGCTCCCTCCACCGATTTTCTATGGGATTAAGGTCTGGAGACTGGCTAGGCCACTCCAGGACCTTAATGTGCTTCTTCTTGAGCCACTCCTTTGTTGCTTTGGCCGTATGTTTTGGGTCATTGTCATGCTGGAATACCCATCCACGACCCATTTTCAATGCCCTGGCTGAGGGAAGGAGGTTCTCACTCAAGATTTGACAGTACATGGCCCCGTCCATCGTTCCTTTGATGCGGTGAAGTTGTCCTGTCCCCTTAGCAGAAAAAAACCCCCAAAGCATAATGTTTCCACCTCCATGTTTGATGGTGGGGCTGGTGTTCTTGGGGTCATAGGCAGCATTCCTCCTCCTCCAAACAGGGCGAGTTGAGTTTATGCCAAAGAGCTCGATTTTGGTCTCATCTGAACACAACACTTTGACCCAGTTCTCCTCTGAATCATTCAGATGTTCATTGGAAAACTTCAGACGGCCCTGTATATGTGCTTTCTTGAGCAGGGGGACCTTGCGGGCACTGCAGGATTTCAGTCCTTCACGGCGTAGTGTGTTACCAATTGTTTTCTTGGTGACTATGGTCCCAGCTGCCTTGAGATCATTGACAAGATCCTCCCTTGTAGTTCTGGGCTGATTCCTCACCGTTCTCATGATCATTGCAACTCCACGAGGTGAGATCTTGCATGGAGCCCCAGGCCGAGGGAGATTGACAGTTATTTTATGTTTCTTCCATTTGCGAATAATCGCACAAACTGTTGTCATCTTCTCACCAAGCTGCTTGACGATGGTCTTGTAGCCCATTCCAGCCTTGTGTAGGTCTACAATCTTGTCCCTGACATCCTTGGAGAGCTCTTTGGTCTTGGCCATGGTGGAGAGTTTGGAATCTGATTGATAGATTGCTTCTGTGGATAGGTGTCTTTTATACAAGTAACAAACTGAGATTAGGAGTACTCCCTTTAAGAGTGTGCGCCTAATCTCAGCTCGTTACCTGTATAAAATACACTTGAGAGGGGTCAAATACTTATTTCCCTCATTAAAATGCATATCAATTGATAACATTTTTGACAAGCGTTTTTCTGGATTTTTTTGTTGTTATTATGTCTCTCACTGTTCAAATAAACCTACCATTAAAATTATAGACTGATCATTTCTTTGTCAGTGGGCAAATTTACAAAATCAGCAGGGGATCAAATACTTTTTTCCCTCACTGTATGTAAATAAGGCATTTCAGTTTGTTAATTTTAATACATTTGCTAAAATTAATAAAACATGTAAAAAACATTTTTTTGCTTTGTCATTATGGGGTAGATTGATGAGGATTTGTATTTATTTAATCCATTTTAGAATAAGGCTGTAACGTAACAAAATGTGGAAAAAGTCAAAGGGTCTAAATACTTTCGGAATGCACTGTATAGGTTACAATAGATTTAGGGTAGATACAATACATAGGTACAGTAGATCAGTGCCGTACTTAAGCATTGATTTGTTAGGCCTTTGCTCATGCAAGGTTATTCCTTTTAACGCATCAACTTTCGGTTCCATGTCGTGCATTGTAACCCAACCAGTTTGCACAATCAACGTTGTCCGGTTTGCCAGCTATGTAACATTACTAGCTGTATCAGCCGTGGCCCTTGTTTTTGACGATTGTAGCTAACGTTATTGCTTAAATGTTACTGTTTGTGTTTTTCTTTGATTGTAGCCCTAGAAACTATTGTGGTTATTATCTTGGACGCAACTGAGCGCCAGAAACAGTCAGAGGCGCTACAGTTCTCTCGAGAACTTGCTGGAACTTTCCTGCTTGTTATGAGTTGAAACTGTCAGTGGGGCTAGTTTGTTCACCTCACAACGTTAATTCCTTCCTCCTGTCACGTTGCTCATGGTCTGTGACACATTGCAGAACACCATTTTAGAAACACTTCTCTGTCATTGACCCCTGAAGACACAGGTGGAAATGTAGCATGCTTAATCATTAGCTTTTAGCATTATTTATTTAGAGAGATGGTATGTCTGGAAGTGTTAAGTGTGTTGTGAAGAAATGTATGCACTCACTAACTGTAAGTCGCTCTGGATAAGAGCGTCTGCTAAATGACTAAAATGTAAAATGTAAATGTAATTCCTTCAACAGCGTCTTAGTAGGAATGTCATACAATAGGAAAAGATTATGAAAATGCAGGACTATTGGGAAATGCATGTTATAATATACTATTAAAGGCCTCATAATTCCTTGCAAAACCGGTTGTTCCAGTGTCACTTCCACAACAAATTCATTTCATGGGCTCCAATGGGGATGAGTATTGCCTTATCTAATATCAGTGTACTGTGGGGGATGGTTGAGGTCCTCACCTTGAAGAAGTCATGGCCGTGGTTGATGAGTAAGCTGTCAGACTTGGGTTTGTTCTTGCTGTAGAGGGCGTACAGACCAAAGCTCTCTCTCTGGACAGAGGAAAAACAATCCAATCAACAAAGTTGAAACATTGGATGAAATGGATCGGTCTGCCTCGTTTCCAATTTCCAGTGAAAGACAACAAAAAATATCCCTATTTTTCGCATTGTCGGGAAGACAGGAAATGGGATAAAAAAAAGTGGAAATTCCCAGGAACTCTGTCTAATTGCCAGTGTGCACATCTGGAATATTTCCGACAGCGGTAGACACTACGTGCTTGTTGATTCAACAAGATTTTAGTTGAACTGACTTGTGGCATGCAGTCCACATCACTTGTTGGGGATTGCTAAGCAGATGAAAATACCAGATAAAAAGACTGAAGCGTCTCTCACCCACAAAAGTTGTTGTTGGTTGTTTATTTAAGAGCAGTTGGATTAAAATAGACTGTTATACCAGCGGTACTGTCCTTTTAACTTCTCTGTGAAGTGATGGTGACACTACCCTGGAAAGGGTGCCGTCGTCACAGTTTTTGCTCTGTACAGAAAATGCTCTTGAAAACTTGATTGCGGACTATAAAACAATTGTTATAATAACAGTGGACTAAATAATGAAAGATTGTTTCGAGTGAAATATCCCTTTAAGGTTAGGGTTAGTTATCAAGCGGTTAAGGTACATAACGATGGGAACCCACATGTCGTAGGAAGCTGCGTCCCACCCTGAAGGGCTCTCGGAGGCAGCCCTCCAGCTCTTTCAGGAAGTGGTGTCGATGGAAGTCATGGAGCTTCTCCAGGTTGCCGAAAATGCTCCCCCTCTGGCCCCTTAGGTCCTGAGGCACGTCAGGCCTCTCCAGCTCGGGGAAGTAGTGCTCTCGGACGTAACCTAGAGATCGTACATACTCCCTCTCAGTCAACAAGAGCTCCTCCATGATCCTCTGCAACTTCCTGTCCACACAGGAAACAGGGAATCAGGATTTTTTAAGATGGATGAATTTATACAATGCATTCGCAAATTTAAGAAACCTACATGCCAAATATACACCATATATTGTGTTCCCTACAGGTTATAGAAAAGAGCTGAAGATCTGAACTATCCGTTCAGACCCCAGTCCTACCTACCTACAGGTTATGGAAAATGTGCTTTTTCAGTATTTCACCAGTTGATTTTCTCAAGGAGAAACCTTCCACTTCTATGCCACAGTATGTACATATAAAGTCCATTCGGAATGTATTTAGACCCATTGAATTTTTCCACATTTTGTTACGTTACAGCCTTATTCTAAAATTGATTCAATAAATGCTTTCCCTCATCAATCTACACACAATACCCCATAATGACAAAGTGAAAACAGGTTTTTAGAAATTTTTGCTAATTTATTCAAATTAAAAAACAGAAATACCTTATTTACACAAGTATTCAGGGTTTGCTATTAGACTCGAAATTGAGATCAGGTGCATCCTGTTTCCATTGATCATTCTTGAGATGTTTCTACAACTTGATTGGTGTCCATCTGTGGTAAATTCAATTGATTGGACAGGTTTTGGAAAGGCACACATCTGTCTATATAAGGTCCCACAGTTGACAGTGCATGTCAGAGCAAAAAACAAGCCATGAGGTGGAAGGAATTGTCTGTAGAGCTCAGAGACAGGATTGTGTCGAGGCACAGATCTGGGGAAGGTTACCAAAACATTTCTGCAGCATTGAAGGTCCCCAAGAAAACAGTGGCCTCCATCACTCTTAAAATGGAAGAAGTTTGGAACCACCAAGAGTCTTCCTAGAGCTGGCCGCCCGGCCAAACTGAGCATTCGGGGGAGAAGGGCCTTGGTCAAGGAGGTGACCAAGAACCAGATGGTCACTCTGACAGAGCTCCAGAGTTCCTCTGTGGAGATGGGAGAACCGTCCAGAAGGACAACCATATCTGCAACACTCCACCAATCAGGCCTTTATGGTAGATTGGCCAGACTAAACCACTCCTCAGTAAAAGGCACATGACAGCCCGCTTGGAGTTTGCAAAAAGCCTGAATGCCAAGCGTCACATCTGGAGGAAACCTGGCACCATACCTACGGTGAAGCACGGTGGTGGCAGCATCATGTTGTAGGGATGTTTTTTCAGCAGCAGGGACTGGGAGACTAGTCAGGATCGAGGGAAAGATGACTGGAGCAAAGTACAGAGAGATCCTTGATGAAAACCTGCTCCAGAGCGATCAGGACCTCAGACTGGGGCGAAGGTTCACCTTCCAACCGGACAACGACCCTAAGCACACAGCCAAGACAGGAGTGGCTTTGGGCCAAGTCTCTGAATGTCCTTGAGTGGCCCAACCAGAACATGTCTTGAGAGTCCTGAAAATAGCTGTCTGAAAACGTATGTACAGTTTTACCTTTATTTAACTAGGCAAGTCAGTTAAGAACAAATTCTTATTTACAATGATGGCCTACACCGGCCAAACCCGGGCGATGCTGGGCAAATTATGCGCCGCCCTATGGGACTCCCAATCAAGGCCGGTTGTGATACAGCCTGGAATCGAACCAGGGGGTCTGTAGTGACGCATCAAGCAATGAGATGCAGTGCCTTAGACCACTGCGCCACTCGGGAGCCCATACATACATACCGTTGAAGTCGGAAGTTTACATACACCTTAGACAAATACATTTAAACTCAGTTTTTCAAATTTCCTGACATTTAATCCTAATAAAAATTCCCTGTCTTAGGTCAGTTAGGATCACCACTTTATTTTAAGAATGTGAAATGTCAGAATAATAATAGAGAGAATTATTTATTTAAGCTTTTATTTATTTCATCACATTCCCAGTGGGTCAGAAGTTTACATACACTCAATTAGTATTTGGTAGCATTGCCTTTACATTTTTTAACTTGGTTCAAACGTTTCGGGAAGCCTTCCACAAGCTTCCCACAATAAGTTGGGTGAATTTATTGACCATCGTTATGTTTGGAGGAAAAAGGGTAAGGCTTGCAAGCCGAAGAACACCATCCCACCGTGAAGCACGTGGGTGGCAGCGTCATGCTGTGGGGGTGCTTTGCTGCAGGAGGGACTGGTTCACTTCACAAAATAGATGGCATCATGACGAAGGAAAATTATGTGGATATATTGAAGCAACATCTCAAGACATCAGTCAGGAAGTTAAAGCTTGGTCGCAAATGGTTCTTCCAAATGAACAATGACGCCAAGCATACTTCCAAAGGTGTGGAAAAATGGCTTAAGGACAACAAAGTCAAGGTATTGGAGTGGCCATCACAAAGCCCTGACCTCAATCCCATAGAACATTTGTGGGCAGAACTGAAAAAGCGTGTGCGAGCAAGGAGGCCTACAAACCTGACTCAGTTACACCAGCTCTGTCAGGAGGAATGGGCCAAAATTCACCCAACTTATTGTGGGAAGCTTGTGGAAGGCTACCCGAAACGTTTGACCCAAGTTAAACAATTTAAAGGCAACGCTACCAAATACTAATTGAGTGTATGTAAACTTCTGACCCTCTGGGAATCTGATGAAAGAAATAAAAGCTGAAATAAATCATTATCTCTACTATTATTCTGACATTTCACATTCTTAAAATAAAGTGGTGATCCTAACTGACCTAAGACAGGGAATGTTTACTAGGATTAAATGTCAGGACTTGAAAAACTGAGTTAAATGTATTTGTCTAAGGTGTATGTGAACTTCCGACTTCAACTGTAAATGTGATTTCAGTATTTTATTTTTAATAAATTTGCTAAGAAAATCTAAAAAACAGTTTTTGCTTAGTCATAATGGGGTATTGTGTGTAGATTGATGAGGGAAAACAACTTTAATGAAAATGTGGAAAAAGTCAAGGGGTCTGAATACTTTCCATATGCACTGTATATTATAGTTAACTGTAAATACTACAGTATATTACAGTAAGTACTACAGTATTCACTGTAGTGTTTTTGCAGACTTTAGTCCACAGAAACGACCAAGTACTATAGTGTTTACACAATAGTACACTATAGTATTTTTTCATGTAGGTATATCCTAATAACTGTGACTGGTTTACTTAGTGTAGTTATTGTAAAGGTTTCTGGCAACTCATCTTCATCTGAAATCTAACAAAGGCCCAAAGAAAAGCCATCTCTATGTTGCACTTCTACTAACACTGCATGCTGTAAATGTCATTTGTCACTCATTTGTTTAAACTGCCAGTAAGCATGATTTCAAGACTTATTTCACAGAACCATTTCAATAACAATGTTATTTTGTTTGTCTGAATTGCAGATTGTTAATAGTTCTTGGGTGACTATTGGCATGTAGGTTTTCTTGGAATTTCTGGGGAAACATTTGCATGTTATTTTGGGATAGCTTTTCACATAGCTGTTGAGAATTGGGAGGTCCATCACTCACAGGACATTGTTTCCATTATCTTCAGCTTGTGTGTCGGCCAAAGATGAGGCCTTCTGGGTCCTGTCACCATTCGGGTCACAGGGGTCAGCGAAGGACACTGAAGACACCTCTGTGGGGTCACCATCTTCTCTGTCATCGTCCCTTTTCCCATTTGTCCTACAGCAGGAGTGGCCGGAGCAGAAACTTCCATTATGGGAGATATCATAAGGGTTTTGGGGGGACTGCAGTGCCACTACTAAGGGCCGACTATGGGAGTGTCTTGCCGACAAGGGGGAGGAGCCATACTCTGAGGACAGGAGAGAGCTCATACAGGAACCCTCACTCAGGGACCACCCCAAAGCGCCACGTTTCCATGGAAACGCCTCACACCCACCAATCAGATCCCCCGTCTTGAGGTCCGTCTCGCTGTGGTGCCTTCCTGGTCCAACTTCTCCATCTTGGGGCACCGCTGTCGTCAGTTTCCCCTCTATGCCTGGGGATTTGGGTGACTGGGATGCTTCTTTGGTTCCTATGCTCCCTTTCGAGTCCGCTTTGAAAGGGAGGTTAAAACACGTGATGTGAGTGCTGTCCCTTGCACGGCTGTCTCTGCTCTCCATCTGTTCCACGGAGGCCCTCTCTGAGTTATTGGCAATATCGGGCACCCCTGGATGGGAGGTTGAGGCTTGGGTGAGGGAGCAAGGGGCCACCACCTCCTCCTCCTCTTTCTCCCTCTCCTTCCCTGTCTCTAACACCCTGCTCTTCACTTGAGCTCCGCCAGCTGTGGGTTGCTGCTGGTATTTGTTTGCTGTGTTCCCCTGCTGCTGCAATCTCTCCCCCAGCCGCTGACTGACTTCCTGGCACTGGAACCAGACTGCATTCCACAAATTCATCCCCCCAGAGCCCCTCATGCTGCAGGCTTTGGCTTTGATCTTCTGGAAGTGTCGGGCCGAGAAGCAGTCAACCAATCTCTCCTCGTAGATCTTAAGCATGCTTAGATTGGCTTTGGCAGGATAGCACCCTGTCTCTACCTGCTCCAGATATTGCCTGCATTCCTTAGCAAGGGCAGCAGCCTAGAGGAAACAGTACAGAGATCAGTGTTATTTTAGAGGTGTTAGAGAAGTTATATCTTGGATGGGGAGTCAGGGTTCTAAAAAGATTGATGGGAATATTTATGACTGTTGTGGTTAGGGGTTAAAGAGGGGGCCTGTCCGCATATTGTAAAAATGTATCAATCCTTCCTTCATTTCCTCAGTTCACACGTGATATGAGTTACAACAGACAACATGGTGGTAGTGGTGGTAAAAGTAATGTGGTTGGAGAAATTAAGCAGAGTTTGGGTCAATGTTATATCAATTCGAATTAGTTGACATTCCTCCATAAAAGTGAGTTACATTTCTTGCAATTGGGAGGAATTTAAATGGAATTAACTCACTAAGAAAGAAGGTAAGGACTAAAGGAAGGGAAGGAATGGAGTATTTTTCAGAGTATTTTGACAGGTCTTCCTCAACTAACCTCTTCACAGAAGCGGTAGACATGCACCATGTTGTCAAGCTCGGTACGCCGTTGCTCGGCGCGCAACATAAAGTCGGCCATATTGGATTTGAACGTGTTCATCACAGTCCTAAAAACCTCAGTCTCGGGGTTGGAGTTGGTGGAACCCAAAATCTTCTCCACCTCCATCACCAGGGTCAAGGTCTTCTGTTTCTTCTCCTATGATGAATAACAAAAGATGTCAACATTTTACAGTAGGGTTATTATCTGCCTATGCATCCTTATTTCATTGGCACTAGGATTGTAACCGGTGCTATGGTCAGATTACATGAAAATAGAGCTCTTGGGCCACCACACCCGTGATGGGTTTGGCATCGAAATAAGGATGGATAAACAGAAAATAACCTCATATCTACAGTCAAATATGATGGTGGACTTTTGCTTCCAATGGTCCTGGGGCCCTTGTTAAGGTCAACGACATCATGAACTTTACCCAGTACCAGGACATTTTAGCCAAAAACCTGGTTGCCTCTGCCAGGAGGCCGAAACTTGGCTGCAAGTGGATCTTCCAGCAACCCCAAGCACACATCAAAATCCACAAAGAAATGGTTAATTGAAAATCTGTGGTTTGAATTGAAAGTGCAGATGAAGGATATCAATGATCTGGAAGGATTCTGTTCGGAGGAATGGTCTAAGATCCCTCCAAATGTGTTCTCCAATCTCATAAAACCATTTAGGAAAAGGCTCAGTGCCGTTATCCTCACAAGGTGAGGTATTGGAAGGTATTAAAAACAGGGGTGCCAATATTTTTTACCCCTATCTTTTTGAGAAAAATAATATTACTTGTTAAAGAAATTATCTTTATCTGAGCAATTGTCTTAGCATACAATATAGCTCAGTATTTGTATTATTTATTTTATAGTATTTTTTGCTCATCTTTATCAAGGGTGCAAATATTTCTGGACCTGACTGCCTCATGAGCTTAGTTAATTTGTCTAACCCCAACCTAGCTGTACCTTGGCCTGAGAGAGGACGGTGTCAAAGCGCTGAAAGGCTTGGGTCACACTCTCCAGGGTGTCCTCAGTGGAGTTGGAGTCCTTCAGCCGTTGCTCTCCTTCTGTATCGAACCATGCCATTGCCTACAAGGTACAAATTCAGATAGGGAATTATACATCATAAAGCATACTAACAGACCCGGGTGAAAATAGTATTAGTTTTCTTTCAATAATGTTAGGTGTGCTTGATTATACTACACAATATACTTCCAGCTGAATGTTCTGTAAGGTTACAACCTCCTGACCTACCATATTGAGATTTGACTCCGCCTCCCTGAGTTTGAGCAGGAAGTCCAGATGCTGTAGTGATTCATTGGACCTCATCACCAGGGTATGAACACTCTCTTCCATCTGGTTATATAGGACCGTCACTGACTCCAAGGCATCCCTGTAATGAGAGGTGGACATTGGCAAACATTCACTCTTTTCCTCTCCACCTTGATAGATGATGTGTGGTCAGTGGTGTTCTGGCAGAAAATGGCTGCCTTGGTATCACCTAGATCCCTCAAACTCAACTTTGGACCTCGAAGCCAGTTCCACTGCATTTTTTTTATTGTTCCCCTCTATTCAGGGATTGATTTAGACCTGGGACATCAGGTGAGTGCAATTAATTATCAGGTAGAACAGAAAACCAGCAGGCTCCGGACCTCGTAGGGTAAGAGTTGAGTACCCCTGACATACTGTAGATGGTTGCTACCATAGAGATGGATAGAGGGCTCACTTGCCAAGAAGCCTGTTTTAGAATGGGCAATGCAATGGAGGGCAAGTAGTCAACTAGGTAGGTGGGACATAGAAGCAATCAATGGCAAAGATAGGTGTGCCCTCTTTACATCTCTAAGGGTACTACACACAGTTAATCGCAATAATTTATGAATTAGATAAAGAACAATACCTGTAGTCGTCGGACTTGGTAAATCGAAACTCCTCCCTCCTCATTCTGGTCAGGATGGCCCCACCTTCTCTCTGTAAATGGACCAATCGGGCATCCTGCAGCACCTCTTTCATTGAGGTCTTCTGATCTTGAATACATAGCTGCACATCCTGAACAAAAAACAACCCAAGGGAAAAAAATCAGCTCTGAAAAAGTCATGCTATAGACTTATATTATTTTTCATTTATAATAATTGTAATGCGCTACCTGGTCGGTGTCTGTTTTTGGATTACCATCAATTTTCTTGATTGCTCTATGTAGTAAATGGGCTGCCCCTTGCAAGTCCGACACAAAGGAAACCAGTTTCTGAAACACAGGAAAAAGATTTTAGGATTCAGACTCATCCCAAAACAAGGCTGATGCAATAGATTTGGGGAATTTATGGTTCAGAATAGCAAAGACAACGGCCACGCGATTCCGAACAAGCTCACTTCCAAACCGATTTCTTGCCCACTATTCGTATGCCCTTGTTGACTAGCCCTTGCGAATTTGAAAGAATTGGAAATGTATTAGCAAGAGACATATTCCCTAAATCTACCCAGTTCTTTTCAGATCGGTGAGGGGGTAAGCAACAAGGCCCTAGTGATAGGGCCAAGTGATCCGTATAGAACTATAACGTGTTCACAATCACAATCGGTTTCATATTCAACATATTAACGTGAGTTAATCTGTGTTATAAGAGCAATCTCCAGTGGGTGTGGTAGAACAGCTGCTTACTTTACTGGAAACTAAGTGAATAATGTGTCATCATGTGGGCGCTACTGGAATGATACAGTGGGATGTATTGTATATGCATGGACTTTGAGATGGACAATGCATTGGTATTATAGTGAAATTAACACAAGTAAAGAATCTACAATAGCATTGAAGTGAGCAACTATCAACTACAATGTAAAATGTTGATGACACTTGTATAGCAGATTTAATTAACTTGTACTTCTAGAAATCTTGACCATACTACCCGGGTAGACTGAAGCTCATTTAAAGAGGCCATTACATATGGAAAACCCATTTATAAATATTATACTGCACCTGGTGAAACTGCAGCCAATCAATGTGGCTGTAGGGAAAGTTCCCGCCTAGGTCAGAGGTCAGCTGTTGTCCCTCCACCGTCTTGTGCAGGGCCTTCAGAGAGGTCACCACGTCCATCTGATTGACGGGAGTCATGAGGGGAGGGGTCAGTCATATTACAGATAGCGGGCCTGACAATGTGGACGTGTCTCAACAGTCACAGATAGCATCCTTGAAGACACATCCCTCCTATTGCTTTCAGATTAGTTGAAGGAGAAGATGGAGAGGAGACACTGACTTTTAGACTATTGGGACACAGCCATGGAGTCTTGTGAAACAGGATTGTGTGTGTGTGTGTGTGTGTGTGTGTGTGTGTGTATGTGCTTGTGAATGTGCTTGCCATGTGTACATGCGCATGTATGTGTTATCTGACCTGTAGCCCAGGGTGTCTTTCAGGGCGAGGGCTTGTTTCTTTATCCACCAGCATCAGCACACTATGAACTGCATGCAGGGCTTGCTCCTATAGGGCCGACCAATAAGGAAACATGTCAGGACAAGGCATCATGCAAGGTCATCATAATGTGTTCTTCACTATAGGGATTCACGTTTGTATGTGTCCCCAAGATGTGTTTAAATGGTCGGTAAATATCTATGAGAGAAAGTGATAGATCATTGTCAATGACATAATTGACTACTGTGCAGTTGACAGAAATCACTATGAATTCATAAAGGACAAATTGGGTGAAGTCAGTCATGTACAGCAACCAATATATCCTTGTGGACTTCCCAGGCAACAGCAATCCCCAATCATGAACTGCAGCAACGATTCTTTACTTTAGTCAGATCAATAGCTCTGTCTGTTGTGTGACCTGTTGTCATCTATCTGTTGTCTTTTTTGATTGTCTTTTTTACCTCAGTGCTTGAGAATGCAAGAGAAATCTTGCAAAAGCCAATAATGTGAACTAAACTGAACTTAACTGATGAACTGCTTGAACTGCCCCCATATTGCATTTGAACACTGAGTAACTAGATACACCACAATCAGCTCTTTATCTCAGAATGGGTGGATTATAGTTTGACAGTTGATTTATTATGATGTGATGACTCTTATTTTCCTAACCTGAAGCATCATTAGGGCTGTGTAGAAGAGGGAGGGAGGGGGCTTCTTCCTGGCATTGATCACCACTGTCATTCCCAGGTCCCGGACCTCTTTTCTAGAAGAAAACAGGAAAGCATGTTGGGGCACATTTAAAAGTTGTTCAAACTTCCCTGGAATTTGAAGTGTTATTTGAGTGGTAGTGTTGTCATTGTGGTTTGTCAGGACGGGATGCCTCTTAAAGGGTTAAATGAGGGACATTAAGGGGACAACATTAAAGGGCTAATCTGTTTTAACGAGACAGCCGTCACCTTGAATTTCAAAGTGTGTCCATTAAAGCTGTGTAAACGGATTAGACTGTAAAATGAGTATTATGAGGACATTTGGCTTTTAAACAGCTCCGGCTGCGAGACCAGTATCAGCTAGGGGTAAAGCTATAGGGTTAACTGAGAACAGAGTGGATGGCGTGTCTTTATCTGTTAATCTGTTTTAGAAGTGGGAGACTATGGCCCTGTTCAAATACTTTACAAATGCATCCTTCCTTACTTCTTCCATTGGAGTAATCCCTGATATGATTGGACAATTTTGCTACATACAGTCCTCAAACCATGTCAGTTGCGCTGATTACTTCAAGGATGGGGGGGAGGAAGGATGCATTATTAAAGTATTCGAAAAGGGCCCTACTAGTGTTGTGTGAGACATAAGATGGTGGTATTTCACTGCCCCCCAGTGGTGAAAAGATATAGCCCAAAATCTATGACAAATGTTTTGACAACATGCATTAAAATTAATAATATTAATATGCCATTTAGCAGACGCTTTTATCCAAAGCGATTTACAGTCATGTGTGCATACATTTTTAGGTATGGGTGGTCCCGGGGATCAAACCCACTACCATGGCATTACAAGCGCCATGCTCTACCAATTGAGCTACAGAGGACCACCCATCAAAATGTGCTGAGAGGGTTACCTAAATGACTTCCAAACAATGTAAAATATTCACTTCCATTGCATAGTTTCAACTCACACAATGTGTGTTAACAGTGTGTATTACAAGGACACACAAAAAAAGCATGAATCACAATTATAGTAAGGTAAGAGTGGAAAGACCAGGCCCCGGTTTCCCGATACTGATGGGCTTATGAGTGTTTTAACGATGCATCATCCCTACAATGGCTGAAACTGTAACATGCGTTTCCCAAAACACCACGCAGCTCCGAGAGAGATATTATCACCTATGTCTATATCGGTGCAAATATTGAGGACGTTTATTCTAATGCCTAACGAATAAAAATCACAGATTTGGTACATCATTGCGGACATGTTGTTACACATCATGAAATATACTGAACCAAAATGTAAATGCAACATGTAAAATGTTGGTCCCATGTTTCATGAGCTGAAATAAAAGATCCCAGAATTTTCCAAACGCACAAAAATCTTATTTTCATCCCTGTTAGTGAGCATTTCTCATTTGCCAAGATAATCCATCCACCAGACAGGTGTGGCATATCAAGAAACTGATTAAACAGCATGATCGTTACACAGGTTCACCTTGTGCTGGGGACAATAAAAGGCCACTCTAAATTGTGCAGTTTTGTCACACAACACAATGCCACAGATGTCTCAAGTTTTGAGGGAGCGTGCAATTGGCATGCTGACTGCAGGGATGTCCACCAGAGCTGTGGCCAGAGAATTTAATGTTAACTTCTCTACCATTCTCCACCACCTTCGATGGCCACTGGCACGCTGGAGAAGTGTACCCTCCACAGATGAATCTGTACCGGGCAGATGACAGACAGCGTGTATGACGTCGTGTGGGCGAGCGGTTTGCTGATGTCAACATTGTGAACAGAGTGCCCCATGGTGGTGGTGGGATTATGGTATGGGCAGGCATAAGCAAATAGTCTGGGTAGCCATGATTAGCTGGTCAGGAGTCTTATGGCTTGGGGGTAGAAGCTGTTGAGAAGCCTTTTGGACCTAGACTTGGCGCTCCGGTACCGCTTGCCGTGCGGTAGAGTGGCTGGTAGGCTGGAGTCTTTGACCATTTTTAGGGCCTTCCTCTGACACCGCCTGGTATAGAAGTCCTGGATGGCAGGAAGCTTGGCCCCAGTGATGTACTGGGCCATTACGCACTACCCTCTGTAGTGCCTTGCGGTCGGAGGCCGAGCAGTTGCCATATCAGGCGGTGATGCAACCAGTCAGGATGCTCTCGATGGTGCAGCTGTAGAACCTTTTGAGGAGCTGAGGACCCATGCCAAATATTTTCAGTCTTTGAGGGGGAATAGGCTTTGTCGTGCCCTCTTCACGACTGTCTTGGTGTGTTTGGACCATGATAGTTTGTTGGTGATGTGGACACCAAGGAACTTGAAGCTCTCAACCTGCTCCATTACAGCCCCATCGATGAGAATGGGGGTGTGCTCGGTCCTCCTTTCCTGTAGTCCACAATCATCTCCTTTGTCTTGATCACGTTGAGGGAGAGGTTGTTATCCTGGCACCACATGGCCAGGTCTCTGACCTCCTCCATATAGACTGTCTCATCGTTGTCGGTGATCAGGCCTACCAATGTTGTGTCGTCTGCAAACTTAATGATGGTGTTGGAGTCGTGCTTGGCCATGCAGTCATGGATGAAAAGGGAGTACAGACGTCCACGTCTTCGGTACCCGTGGAACAGTGAACTGTAACTCAGTAAAATCTTTGAAATTGTTGAATGTTGCCATAACATTTTTGTTCAGTTTATATTGAGTTAAAATTCACAGACAGTGCAGCCTACAATTAGCAAAACAGAACTACTTTGACTGAATATGAAATTGATTTAAACATGATTGAATATATAGGCCTTTGTAGCCTAATAGCCTACTGCAGTCATTTCGGTTTTAATTCGATTTTTTTTTTTAAATCCTTTGCTTGTTTGAAACAATTGCAAAGACATTGGTAACTTTGTATTTATAGTTAACTTTAGTAACATTGCTTTTGGGAAACTGGGCACAGACCAGTTGATCACCTACACCCTATACAAAATCACATATAGTAAACTCCCTTGAACTATCACCGAAGATGACTAGGGATTGATTGGTATTACCTGGGGATGGAGTGAAGGTAGAGTAGCACTTTACACACCTCCTGGGCGGACAGCAGAGGAGACGTCCAGGCCTGCCTGTCCCCATGGACCTCCAGCACGGCCCTGCCCACCCTGTCTCTGCTACCTGGGGGTGGAGGGGACAATAGAGGGTGTCATGGGGAGATAGAGAAAGTGTGGACCAGTGGCGTATTCATAAGGGAACACCGTAGCAATACGCTTTGCAAAGGAAAACATTTTTTTTTGTTTCTTATTGGACAACACTGGGTATCACTGGATGTCATGCAGAACAAACACAATACCTGGTAGACTGACGATACCCAGGTGAAGTAGGCCGCTGATGCTTCTGAAGATGGAGTCTTGGGAGGGGGGATATGGAGGAGCTCTGTATATGGGGGAGGGGGGTTGGATTGGAGGTGCTGATGGCTTAGTCTTTGGACTCTGGAGTTTGGTGTCAGGTCCGTTGGGGTGTGTAGTAGTGTGCGTTTCAACTTTGCCAGGCGGGGGATCTTGAGGTAAAAAAAATGACAGATACCAACAAGAAAGTGAATGTGTTTGCACTATTTATTGCATCTTCTCTGTTGTGTCTCTTCTTCTCTCATGTCTCTGATTATGTCTGTGTTTATAATTTTAATCAACTTAATCAGTGTTGTTCAAGACTGTGTTTAGACCTGTTCTAGCCTAACACCAACACAACGCATCCAACTAAACAACTAATCATCACATACTGTATGTTAGTGCTGGGCTAAAACAAAAGCCTGCACACAGTCTTGAACAACACTGATCAAGTTGATTAAAATGATAAACACAGAAAGAGACATCAGAGACGCATAATATATTTCTCAATAACCAGGGTTGAAGAACAATGCTCTACTGTAAAGTCTTCCTGGTCAAATTGCTTTGGCATTCAAAAAGACTTGACCTTTTAGCACTGGGAGCATTTATTTTTTAGACATAGATCTCAATGGCTGTCTTTCATATAAACCTTAACCTTACGTGCCACCGTTGCACTATGCACAGCCTTTAAACATTGGACATGCTCTCTCCCTGTAACCAAACACTTTGAGGCTGTTAAGCCTGGCTTTGATTTCTAGAATCCTAATTGACTTCATCTAGAGCCAACAAAGGCTTGTCTGTGCTCCCTCTCCCTCCCCAGTCCAATAGTCTCCGACAAGCATGTCTTGAGTCCTCGGAGGGCCCATGTGAGGGTGTAGAGAGGGAGGGTTTAATAGGGAATGGGGACAGTCCCCTCTCCTTCTTCCCTAGCCCCCTGCTTGACCTCTGAGTGCCCTTGTGAGTCCTCTTGTGAGGGTGTAGGAAACGGGAACAGTGTATTCTCCTCCCTCCTTCACCCCCTGTCTCTCTTCATAAAAGGAATGTCATGTTTATTACCATAGCCAATGGACACTGGCCTAATGGCCCCCTTCAACACAGCACACTCCCTTCAGCAAAAGGGGTCAAGGTTGAGTTTAAATTAGTTGGTGTACACAGAGATGGTTTTGGTGTCCCTTTGAAACATGCACTATTTATGAAGCAAGACAGTAAGCTGGATGGGGTACAACAATACTAGTCTATGTTGCAAATTTCTTCCAATACCAAAGACATCACTGTATGGTTCAGGTCAGCACAAAAGTGTGTAAAGGGAACAGTAGTCCCTCTTACCATTCTTTGCAGACTGCCAACTCTCCAGCTTGGGGGACACCAGGCCGAAGGCAGTGATTTTCTTACACTGGACACTGGGGGGGGTCATCTCTGGACAGATGTCACTGTGGCTCCTGTTGTTCAGTTTATGAACCAGAGGACTTCCTCTGGCAGTCTCGGACACAGTGGAGAGTGACCTGGGCTTGGCCTTGTGTTTACCAATGGTTTTCACTGCCTCCGGGTTCCAAACTGGCTTGGAGGTGAAGTCACACTCAAAGGCATCAACCACGCCCGGGTGAGGGCCCACCGGAGGTAAGATTAACATTGAATCAGGTCCCATTTGATGGGCTTTGTGGTTTGTTTGAAATTCTTGGTTATGGGGTTCCACTTGGCAGAGTTTATGAATGACTTGAGGTTCTTTAGTATGTTTTCCTGGTTCGTGAGTTACGGCAGGTTCGATAGATTTGTGTGTTATGTGATTTAGGTTTGGGGATTCCTTAGCGAAGTGCCCATGTTGGTGTGGCTCGTGACATACAATAGGCTCCTTATAGTGGTTACAGCACTCCCAGAGGTCCTGACCCAGAACTCTGGCGTGACCCTTGAAGCCTGACTCCTCCCCTCCGCAGGGGCCGGAAACTGGGTTGCGCAGTGCTGCTAGGTAGGAGTCCCTGTACCTGCACTTTAGTTCATGCCCACCAGGCTCTTTCCCTAGTCTCCTCTGGCTGCATGGTGTGCAAGGCTCCTCCGCAAACCTGAGGGTGCACCCACAGGGGGTGCTGCTCCCATGCGGTATAGGAGGAGGGGGCCTGACTGGTTTGAACAAAGGGAGAGGAGTAGAAGGGTTGGGATTCCTACTGCGTCCCGCAAGAGACTCTTTCTCCTTGGAGAACTCCACTAAATCCACATAGTCACCTTCGATCTCGTGGTAGTTCCAGCTGGTGTCCCAGGTGTTGGGCGACACCCAGCCCACAGGCTTGACTAGGGGTTTGGCATGCAGTTTGGGGACAGGTTTTTCATGGTCCCCATTGATTAGTTTCGAGGTACCATCCATGAGTCGCAAGGACACAGAGATCCCGTCCCTGGCAGGAAGGATCATGGTCTCCAGAGAAAGGGCGGAAGATGTAGAGTCGGAAGAGGATGGAATCTGCAACTGCCGTGACTCAAACGGAACGTCCCGGATAACACTTGGTGTAGTCATGGTCTTGGGCTTGACCAGAAACTCGGGGATGGCCACTTGCGCCCAGGGCACCTTCATCACTCCCTGGTCGGTGGAAAGCAGGCAGTGGGACAGCGGGGTGCCATGGCGGCCATCGTTCACCTCCCTCAGCCAATCAAGGGTAAAGATACAGGGGTAGGTGGTGTCGGGGATGGGGGTCTCCTCCACCTCATGGCAGCCCTCCTCCAGGAGACTCTTGAGGACGATGCGGGTTGCCTGTTCGCCAAAGGGCTCCAACTGCAGGTAGAAGTCTCCGGGGCGCAGCAGGAGAGGGTTGAGGGGGGCCAGCTGGATTACTGTCCTGTCGTGGAGGCACAGGGGCCAGCCCTCACAACGGAAAAGCACATCCGAGTATGCAGCCTGGGGAGAGGGAGGGAGAGATGGGAGAGTGGGTGAGTTGCATGGATTTATGATCCTTTATGTCAGAGTTTCTCATCGTCAGTCCTGCAGTAGGATTGCATTTTTTTGTTCCAGCCCAGCCCAGCACCAGCTCAACTGATCTCAACTAATCATCAACTCCCTTGATGAGTTTAATTAGGTGGGTTAATGCTGGACTAGAAGAAAAAATACTAAATGATCCAACATTTACATTCCCGGGGTTCCGACTAGGGGTGCACTTAAGCTATGTATTATGTGACATGAGGAGACTAGAATCCCAAACAAATTAGGCTTACTTCTACTTCAAAATTGCATTTTACAGACTGGAATGCAATGAGGGAAGGATAAATAACTCAAATTCACCTTCATATGTGCACTACTGAGCTGTGGTTATGAAAAACTAAAGAGAATCCCAGATTCTGGCCTAAACCCAACGTTCCTTGAGCCTCCAACAAAGACAAATGGAATCCTAGACTGTGTTCTCTTTTCTTTTGAACACTTTGAGGAGAAACAATAAAATGTGATCCTTTGCTGAGTGATGTCAGCTCAGTTGCATGTCTGGCTAGGATCCACAGACATTTCCTGAAGCATAAACAACAGCTTGGATATATCCCGCGACAGACAAGTCAACCTTTTGTTGATGTCTTTTTCTGTAATACAGTTAGAACCTCAACGTGAACCTCTGAGGTTTTACTGTTATTAAACCCAAGTTGCTCCATCTATTCCGTGTGTGCGCGTGTGTGTGCACGTCCGTGCGTGCTTGTGTGTGTGTACTCACACACGCCGCCTGCTGCACGCTCTCCAGGAGGTGTTTGGACGGGATGAGGAAGTCGAGCAAGCAGTGCAGCGCGTCACCGTGGAATCGCTCCTCGATGGTCCTAAACAGCTGACTGAGGACGGTGGGCGCTGTGACCTCAAAGGGCGGGAACAGAGCAGACAGGGCACTCTGGATGGACGAGTCCAGGGATTCTGGGTTCTGAGAGGGGGGTTAGGGAAGAGATATTTTTGTGTCAAGTCACATCCCACATCAACTAACCTGTTCACACAAGTCCCTTTGATTTAATTTCACTTTCATATAAGATAGGATAGCATGACCAAAGAGTGAATGATAATGTAATTGTACCCTGACCCTTTTTTGTCATTGCAGAAATTGGAATGCAAGTATGTTTGACAGAGTGCAAATCCCCAAATATGAGTGTGTGTGTGTGTGAATAACTTCAGAGGTGAGTGTCAATTTTGAATTCCACTAGTGTTGACAGCACCGCTTTGTTTGAAGAAAGTTAACATAACCGCAGAACGTCCAAAAAGATAAATACACTGTAAATGTAAAGCCACAGGACAGCTATTTTTCTTGGCCTTTACCCCTATACTGGGCCCTTTGGAATGCCTCAAAGCAAATCACTTTAGCGTCTGCAACCAACAAATGTTGAAATTTGAAGTACTGTACAGCAGTGAATGCTCCTCAGTAGAGGAAAGGGAGGATGATTTAGGTTTTTATTTTTTATATGAAACATTATACATATGTATCCTCTTTAGATAAAACTATACTAAATATAGTAACGTCAGCAAATACCTGATTAAAACACACTGTTTTGCGATGAAGGTCTACAATAGTCTCAACAACACCCTCTAGGGTAGAACCATGGTGTAGCCAGAGGACAGCTATTTTCCGTCCTCCTCTGGCTACATCGACTTCAATACAAAACCCAGGAGCCTCGTGCTCCTCACCCCCTCAATTATGACAACTTCCGGAGGACGTCCTCCAACCAATCAAAGCTTTTGCAGTATGAACTAACATGTTTTCCATCCAATCAAAAGATCAGAGAAGGAACCTACTACTACGCATGTGTGATTTAGAAGCGTGGTGAGTTGTATAGATTGAGACTGAATAGTGTAGTGAATTTTTTGTTGAAGAACACTTTTCATTCTCTGGAGTACACAGAAAGAGATGCCCACATCAGATTCAAGCTTCTGGGAGAAAGCTGCATTGATCATGTAATGGACGAAGGTCTGCGTATTCCATCTGTGCAACACAACGAGAAGGTAAGAAACGGGTGTTGTCAAGTGGCTTATTGACACTACTGCATTTTTGGCCATGCAAGAGTTGGCTTTTAGGGGGCACGATGAGAGGGAAAGTTCCGTTAACAAGGGCAACTACAAGGAGTTTGCAGAGGTAATTGCATGTTACGATGCTTTACTTGCTGAGTATATGGACGTTTCTACTGTCTTCTCTGGGATGTCGAAATCAATTCAGAATGATTTGATAGCTTCCATTGCATCATCTGTTAAAAGGGAGATTAAAAGAGGTTGACGCAGTGCCCTTTCCCACATGGCAAATGGAGAAACCACAGAGATCAGCGGTCACTAGCAGTGGTCAGTTATCATCAGCTATGTGGATGATCAGGGCTTTATTCAGGAAAGTTTTTGGGGCTACTTTGATGTGTCAAGTGGGCGAGATGTGCAGTCTGTGTTTGACTTAGTGAATTCTGAGATGAGTTTAAGTTCATGGAGAAACTTGTTGCCCAAACCTATGATGGCGCTTCTGTAATGGCTTCTGACTTAAATAATAATAATAATAATATGCCATTTAGCAGACGCTTTTATCCAAAGCGACTTACAGTCATGCGTGCATTAATGTTTGTGTATGGGTGGTCCCGGGGATCGAACCCACTACCTTGGCGTTACAAGCACCGTGCTCTACCAGCTGAGCTACAGAGGACCACTGGCCTGCAGGCAAAAGTAAGAGAATTAGCTCCGAGTGCCACCTTTGTGCATTGCTATGCACAACGGCTCAATTTAGTTCAGAGTCAGAGCACGAAGTCCATTCCCAAAGTTAAGGTTTTCTTTGCGACACTTGGCGGCTTCACCACTTTTTTGGGGAAGTCGACCAAGTGGGTGATGTTGCTTGAACAGGCTGGATGTGCATGCTTGACGAAAAATGCACCAACGCGTTGGAATTTCAGGAAAGACTAAAAACAGAGCTGCAAGTGTTTTATTGTGATGGGGAGATTCAAGGGAGATTCAAGCGCCTGGTCCTCTGCCCTCCTGGCTCACCCAAGGCCCTCTGAAGAACTGAAGCCCCTGATCCTCTGCCCTCCTGCCGTCTGTTATTCCCCATGTCCCATATGTCCTCTCATCCACTGGTGCATTAAATGTTTCCCCTCCAAGCACTGTACATTTTCTCTCATCACTGTATGTAGAGTGAATTACATTTTCAAATCAGTGATTCATGTGTAACTCAATGCATCTGCTATTTGTATTTGACCACTCCACTCCCAGTCTCAACTCTTTCCTGACATGAACTGAAGCCATGTCTCATGTGCACTCTCATCCACTGGCGCAATTAATGTTTCCTTTCCAAGCACTGTGAGTAGCCCATTCAATTGTCTCTCATTAATGCATGTAGAGTCAATCACATACACAAACACAATCATATTATTTCACATCAAGGAAATTTTACTCCTTGCTTGGACTAACTCATTCTTAGCTCTTTTGTCTAACTGTGTTGTGTCATTGTTTTTTGTCATCCCAGTCAACTCCTGTCCTGCCCTCAATGGAAGAGTTGAGTTCTTCTCAAACACCATCCATCCATGATGCGCCTGTCCTGCACTGAAGTCTAGCCTCTGAACACCTCAACCCCTGTGCAGCACTGAAGCCTCTGAACACCTCAACCCCTGTCCTGCACTGAAGTCAAGCCTCTGAACACCTCAACTCATTACATTTACATTTGAGTCATTAAGCAGACGCTCTTATCCAGAGCGATTTACAGGAGCAATTAGGGTTAAGTGCCTTGCTCAAGGGCACATCGACAGATTTTTCACCTAGTCGGCTCGGGGATTAGAACCAGTGACCTTTCGGTTACTGGCACTACGCTCTTAACCACTAAGCTACCTGCCGCCCTAACTCATGCTTCATACCGTCATTCAATCTTTTTTTTCATTTTTTTTTTCATTTAGCAGACGCTCTTATCCAGAGCGACTTACAGTTAGTGCATACATTATTATTTTCATACTGGCCCCCCGTGGGAAACGAACCCACAACCCTGGCGTTGCAAACGCCATGCTCTATCAACTGAGCTACCTCCCTGCCTGCCATTCCCTCCCATACCCTGGATGACGCTGGGCCAATTGCGCGCCGCTCCATTGGTCTCCCGGTTGCGGCCGGCTACAGCAGAGCCTGGATTCGAACCAGGATCTCTAGTGGCACAGCTAGCACTGCGATGCAGTGCCTTTGACCACTCGGGAGGCCTAAAGAGCTAATCACTGCGTAAGTAGCTCTTTCATGTTTGGATAAATACCATAGTAAACCAGCAACTCAAGGATTCTTGAAAGACAATCTCTATCTTATTTTTATTTTTTTATTTCAAATAAAGTTTCCCTGCCAGACAAGGATTGTCCTGACTTTCAAGAATCCCTGAACTAACACAATCTAATTATTACACATACACATCAACGATTCACTCTTTGCTTAGACTAACTCATTCTTAGCTCTTTTGTCTAACTGTGTTGTGTTATAGTTTTTGTCTTCCCAGTCATATCCTGTCCTGCCCTCAGTAGAAGAGTTGAGCTCATGATGAGCATATCATGCACTGCTACTCCCTCGATGAACTGGCCTTGTCCCATTCCCAATAATATTTACTATAAATGTATTCATTAAACGTTTTAGGCTAAAGTAATTTGTCTTTGATTATTTTCTATACATGCTTTGTCGTCTCCATGTGGTCCACATCAATACCGTGAGTCTACCATCCTCCTCAATTTTTCAAGTCACCAGCCTCCACTGCTGTACAGTGAACAGTATGGATGTACCTTTGTGGGCTTTTATAGTCTGTGGTTGTGCCTTCATATTCAGCATAGTCATCCACATCATACAAAAGTGATTTGAATGCTGCAAAGGAGGAACTATGTCCCCAAAACCAAAACATTCCTCTAAAATGTAAACATTTCATCTATATCTTCATTCTTAGTTCAAGATGGAAATAAAAACGGACATTTGGGAAAATTAAGGTTTCTGTTTGAGTGGTGAGATAAACTAATCAGAAAGCCTTTGCCATGCTCTAGATATGCTTAGCTCTGTCCTCTGTGAGTGTTTCATGTACTTCCAAGATACACCTCATTTGAGTTGGTATACTTCAAGCTGGGGAAGGGTGAGGTTCTGATCAGATTCAAGCAGACAAGTATGAGCGAGAGAAAGAAGAAATGTATGGTCTCCATCACAGGTCCCTGTAGAAAGGAAGCTGTATAAAAGGACAGCATTGTGCACTTAAGTCATGATGGTAGTGTTTACTACATACAGTGGGGAAAAAAAGTATTTAGTCAGCCACCAATTGTGCAATTTCTCCCACTTAAAAAGATGAGAGATGCCTGTAATTTTCATCATAGGTACACGTCAACTATGACAGACAAATTGAGAAAAGAAAATCCAGAAAATCACATTGTAGGATTTTTTATGAATTTATTTGCAAATTATGGTGGAAAATAAGTATTTGGTCACCTACAAACAAGCAAGATTTCTGGCTCTCACAGACCTGTAACTTCTTCTTTAAGAAGCTCCTCTGTCCTCCACTCGTTACCTGTATTAATGGCACCTGTTTGAACTTGTTATCAGCATAAAAGACACCTGTCCACAACCTCAAACAGTCACACTCCAAACTTCACTATGGCCAAGACCAAAGAGCTGTCAAAGGACACCAGAACAAAATTGTAGACCTGCACCAGGCTGGGAAGACTGAATCTGCAATAGGTAAGCAGCTTGGTTTTAAGAAATCAACTGTGGGAGCAATTATTAGGAAATGGAAGACATACAAGACCACTGATAATCTCCCTCGATCTGGGGCTCCACGCAAGATCTCACCGCGTGGGGTCAAAATGATCACAAGAACGGTGAGCAAAAATCCCAGAACCACACGGGGGGACCTAGTGAATGACCTGCAGAGAGCTGGGACCAAAGTAACAAAGCCTACCATCAGTAACACACTACGCCGCCAGGGACTCAAATCCTGCAGTGCCAGACGTGTCCCCCTGCTTAAGCCAGTACATGTCCAGGCCCGTCTGAAGTTTGCTAGAGTGCATTTGGATGATCCAGAAGAGGATTGGGAGAATGTCAGATGAAACCAAAATATAACTTTTTGGTAAAAACTCAACTCGTCGTGATTGGAGGACAAAGAATGCTGAGTTGCATCCAAAGAACACCATACCTACTGTGAAGCATGGGGGTGGAAACATCATGCTTTGGGGCTGTTTTCTGCAAAGGGACCAGGACGACTGATCCGTGTAAAGGAAAGAATGAATGGGGCCATGTATCGTGAGATTTTGAGTGAAAACCTCCTTCCATCAGCAAGGGCATTGAAGATGAAACGTGGCTGGGTCTTTCAGCATGACAATGATCCCAAACACACCGCCCGGGCAACGAAGGAGTGGCTTCGTAAGAAGCATTTCAAGGTCCTGGAGTGGCCTAGCCAGTCTCCAGATCTCAACCCCATAGAAAATCTTTGGAGGGAGTTGAAAGTCCGTGTTGCCCAGCGACAGCCCCAAAACATCACTGCTCTAGAGGAGATCTGCATGGAGGAATGGGCCAAAATACCAGCAACAGTGTGTGAAAACCTTGTGAAGACTTACAGAAAACGTTTGACCTGTGTCATTGCCAACAAAGGGTATATAACAAAGTATTGAGAAACTTTTGTTATTGACCAAATACTTATTTTCCACCATAATTTGCAAATAAATTCATTAAAAATCCTACAATGTGATTTTCCGGATTTTTTTTTCTAAATTTGTCTGTCATAGTTGACGTGTACTTATGATGAAAATTACAGGCCTCTCATCTTTTTAAGTGGGAGAACTTGCACAATTAGTGGCTGACTAAATACTTTTTTCCCCCACTGTATATGCTAGGCTACACATGTCTGTTTCAGATAGTCACGGCAATAGGAACTAGGAACTAGGCCACATTTATCTGTGGTTGTGCCCCGGTTTCTGCTACTTCGACCAGCTGTGGAGAATAGTACAAACAAAACAGATGGAAGCAATCGGGGAAGAGGTTTAAAGGGATGTTACACGCTAAAATAAAAGTTTGTTATACCATGAAATGAGTGCCTTTTGTGTCCCTTTGATATTTTATGTAGAAATTGTGCACCAATATTGAATTTTAAAAGACTGTTATATTCAATGAAGTGCCCTTTAATATAAACTATATGGAGTATTCAATATATATTTTTTCTATGAATAAAGACTTGCCAATGTGCGAAAATTCGGTATTTTGACATGTCCCTCCGTGCACCCTCTGTGACTTACAGATTTTAACACACTTTTTCTCAAAGTTTTCACCATTGTAAAGCCCTAATTATTTTGATGCCTTGACAAATTCAGTTGCTGAAGATTGTTATTTATTTAATGTGATTAGTGATTCATGTTAAGGTACAAATAACCTGTCCCTCATTTTAAGATCTTTACGTGAACTGAACTCTCGTTTTAAAATGGTGAAACTATTCCTTAATTATTATTATTTCAAAAGAAACATTGAATAGTGAAATCATAGTGTAAAAGCAGCTGGGCTGGTTCTACTCTTTTTGGCCGTTTTGTGATGGACAACTGAGTGGTTCGAGTATAACTGTTACCCACAGATAGACAGGCTAGAAATGTTTTAACAATGTTTTGTGAAGCTTGCATTCAATTGCCCTACCATGTTGTACCAGATGTTTGTAAACGAAGTAAATGTAAACAAACAGCATATAGCCTCAAAACATGGTTAAAACTATAATTTTGATATCATGGGTCCTTGCATCCATAGCTTTGTCTATGAATGTGAGATTGGTTACATTTCTCCAGACCCATCCCTAATTTTTTTACCAAAACAGGGGCAGGTACACACCATTTTGTGTTGATCCCTTTTTCATACTACACTGAACAAAAATATAAACGCAACATGCAACAATTTCAAAGATTCTACTGAGTTACAGTTCATATAAGGAAACCAGTCAGTATCTGGTGTGGCAACCATTTGCCTCAGCCCGACACATCTCCTTCACATAGAGTTGATCAGACTGTTGACTGTGGCCTATGGAATGTTGTCCCACTCTTCTTCAATGGCTGTGTACGCTGTCGTACACGTCGATCCAGAGCATCCCAAACATGCTCAATGGGTGACATGTTTGGTGAGTATGCAGGCCATTGAAGAACTGGGACATTTTCAGTTTCCAGGAATTGTATACAGATCCTTGCGACATGGGGTGATGGCGGCGGATAAATGGCACGACAGGATGAATGGGCCTCAGGATCTAGTCACTGTATCTCTGTGCATTCAAATTGCCATCGATAAAATGCAATTGTGTTTTTTTTGTTCTGTAGCTTATGCCTGCCTGCCCATACCATTACCCCACCGCCACAATGGGGCACTCTGTTCACAACGTTGACATCAGCAAACCACTCGCCCACACGATCCCATACACGTGGTCTGCGGTTGTGAAGCCGGTTGGACGTACTGCCAAAAGCTCTGGTGGACATACCTGCAGTCAGCATGCCAATTACACGCTCCCTCAAAACTTGAGACATATGCGGCATTGTGTTGTGTGACAAAACTGCACATTTTAGAGTGGCATTTTATTGTCCCCAGCACAAGGTGCACCTGTGTAATGATCCTGCTGTTTAATGAGCTTCTTGATATGCCACACCTGTCAGGTGGATGGATTATCTTGGCAAAGGAGAAATGCTCGTTAACAGGGATGTAAACACATTTGTGCACACAATTTAGAGAAATATGCTTTTTGTGCGTATGGAACATTTCTGGGATCTTTTATTTCAGCTCATGAAACATGGGACCAACACCTTGCATGTTGCGTTTATATTTTAGTTAAGTGTAGTTTGACAACCCTGTTTGTAAGCTTTTAAATGATATCAATCTCAACCATTTTATATTTTCCAGTGCTGCAAAATGGGTCAACTTTGAGCACCTTTATCTCTTTTATGTGTTAGCATTCAGGTCCAAAAACTCACTTTCTGAGCACTTCTACAATGGGCAAATATTTATGAAAGGTTTCGTTCAAATCAAAAGGGGTGCTGTCAAAAAGTGATTGAAATCAAATGGATTTACCCTTCAATCAAAGGTCACAGTTCTCTGCTGTGGCATCTGTCGTGATGGGTGTGGGTCTTTGTCCTCCCCATTTAAAGGGACACACACACACTCTCTCGCTTTCTCTCTCTCTGTCTCTCTCTCTCTCACTCTCACTCTACTACTATTGCCTTGGGCACTGGTCAACGAAAGCATTGAGCAGACCGCTCTTGAATTTCAACAGCTATGTAAACAACCTGTCAAGGTGTGTGGACTGGCATTGTTCGTGTTAGCTTTTTAGCAAGGTCAAAAGCTTACAGGCGTATAAGATAACCGCAAATCTCTGACCTCCAACCAAATCCTGGTGAGGCATGGACTGACAAGACAAAAGCCCCTCTAGGCTACAGACCACGACCCAGACCACAACCCAGGGAAAGTATAAGCACTCCATAGAATGCTCCAAGGAATGTCACCTGTGATTAGAAGTGATGGTTTGTGGGTTCAGAGAGAGAGAGAGAGCAGTGACACGTTGGTAAACTCTAGTGACTCATCATGCTTGTCTGGCCGAGCAGTCCCAGATGACACATCTACCCAAAACAACACCACATTATTATGTCTGTGTGGACACAAGGCGGCGGGCAGGAGAATTCCCCATTGTTCCCTAAACAAGTGATGACTAAAATAACAGCTAGAGATTTTTATCAGTGAAACGCAATTAAGCTTTCATGGAGCATACAGCTCATTTTCAAGTAATGTACCTTTGTAGGGGTGTAGAAATTATGTTGAATATAATAATAAACTATATTTAGAAATCTGACTCCAATATTATGTGAATAAATGCAACAGGCCCTGTGCGTCTCTGGAGGAATCTAGTCAAGGTAGCGAGCCTTGCATCACCTCTCAGTATGAATACAATGAACATGTGTCTAATTTGCACCGCTATGAAATTATTGAGAGATACACATAGCTAATCCTGGCAACAAATGTTCTAGTATTCATTTATTGAGGCAAGCAGATCAGAGATGTCAAGGTGGTACCGAAGCATGTGTAGTGTATAGTGTAAATAAAAAAATGACCAATGGACCACAGGAGGTTGGTGGCACCTTAATTGGGGAGAACGGGTCCGTGGTAATGACAGGAGAGGAATCAGTGGAATAGTATCAAATACATCAAACACATGGTTTCCAGGTGTTTGATGCCATTCCATTTGCTCCGTTCCGGCCATTATTATGAGCCGTCCTCCCCTCAGCAGCCTCCACTGCAATAGACCTACTAAATTATAAGCGTACAGCCAATCAAATAATTACTCTGTAAAACGAGGAATGGATTTACTCAATTCAGTTAATAGAATTTATTAGTCACTAAATAATTAAAACTCAAACAATTACAGTGTACATGAAATGCATGAAACATTACAGACTACTCAACGTAAATGACTTTCAACTAAGTAAGACTTAACGTGGTTACACGTGTCTTCAGTTAAGAATAATCTCTAAGATAAAAAACTGTGTGATACACACAGGAGCTTGGTAACAAGTTCTCAAAGTATGAACAAATTCAGTGCCCTTGTAACCAAATTCAAGCAAAAACTCACCCCCAACCTAAATGAACATTTCTTTGCACTTTGCTAGTCAAAACAAAAGACAGGAAAACACACCCAGATTCTAATCTAATCAACTCATTTTAAATGATAGGGGCGCACCACTGTGTCAGTTTCCCTGTAACAATACATCCATAGCACTTACAGTACAATAAAACATATCAAAATGTGTAGCTCTTCATGAACTCTTGAAACAATCCAAACATGACAATTTAATTCACACAGTAACATTCATTTAGTCGATTCAAGTTTTCTTCAGTCTTCACACCAACGTGTCCATGCTCCCAGGGTTCTATGGGAACATCCCTCCCCGGAGAAAACCACAGACAAGTTGTGTTTGAGCCCTGTGATAGCCCACAGATAGTCAGCCTTCCAAACAATGTCATACATTATGATTGAGTCATCAAGTCGCTAGTCGCGAGTATCATCTTCTCTTATTCTTCCACTACACCTTTAGTGCATTTCACTATACTCGACTTGAGTGGGTTGAGTCACTGACGTGATCTTCTTGTCCAGTTTTGCACCCCCGCGGGTTTGTGCGGTGGGGGAGATCTTCGTGGATTATACTCCGCCTTGTCTCAGGGTAGTAAGTTGGTGGTCTGTTAAGATCCCTCTGGTGGTGTGGGGGTTGGTCGGCCCTGTCCGGTGGTATCATCGGACGGGGCCACAGTCCCCCGACCCCCCCTGTCTCAGTCTCCAGTATCTATGCTGCAATAGTCTATGTGCGGAGGGACTAGGGTCAGTCTGTCCTATCTGGTGTAATTATCCTGTCTTATCTGGTGTCTTGTGTGATCTTAAGCATGGTCCCTCTAATTCTCACATCTCTCTCCCACTCTCTTTCTCTCCCTCCTGGAGGATCTGAGCCTTAGGTCCATGCCTCAGGACTACCTGGTCTGATGACTTCTGGCTGTCCCCGTCCCCAGTACACCTGGTCGTGCTGCTGATCCAGTTTCTGCTGTTCTGCCTGCGGCTATGGAACCCTGACCTGTTCACCGGTCATGCGACCTTATCCCAGATCTGCTATTTCGACTCTGCCTCTCTTGCTCTCTCTCTCTCGCTCTACCGCACCTGCTGTCTCGACCTCTGAATGCTCGGCTATGAAAAGCCAACTGGCATTTACTCCTGAGGTGCTGACCTGTTGCACCCTCTATAACCACTGTGATTATTATTTGACCCTGCTGGTCATCTGTTAAGGTATGAACATCTTGAAGTACGGTCTGGCCTTAATGGCCACATACTCTTATAATCTCTACCAGGCACAGCAAGAAGAGGACTGGCCACCCCTCAGAGCCTGGTTCCTCTTTAGGTTTCTTCATAGGTTCCTGCCTTACTAGGGAGTTTTTCGTAGCCACCGTGCTTCTACATCTGCATTGCTTGCCTTTGGGGCGTTTAGGCTGGGTTTCTGTATAAGCACTTTGTGACAACTGCTGTGGTAAAAAGGGCTTTATAAATACATTTGATTGATTGGTTGATTGATTGATTGATTGATAGTGTAACTTGTACCGTATCCCTCATGCATCATGTGTCAGCAAGTAGAGCAACTTTCAATGACCGCACGATATAAATGGGCTGTATAGAAGGCAAGATGCTTGTTTTAGTGAACACATGTATAATACATGTGCAGTACATTTGTAAATAAACTAAGAAAGAACAAACTGCTTTAAGGTATAAGAAGGTCTGTATTTCCAACTTCCGACGTGCAACAACCCCTTTCCCTGTTCTCAGCATGTCTCATCCCCCCCTCCATTCTTCCCCTCTTTTCCTCTCTTTCTTCAGGAGAGGGTTACTCCTGTTGGTTGGTGGGACAGTACTGTCTTTGTCTGAGACCCTCTTGTAAACCTCGGCTCAGGGCTTTGGCAAAGTGGCACACAATTGAAATAAGCCATTTGAAATCCTTTTAATGCTGAACCGCCTAATAAGAAAGGCCCCCAACAAGACAAGGCCCCCTGCATGTATCCACCCATCCATCTATCCATCTATCTTGCTTTAGCAAAGTCTTGTGTGCTGCCTACAAGTGGATTTGGCAGGGCCTATATAGCACCAGTTTTAACAGAACTGTAAGACTCTCAGGCTGTGTTAGGGAAATTAAGAGGCCACATAAACAGTGTATTGGGTATCTGATGTTTTGTTTGTCCTTGTCCTCAGAAGGGCCAAAATTAAATTTGGTCCCTGTGGGTGTGCTGGGATTCCAACTCAAAACAAATGATCTGAATTTTGAGTTACAGATGAAAAAATATATAGGCCTATACTGTACTATAGACATTAGTCATGCTGAAAATATGCAAGTATTGTGCCATGGCTCTGAGGACAATGGGCTTAGTGTAATTAAATGCCACCATAAACCATGAGTATTGCTTTGTATGACAATTTAATCAAATCATATTTTTATTTGTTACATGCTTCGTAAACAACAAGTGTAGACAAAAAGTGAAATACTCACTTACTAGCCTTTCCCAACAATGCAGAGAGAAAAAAAGAGAAATAATACAAAAATGCAAAAACAATAGCACAAGGAATAAATACACAATGGGTAACGATAACTTGGCTATATACATGGGGTACCAGTACCGAGTCGATGTGCAGGGATACAAGGTAATTGAGGTAGATATTTACATTTAGGTAGGGATAAAGTGACTAGGCAACAGAACAGATAATAAACAGTAACAGCAGCGTGTGATAAATCAAAAGAGTTCAATGCAGATAGTCCGGGTAGCTATTGGTCAACCACTGGGGAGCCAGGCCCACCCATTGGGGAGCCAGGCCCAGTCAATCAGAATGAGTTTTTCCCTACAAAAGGGCTTTATTACAGACAGAAATACTCCTCAGCACAGGTTCCTTACCTTAACGATGAGCTTGGAGGGCACTATGGTGTTGAACGGTGAGCTGTAGTCAATTAAAAGCATTCTCACGTAGGTGTTCCTTTTGTCCAGATGGGAAAAGGCAGTGTGGAGTGCAATAGAGATTGCATAATCTGTGGTCTGTTGGGGCGTTATGCGAATTGGAGTGGGTCCGGGGTGTCTGGGATGATGGTGTTGATGTGAGCCATGACCAGCCTTTCAAAGGATTTCATGGCTACAGATGTGAGTGCTACAGGGCAATAGTCATTTAGACAGGATACCTTGGCGTTCTTGGGCACAGGGACTATGGTGGTCTGCTTGAAACATGTACGTATTACAGACTGGGTCAGGGAGAGATTGAAAATGTCAGTGAAGACACTTGCCAGCTGGTCAGCGCATGCTCTGAGTATGCGTCCTGGTAAGCTGTCTGGCCCTGCGGCCTTGTGAATGTTAACCTGTTTAAAGGTCTTACTCACATCGGCTATGGAGAGTGTGATCACACAGTCGTCCGGAACAGCTGATGATCTCATGCATGGTTCAGTTTTGCTAGCTTCGAAGTGAGAATAGAAGGTATTTAGCTCATCTGGTAGGCTCGCGGTTGGGTTTCCCTTTGTAATCTGTTATAGTTTGCAATCCTACAAGTATCAGAGCCGGTGTAGTAGGATTTGATCTTGGTCCTGTATTGATGCTTTGCAAGTTTGATGGTTTGTCGGAAGTCATAGCGAGATTTTTTATAATCATCCGGATTAGTGTCCCGCTTTTTGAAATCGGCAGCTTTTTAACTCAGTGTGGATGTTGCCTGTAATCCATGGCTTCTGGTTGGGATATACGTACGGTCACTGTACGGTCACTGAATCCCGGAACATATTTCAGTCTGTGCTAGTGAAACAGTCCTGTAGCTTAGCATCCGCTTCATCGGACCACTTCCATATTGAGTACGTCACCGGTACTTCCTGTTTGAGTTTTTGCTTGTAAACAGGAAGTTGCACAGGTGACATGCTGGTAGAAATTATGTGAAACGGATTTGTTTTCTTGCATTAAAGTCACCGGCCAGTAGGAGCATTCCCTGTCATATTTTGGCCAAAAGCAGCAGTGGTTATGATTTAAATGCAGAATCCTGAATAGTGGAAATTGCATCCTTCCATTCTCCTGTCCTTGAATTTAGTGTCATGCTTTGGTAGGTGAAAGTAATATATAGTTCAACCTGGCTTTCATCTATTCAATCATGTCTGTTTTATGTTTGCTTGGAAGAAAGGAAGGATTAAAAAAAAGCTTTCCAAGTGAGCTCCTTACATCTCAACACCATCACCAATGCCCAACATAGATGCACACCTGTGGAACTGGGTCAAATGGGGCGCAGGGTTGCCAGGAAGTGTGGCAGGATTTGCACTGGGCTCACCACACATGCAAACACTCAACCTTCAACCTCAAATCTGGCAATCTGGCCCAAAGAAAAAGCCCCTAGTGTGAGAGCAACAGCGTGCAGCTTTTTAGATGTTTTACTTTTTTTTTCTGGCACTTTTCCTACAGCTGAACTCTGATGACCCACTTAGCATGACAAAACAATTAATTTCTTCATCTTCTGAGTATTCCCAAAGCTTGCTTTTCGGGAAAAACATCAGGAAAAGTACTTGCTTGTTTGTTTTTGGGGAGTTGTAAGTATTGGCTCCCCGAGTACCGTTCACCAGGTTAAATAGGCCAAAGCATTGGACACAGCGCCAATAGGGGTGGTCTTAGCCCGTAAGGCATCCCATTTACTCTTGGCACTCCAGATATCACGGTGAATGATTTGTCGTGCGTAAATGCTGATGTGAAGACACTGGTGTGTAGTGTGTGTGTGTGTGTGTGTGTGTTTATACGAGCTAATGTATTTGTACTTTGTGACATCTGCTGATGTAAAAAGGGCTTTAGAAATACATTTGATTTTATTTGAACGGCACTGACATTTGCTGTGTTTTTTTTCTCATTCTCTGCTCATGCTAAGTTCTCTCTGAGTCAAAACATTTCCTAAAGCAACAGTTCCTAACAGTGGGCGAGCTGTGGAGTGGCTGCAACAGCTGCAGTATCACAAGACAGAGAGCACACGATACATAGAGATCCATAACACCATGCTAACTTATAACAAGATACATAGAGATCCATAACACCATGCTAACTTATAACAAGATACATAGGGATCCATAACACCATGCTAACTTATAACTGGGATAGACACCGATACTTCGACCATCTCTGAAAGTATTAGGGCCGGGACGATAGTAGTATCGCAATATTTTTTCCAGGCCAAATTTTTTTACACGAAGCAGACCCAACTCTGGTCCTTTAAAAACCTGTATGTAAAATATTGTCTGCTATAGCTTGGAAAATAAATACATGTGACTCTGGATGACAACATAATGATCTATGTTTCCTATATTAGGGCTGTTTTCCTAAAGAAGCTTCGTATTTTGTTTCCTTGCCACGATACTGACGAGTATCGCAATACTGGAAAGTATACCACTAAATTGCATAGACTCTCCTCCTGAATTTATTTAGCTGCTTATGACATCCTACATATCCATAAATTGAGGTCAAATTCTAATTTGGGTGAACTATCACTTTAACTTAAAGTAAGGAGAAGACCCACCATTGCAAACCACAGTTTGCTTAGAAGACACAAATGACCTACAATCATTCTCTTCCTGAAAAGACAGACTGCTACACCACCTTTGATGCTCAGTCTAGGCAGGAAATCAATATGTTACTCTTACTCAGTCCCTGGAAAGACTTCACATGAGAAACTCACTCTTAGAAAAGTTATTGCCACATATTAATACTTTCTCTGAATAGATGCCAGTAAATCTAGATCACAACGCTATAGACTTCCTCTGGCCTGACCCACATTGAACTAGAGACAGTAAACCCATATTGTAATACACTGCACCAGTGGTGTAGTATAAATCAAATCAAATCAAATTGTATTGGTCACATACACATATTTAGCAGATGTTATTGCGGGTGTAGCGAAATGCTTGTGTTCCTAGCTCCAACAGTGCAGTAGTATCTAACAATTCACAACAATACACACAAATCTAAAAGTAAAAAAATGGAATTAAGAAATATATACTGTAAATATTAGGACGCGCAATGTCGGAGTGGCATTGACCAAAATACAGTAGAATACAGTATATACATATGGAATATAACATGGTATAACATGGTCTATTGAGATTTCAACCCCAGCCAAGGTATTTCTGGGTCTGGGGCAACGGTTCTTCAGTTCTCAGGAAGGCAGTATTGATGCTCACTTCCTTAGCCATCCACTACATTAACACCAGTAGACTGCCCTACCCTATGTCAGTTATCTGAATGGGCTAAACAGAAAGGCATTACAACTAAAACTCAAATTTTACAATGACACACTTTACGCTAAATCCCATCCTGTACACTTTTATCTGTCGCTGCTGAGATGGGAATCTTCGACTGTGTCTGAAAACTAGCTGTCAAATCCTTCCTGTGCTGAAATGTGGCATTTGTAAATGTGGCTCATTGCCACATTTGCCATTATGTAGAGAATCTTGGAAACTTTCACTGACTACATAAATAATGGAATCTACAGTATGTACTGTATGAGTGTCATGTTGTGGTATTGTGCCGTAATATTGTGAAATATCCTTCATGGATAAAGTACTTCTTACATACTGTATTCCCAATAGGGTTGGTTCAGTAAATCAAATATTGTGTTGTCATCTAAAGAGAACTTAATACACATGCCAAAGAAAGAGTTCCAAAATGTATGATACGGGCAATTCCACGATAATGGCATTTCGCTGAGACTCAGATTTTTCACTTAAAAATTTATGTCAAACAAATACCATTGATTTCAAAGTTTAAAAAAACATTCAACTCTATGCACAGGGACTAATCTTAACCATTTATACTGACATCTTTACAAAACACATTTACTCGAAGAACTGTGCAGATGCAAAGTTTGGTAACAGAATTTCGGTAAAATCTCCCTCAGTTTATGTGACCAGTGTCAGCTATGACATGACACCTTCACTTTGAAAAAATATTTTGGGGTTATTTAACTACAGTAAGTGAAGTGGATTAACGCCCGGTAACAGAATTACGGTAACGGAATTTAATCATGGGTCCCAGATCTGTACTATACAGAAATGCATAATTATGGTTATGATTATCATTCTCTTCATGGTGATGTATCCTGAATAGGTACAAAGGTAGAAATATGCAATATCCTTATTTTGCATATTTGGGTATTATTCTACACATTGCTATTATTTTAATGAGCTCCGCCCCACAAAAATACATTTGGTTGGTCCGGACCACACCAAAGCTGAACCAATCATAGACGTCTATGTTTCACAAGTTTGGACATCAAAGTACAGCACAGTAGAGCTTAGTAGAGAACAGTACAGCACATTAGAGTAAAGTCGAGTATAGTTCAGTACAGTACATTATACTGTACTCAACTCTAGTGTGCTCTACTGTACAGTACTGAACTATATTCTACAGTACTGTACTGTACTGAACTCTTCTGTGCTCTACTGTGCTGTACTGTGTTGTCCAAACTTGTGAAACATAGACGTCGATGATTGGTTCAGATTTGGTCCGGACTGGACTAAATCTAAACCAATCATGGACGACTATGTTTGGGCCAAATCAAGGACGGTCCGGACCAGACCAAAAATCGACATCTGTGGACGTTGAAATTAAAGCCGGTCTGGACCGTACCAAAACACGACGTCTGTGGACGTTGAAATCATAGCCAGGGTGGATTGACCAAATTTCAACTACTTTTCAACGTCCATAGATGTCTGGTGTTGGTGCTCAGTGGGTAAGAATGCTGGTTTCAGTAAATGGAAAGAGAGGGGGCTCATGTGTAGGTGTCAGTAAGATCCGGGAGAGGTGACATTAACTGGAGAGAGAGACAGGGAGAGAGATAGGGAGGGAGGGAGAGAGAGAGGGAGGGGTTGTCTAGACTGTTTTCACACTTGCTTTCACCACCAGACAAGAGAAAGAGAAAGAAAACAGTTATGAGCTGAACATACCAGTATGCCAGTGGAAGGGAGCACAGGAGCAGGTGACCCAATTGTGGTTTGTGACTAAAATGAGTTTTTAAGAGATTCTCCGGTACTTTTGTATACTTTTTAGCCAGTAGTTCTGAAAGTAGTACTCACAAGCCAAAAGTGGTCCCAGAAAATTGCGTACTATGCAGAGCTGCCGGAAAACGTATTGCGAGACAGCATTTGCCTAAGTTTCAAAGCAGCAGCACCGACTGTGCCAGTAAATTCTCAGCACATTTTAGCGTTCCATTTCAACATTTACCTGCTCTGTCTCAGTCTACATTTGAAAACCATTGAAGACTACACGCAGAAAGGTTGTGCTATTTGTATTTGAGCAATACGATTGGCAGTTCATTCAAGCGCCACAACTTATTGAGCAATACAGAAGTTGATAGCTACGTTCACAAAGCACACACGAGCTGTCCTGAGCAAAAGGAAGTGCACATCAATCTTCTCGTTGAGCTTATTTATTTTAGGGAAAGTGATTTACAAAAGTAAACCTTCAATAGTGAACATACTAACAATATGCTGGCTACTGTTGATAGTCTGCAAAAATAATGCTACAAAAATAGTCTTTAGCATTTTTCTGTAGCCAGGTCGATATCTCTTTTGGAACGCATGGGGAGCATCGCTGCACAGCTATTTTCAGGTCTTTCCAGAGATGTTCGATTGGGTTCATGTCCGGACTCTGGCTGGGCCATTCAAGGACATTCAGAGACTTGTCATGAAACAACTCCTGCATTGTCTTGGCTGTGTGCTTAGGGTCATTGTCCTGTTGGAAAGTGAACCTTCGCCACAGGCTGAGGTCCTGATCGCTCTGGAGCAGGTTTTCATCAAGGATCTCTCTGTACTTTGCTCCATTCATCTTTCCCCCGATCCTGACTATTCTCCCAGTCCCTGCCGCTGAAAATCATCCCCACAGCATGATGCTGCCACCACCATGCTTCACCGTAGGGATGGTGCAAGGTTTCCTCCAGAAGTGACACTTGGCATTTAGGCCAAAGAGTTCAATCTGGGTTCCAGAGAATCTTGTTTCTCATGGTCTGAGAGTCTTTAGGTGCCTTTTGGCAAACTCCAAGCGGGCTGTCATGTGCCTTTTACTGAGCAGTGGCTTCCGTCTGGCCACTATACCAAAAAGGCCTGATTGGTGGAGTACTGTAGAGATGGTTGTCCTTCTGGAATGTTCTCCCGTCTTCACAGAGGAACTCTGGAGCTCTGTCAGAATGATCATCAGGTTTTTGGTTACCTACCTGACCAAGGCCCTTCTCCCCTGATTGCTCAATTTGGCCGGCCTGCCAGCTCTAGGAAGAGTCTTGGTGGTTCCAAACTTCTTCCATTTAAGAATGATGGAGGCCAGAATTGTTTTTGTACCCTTCACCAGATCAGTGCCTCGACACAGTCCTATCTCGGAGCTCTACGGACAATTCCTTTGACCTCAATCATGGCTTGGTTTTTGCTCTGACATGCATTGTCAACTGTGGGACCTTATATAGGTCCTGAGTGGCGCAGTGGTCTAAGGCACTGCATCGCAGTGCTAACTGTGCCACTAGAGATCCTGGTTCGAATCCAGGCTCTGTCGCAGCCGGCCGAGACCGGGAGACTCATGGGCGGCGCACAATTGGCCCAGCGTCGTCCAGGGTAGGGGAGGGAATGGCCAGCAGGGATGTAGCTCAGTTGATAGAGCATGGTGTTTGCAACGCCAGGGTTGTGGGTTCGATTCCCATGGGGGGCCAGTATAAAAAAAAGTAAGTCGCTCTGGATAAGAGCGTCTACTAAATGGCTAAAATGTATATAGACAGGTGTGTGCGTCTCCAAATCATGTCCAATCAATTGAATTTACCACAGGTGGAATCAAGTTGTAGAAACATCTCAAGGATGATCAATGGAAGCACGTGAGCTCAATTTTGAATCTCATAGCAAAGGGTCTGAATACTTATTTATTTTTATTACATTTGATGAGGATTTGATCAGGAAGGTATAATATTGGCAGGTTGTTATATTAACAGAACATTACTTCTACAGTATTATGTGAAGTATGGTTTATTCTACATGCAACAACTGTTTCACTTAAATTATCAAAACACTGGGAGACCCATGAGGCGGCTCACAATTGGCCCAGCGTCGTCTGGGTTAGGGGAGGGTTTGGCATGCACGCTGACTTCGGTCGCCAGTTGTACGGTGTTTCCTCCGACACATTGGCAGTGTGTCAAGAAGCAGTGAGGCTTGGCACGGCTGTGTTTCGGAGGACGCATGGCTCTCGACCTTTGCCTCTCCCAAGTCCATACGGGAGTTGTAGCGATGGGACAAGACTGTAACTACCAATTGGATATCACGAAAAAGGGCTAAAAAGTACCAAAGCTGAAATGTCTTGAGGCAATAAGTATTCAACCCTTTGTTATGGCAAGTCTAAATAGGTTCAGGAATAAAAATGTGTCAGTTTTAGCTAGAGATATTTTTTTTTGCATTGGATGTGTCTCAATCCACCGATGTTGCACTTCTACATCTGCGGTGAAAGGTGACAGAGCTAGAGCGGTGTTTGTCAGACCATGAGACATCCCGAAAATGAGACTCTCACGAAAACAATGGTGTTGTGTTCTCCGTTTTGCTCTACGACCCCCACAAGCGTCTTGGGACTCGTCTGAGGTTGATACAGCCGACCTGCCAACTTCTGTCTGTAGCGTCCGAACATTTTGGGCTACACACTAATATGACCTCTCTGTGGAAAGGTGAGACTCTCACGAACACGTACATGTTATTTTGCTCTAGGACGCCCACAGGCCTCACAAGACTCGTCTGAAGGTCCCCCGGTGCCAGTTGAAAAAATGAATGGGAGTACAGTATATATGGAGACTGTTCAATGCCAAAAATAAGGGGTTAAATACATGTTAAATACACAAATAAATATCTTATATCTCTCAGATATAGGACAGACACTTCAGAACAAACTTCCTTTAGATTTATTGGGGGGGACTATCTGTTGTTCCATGTAGTGAATCTGTTTTTCAATGCGTTTGTATGAGCTAATGGCAGTGACAACGGTGACTTAAACAGTTACAGAGTTTAATGGCTGTGATAGGAGAAAACTGAGGATGGATCAACAACCTAATTGACAGAGTGAATTATGAAAAGAATAATGGGCAAATGTTGCACAATCCAGGTGTGGAAAGCTCTTAGAGACTTACCCAGAAAGACTCAGCTGTAATCTCTGCCAAAAGAAATTCTAACATGTATTGACTCAGGGAATTGAATACTTATCTAATCAAGATATGAGTGTTTTATTTTTCATAATTTTTATTAATTAATGTTTTTACAAACATTAGAATTTTCCTTACACTTTGACAGAGTATTTTGTGTAGAAAAATTACAATGAAATCCATTTTAATCCCACTTTGTAACATAACAAAATGTGGAATAAGTCAAGGGGTGTGAATACTTTTTGAAGGCACTGTACTTAAGATCAGCAACTGCACTCTTCTCATATTACTCTGTAGGCTACTGACTGATGTAAAGCTTCCTCCTTCCAAAACACTGTCATGTCTCAGTGGTCTCACCACTTTAGGATTCTTCATGTGGTGCAACCGGTGTCATTAATTAGTCCCTATTGTGAACAAAATTAGTCCCCGGAATTTGACAGTGTTTATAGAGCAGCTCACTAAACTGAAGAATCACATTATACCAAAATGCAAAACACTCAGCCTGATATACTGCCCATTGTGCGAAATACTCCCACTAGCCTTATACAGTCATTGGCTATTCCTAGTATGTGTGCAATTCACATCAATTAAATACGAATCAAAGGGCTTAAAGTGATGACCACAGGACAATATTTCGGGCACCACTGTGAAAGCTCTGTGGCAAAGAGGGTCAAAATGAAAGCCCAGCACAATTACCCACACTTCCTCCACATTATCTCTATTACCTGATAAACTGAGCGTTCATTCTTCTCCGTTAGATACTCCTTCAGTTGTCAGAGAGGAAGCTGGGAGTGCGGTGTCATCAGACACAAGGAAGAGTGCTTCATTCTATAGCTAGAGGACTCCTGATATCTCCAGGAGTGTTAAGTATAAGTTTTGTCTTTATCTGTTGTTGTCTAGTACTGTCTTTTTGCTAGCTAGTGCCATATACTTTTAGCGCTGCCGGTCTTCCTAGAGTCCTACTTGGTGTGTGAAATGCTGACTGCTATTAACTTGCAGATGATTGTTGACACGTCAACTAGGATTAAAGATGTACTATACAGAAATCGCTCCACCATTTCCTGGTTGCTAAAGTTGTAATAGTTTGCTTAATTTCAGTTTATGTGGCAAAACAAGCTAGTATAGTGGAGAGAATCATTGTACCATCTAAACCGCTGTGAAATATCTTTACCATACCCCAACATATTGTATTTTCAGATGTTCGAAGCTGGTGTACAAAACCGAAAGTAAAAGACTCAAAAACGGGAAGCATAGAAATAGCGCACAAAGAACAGATCTACCGCTTCTTAGACATGCTTTCAATGAGAATGACAGACATTTCTGTTTGAATTTGGTTGGGTTGCCCAGAAAGTTACATACTGCCATTGCAAACAAAACAAAGACCATTTGCTGCAGCTTCTTTTCTCTCTAGTGGTGGGACACTTGAGGGGCTTGAGATGCTGTGTTCAGTTCGCTGCATGAAACGGTGTCCCTAACAACATACACTGTGCAAAATGGTAAGTACTTGTAGTGACTGTTAACTTTAATCTGAAATAAATAAGTGTTTAATCAACACTATCAAGGCCATACAAAAAAGCAGTACTTGCTGCAGAAGTACTGCTAGCTACCTTGATTTAATTTCCATTTAGAAAAAGTCAATAGGTAACTTTCTTTGCTATTCACCTATGAAAACCATACTGTACTCTGTATCTCAAAGTTTGCAGACAGTGTGCTTTGAAAAAAAAATGCATACAGGACACTCTCCATTTATGCATTACAGAAGAAGCCGCTGAGAAAGACAACCCACTCGTTCACACCCGTGGGTTATTCACTCAGTAGGTCAGTGGAGCACCGCAACTCACAGACCTGGAAGAGGTAACATAAGACAACGGAGCCAAAAGCACATGACAGCTCAATAGAAAAAGTATAATTAGTTACCATCTTTCTGACAGTATCTCTTCTATCCTGCAGAATGTTTCTTCACATTTTGTCCTGATAATCCTGTCCAGATAATTGACTCTAGTGAGAGTGAGGTCTTCTTTACATGGTTCTTAATAGCCAAGTTAATGCCATTGATGAAGGTAGGTCCACATGACAGTTAGTGGTCTGCGAGTAAGTAGGAGAGTTCCCATTTCTTTGTGACTTTCTGCAAGTTTGAGTGAGTTGAGCTCCTAGCTGTGAAGTGTCTAGCTGCCTGTTGCTTCGCTGGCTCCACTATTCAGCTTCTCTGGCAGCACTGTTTTTTTGGAGCAAGTGGGAGCGTGAGAGAGGGAGAGAGCGCTGGAGAAGGGGGGAGGAGAAAAGCTTTGCCTTTCAGAAGGAAATCCCCCTCTAGGCTTTTCAGACCAGTGTGGGATTCACACACGCTCACACATACACACTCACACACTTGTGATGTGGATCTCAATACAGTATTTAAATGAGTGTCTGGGTACACCACACACATTAATTTGAATACTGTATTAAGATCTAAAGTGAAATCAGTATTCAAATTTCGGCACACACACACACACAATAACAAGACACACTCTATCCCCACACAGTCAGCATCAGAGAGAACAAAAAATACAACCCCTCCTTCTAGTGGACCCTTTCTATCTATTTTAATCATTAGGGCTTGGGTAGGGTATAGCTTCATAGCTTAGTCCCCTTTGGAGTCTCCTCTCTTTACTCTCTTCACCAAAGACTTCCAGTGGCTGCTGCAGGCTCTAATTGCGCCCCAAATGGCACCCTATTCCCTACATGGTGCACTACTTTTGACCACAGCCCATAGAGCAAAAGAAGTGCATTATATAGGGAATACTGTAGGGCAACTTTTTGGACACAAACTCTTTCATTTCCTTTCCACAGAGCCTCTCCTCTAGCATTTCAACACTTCATCCAGGGTCATGTTTTTGCAACAGACACTGAAAATGAATGTTTCTTATTGAACTTATTGGACCAGGTCCATCTAGTCCCTCCTTGTTTCAGTCCGTTTTATTCCACTTGGTTCCTAATTAACAGGACCCAGTGCACCAGCAGGGCATTAGCAGAGCGCTAGGCTAGCTGTAGCTAGCTGCTGCCACAGCAGACTGATGGAATGCAGGGTTACACCCTCTCTGGACTGTAGCCTACTTCTGAGGGGCGGCTGGTATGGTGAATGAAACCCAAGAGCTAGTGTGTGAGCGGCAGGGTTGCTTGAACAGTTTCGTAGCGGGAGACCGAGAGAGAAAGATAATTGTGTTTATTTCTAGCAGCCAATAGCTACAAGGAATTAAAGTGAAGGACTTAGAACAAGGCGAAATTGAATATGGCTGCTCTCTCTCCCTCAAGTTGGTGGTCTCGAGAGCAGGCAAACAGCATTCCTTAAACATTTTCATTAAGAAATAGAGAGAACTGAGAAGTGTTCATTTCTCTCAGCCAAATGCCCAAGAAGAATGCAGATTAAGTAGCTGGAATGGAGAGCATTTCAGCTGTTCTCTTTCATAATGTGGTTCAATATGGCTTCAAGACCCAACTATGTGCCTCAAACATTGTCATGAAGAACGAGAGAGAAAAGTGTTTAGATAGCATAATAGTGTTTATCGCAGCAGAAAACAGATAAAAAGAATGTATACTGAACAAAAATATAAACGCAACATGTAAAGTGTTGGTCCCATGTTTCATGAGCTGAAATAAAAGATCCCAGAAATGTTACATATGCACAAAAAGCTTATTTCTCTCAAATGTTGTGCACACATTTGTTTACATCCCTGTTAGTGAGCATTTTTCCTTTGCCAAGATAATCCATCCACCTGACAGATGTGGCATATCAAAAAGCTAATTAAACAGGGAACAAATAAAAGCCACTCTAAAATGTGCAGTTTTGTCACACAACACAATGCCACAGATGTCTCAGGTTTTGAGGGAGCGTGCAATTGGCATGCTGACTGCAGTAATGTCCACCAGAGCTATTGCCAGAGAATTGAATGTTCATTTCTCTACCATAAGCAGCTTCCAACATCGTTTTAGAGAATTTGGCAGTACGTCCAACCGGTCTCACAACCGCAGACCACGTGTTTGGCGTCGTGATGGCGAGCGGTTTGCTGATGTCAATGCTATGAACAGAGTGCCCCATGATGGCGGTGGGGTTATGGTATGGACAGGCATAAGCTACAAACACAATTGCATTTTATCGATGGCAATTTCAATGCACAGAGATACCGTGACAAGATCCTGAGGCCCATTCATCCGCCGCCATCACCTCATGTTTCAGCATTATAATGCACGGCCCCATGTCGCAAGGATCTGTACACAATTCCTGGAAGCTGAAAATGTCCAAGTTCTTCCATGGCCTGCATACTCACCAAACATGTCACCCATTGAGCATGTTTGGGATGCTCTGGTTCGACGTGCACGACAGCGTGTCGCAGTTCCCGCAAATATCCAGAAACTTCTCACAGCCATTGAAGAGGAGTGGGACAACATTCCACAGGCCACAATCAACAGTCTGATCAACTCTATGCGAAGGAGATGTATCGCGCTGGTTGAGGCAAATGGTGGTCACACCAGATACTGACTGGTTTTCTGATCCACGTCCCTATGTTTTTTTAAAGGTATATGTGACCAACAGATGCATATTTATATTCCCAGTCATGTGAAATCCATAGATTAGGGCCTAATGAATTTATTTCAATTGACTGATTTCCTTATATGACCTGTAACTCATTAAAATCTTAGAAATTGATGCATGTTGTATTTATATTTGAAATTAATATTATTATTTTTTTTTGGGGGGGGGGGGGGGGGCAGATCAGCTTCAATATTGCAGATAGATTGTAACCTCCATCAATGTAATTGTTAGCATCACTTCCAAACCCCCATGGTTCCCCCAAGTTCTCCACCTTAAAAAGATGAGAGAGGCCTGTAATTTTCATCATAGGTACACGTCAACTATGACAGACAAAATGAAAAAAAAAAAATCTCCAGAAAATCACATTGTAGGATTTTTAATGAATTTATTTGCAAATTATGGTGGAAAATAAGTATTTGGTCAATAACAAAAGTGTCTCAATACTTTGTTATATACCCTTTGTTGGCAATGACACAGGTCAAACGTTTTCTGTAAGTCTTCACAAGGTTTTCACACACTGTTGCTGGTATTTTGGCCCATTCCTCCATGCAGATCTCCTCTAGAGCAGTGATGTTTTGGGGCTGTCGCTGGGCAACACAGACTTTCAACTGCCTCCAAAGATTTTCTATGGGGTTGAGATCTGGAGACTGGCTAGGCCACTCCAGGACCTTGAAATGCTTCTTACGAAGCCACTCCTTCGTTGCCCGGGCGGTGTGTTTGGGATCATTGTCATGCTGAAAGACCCAGCCACGTTTCATCTTCAATGCCCTTGCTGATGGAAGGAGTTTTTCACTCAAAATCTCACGATACATGGCCCCATTCATTCTTTCCTTTACACGGATCAGTCGTCCTGGTCCCTTTGCAGAAAAACAGCCCCAAAGCATGATGTTTCCACCCCCATGCTTCACAGTAGGTATGGTGTTCTTTGGATGCAACTCAGCATTCTTTGTCCTCCAAACACGACGAGTTGAGTTTTTACCAAAAAGTTCTATTTTGGTTTCATCTGACCATATGACATTCTCCCAATCCTCATCTGGATCATCCAAATGCACTCTAGCAAACTTCAGACGGGCCTGGACTGGCTTAAGCAGGGGGACACGTCTGGCACTGCAGGATTTGAGTCCCTGGCGGCGTAGTGTGTTACTGATGGTAGGCTTTGTTACTTTGGTCCCAGCTCTCTGCAGGTCATTCACTAGGTCCCCCCATGTGGTTCTGGGATTTTTGCTCACCGTTCTTGTGATCATTTTGACCCCACGGGGTGAGATCTTGCGTGGAGCCCCAGATCGAGGGAGATTATCAGTTGTCTTGTATGTCTTACATTTCCTGATAATTGCTCCCACAGTTGATTTCTTCAAACCAAGCTGCTTACCTATTGCAGAATCAGTCTTCCCAGCCTGGTGCAGGTCTACAATTTTGTTTCTGGTGTCCTTTGACAGCTCTTTGGTCTTGGCCATAGTGGAGTTTGGAGTGTGACTGTTTGAGGTTGTGGACAGGTGTCTTTTATACTGATATCAAGTTCAAACAGGTGCCATTAATACAGGTAACGAGTGGAGGACAGAGGAGCCTCTTAAAGAAGAAGTTACAGGTCTGTGAGAGCCAGAAATCTTGCTTGTTTTTAGGTGACCAAATACTTATTTTCCACCATAATTTGCAAATAAATTCATTAAAAATCCTACAATGTGATTTTCTGGAATTTTTTTTCTCAATTTGTCTATCATAATTGACGTGTACCTATGATGAAAATTACAGGCCTCTCTCATCTTTTTAAGTGGGAGAACATGCACAATTGGTGGCTGACTAAATACTTTTTTTCCCCACTGTATATATATATATATATAGTGAGGGGAAAAAAGTATTTGATCTCCTGCTGATTTTGTACGTTTGCCCACTGACAAAGACATGATCAGTCTATAATTTTAATGGTAGGTTTATTTGAACAGTGAGAGACAGAATAACAACAAAAAAATCCAGAAAAACGCATGTCAGAAATGTTATAAATTTACAATAATTATCTTTTGTTTGTTTTTACAGAACTTCCTCTACCCTCAACCTCTCCAATCATTTTCATGATGTCCATCCGGTTTGCTTCTATATGCCAGATCTTTCTAACTGTGCTCTTTCACAAAAGCTCTCAACCTATAACCTATATACTTATTATGGACACAGTATGCTTTACATTATTAGTTATCTTGTTGTTATTAGTTGTTGTTAGTTGTTATTAGTCCCATCCTTCAACTCCATTCAACACCACCCATCTATCTCTTAACACCATCCATATTGGATTTCTATTTGCCATATATTTTTCAACTGGCAAATAGAAATCCAATATGGATGGTGTTAAGAGATAGATATTTGTATATTTTTGTGGAATATAGAAAGATGCAGGTGCTCTCTCTCTCTCTCTCTTTGGTTTCGAGAAGTGCAAGAGCCTGCTTGTAGGGTTTCCACAGATGTGTGCCACTCGGGGAGAGAGGGCCTTTAAATGGACAGATGTTTTGGCAGAGGGGATCAGGACGCCAGTGAGAGAACCAGCAGGTTCTCCGACTCAGACTCTTCTTTTTCACCCCATCCCCCAGCATAAAACATCTGAAGTTCACACTCTCTCTCGTTCTCTCTCTCTCTCTCTCTCTCTCCATTTTCCTCCTCTCTCTCTTTCTGTCAGCTTTATGCATGGATAAAAGGACCAGGGGGCATATTGAAAAGCCATCATGGAATGCTCAAGATACAGTGCCTTCAGAAAGTATTCAGACCCCTTGACCTTTTCCACATTTTGTTACATTACAGCCTTATTCTAAAATTGATTAAATTGATTTTATTCCTCATCAATCTACACACAATACCCATAATGACGAAGCAAAAACAGGTTTTCATAATTTTTTGCTAATTTATATCACATTTACATAACTATTCAGATCCTTTACTGAGTACGTTGTTGAAGCGCCTTTGGCTGCGATTAGAGCATTGAGTCTTCTTGGGTATGATGCTACAAGCTTGGTATTTGGGGAGTTTCTCCCATTCTTCTCTCAAGCTATGTCAGGTTGGATGGGGAGCGTTGCTGCACAGCTATTTTCAGGTCTCTCCAGAGATGTTCGATCGGGTTCAAGTCTGGGCTCTGGCTGGGCCACTCAAGGACATTCAGAGACTTGTCCCGAAGCCACTCCTGCGTTGTATTGGCAGTGTGCTTAGGGTTGTTGTCCTGTTGGAAGGTGAACGTTCACCCCAGTCTGCGGTCGTGAGTGCTCTGGAGCAGGTTTTCATCAAGGATCTCTCTGTACTTTGCTCCATTCATCTTTCCCTCGATCCTGACTAGTCTCCCAGTCCCTGCCGCTGAAAAACATCCCCACAGCATGATGTTGCCACCACCATGCTTCACCGTAGGGATGGTGCCAGGTTTCCTCCAGAAGTGACGCTTGGCTTTCATGCCAAAGAGTTCAATCTTGGGTTCATCAGACCAGAGAATCTTGTTTCTCATGGTCTGAGAGTCTTTAGGTGCCTTTTGGGAAACTCCAAGTGGGCTGTCATGTGCCTTTTACTGAGGAGTTGCTTCCGTCTGGCCACTCTACCATAAAGGCCTTATTGGTGGAGTGCTGCAGAGATGGTTGTCCTTCTGGAAGGTTCTCCCATCTCCACAGAGGAACTCTGGAGCTCTGTAAGTGTGACTATCAGGTTCTCTCCCGAGTGCTCAGTTTGGCCAGGCAGCAAGCTCTAGGAAGAGACTTGGTGGTTCCAAACTTCTTCCATTTAAGAATGATGGAGGCCACTGTGTTCTTGGGGACTTTCAAAGCTGCAGACATGTTTTTGTTACCCTTCCCCAGATCTGTGCCTCGACACAATCCTGTCTCAGAGCTCTACGGACAATTCCTTTGACCTCATGGCTTTGTTTTTGTGCTGACATGCGCTGTCAACTGTGGGACCTTTATATAGACAGGTGTGTGCCTTTCCAAATCATGTCCAATCAATTGAATTTACCACAGGTGGACTCCAATCAAGTTGTGGAAACATCTCAAGGATGATCAATGGAAACAGGATGTATCTGAGCTCAATTTCGAGTCTCATATCAAAGGGTCTGAATACTTATGTCAAGGTATTTCTGGTTTTTATTTGTAATACATTTTCTAAATGTTCTAAAAACCTGTTTTCACTTTGTCATTATGGGGTATTGTGTGTAGGTTGCTGGGGATGTTTTTTTTTGTAATCAATGTGGAAAAAGTCAAGCCGTCTGAATACTTTCTGAAGGCACTGTACATATCCAACATAAAGATTCAGAACCTCTGGCAGTGAACCATTTTCCATTCCGTTCTTCTACTTCTATTCAAAACATTCCTCAACACTGCGCTTCCTAACTCACTGAATGTGCCTCAATATGCCTCTGGTCAATGTGCACATGTAGAAAATTTATCTGTGTCTTGTATTGGTTTCACTCATCGGCTAAGAGGCGATACCTGGTGCTGTCGCCCAATATGAAAGATGCTCGTCTGGTCAGGCTGTGCAGGATCAAAGAGGCCACAGAAGCTGACATTCATCTCAAATCCCCCCCATTCATGAAAACCAGATGTGGTGTCCATCTCCACTAACACAAAGGGCTAGTTGGATGGTCATGACTGCGAGGGATGAGGCAGAGCTGGGCCAGTCATTTCACACACAAAACACATGGAAATAGACAAGCCATACACACACGAACACAAGCACTGATCCAGACGTAATGTAGACACAGAGAAAGACAAACGCATGCAGAGATAAAGTCAGCCAGATACAGATGATGACACGCAGATGTACGTGCACACACAAACACCAGGATGAGACACACACAAACACCCTTCACTCCCCCATTCCATCCCTTCCCTGCCGTGATTTACTTTCAACAAATACCCCCCTCCCTTGCTCCCTTCCATACCCAGCAATTGCGATTCAGACTCCCTGTGTGTTTGTGTGTGTGTGTTCCTGTCTATAAAACTTGAGAGAAGATGAAAGAATAGACAACAGGGAATAGTCAAGTCACATTATCAGATAGAGTGAGTGTACAAAACATTAAGGACACCTGCTCTTTCCTTGATATAGACTGGACAGGTGAATTCAGGTGAAATCTATGATCCCTTATTGGTGTCACTTGTTAAATCCACTTCAATCAGTGTAGATGAAGGGGAGGTGACAGGTTAAAGAAGGATTTTTAAGCCTTGAGACAATTGAGACATGGATTGTGTGTGTGTGTGTGCCTTTCAGAGGGTGAATGGGCAAGACAAAATATTTAGTGGGGTATGGTAGTTGGTGCCAGGCGCACCAGTTTGTATCAGGAACTGCAATGCTGCTGGGCTTTTTACACTCAACAGTTTCCTGTGTGTATCAAGAATGGTCCACCACCCAAAGGACATCCAGCCAACTTGACACAACTGTGGGAAGCATTGGAGTCAACATTGGCCAGCATCCCTGTGGAACGCTTGACACCTTGTAGAGTCCATGCCTTACGAATTGAGTGCAAAAGGGAGGATGCAACTCAATATTAGGAAGGTGTTCTTAATTTTTTGTACGCTCAGTGTATGCGTTTGAACAACAGGAACACTGGTTTCCACTAGTAATCACAGCCACAACGTCAGAATTGGCCAAATCGTAAAAATTAATTAAGGTTATGGTTAGGCATAAAGTTAGCATTGTGGTTAGGATTAGGTTTAAAATCACATTTTAAAGAGTGACTGAACACGACAATTGGCACGTGTGTTTTTCTGTTGCTCATTAGAATAACGAGATTTCTATCTTGGAGGTCTTTTTCCTGACTTATTCCGTATTTAGTTAATGATGTTTGTCCCACATGAGAAACATCCTCAAAATCTGGCAGAATGAATCTAAGATAACTTAAGAAATCTGTAATTAATTGATGTTTTTGCCAAAGATGTTTTAGTTGCGCAATTTTACATGTAACTAAGGTGCAGTATTTCTCAAGTAAAAAAATGTGCGACATGTTGTCTTACTGTATGTAAACAAAGTCGGAACTGCTGGGCAGGTCTGTCTCAGGGTCTATGCTATTGGATAGAGAGCAATCACCGCAGCTGTTCACCCCATGTTAGTGGGCAAATGGACATTGTTAAATCAAAACCCAACCTTCATTTACCCGTTGTGACGAATGGATGTTCCAAACTCTGTTTTAGACGAGACTGACTTTATGACCAAAATGATCCTATTTACACTTTGTAGTAAATTTGGACACTAGAATAACTGTTTCTGACTCATATCGATGCCACATAGGCCATTTTCAAAGGGATTTGTTGCTCTTTAAGAGGAGACATAGAAATTGGCAGGGTTTATGACTTTGCATTTGTGGTAACTAGTGACGACCAGGCACAACTCCGATATAAAGTGTATTTTCTCAAATTTGTCAGGATGTCACATGTCCTACTTATATCAGCACACTCGTAAAGATTTTGTGCCCATTTATCCCTCTCGCTTTATCTCTTCCTCTCTGGTGTTATCTGTTTTCCCCTCCTCTGTTCCCTTTTCCCAGGCAAAGTGTCTTGTTATCTCTGTCTGGAGATCTGCAGCTATATAGACTATGACATCATATCCTTCCCGGCCTGGGGTGTCATAGTGGTGATTTTAGATACTGGACTTTCTAGGTCATATTCATTAGGGCACTCCATAGCAAAAAGTTACGGACAACGAAAATGTGCGCTTCTTATTGGTAGTCCCTCCCTGTTTCAGTCCTTTATCTTCTGTTTGGTGCCTAATGAAAACCAACTTACATTCTCTCTCTCAACAGACAGCAGGTAGTAGAGCAGACCATTGTCTACTATCTGTCCTCACTCCAGATGTGATTTTGTGTGAGGTATTCACATGGGGCATACCTCTTTTTAAGAGGGGCTTACAGGGATTAAAATACTTGTTTGGACTGCTAGTGTGTCATTCGCTGTGTTTCTTATAGGTTATAAAGGTCGTATTGGGAAACACTAAGGAGTGCATTCCTGAGGGTTGATTGAAACAGCCTGGAATTCTGCGTTTGTGTGTGTGCGCGCGCGCCTACGTGTGCCCGCCTGTGTGTGTCTGTGACTGTGTGCATGCCTACGCATGCGTGCCTGCGCATGCATTTACGTGCCTGTACTCCATTGTTCAGTGTGGTATAGGAGACTGTCAACCAGACGCGTCATGCCCACAGGGGGCACAGGGTCACGTGCCCCCTCAGATTCATCCAGTTTTAAAAATATTAATAATAATTGTTACATTTTTTTGTTTTGTTTCTCTGTAATACTACTAGCCACCTAGGAATTGAATGAAGTTGACTTTAGCTAGACCAGATAGGTTCCCAATGTTCCAACCTCATAACTAGCTACTAAGAAGCCACTTCAGACTATCAATCAAGTTAGAGTAGCTTAGCATGCCTGCTGTCAAGATTGGTAGAGTTTAGAAAAGCAAGCAATTACTAAATGTACTGAATAAGACGCATTCCTTTCAATCTTTTACCCAGATTTAAGCAGAGATGCAAAGAAGCATATTTAGTTTCTTTAAAAAAATAACCACCAGCGAGGGGGATACAGACAGCTCAAGAGGTATGCTTAGATATGCAGAACAATAAACATGTTTTTTTTTAGCATAAAATTAAACATAATGATTATGGCTCTAGATTGCAGGAAAAAAAGCTGTTTCAGGGGTTTGAAAAATTCCAACTTCCTAGCCCCCCTCCGGACCCACCCCCAAGTCATCCTCACTTACTTTGTGTCCCCTCAGATTTTTGCCATGCATGACGCCCCTGCTGTCAACTATCTAAAAACCAGACTTGAGTGATATACCATGACATTAAAGTTTGCCAAATATACGCGGTCTGTAATTGTAAATCCATAAATCTATCATGTTCCACAAATCATGTTACATCTTTATAGGTGCTAAACGAGAGCACAGAGAGTTATTCAACACTGCTATCCAACATTGCTTCCCATCTGTTCTGTATTATCTGTGCAGTCCCTTCTGTGTTTCTATAATGAGACATTATTTTTTGTATAACTCTGGTTTATACCTTACTAATACAATGTCTTTGAGATATTATGGACCAGGCCCACAGACTCCAATGCCAATGTATATGAAAGGAAGTATAGGAGAATGCATCGTTTATAAATATCATCAATGCCAATATATCTGAAAGTCATTATATGATAGTAAGTATAACACAATGCATAGTTTAGAAATGTCACATGCATATGGCGCGTGGCTAAGTTAGCATTTCACAATGACGTGTTTTTCCTGAGACTTTAAGTTGTCATCCTGGACCAATAAATGCCTTGGATTTTATGGGTCAATGACACAGACAGTGCTTCGGAGTGTGTTGTTTGGGATGCTAGTTCGAATCTCAGGTCTGCCATGGCAGAGATGGATCACGTTATACTTACACATCATACATAACATTATTTTCCATTATAATAAAATAAGACCCTGCTATCTAAGACCATGCTAACAGGTCCAGAAACGTACATTTGACTGAAGAATGCTAGCTAAGTTTGTTTGCATATGTGAGGATTCAATAAGTAATCCCTGACATCCATTGTCAACATACAGTACCATTTCACACTCATATTTAATACCACAACAGTTTATACATCCTGAGGATAATACATTATTATTATACTTCATTCATGTAATTAGAAACTCCAAAACCATGTTTGGAGCAATTCTTGGTTTTTCGAATTTTCTAAGATAATCTTTCAGAAAAAGGTACAGACGCAAAGCCAACCATTCCAACATTCAGACATGGCAACATTGTCTGAAATCTGTGTGAGTTTAGTGGATCTGACACAGAGATTAATGCACCATGCATGCGTGCTCTGGCTGGAGAAAACTCAATACATTACACATTTTTCCCAGTCCGGAAAACTAGTTCCCAAAGCTGGGAAGAGACAGACAGATTTCTCACATTGCTTTATGGGTATTTTATATAGGGTATGTGTGTTAAAGTAGGCATGGTATTCCATCTATTTTTGGCCCCTGGGGAGTTTTGTATGTGCATTAGTAGGGGTGCTGATATAGGCCACCAAGGGCTAGCAGTCAGTATCTGGGTAATATGTGTGAAATGCTTGATAATGTGTGTGATGTTAAGAGGTCTATTTTCTGGATGACCTGAATATAGACTGGTTTTCATCAAGCTGTCCACTCAAGAGGAAGCTTCTTATTGTAACCAGTGCCTGTAATCTGGCTCAAGTTATTAATCAACCTACCAGAGTGTTAACAAACAGTACAGGAACTACATAATCCAAGTGTATTGATCATATTTTTGCTATTGGTGTTGAACTTTGTTCAAAAGCTGTATCCACACCCATTAGATTTAGTGACCATAATATACAGTGGGGAAAACAAGTATTTAGTCAGCCACCAATTGTGCAAGTTCTCCCACTTAAAAAGATGAGAGAGGCCTGTAATTTTCATCATAGGTACACGTCAACTATGACAGACAAATTGAGGAAAAAAAATCCAAAAAATCACATTGTAGGATTTTTTATGAATTTATTTGCAAATTATGGTGGAAAATAAGTATTTGGTCACCTACAAACAAGCAAGATTTCTGGCTCTCACAGACCTGTAACTTCTTTTTTAAGAGGCTCCTCTGTCCTCCACTCGTTACTTGTATTAATGGCACCTGTTTGAACTTGTTATCAGTATAAAAGACACCTGTCCACAACCTCAAACTGTCACACTCCAAACTCCACTATGGCCAAGACCAAAGAGCTGTCAAAGGACACCAGAAACAAAATTGTAGACCTGCACCAGGCTGGGAAGACTGAATCTGCAATAGGTAAGCAGCTTGGTTTGAAGAAATCAACTGTGGGAGCAATTATTAGGAAATGGAAGACATACAAGACCACTGATAATCTCCCTCGATCTGGGGCTCCACGCATGATCTCACCCCGTGGGGTCAAAATGATCACAAGAACGGTGAGCAAAAATCCCAGAACCACACGTGGGGACCTAGTTAATGACCTGCAGAGTTCTGGGACCAAAGTAACAAAGCCTACCATCAGTAACACACTACGCCGCCAGGGACTCAAATCCTGCAGTGCAAGACGTGTCCCCCTGCTTAAGCCAGTACATGTCCAGGCCCGTCTGAAGTTTGCTAGAGTGCATTTGGATGATCCAGAAGAGGATTGGGAGAATGTCATATGGTCAGATGAAACCAAAATATAACTTTTTGGTAAAAACTCAACTCGTCGTGTTTGGAGGACAAAGAATGCTGAGTTGCATCCAAAGAACACCATACCTATTGTGAAGCATGGGGGTGGAAACGTCATGCTTTGGGGCTGTTTTTCTGCAAAGGGACCAGGACGACTGATCCGTGTAAAGGAAAGAATGAATGGGGCCATGTATCGTGAGATTTTGAGTGAAAACCTCCTTCCATCAGCAAGGGCATTGAAGATGAAACGTGGCTGGGTCTTTCAGCATGACAATGATCCCAAACACACCGCCCGGGCAACGAAGGAGTGGCTTCGTAAGAAGCATTTCAAGGTCCTGGAGTGGCCTAGCCAGTCTCCAGATCTCAACCCCATAGAAAATCTTTGGAGGGAGTTGAAAGTCCGTGTTGCCCAGCTACAGCCCCAAAACATCACTGCTCTAGAGGAGATCTGCATGGAGGAATGGGCCAAAATACCAGCAACAGTGTGTGAAAACCTTGTGAAGATTACAGAAAACGTTTGACCTGTGTCATTGCCAACAAAGGGTATATAACAAAGTATTGAGAAACTTTTGTTATTGACCAAATACTTATTTTCCACCATAATTTGCAAATAAATTCATAAAAAATCCTACAATGTGATTTTCTGGATTTCTTTTTCTCATTTTGTCTGTCATAGTAGACGTGTACCTATGATGAAAATTACAGGCCTCTCTCATCTTTTTAAGTGGGAGAACTTGCACAATTGGTGGCTGACTAAATACTTTTTTTCCCCACTGTAGTGGTTATATCCATAAAAGCCAAGGTTCCAAAGGCTGAGCCTAAAATAGTGTATAAGCGATCATACAAAAGGTTTTGTAGTGATTCCTATGTTGAAGATTTGTTGGCCTGATGTGTGTAATGAGGAGCATCCAGACACTGCACTTGATGCATTTATGAAATAGTTTCTTCCAGTTATCAATAAGCATGTACCTATTAAGAAACAGACTGTTAAAACTATTAAGGCCACCTGGATTGATGGGAAATTTTAAAAAGAACTGTATGGTTGAGAGAAATGAAGCAAAAGTGGCAAATAAGTCTGGCTGCACATCTGATTGGCAGACATATTGTAAATTAAAAAATGATGTCACTAAACTGAAAAAAAAGAAGATATTGTATTATGAAACTAAGATAAATTATATTAAGTATAAAGCTTTGGAGTACTTTAAATGAAATTATGGGCAGAAATAATAATTCAACAAATTTTACGATTATTTCATTGGCAAAGTTGGCAAATTTAGTCATGAAATGGCAACAAACTGTGAGCCATCATATTCATGCATACAATACCTAATAAATTAAAGAAAAGTATTGTAATTTTGTAAAGTTAGTGTGGGAGAGGTGCATTTTTGAGTAACTCCATGTCATTTCAGCAAGCCATAACACCTTACCTCAGATTGTTCTGAAATCATTTCTGTAGTTAGAAACAGATAAGATTAGCATTCCTGCAACATTACTGTTGAAATGTTATTTGATCTCTGAGAAATTAAGCTAATTGATTGCACCAAAAAGGCCATTTTAATTTATAGAATTCACATAATATTCAATAAATATAGTATCTAACATCCGATTTGGACCAAACTCTTCTAACAATGAGTTAAACATGGGGAATCCAAAGAAATGGTCCAAAGAGACCCACAGATCTCCCACACCCCACACCAACTCCACCCCAACAACCCATATACAGTATCAGTTCTCTATGTCTGACAAGTAGTATGGAACTATGGCTTGGATAATTGCTACTTCATCCTTTGTAATGTATTCCCTGTAAATATGATGTTTATTTTCTCCTGTTCAGAGAAATTAGTCATTGAAGTCGTTAGGTTTATGGCCCATCATACAACCTGATATTATCAGATTCTGACCACTAGATGGTGCTGTTCCTGCCATTAGGTGAAGTGTGAATCCCCCCCCCCCCATGTGTTATTTCAAATTTTTACCTTCAGATTATAATGATTTATACATGTTTTGTCCAAATATATTAAAATAAAATCATATGAAAACAGAAAACAGAAAACAGCATTGAAGACTACTCATTCTTCATTTAATTATTTCACTTTCTTTTCTTTCTTCAGTGCATCTTCTATTGCAGTGATGTCGCTACATCCCAAATGATATTGGCGACCAGTTGCAGTGGCTGGTGCCTTAAAGGTGCATATGATGCTTGTTTTTTGTACATAACATGTGTCCTCTCTGTTTGGCGAAGAAAATGACCTTGCTGAATAACATAAAAGCATGAATTTCACCTTTGAATCCATGTTTTCATCATCCAAAGCATCTGCAATTCCAATCCAGTACTCCTCATCATAGCAGCAAACTAGAAAATCAGATGCTCTCACATTCACCATTGTATGCTCATCTATGGGTTTTCCAAGGACCAAGTCAAACTTAATGGCATAATCTGTGTCACTGGAAACTCTTTGCACCTGTGAAGCTTTTGGAGAGTGGAACAAAGTGATGGAAGCGGTGGTTCCTGGCAGAGTTCTTGTGTTCACATATCTTTCAATGAGTTCTATGTTTCCATGTCCTGTTCTATGAAAAACACTTTGATTCTTTTGATTTCCTCTGTGCAAAATTCATACACTTGTCTTGTAGTAATAATTTGATTTTCCAGAGGTCGTTGGAGGTTTGGTCTTGCTGTAAGACATTTTATTGTTCCTCCTATCCCATCACATGGTGATTTTCCATGGCTTGTGGCATAGAAAGACCAGAGGCACTTTACGCCAAAATCACTCCCATTGTGGCACAAATGGATGAATTTGTTTTACAATTCTTGTACTGTCCAGCACAGCCATCACTGAAATAGTGAACATTTGTAATAGGCACAATCATTTCCACATTCTTCTCGACATAGTCCATAACCATAGTCATGGTCTTGTAGACAAAACTTACATAATGAGTCAGGGCATCAGAAATTAAACACAGTGAATCTTCATTGATATGATCATTTAACCTATACTACCGGTCATAAGTTTTAGAACACCTACTCATTCAAGGGTTATTCTTTATTTTTACTATTTTCTACATTGTAGAATAATAGTGAAGACATCAAAACTATTAAATAACACATATGGAATCATGTAGTAACCAAAAAAGTGTATAATATTTTATATTTCAGATTCTTCAAATAGCCACCCTTTGCCTTGATGACAGCTTTGCACACTCTTGGCATTCTCTCAACCAGCTTCACCTGGAATGCTTTTCCAACAGTCTTGACGGAATTCCCACATATGCTGAGTACTTGTTGGCTGCTTTTCCTTCACTCTGCGGTCCGACTCATCCCAAACCATCTCAATTGGGTTGAGGTCGGGGGATTGTGGTGGCCAGGTCATCTGATGCAGCACTCCATCACTCTCCTTCTTGGTAAAATAGCCCTTACACAGCCTGGAGGTGTGTTGGGTCATTGTCCTGTTGAAAAACAAATGATAGTCCCACTAAGCCCAAACCAGATGGGATGGCGTATCGCTGCAGAATGCTGTGGTAGCCATGTTGGTTATGTGTGCCTTGAATTCTAAATAAATCACAGACAGTGTCACCAGCAAAGCACCCCCACACCATAACACCTCCATGCTTTACGGTGGGAAATTCACATGCGGAGATCATCCGTTCACCCACACCGCGTCTCACAAAGACACAGCGGTTGGAACCAAAAATCTCCAATTTGGACTCCAGACCAAAGGACACATTTCCACCGGTCTAATGTTCATTGCTCGTGTTTCTTGGCCCAAGCAAGTCTCTTCTTCTTATTGGTGTCCTTTAGTAGATGTTTCTTTGCAGCAATTCGACCATGAAGACCTGATTCACACAGTCTCCTCTGAACAGTTGATGTTGAGATGTGTCTGTTACTTGAACTCTGTGAAGCATTTATTTGGGCTGCAATTTCTGAGGCTGGTAACTCTAATGAACTTATCCTCTACAGCAGAGTTAACGCTCGGTCTTCCATTCCTGTGGCGGTCCTCATGAGAGCCAGTTTCATGTTTTTTTGCGACTGCACTTTCAAAATACCCACATGACATGCAATCAAGGGTCTCTTCACAGTCCCAACGTCCAGAACAGAGGCTGGGAGATGCACAGTACTGTATAGAGCAATGATGACATGGAATTCTCTTCCACCTCAGGTCACTCAGGCAAGCAATAAACTCAGTTTTAAGAAACAGATAAAACAACACCTCAAGGAGGAACAAAGTGGAGTGTGAAGCGACACACACTCTCTAACACACACGCTCTACACACACCTACACATTATTTTTAGTATATTTTCATATAAATACACATATATATATACACATATTTTAAACAGTTGTATTGTTCTTTAGTCGTAGTGTTGTTAGTTTAAATGTGTGTTGCTGTTCCTGTCCATTAGCGTTCTGTATTTTGTCATGTTCAATGTTTTGTGTGGACCCCAGGAAGAATAGCTGCTGCTTCTTCAACAGCTAATGGGGATCTGAATAAAAAATCATAAATCCTAAGTGTTTAAACAGAGAAATATTTTTTGAAGGGGGGAATCATCCCCGAACCCCACTACTGTACATACTGGGGAGCTAGCTGAATTATCAGTGGATCAACTGGTGTTGGGGTACATTCATGCATATTATTGATAAAGGGATCTGTCTGTCTGTCCGTCCATCCGTGCATCCCTGCTTGCCTGCGGCTGTGTGTGTGTAACTGTGCCTGCGTGTGTGCACCTGCATGCCATGCCCCTATAACCCTCACAGAGGATTCCATATTTTATTTTGTTGTTCCCTCCATACTACTGTGTTTTCCTAAATGCGGACGGGCCATACAACTCCAAATGAGCACAGCTGTCTAGCAGTCCAATTATGAGGAGGGGCAGCCTTATAAAATCAATTCCACATGCCGAGTTGAATCAGTGGCTCATATTTCCTTAGCCTAAACTCCTTTGACACTTTTGCATTGATGTGAAAACTACCACGTGAGATAGAAATGGGCATTTCCATGTAAAAAGCCCCATGAGCAGTAATGTGAAGTTCATAGAAGAATATAACATTTGCTGTCAAATGAAAGCTAAGATTCTATATATTTTTTTTAATTAAGGCATATATACTTTTTTCCATCATTCTTTCATCCAAAAAATGTGGAATAAACAAAAGCTTTGATTTCTGGTCAAATAGATGGAAAAGGGGTCTTAGAAAACATCTAGCAGAAAAAGTCGTAGTGTATTAGAAATACAAAACACAATAATGTTGAAATAAAGACCCCTGCCAACTAATATCAACATTCAAGTTTAAGAAAATATTGGCTAGTTTCTTGTCATTCTGTTACAAAAACCCCACATATCTTTAAGATATTTTATTATTTATGTCCCTCATTAGGAGGGATGATAATGAAAGTTCACAGAAGTAACAAGTGAAGGTAGACCTACAAATTAGTTGGGGTTTTTACTGATAACGATTTGGTTAATGATTTATTAAGTGATTAAAACGCGTAATTCTGTTACCAAATCTGTAACAGAATGACCAAAAAATCTGTTATAGAATGACTGCAACAGAATTGGCTACAATAATAATTCATAGTAGTCACAAACCACAGCTGGATCACCTGCTACTGGCATACTGTTATGTTCAGCTCATAACTGTTTTCTCTGTCATTCTGTCGTCTGGTGGTCAAAGCAAGAGTGTGAAAACCGTCTGGACCCACTCTCTCTCCCTTTCTCTCTTCTCTCTCTCTCCAGTTAATGTCACCTCTCTCGGCTCTTACTGACAAATACACGAGCCCCCTCTCTTTCCATTTGCTGTAACAGCCCTCTCACCCACTGAGCACCGACCGACACTTGATGTCCATGGACGTTGAAAAGTAGTAGAAATTTGGTCAGTCCAAATCTGAAACAATCATAGACCTCTGTTTGTAAGTCGCTCTGGATAAGAGCGTCTGCTAAATGACGAAAATGTAAATGTAATGTAATGTCTGTTTCACAAGTTTGGACAGCACAGTAGAGTACAGTAGAGCACAGAACAGTAAACAAAAGTAGAGTTTACTACAGTACAGTAGAGCACACTAGAGTAGAGTTAAGTATAATGTACTGTACTGAACAGAACCGTGCTCTACTGTGCTGTACTGTGATGTCCAATCTTGTGAATCATAGATGTCTATGGTTGGTACAGATTTGGTCCAGTCCGGAACAACCAAATCTGGTCTTGTTTGGGGGCAGAGCTCATTAGAATAATAGCCAGTGTGTAGAATAATACCTGAACATGCAAAGGAGGATATTACATTGTTCTACATTTGTGTACCTATTCAGGATACATCACCATGAAGAGAATTACATTCATAATTATGCATCACAAACCCATGATGTCATTCTGTTAACATCATTCTGTTATCGGGTGTTAATCCACTTCACTTACTGTAGTGTCATAGGGTATCATATCATAGCTGACACCCCATTCTTTCTGCAGGCATCTTTGAATCTTAATTCAGAGTAGATATTTAAGAGTTTTTGGAAAACATGGTCATATAAAAAACAGAGAGATTTTACCATCATTCTGTTACCAAACTTTACATCTGCACTGCTCTTAAGAGTAAACTTGTTGTTTGCAAACCTTTCTGTGGAAATTGTTAAAGGTAGTCCTTGCATAGAGTTGTATGGTTTGTTTAACTTTTCAATCAATGGTTTTGGTTTGGCATACTTTTAAAGTGAAAAATAAGTCTCAGTGTCATTCTGTTACCGTGGAATCGTCCATTTGTTTTTGACATTGTCTCTTACTAAAGAATAAACTAGATCTGACTGGATAGACACTGTACACTTGACTGACATTCAATATAATGTATTGTTCTTGTCACGATCGTCTATAAAGGGAGCAGACCAATACGCAGCGCGTTGAGTGAACATGATGACTTTAATAAAGAAAGCACGTAACTACAAAACAAAAGACGATAGTGAAGTCCAACAGTGACAAAATACTGAACCTGGAACAAAAACCCACAACCCCAAGGTGAAAACACACAGTATACATATGGCTCCCAATCAGAGATAACGAGCCGACAGCTGACACTCGTTACCACTGATTGGGAGTCATTGACCAAACATAGAAAACAACAACCTAGACACCCAACATAGAACATAAACACATAGACTGCACACACCCTGGCTCAACATAATGAGTCCCAGAACCAGGGTGTGACAGTACCCCCCCCTAAAGGCGTGGACTGCGACCGCGCCTCAATACGGGCTAAACAAGGGAGGGCTGGGCGGGCATACCTCTTCGGCGGTGGTTCTGGCTCTGGTCGTGGTCCCCACCCCACCATAGTCACTACCCGCTTTCGTAGCCTCCTCCAACTGACCCCCACCGGATTAAGGGGCAGCACCGGACTAAGAGGCAGCACCGGACTAAGGGGCAGCACCGGACTAAGGGGCAGCACCGGACTAAGGGGCAGCACCAGACTAAGGGACAGCACCGGACTAAGAGGCAGTACCGGACTAAGGGGCAGCACCAGGATAAGGGGCAGCACCGGGCTAAGGGACAGCACCGGACTCAATGGCGGATCCTGGCTGGCTGGCTCTGGCGGATCCTGGCTGGACGGCTCATGGCTGGCTGAAGGATCTGGCTGCTCATGGCTGGCTGACGGATCTGGCTGCTCATGGCTGGCTGACGGATCTGGCTGCTCATGGCTGGCCGACGGATCTGGCTGTTCATGGCTGGCCGAAGGATCTGGCTGCTCATGGCTGGCTGACGGATCTGGCTGCTCATGGCTGGCTGACGGATCTGGCTGCTCATGGCTGGCTGACGGATCTGGCTGCTCATGGCTGGCCGACGGATCTGGCTGCTCATGGCTGGCTGACGGATCTGGCTGATCCTGTCTGGCGGAAGGCTCTGGCTGATCCTGTCTGGCGGAAGGCTCTGGCCGATCCTGTCTGGCGGAAGGCTCTGGCTGATCCTGTCTGGCGGAAGGCTCCGGCTGATCCTGTCTGGCGGAAGGCTCTGGCTGATCCTGTCTGGCGGACGGCTCTGGCTGATCCTGTCTGGCGGAAGGCTCTAGCGGCTCCGGTCTGGCGGACGGCTCTGAAGGCTCATGGCAGACGGGCGGCTTATGTAGCGCTTGGCAGACGGACAGTTCAGACGGCGTTGGGCAGACAGGCAGTTCAGGCGCCGTTGGGCAGACGGGCAGTTCAAGCGCCGTTGGGCAGACGGGCAGTTCAGGCGCCGTTGGGCAGACGGGCAGTTCAGGCGCCGTTGGGCAGACGGGCAGTTCAGGCGCCGTTGGGCAGACGGCAGACTCTGGCCGGCCGAGACGCACTATAGGCCTGGTGCGTGGTGCCGGAACTGGTGGTCCCGGGCTGAGGACACGCATCTCAGGGCTAGTGCGGGGAGAAGGAACAGGGCATGCAGGACCCTGGGGACGCACATAAGGCCTAGTGCGTGGTGCCGGAACTGGTGGTCCCGGGCTGAGGACACGCATCTCAGGGCTAGTGCGGGGAGCAGGAACAGGGCATGCTGGACCCTGGGGACGCACATAAGGCCTAGTGCGTGGTGCCGGAACTGGTGGTCCCGGGCTGAGGACACGCATCTCAGGGCTAGTGCGGGAAGCAGGAACAGGCCGGGCTGGGCTGGCGAAGCACACCGTAGGCCTTGTGCGAGAGGCAGGAACAGGTCGGACCGGGCTGGAGAAGCGCACCGTCCATTTGGTGCGAGGGGCCGTACCAGGCCGGACCGTACTGGGGACACACACCACTGGCTCTACCCCGGGAACTGGAACGGGCCGGACCGGACTGGATACACACCTCAGCCTCTCACGCCGTGCCTCTACATCTCCTTTCCCTCCTTTCACCAGTAGCCCCCGTAACCTGGTGGCCTCTTGGATTCGCCCCTTCTCTGCCTCCGTTAGCCCCGTCGTCCTTGCCGTGTGCCCCCCCCTAAAAATTTTCTGGGGTTGACTCACGACCGTCCGACGACGACCCTGATCACGCCGTAGCTCCTCTCTACGGCGCGCCTCCACCGTCTCACTCCATGGCCGGCGATCCATCCCGGCCAGGATTTCCTCCCAGGTCCAGGACCCCTGCCCGTCCAAGATCTGCTCCCACGTCCAGGCTGCCTGCTCCTGGACACGCTGCTTGGTCTTGGTATGGTGGGTTTTTCTGTCACGATCGTCTATAAAGGGAGCAGACCAATACGCAGCGCGTTGAGTGAACATGATGACTTTAATAAAGAAAGCACGTAACTACAAAACAAAAGACGATAGTGAAGTCCAACAGTGACAAAATACTGAACCTGGAACAAAAACCCACAACCCCAAGGTGAAAACACACAGTATACATATGGCTCCCAATCAGAGATAACGAGCCGACAGCTGACACTCGTTACCACTGATTGGGAGTCATTGACCAAACATAGAAAACAACAACCTAGACACCCAACATAGAACATAAACACATAGACTGCACACACCCTGGCTCAACATAATGAGTCCCAGAACCAGGGTGTGACAGTTCTCCATATTGTTGTAATCCATACAGTACAATATCATATCAGAACTGAACAAAACTATTAATGATAATTTGACATGGTGCTTGGATAAAACAGAGAAAGCATGTGTGTATACTGTATACACATAAGTAAGCCTTAGTTATTTCTCCAAAAAGACTGGAGTTGAGGCGCAGGCAAACAACTAAATTCAACACTCCAATATCGCTCCATGCACAAATGCTACACGTCCCATCGTGTTAGCGGGTTGCTAAACTACAACTCATTGTAGTGGTCATGTAGGCCTGCCTATGCTTTTTAACCAGCATTAACCAGCCTTACACAATGACATGAAAATCTTTGGGCAGTCAGTGCAGTCACTGAACTGAGGTAAACTTCGAACAGAACACACAAGAAGCTAGCTAAGAGGACGCCAGCTTGCTTGCTAAGAAGGCGCTTGTTTGCTAGCTTCACTGGGGCTGAATAAGCAAAGCTGGGAACACAATGGTGTTTGGGAAAGCAGCATGTGAAAACATTTCACAATGTCTCTGCTGTTAGGCCATGGGAAAGTCAGGGCCCAAACACAGAACTTAGTGAGAGACGGTCATGTGTTTAGTTCATTTAGAGGGCAACAGGTGTGAAGGGTTGAAAGGACAGCAGCCTCAGCGCCTTCTCACACCCAAAAATGCTGTTAGCATTACTCCCAGACGGGCCAAATACAAACAATCTGAAGAGACTATTTTATCTTATTTCTAATTCACTATCAGACAGAAGATGACTCAGGAATTACTGGGGTAAAATGGAATAGAAAAATACTTTAGCTTCATTGTCAATCTCACACACGCCCGCACAGATGCACACACATACTCACACACACAAACGTGCACACACACACACACGTGCACGTACACACACAAAATAAAGGATAATGTCAAAATAATTACATTTGTGGATACAGAACATCCAAAAACAGACATAACTGAAATGAAAACTGAATATTTGTTAATTTATATATCACCTTATTACAAGATGTATGAGTAAATTGAGAGTTTGTTTACTGGGGAAATCATAGACAATAACACCCCTATACAAATTCTACTGAGTCACTACAAGTATTCTAGACGTCTGCAGATCAGACATTTGTCACTGCTGTCTCTCTTCTGCTCTTTCTCTCACCACACCTCACACTTAGTATGTCTGGCTGCCTGGATATTGTGCACAATTGCCTAGGGCAGGGATCATCAACTAGATTCAACCACGGGCCGATTATAATAATATTAGAACATAATTACAAATCATTTGTAGACTGCAAATTGTCCGCAAGAAGCCCAAACAGATATAATATTTGACTAAAACATAATCATTTCAAACCTTGCTTACATTTGTATACGATCACGTGTCTCTCTATTATGCGTGAGAATACTTGGGAACAGATTAAAACAATTTAAATAACTTGGAGCTGATTTCCTGGGGTTTTTACAGTCTTTCATGTCCAACAATAATAATAAAATAATAATAATTTGCTCTGAAAACTTGATGGGCCAAATTCATAGGCTTCAGAAACCGCCACATTGGCTTCAGAAACCGCCAGAGGTTTCTGTTTACCACAGAGAGAGTTCAAATCATGAAATACAAGTTAAATTTATGAATTCAATTCAAATTCATTATCCTAATACAAATTCAAATTTATGGAATTCAAATACAATTTCTGTTGCCACTGAAATCGCTCCATACTAGGGGTTGTTTCGACAGAGCCTCTCTCTCTCTCCCTCTTTCCCAGTGTATCTAGTGGGTGGTTTACCAGGCTGACTCTCTCTCTGCCCTCGCCTCTCTCACCCCCTCTTTTCCCCCTATCTCCATCTTTTCCACCTCTCTCCCCCTCTTCCTCCCCGTCCCTTCTCCCCCAGTGTAGTATGTTGTCGGCTGTGTACAGGGCCTGCCAGGCCAGCTGTTGAGGAAGGGAGGGCAGTATGGGAAGAAGTTGCTAATCTCCTGGTGATGTATCACCTCTAAGGACAGAGAGGAGCTGCTAATCCCTGACCGAGAGATGTGAAGGGTGTGAAAATCTCTCTATCTGTTATTTTCTCAAGTCTCTCTCACCCTCTCTGTTCTCCAGGCATCTTTCTTTTTCTCCTCTACTTTCTCTCTCTGCTTCCCTGTTTCTCTCTCCTTGTTCAACAGTCTCTCGCTATAGCCTTCTCTTAATCTTTCTGTCACACACACATTGACCCTCTATATTCCACTCTGTCTCACCTTTACTCTCACTCTTCCACCCCACCCACCATACCTCTCATATTTTCTATCTCTCTCTCTCTCTCTCTCTCTCTCGCACACGCATGCACTCTCACTCTACAACCTCTCAACCCCCCTTTCTCTGTGGATTGTGGTTTGGGATGCATGCAGCAGATATTTTGGCTGGACCCAGAGCCTCAGTGTAGCAATAGGCCAGTCCAGATGCAACAAACATGGACAAGATTTACTGGCCACCATGGCAGGGGCCTCAAAACAACATAAAAAACACAATGGATTGTGTCTGGAAGAGAGAGAGAGAGAGTCCAGTCAGCCTGACACCTCCAAACTAAACATTGAACACACCCACTGCCAGATGCACACTGAATACACACACACACACAAACACACACACTAAACTAAAGACCAGACAACCTCACACTGCCAGGTAGCCTGCAGACACGGGATTACAGATTCAGTAAACAAACGCTGTACACACACACACACATCCTGCCATAACATACGTTGTATATTGTAATCACACAACAACACACACACACACACACACCAAACAGACACACACACGGATCAGCCTGGTGTGGGTAAACTCAGACACGCACATACTGACATACTGTACAAACATTGTATAAACATACATGACACACCCATTCACATATACTGCCATACACCAACACATGCAAAGCACTACTCTCAAAGACTCATACCACTGTAACACTAGGGGGCATATTATATCCACTCTGTAAAGGTTTTGACACTCACTCAATGCATACTGTATACCTGTATTCCTTTAGAAATGTACCAGATTCTGTGTGGCTCAGATGGTAAGAGCATGGTGCTAGCACTGCTAGGGTTGGGAGTTTGATTCCCATCGGGACAACATAAAAATGTTTGCACTCACTGTACTGTGCGTCGCTTTGAATTAAAGGGCCTGCTAACTGGCATATTATTTTATTACTGTAAACTAATCCAGCAATATGCTTAAATTAATTACAGCATTGTGTGTAATCAATGAAAATGTGAAACATTTAGAAATCCTCAGGGATGTTTAAAGAAGACAGGGTAATTAACGATTACAAGAAGTGTAATTCAAGGCAATGTGTTTAGACAGCTTTAGAATAATTCATTAAACTTAATCAATTTAGCTTTTAATTAAACTTCATCTATTTATCTTTGTAATTTTGAGTTAGTAGGAGTAATCCGTCATTAGTGTATAAAGGTAATTATAAATTCCCATTAATGATCCTAATCATAGTTGTGATGCAGCCTACAAGGATGCAGCCTGTCTTGCAAAGCAGGGCAAGGGGCCTACTATTGTCACCCTTTATAAAGTGTCCCATAAAGTGTTCAATAGGGCTGCTCAAATTGTGAAGTAAAAAGTTGAGAATAGCTACATTGAGAATGACTGTATTGAATTGAACTGAACTGCACTTCTAGAACGCCACACAGGTTGCCACAGTCCCTCACCTGTGTGTGTCTGTCTGCGTGTGTGTGTTTGGAGCCAACCCGTCTGCAGCTGTGGAGACCACAGAGGGACTCTGGTAACAAAGAGCCTGCAGGACTAATGTTTACACACACTAAAACAAGTTCAAGACAGCTGCAGAGTGAAGCAGGGTAGACTGTGATAAAATAGTCTTCACTGTGGCTGTCTTTTAGTTACATGCAAATTACTGCACGAAATGACACAGGTCGATCAAAGAAATACCCCTTTGGAAATGGTCATGCATATTGTTGGTTTGACCTATTTGACACAGTTACTCTTTACCACCATCTACTGGAAACAAAGTACGTTGTTAGAATAACATATAACTGCCATTATTTGAAGCCATTATCCACCTATACTGATAAAGGTTTCAGAAAACCATACCCAGGCCTGCACTTGTCTGTGTGTCTCTTTACCATTAGTCTACAAAACGACGACACTATCTACTGTTGTCTCCTGTTAAAAAGCACAAGGGCCTGTGTATGCTTGAGTGTGTGTCTTTAAAGGATTTGCTGACGCACCTGTCTGCCTGTGTTTGTGCTGAGCTTAAAGGCTTTCCGTCCAAGGAACCCTCGAACCCTCCAAAGCCATTAATGGTGAAATGAGTTTGGGACAGACATTGTCAAATGGAGACTACGGTGTCCATATTAGGACAGCCTCAGTCTCGGCAGGACTTGTTGGAGAGAAAGAAGGCTGATTGTAGCCTACTTGATGTATCTGAAAGAGATTTATTTCCCCAAATTGTCATTTTGGAGGGTTGTTTTGGCCAAGTCATTTACCATAAATAAAAATGATCTGTCATGGCTATTATATCTGTTATGTCAGTATTATGACAGTGTTATGTAGGCTTTATGACAGAGCGTTCATGTAAAGTTTATTTCCGTTTATCAATACAATGAAGTGTTCAAAACCAAGTGTCGACGTGCAGCAGAAATGCCAAGAAATGCTCATTGATTTTTAACTATTCTAAATTAAGGATTGTTTTACTTCAAGAGAGAGGGCTGAACCTCTTTTGCTTTCCCTCAAGGAGTGATAAGAGACCAGAGTATTGTACTCTTTCACATGCTCTGTTGGGAGATTCTCACACCTTGATATGCATCAAGCAGCTGAGGGGCAGACAGTACAGTGAGTTGACCCCAGCACGTGAAGCCAAGAGGTGATGACCAATGGTGACCTTTGGTTTCTGGCACTGGACAAATCCAATAAGTCCAGCCATGTAAACATGGCATTGACAATGTGCTCCGCAATTTCCTGGTTGCTAAAATTCTAATAGTTGGCCAAATCCTTTTCAGTTTATGTGACAAAACAAGCAATGTATAGTGTAGAGAATTATTGTACCATCTAAACCGCTGTTACATATATTTTCAATAACCAAAAATATTATATTTTCAGCTTGTTTGAAGCTGGCGTAAAAAAACGAAAGTAAAAGACGCACAAACGAAACTTAAGAACGGGAAGCATAGAAATAGCGCACATAGAACATATCTACCGCTTCTTATGCTTTCAATGAGAATAACAGATTTATAACAACACATTTGTATGTGAATTTGGTTGGGTCGCCCAAAAAGTTACATATTGGAGCTTTAAACTCGTCCATGGTGTCAACAGGTGTCATGCCGTCTCTTGCATGGAGTACATTCATAAAAAAATAGGGAAGCCACTAACGCCACTGTCAAAGTTTAGGACGATAGGCATAAAGGTAAGAAATGCCTATTTGGAATAAATCGGGTATGGCTTCCTGTTGCTAGGTCAAATACATTGGCCTACTTTGTAACATACTGCTTTGTGTGTCAATAATCCTGTTGAACAATTGTTTCCAACTTGTGTTATTGATATAACCCTCCCGAGTACCTGTATCCACTCTATCAAGTACTCCTTTATCAAAACATAAATAAATAAAAAGTCCTTGAAGAAAATACAACAACAATTAATCATTTACACTCAGTTGACACCAAAAACAAGTTTTAAAAATGTAGATGCAGAATCCACACGCTGAGTGAAAAATAGACTCATTAACAATTACAGGTATGTAAAAAATCCCCACCACTGATTTGTCTCTCCAAGTAGCCCCTGGAATGGCCTTCAGTACCCCTCAGGGTCCCCAGACCACAGTTTGAGCAACACTGACATTGAAAAAGACTTGTGAAGAGCTCCCATTCAAAACATGGCCTCGAAGAGCAATCTTAAGAAAGAGCAGGAAATTAGTGGCAACAAGTCAGTCAACTCAATTTTCCCCAGAAAGTACATCAGAGTCTAAGTATAATCTACTATCATGTCCACTCACAGTTCAATTGAGTTCAATTCGATCCAGGTAGCCACATTTTGAACTTTTGCTAAATGTCCGGTGATGCGGTCAGATCTCTAATCTCATTTGGGGAATAACAGTAATTACATTTGGCTGAGTCACTTCCGTATTTATTTAGGTACATTTGCCCAGCCTTGCACACCCTCTGACTAACCACTCATTTGTAAGGGTGTTTTAAATGCCATATACGGTACAGGCCTAATTGCGCTGTTATCTGACATTTGAATAGAAATAATGAGCGGTTCATGCTGGCTCTCTGTTTAACTCAAAGCTGATATTGACCTTGCATTGAAAGACTCCCAACCATTTGAGAAAGGCCCCTATTCAGAACAAAAATTATGAGTGCGGCTATTGTACAGCAAAAGAGGGGGATTGAATTTATCCTTTTATTAAAATTCCCCTCATGAATGACAGGAGGCTTAGGGATATGAACAAAATGATATTAAACATCCCGTAATATAATATCTTATTAGTACCTCGCCTTTGGGCTTTGGCTTTCATTACTTTGTGGTGTTCATAGAAAGCCAGTACATTAACATTTTCAGTACAGTCATTTGAATTAAGAGTTTGTATAACAATTAATTACAAGGTCAATTGTAGTAAGCTCAGTGAGTGGTACTCGTGAATTCAGCATAAAAGCACAATGGACTCAAATCTGGATAAATCGCTCCAAGATTAATTAGCTCTATTCAAATCCATTGTAGGTACTGTCATTAGTATTGTTCCCACTCTGTACACATTGCACAAAGTAAGTCCACTTCGACATGCCACTTCTCTGATCACTACAAAACCTTCAATATGATCCCATTTTCTGTGGTCACTAAACCCACCTTAGTCACATTTATTGCACCACATTACTAATTTAACTCAAAGTCCATGCACCATACTAACAAACAACTTTTAAAAATCACAAAATGGTGGAGAACATGAAAAAGGAAAGCACTGTCAATATTTGTCGCTTGAGCCTCACCTCCACTTTGCCTGACACTCTCACCAACTATTCTGTTGGAATTCCTTGTACTTAAGCAGACTAAATAAATGGATAAATAATTTCAACACCAACGTGTGTCATTCCACATTCTACTTTACATACCTAGAGGCCCATATTTAAAAAAAAGAAAACTTTATTTCACACAATTCAGAGCCAAACAGTGCCCAACAGTAAAATGTTCTGTAGCTAAAGCTCTTGGACAAGAAAATACACATTTTTGTGGTAAAGATGTGATATAGGCCTAATAACTATAACCCCCCCCCAAAAAAATATTAGTCACCTAAACTTCAAGGTCCTGTAAATGTTTGATGTAGACTGAGCTTCTCTGTACAAAATAATAGGATACAAAGTGAAAATAGTTATTTACCTTGTTACTAAGTTTTTCCCCTCTTGAATCTTTAAAAGTCCAAACACCAAATGATGAGAAAGGTTTCCACACACTGTGGAAGCCTTTTTGGTTTTGAGGCAGTGTGCACAGCTACAGCGACATACAGGCGTGTAACAGGTGCAGCTCAGAGAGCGAAAGAAGGAGAGGGGCGGGATCATGAGTCACTGCAGGTAGTCATAAAACTCAGTAACACTTTATTTCGATAGTCTATCTGTAGATTATTAATTTAATAATCACTCCTGTTTGTAAATAAATAAATACAATATTTCTAAATACTACACCAGACAGGATAATTTAGCCAAAGAGGATTTAAAATAGCTGTGAATTGTTTTTAATCACAAGTGCAGCGCATAGGCTATAGCCTGCAAATTGGGCAGTGTGTGTAATATCTAACAGCTGATTGTGGAGGTGCGGCTGTCAGTGAACAGCAGCTAAAATTGGCCTTATATTTCAAAATACAATCATGGAAAAACACTGTTTGGAAATCAAATGGTTACTGCTGAAAAGAGAAGACTCTAATCTGTCTGTATTTAGGCTACCTAAATAATTTCTCAGTTTATAATATTGAGCGACCAGCAGAGCACATCCATCACAAGTGAGTGCACATATTCCCAGAATCCCAGCCATCACTATCTTTATCATTAGGAGAGACTGTGCCTCTGGAAAGTTGTTTTAAAGACTATAACTTCCTCAACCAGGCAAGATGGACGTCATATTGTACAATCTGTCTGTCTCCCCTCTTTTCGTAGGCCTAGGCGCATTCAAGACGAGGATGTTCTTATTGATCTCAGTTTGTCAGTGTCAGAGTAGCCTGTCATTTCTGTCATTTCTATGCTATTAAAAAAGATTGTGCTAAGTCTAAAATGATGTAGTTTTGCATGAAATACATTTATAAAAAGGCCAACATCTTCCTGAAAACCTAATAAAATAATTGACCACTGGGACTGAACCCCAAATGTGCACTCTGTTCAGAATGGTATTTTTTTGCAAACAGTCCTGAGTTAAATTAACTTCTTAGGCTGCAGTGACCTACTGAATCTAGGCCTAGAACTATAAAAACTATTTAAAAAACTATTAAAATTATTGGCACCCATCTTTTTAATACCTTTCAATAACTCACCTTGTAAGGATAACGGCACTGAGCCTATTTCGAAAATGTTTTATGAGATTGGAGAACACATTGGGATGGCTCTTAGAACATTCCATACAGAATCTTTCCAGATCCTTGATATCCTTCGTCTGCGCTTACGGACTTTATTTTGTGGTCAATAAACCATTTCCTAGTGGATTTTGCTGTGTGCTTGGGGTTATTGTCTTGCTGGAGAATCAACTTGCGGCCAAGTTTCAGCCTCCTGGCAAAGATGTCCTGGTACTGGGTAATATTCATGATACCCTGATCTTTTTGAGATTGTATTTAATTACTTGTTATTAAACAAAATCTCTTTCTCTGAGCAATTGTACAAGTATGAAATAATATAATATCCACAATTTATTGAGCAAACAATATAGATCAGTATTTGTATTATTTATTTTAGTATTTTTATGCTCATCTTTATCAAGGCTGCCAACAATTATGGACATGACTGTATACAGTGCCTTGCAAAGGTTTTTATCCCCCTTGGCGTTTTTCCTATTTTGTTGCATTATAACCTGTAATTTAAATGGATTTTTATTTGGATTTCATGTAATGGACATACACAAAATAGTCCAAATTGGTGAAGTGAAATGAAAAAAATAACTTGTTTCAAAAAATTCTAAAAAATAAATAACGGAAAAGTGGTGCGTGCATATGTATTCACACCCTTTGCTATGAAGCCCCTAAATAAGATCTGGTGCAACCAATTACCTTCAGAAGTCACATAATTAGTTAAATAAAGTCCACCTGTGTGCAATCTAAGTGTCAAATGATCTGTCACATGATCTCAGTATATATACACCTGTTCTGAAAGGCCCCAGAGTCTGCAACACCACTAAGCAAAGGACACCACCAAGCAAGTGGCACCATGAAGACCAAGGAGCTCTACAAACAGGTCAGGGACAAAGTTGTGGAGAAGTACAGATCATGGTTGGGTTATAAAAAAATATCAGAAACTTTGAACGTCATACGGAGCACCATTAAATCCATTATTTAAAAATTGAAAGAATATGGCACCACAACAAACCTGCCAAGATAGGAGGGCAGTCATCAGAGAGGCAACAAAGACACAAAAGATAGCCCTGAAGGAGCTGCAAAGCTCCACAGTGGAGATTGGAGTATCTGTCCATAGGACCACTTTAAGCCGTACACTCCACAGAGCTGGGCTTTATGGAAAAGTGGCCAGAAAAGCCATTGCTTAAAGAAATAAAATAAGCAAACACGTTTGGTGTTCGCCAAAAGCCATGTGTGAGACTCCCCAAACATATTGAAGAAGGTACTCTGGTCAGATGAGACTAAAATTGAGCTATTTGGCCATCAAGGAAAACGCAATGTCTGACGCAAACCCAACACCTCTCATCACCCCGAGAACACCATCCCCACAGTGAATTATGGTGGTGGCATCATCATGCTGTGGGGATGTTTTTCATCGGCAGGTACTGGGAAAATGGTCAGAATTGAAGGAATGATGGATGGCGCTAAATACAGGGAAATTCTTGAGGGAAACCTGTTTCAGTCTTCCAGAGATTTGAGACTGGGACGGAGGTTCACCTTCCAGCAGGACAATGACCCTAATTATACTGCTAAAGCAACACTCGATTGGTTTAAGGGGAAACATTTAAATGTCTTGAAATGGCCTAGTCAAAGCCCAGACCTCAATCCAGTTGAGAATCTGTGGTATGACTTAAAGATTGCTGTACACCAGCGGAACCCATCCAACTTGAAGGAAATGGAGCAGTTTTGCGTTAATGAATGGGTTAAAATCCCAGTGGCTAGATGTGCCAAGCTTATAGAGACATACCCCAAGAGACTTGTAGCTGTAATTGCTGCAAAAAGTGGCTCTACAAAGTATTGACTTTGGGGGGGGGGGGGGGGGGGTGAATAGGTATGCACGCTCAAGTTTTCTGTTTTTTTTGTCTTATTTCTTGTTTGTTTCACAAGAAAAACATTTTTGCATCTTCAAAGTTGTAGGCATGTTGTGTAAATCATATGATACAAACCCCCCAAAAATCAATTTTAATTCCAGGTTGTAAGGCAATAAAATAGGAAAAATGCCAATGGGGGTTAATACTTTCGCAAGCAACTGTATGTACAAAACAGACTGTTCAATCAATTAAACAAAGCATACAATTGAACATGATACTGTGCTCTGTGCTCTGTGCTCAAAAACCTACCTTATTTCTACCAGTGTGTCTCTGCCCATCTTAATCTTTTCTTTTTATTGGCCAGTCTGAGATATGGCTTTTTCTTTGCAACTCTGCCTAGAAGGTCAGCATCCCGGAGTCGCCTCTTTTACACCATTAACAATGTCTACACTGTATTTCTGACCAATTTGATGTTATTTTAATGGACAAAAAAAAAATAATCTTTCGAAAATAAGGACATTTCTAGGTGACCCCAAACTTTTGAACGGTAGTGTATACTGAAATCATGTGGCAGATCATGTGACACTTAGATTGCACACAGATGGACTTTATTTAACTTATTTTGTGACTTCTGAAGGTAATTGGTTGCACCAGATCTTATTTAGAGGCTTCATAGCAAAGGGGGTGAATACAGTGGGGAGAACAAGTATTTGATACACTGCCGATTTTGCAGGTTTTCCTACTTACAAAGCATGTAGAGGTCTGTAATTTTTATCATAGGTACACTTCAACTGTGAGAGACGGAATCTAAAACAAAAATCCAGAAAATCACATTGTATGATTTTAAAGTAATTAATTAGCATTTTCTTGCATGACATAAGTATTTGATCACCTACCAACCAGTAAGAATCCCGGCTCTCACAGACCTGTTAGTTTTTCTTTAAGTAGCCCTCCTGTTCTCCACTCATTACCTGTATTAACTGCACCTGTTTGAACTCGTTACCTGTATAAAAGACACCTGTCCACACACTCAATCAAACAGACTCCAACCTCTCCACAATGGCCAAGACAAGAGAGCTGTGTAAGGACATCAGGGATAAAATTGTAGATCTGCACAAGGCTGGGATGGGCTACAGGACAATAGGCAAGCAGCTGGTGAGAAGGCAACAACTGTTGGCGCAATTATTAGAAAATGGAAGAAGTTCAAGATGACAGTCAATCACCCTCGGTCTGGGGCTCCATGCAAGATCTCACCTCGTGGGGCATCAATGATCATGAGGAAGGTGAGGGATCAGCCCAGAACTACACGGCAGGACCTGGTCAATGACCTGAAGAGAGCTGGGACCACAGTCTCGAAGAAAACAATTAGTAACAAACTACGCCGTCATGGATTAAAATCCTGCAGCGCACGCAAGGTCCCCCTGCTCAAGCCAGCGCATGTCCAGGCCCGTCTGAAGTTTGCCAATGACCATCTGGATGATCCAGAGGAGGAATGGGAGAAGGCCATGTGGTCTGATGAGACAAAAATAGAGCTTTTTGGTCTAAACTCCACTCGCCGTATTTGGAGGAAGAAGAAGGATGAGTACAACCCCAAGAACACCATCCCAACCGTGAAGCATGGAGGTGGAAACATCATTCTTTGGGGATGCTTTTCTGCAAAGGGGACAGGACGACTGCACCGTATTGAGGGGAGGATGGATGGGGCCATGTATCACGAGATCTTGGCCAACAACCTCCTTCCCTCAGTAAGAGCATTGAAGATGGGTCGTGGCTGGGTCTTCCAGCATGACAATGACCCGAAACACACAGCCAGGGCAACTAAGGAGTGGCTCCGTAAGAAGCATCTCAAGGTCCTGGAGTGGCCTAGCCAGTCTCCAGACCTGAACCCAATAGAAAATCTTTGGAGGGAGCTGAAAGTCCGTATTGCCCAGCGACAGCCCCGAAACCTGAAGGATCTGGTGAAGGTCTGTATGGAGGAGTGGGCCAAAATCCCTGCTGCAGTGTGTGCAAACCTGGTCAAGACCTACAGGAAACGTATGATCTCTGTAATTGCAAACAATGGTTTCTGTACCAAATATGAAGTTCTGCTTTTCTGATGGATCAAATACTTATGTCATGCAATAAAATGCAAATTAATTACTTAAAAATCATACAATGTGATTTTCTGGATTTTTGTTTTAGATTCCGTCTCTCACAGTTGAAGTGTACCTATGATAAAAATTACAGACCTCTACATGCTTTGTAAGTAGGAAAACCTGCAAAATCGGCAGTGTATCAAATACTTGTTCTCCCCACTGTACATATGCACGCACCACTTTTCCATTATTTATTTTTTAGAATTTTTTGAAACAAGTTATTTTTTTCATTTCACTTCACCAATTTGGACAATTTTTTGTATGTGCATTACATGAAATCCAAATAAAAATCCATTTAAATTACAGGTTGTAATGCAACAAAACAGAAAAAACGCCAAGGGGGATGAATACTTTTGCAAGGCACTGTATATACATATAGTTTTTTAAATACATTTTGTTTTATTACTTTCCAACTAGTTAACAACAACGCTTAGGCCTCTACTTCCAGCTTATACATACTATATACGTTTTATGGACACAGTCAATTTTACAATAATTCTATTTTGTTTGTTTTTACTCCTGAACCTCCTCATCCTCTCCGATTATTTTCACGATGTCCATCCGGTTTGCTTCTATATGCCATATCTTTCAAACTGTGCTCTTTCACAAAAGCTCTCAACCTATAACCTATATACTTATTATGGACACAGTATGTTTTACATTAATTACAGTGGGGAAAAAATGTATTTAGTCAGCCACCAATTGTGCAAGTTCTCCCACTTAAAAAGATGAGAGAGGCCTGTAATTTTCATCATAGGTACACATCAACTATGACAGACAAAATGAGAATTTTTTTCTCCAGAAAATCACAATGTAGGATTTTTTATGAATTTATTCGCAAATTATGGTGGAAAATAAGTATTTGGTCAATAACAAAAGTTTCTCAATACTTTGTTATATACCATTTGTGTCACGATCGTCTTCAAAAGGAGCAGACCAATACGCAGCGTGTTGAGCGAACATGATGACTTTATTATACTAAAGTGCAAAAACCAAAACAATAAACGATTCGTGAAGTCCACAGTTACAATGACCGTAAAGGAACAAAAACCCACAACACTAAGGTGAACACTGACAGTTTAAATATGGCTCCCAATCAGAGATAACGAGCCGACAGCTGACACTCGTTACCACTGATTGGGAGTCACACGACCAAACAATGAAACACAACCAAATACAACACAACCAAATGAACACACCCTTGCTCAAAATACACAGTCCCGGAGCCAGAGCGTGACAGTACCCCCCCCTAAAGGCGCGGACTCCGACCGCGCCTACACCCCAAATAGGGAAGGGCTGGGTGGGTATTGCTCCTCGGAGGCGGCTCCGGCTCCGGGCTTGACCACCACCCTACTACAATCCCCCCGTAGTGCCCCCAGTCCGATCTGACCCAGTTAGCTGGATCAGGACTGCCGACGCGCACCCCTGGCTTGGCGCGTGAGGCAGGAATGGACCGGACCTGGCAGACGATACGCACCCTTTGCATGGTGCGTGGAGCCGGAACAGGCCTCACCAGGCTGAAGACTCGCATCCCTGGCTTGGTGCGATTAGCAGGAATGGGCTGAATCCGGCTGACGACTCGCACCCTTGGCTTGGTGCGAGTAGCAGGAATGGGCTGAATCCGGCTGACGACTCGCACCCTTGGCTTGGTGCGAGTAGCAGGAATGGGCTGAATCCGGCTGACGACTCGCACCCTTGGCTTGGTGCGAGTAGCAGGAATGGGCTGAATCCGGCTGACGACTCGCACCCTTGGCTTGTTGCGAGTAGCAGGAATGAGCTGAATCCGGCTGACGACTCGCACCCTTGACTTGGTACAAGTGGCAGGAATGGGCCGGACTGGGCTGGCGACGTGCACCACCGACCTGGTGCGGAGAGCAGGAACGGGCAGAGCCGGGCTGACGAGACGCACCACAGGCTTGATGCGGAGAGCAGGCACGGGCCGTGCCGGACTGACGACGCACACCACTGGCTTGGTGCGGGAAGCTTGGATGGGCCGGACTGTACTGGGGACACACACCACTGGTCCTACACCGGGATCTGGAACGGGCCGGACCGGACTGGCAACACACGCCAGTACCTCTCGCCGTGCCTCTACTTCCTCCATCCCCTCTTCGACCAGTGGCCCCCGTAACCCGGCGGCCTTCTCCGGCAACCCACTGGGCCGCTCTATCGCGGCCTCCTGCTGGTCCGACGTCGTGAGCCCCCCCCTAAAAATTTTCGGGGCGTCTCTCCTACCCGTGGACCAGGTCTCCATGTCCCTCGCCAGCCTCTCGCCCTTCTGCCATAATGTCAAGCCCTTCTCTTCCTCACTCGGCTTGACCCAGTCCAGGAGGCGAAGGAGATCTGTGAGGGATCTCCCTGGCGATGGCTCCTGGACACGCTGCTTGGTCCCATCTTGGTGGGTTTTTCTGTCACGATCGTCTTCAAAAGGAGCAGACCAATACGCAGCATGTTGAGCGAACATGATGACTTTATTATACTAAAGTGCAAAAACCAAAACAATAAACGATTCGTGAAGTCCACAGTTACAATGACCGTAAAGGAACAAAAACCCACAACACTAAGGTGAACACTGACAGTTTAAATATGGCTCCCAATCAGAGATAACGAGCCGACAGCTGACACTCGTTACCACTGATTGGGAGTCACACGACCAAACAATGAAACACAACCAAATACAACACAACCAAATGAACACACCCTGGCTCAAAATACACAGTCCCGGAGCCAGAGCGTGACAAATGTGTTGGCAATGACACAGGTCAAACCTTTTCTGTAAGTCTTCACAAGGTTTTCACACACTGTTGCTGGTATTTTGGCCCATTCCTCCATGCAGATCTCCTCTAGAGCAGTGATGTTTTGGGGCTGTCGCTGGGCAACACAGACTTTCAACTCCCTCCAAAGATTTTCTATGGGGTTGAGATCTGGAGACTTTCTAGGCCACTCCAGGACCTTGAAATGCTTCTTACGAAGCAACTCCTTCGTTGCCCGGGCGGTGTGTTTGGGATCATTGTCATGCTGAAAGACCCAGCCACGTTTCATCTTCAATGCCCTTGCTGATGGAAGGAGGTTTTCACTCAAAATCTCACGATACATGGCCCCATTCATTCTTTCCTTTACACGGATCAGTCGTCCTGGTCCCTTTGCAGAAAAACAGCCCCAAAGCATGATGTTTCCACCCCCATGCTTCACAGTAGGTATGGTGTTCTTTGGATGCAACTCAGCATTCTTTGTCCTCCAAACACGACGAGTTGAGTTTTTACCAAAAAGTTCTATTTTGGTTTCATCTGACCATATGACATTCTCCCAATCCTCTTCTGGATCATCCAAATGCACTCTAGCAAACTTCAGACGGGGGCCTGGACATGTACTGGCTTAAGCAGGGGGACACGTCTGGCACTGCAGGATTTGAGTCCCTGGCGGCGTAGTGTGTTACTGATGGTAGGCTTTGTTACTTTGGTCCCAGCTCTCTGCAGGTCATTCACTAGGTTCCCCTGTGTGGTTCTGGAATTTTTGCTCACCGTTCTTGTGATCATTTTGACCCCACGGGGTGAGATCTTGCGTGGAGCCCCAGATCGAGGGAGATTATCAGTGGTCTTGTATGTCTTCCATTTCTTAATAATTGCTCCCACAGTTGATTTCTTCAAACCAAGCTGCTTACCTATTGCAGATTCAGTCTTCCCAGCCTGGTGCAGGTCTACAATTTTGTTTCTGGTGTCCTTTGACAGCTCTTTGGTCTTGGCCATAGTGGAGTTTGGAGTGTGACTGTTTGAGGTTGTGGACAGGTGTCTTTTATACTGATAACAAGTTCAAACAGGTGCCATTAATACAGGTAACGAGTGGAGGACAGAGGAGCCCTTTAAAGAAGAAATTACAGGTCTGTGAGAGCCAGAAATCTTGCTTGTTTTTAGGTGACCAAATACTTATTTTCCACCATAATTTGCAAATAAATTCATTAAAAATCCTACAATGTGATTTTCTGGAGAAAAAAAATCTCAATTTCTCTGTCATAGTTGACGTGTACCTATGATGAAAATTACAGGCGTCTCTCATCTTTTTAAGTGGGAGAACTTGCACAATTGGTGGCTGACTAAATACTTTTTTTCCCCACTGTATTTTGTTGTTATTAGTTATTAGTCCCAACCTTCAGCTCCATTCAACCCCTCCCATCTATCTCTTCACACCATCCATATTGGATTTCTATTTGCCATATCTTTTTCAACTGTATTGTGATGTTTCACAAAAGTTCTGAACCCTTCTATTCTCATTGTTTCTACAGATTATAAATTGAAAATAAACATTTTTGCTAAAAGTATTATTATATTATTGATCAATTGACTATGCCTTTTCAGCTCACCCAGTAGTGCTATCTGCAGGGTTAGCTCCAGGTAAATATTGCAATCCTTCAGCCATTATTGGACCTGTGACCAAAAACAAGCTACAAATGGACAGAACCAAAACAAATGATCTAATGATTCTGTCTATTCACAGCAAAATCTGCAGAGCTGGGAAGATTGTATCCCCCATATAAATAACATTCTATTGGTAGCAAGAATTTTGTATAATATTTTGAATCCGGCGTTGTTTTGCATATTAGTTCATAAACCATTTGCCATGGAATCGGTACGTCACAAATCTCTTCCCAACTATTTTGCAATCTATATGGGATGGCTGTCAATCCTTTGGTCCTTAAAGGAAACTGGGATACTTTTTTATTTATCACAATTTTCTTTAAACAATGATGGTCTTTAATGCAGGGCCGACAGAAATGTTCCTTACTTTTTCCACTTCCACTTTCCTCTTCCATTTTTGCAGTAATGCTGCAATTATTTGGTTGTAATTTTGGGTAGAGCAGACATTTCCATATCTTTTTGTTAGCTGCATGTGCGACATAACTCCACCAGTCCTACCTATGATATCATTTACGAAGATTATGCCTTTTTAAAAAGAAATATAAAAATATCCTTAACATAGAGTTGATCAGGCTGTTGATTGTGGCCTGTGGAACGTTGTCCCACTCCTCTTCAATTGCTGTGCGAAGTTGCTGGATATTTGTGGGAACTGGAACACATTGTCGTACACGTTGATCCAGAGCATCCCAAACATCCCATCTGCCCGGTACAGTTGAAATCAGGATTCATCCGTGAAGAGCACACTTCTCCAGCATGCCAGTGGCTATCAAAGGTGAGCATTTTCCTACTGAAGTCGGTTACGATGCTGAACTGCAGTAAGGTCAAGACCCTGGTGAGGATGACGAGCACGCAGATGAGCTTCCCTGTGACGGTTTCTGACAGTTGTGTAGAAATTCTTCGGTTGTGCAAACCCACAGTTTCATCAGCTGTCCGGTTTGCTGGTCTCAGACGATCCCGCAGGTGAAGAAGCCGGATGTGGAGGTCCTGGGCTGGCGTGGTTACATGTGGTTTGCGGTTGTGAGGCCGGTTGGACGTACTGCCAAATTCTCTAAAGCGACGTTGGAGGCGGCTTATGGTAGAGAAATTAACATTACATTATCTGGCAACAGCTCTGGTGGACATTCCTGCAGTCAGCATGCCAATTGCACGCTCCCTCACAACTGGCATTGTGTTGTGTGACAAAACTGCACATTTTAGAGTAGCCTTTTATTGTCCGCAGCACAAGGTGCACCTGTGTAAAGATCATGCCATTTAATCAGCTTCTTGATATGCCACACCTGTCAGGTGTGCACAACATTTGAGAGAAATACGCTTTTTGTGCGTATGGAACATTTCTGGAATCATTCATTTCAGCTCATGAAACATGGAACCAACACTTTACATGTTGCCTTTATATTTTTGTTCAGTATATGTACCCTACTGTATGTAGAAGCTCCGGGATACGTTTCCTCTAAGTACAGATCTAGAATCGGCTTTCCCTCCCCCAAACCTAACCATTAGTGGGTAAAATGCAAAACTGACACAGGATCAGCGTCTAGGGGCAACTTCCCCCTACTCCTATGTAGAATTTCTCTACGTCTTAGCCACACATGTGGTGGTCAGTGGGAGATTATGTTATGTAGGCCAGTTAAACCTGTTCTAATCCCTGTTGTTTAAAGCGTTCATTACTGGTAGATGTTCAGAGAGGGGCCAAACCACACATGGCATCCCTTCACCACAGTCAGTGCCTCAGCTGGGGTGCCAGCCAGCCCCGGAGCTGGGCCGAAGCCAGTTAGCTTCATAGCTAACGCAGGTTGCTATGCTAATTATGCTAATCGCTATGCTAATCACTCTGAGCTAGGCTACCTGTACACACTAAGCTAATTTTAACTAGACACTATACAATGATAGAAGATAGGATATGGGTAGATCACTCTCCATTTCCCCTGAAAAATGGAGGTGGGTCTTCGCTCAGGCATATTTTTACACCCTACTTTGTGCGTAAAATTATTCCATGACAGATATTTCCAAACAACATTATGGACAGGATGAAGTAACAGAATGATGAACAATGTTATAACCATCAACACCCACGTTTATGGCTAAAGACCTGGGTCTCATTTCCCAGTTGCGATGTGACTTAAGCATTACGATGATCGTACCATCGTTATTTACGAGCCAACTTTTGTGTTTGCCAAACAAGTACGTAGAAAGAACTTTTGCTAAGTGCATCGTTAGACCATGTGTCGATACTGATGGGATCGAAAGAAAACTAGCACTGCTCTCGGATCAGCTTTCTCCATTCAAATCTTACCATAACATTATAATTATTCCACAATACTAACGACGGATCAGCTCCTAGAGATATATTACCATGCATAGGCGCAAGAGCAATGAGGCAAACGGAGCAGCTGCATCCCCACTTTTGAAATAGTAAACATATGCTTTTGCACCCCGACTTTTGCACGAGAAAAGTATCATGACCCATTGGGTAATTTGACATTTTCAATAATTAGTCATGTTTTGTGCAAGGCTGTATTAAAATAGATATGTCCATTTTTTATATATTATATAAAAATTAACTGATTGCATTTTGCACCCCCTCCCCCCATTGCATCAAGATGAATAGTTTCGCCCACTGCAAGGTTTTCCTTCCCTCCCGCACGCCAGTTTTTGTTCAGTGCAGTTACAAAAGCACTAGTTGATACTGATGGGGAAATGAAGCTTCCTGAAGCATTGAGCATTACTAGCCAATTGTGTCGAAAATAGGTTCATTACTCGAGGCTTTGATCAAGACGTTGTGCACTAGTAGCACCTGCTGGTCAAAATCATTTAGAACAGCCAAATTATTATAGATGACGTCGCACACGCCATAGTGCGTGCACAGGTTAGCCTTTTTGTCTTCTACCAAACCAATCAGGTGGTTATTCGACAAAACGAAGCTTCGGACGTCATTGATCACATGCTTCTGATAAAGTGATACAAGCATCAGCACACTGCTTCGAAGTTAACTGCTTAGCGATTTCGACGCATGCCTCGGAGCTCCGGTATCAAACGTAATATCACTACTAGTTGCAAAACTGGTGTTTAAAATGAAAAGGCATCTGCAAAATAAATGTTTTATCTATTTTGTTGTGCTCTTACATTTGTATCGTTGTTTCATGTCCGATGCACTCAGGGTGTTGTTACATATCATTTGAGCTGCCTGCACCACGAGCAAATCTGTCATTTCACTTTGCCTGTAAGAACCATGATGAGCACTGGTATGCGACAGCATGCCTATTATTACATGATTACATCTGTTAAATGCTTTTTCTCTCCAAGCTGTTTACAGCCATTTAACAAAGTTTACTGAAACATTGAGCATTTCCAGCCAATTGTGTCGAAAATAGGTTCATTACTCGAGGCTTTGATCAACACGTTGTGCACTAGTAGCACCTGCTGGTCAAAATAATTTAGAACAGCCAAATTATTATAGATGACGTCGCACACGCCGTAGTGCGTGCACAGGTTAGCCTTTTTTGTCTTCTACCAAACCAATCAGGTGGTTGTTTTCATTCATCACTACGGACCCGGGTTCGATCCCGGGCTGTATCACAACCGGCCGTGATCGGGAGTCCCATAGGGCGGAGCACAATTGGCCCAGCGTCATCCTGGTTAGGGGACGGTTTGGCTGGGGGGACTTTACTTGGCTCATCGCGCTCTAGCGACTCCTTGTGGCAATGTAGGCTGACCTCGGTCGTCAGGTGAACGGTGTTTCCTCTGACACATTGATGCGGCTGGCTTCCGGGTTAAGCAGGCGGGTTTTAAGAAGCACGGTTTGGCGGGTCATGTTTCGGAGGACGCATGACTCGACCTTTGCCTCCCGAGCCCTTTGGGGAGTTGCAGCGATGAGACAAGATCGAAATTGGGGAGAAAAAGGGGGTTCAAAATTATTTGGTGGAATGTGCTTAGAATTTTTTTATTTTATTTTGTGAGCATCTTGTCTGCCAAATTAACAAAACAAGGCACTGTTCTGCAACCTCTGGTCTCTTGGCCCTCCCTACCTCATGGGAGTGCAGCTCCTGCTCAACCCAGTCAAAGCTCCTCTGTCCTGGCACCCCAATGGTGGAACAAGCTTCCCCCTAACATCAGGACAGTGGAGGCCCTGCCCATCTTTTGAAAATGTCTGAAACCTTACACTCCCTCCCCCCCCAAAATCACTTCTCTTTACCCACTAGCACTGACTTTGCTGATAAAAACTTTGTTAAAGGAAAATGTACATGATAAGATTGTGAGGTGTTATTGTCTCACCTAGATGAATGCATTCATAAGTCATTTTGGATAAGAGCGTCTGCTAAATGTAAGGCTATGCCATTGCACAGCCATAGGTGTAAGGGATCGGGGGTTGGCTGGGTCTAGACAGAGTCTGACACTTCCCCGATCTACAGAGAGGGGGAGTCATCAGACTCGATCTGGTTCACCTGAGTTCTGAGCACACCTGTCCGTAATTAGGGTAGGATATAAGGTGTGCTCAGAGGTTCAGTCGGTGCGAGGTATTGTTCCTTTGTGACTTGCTAAGCGTTTTGTTCCGAGAGAGAGAGAGAGTTTGTTGTTTTTGATTACCCGTGTATCCGACCTGTGCCTTGTTGTTTGACTCCCCGAATTGCTTAATCCTCTACTTGTCTACCCCAGTGATTACCGTTCTCTGATCCTGTGCCTGTGACCTCGACTACGACTAAGCCCGCTCCTTTGGTACCTCTGCCTGTCTATGCCTGGCCCGGTTTTGACCACAGCCCGCCCGACCACGATTAAGCTATTCCCTTGTCTGTACTCTAATAAAGCATCGCTATTCTGCGATTGGATCTTACCACTCTGTCCGAGTATTCATTACAGAATACCTCGCCCTTACCATGGATCCAGCGGAATTACAGAGGTGATGGGAGATACAGGAGAAACGCATGGATGAACTCCTACAGCTACTCAACGCTGGTGCCGCGGAAGGCACCACCCCGAGTACGGTCAGTCCTCGTCATGCACCTCCGATTTCTATACCGACAAGGTACGACGGGGAACCTGGCAAATGTCAGGGGTTTCTACTCCAGATGTCCCTGTATATGTCGTATAATCGTACTGTTTTCCGATGACCGTAGCAGGGTGGATTTCATGATTTCTTTGCTAACGGGAAGAGCACTGGATTGGGCTACTGCGCTTTGGGCAGCTGAGGTCCCCGAGTTGAATGCGGAAGTTCAGTTCAAGAGACTGTTTCAAGAGGTGTTCGACCACCCAGTATCTGGGCGTAGTGTGGGAGACCAACTATGCGAACTTCAGCAGGGCCGTCGCACAGTAGCCGACTACGCTTTAGAGTTCCGTACTATAGCAGCCGGTAGCGGATGGAGCGAAACTGCTTTGCTCACAGTTTTCCGAAGAGGGCTGCGCAAAGACGTACACACTGAGTTGGCTTGTCGAGGAGATATCACTGCGCTACATGAGTTTATCAAGATAGCCATCTCTATTGATAATCTTATAGTGCAACACAAGGCATCCACAGTCCGGGAGCCCTCGATCACTGGTCCTATGCAATCGACAGAGCGGAGGAGAGAATCTGAGGAGGAACCTATGCAACTGGGACGGTCACCTCTACAAGGTTCGGTGAGACAACAACGTCGGCAAGACGGACTATGCCTGTATGGTGGTCAGGCGGGTCATTTCGTTCGTCCATGTCCGGTACGACCTAACCGTACCCCAGGATATCGCCTCGGAACTGCCAAACCAGTGAGTGAGACTCCAGTGTTGAACATTACATCTAAACAAATGTATGTGCCTGTTACCTTATCTGTCGGAGAGAAAGTGCGCAGGTTGGAGGGACTTATTGATTCCGGAGCGGCTGCCAGCTTTCTGGATATGGGTCTTGCTGAGGAGTTGGGAGTTCAACTTATCCCAATTCAACCTCCCCTGAGAGTCAACGCGCTAGACGGTGAGCCCATGGGCACTGGGTTCATTACGCACCGTACCGGGGAAATCAAGTTACAAGTGGGCTCCCTGCACCATGAGAACATCATTCTGTTCGTCATCTCCGGCCCACGGGAGCCGCTAGTCCTCGGCCACCCCTGGCTCGTTACCCATGATCCGGTCATCTCCTGGAAATCTGGCGATATCACGGCCTGGAGTGAGGTATGTAGGGCTGAGTGCCTCATTTTACCTTGCAAAACGTCTACTGTGGAGGATGCGAAGGGTGCGGTGTCTACTGTTGTTCCTACAGAGTACCAGGATTACGCGCAGGTGTTCTCGAAGGAGAGGGCTACCGTGTTACCACCGCATCGGGCCTGGGATTGTGCAATTGATCTGCTATCCGGGGCTACCCCTCCTCGCGGACGAATCTACCCTTTGTCTCAGCCGGAACGGGAATCAATGAGCAAGTATATTGATGAGGCACTTCAGCAAGGGGCCATTCGCCCATCTACGTCTCCCGCCGCATCCAGTTTTTTCTTTGTTAAGAAAAAGGATGGCAGACTTCGTCCTTGCATAGACTATCGAGGTTTGAACGATATCGCCATAAAAAATCGTTACCCCCTTCCTTTGATTCCAGCGGCCCTCGAGCAGGTGGGGCAAGCCTCCATCTACAGTAAACTGGACCTCAGGAGTGCGTACAATCTGGTGCGCATTAGAGAGGGGGATGAATGGAACACCGCCTTCATCACCCATCGAGGACATTATGAATATTGTGTTATGCCCTTTGGACTTACTAACGCGCCCTCTGTGTTCCAGGCGTTCATGAATGACATTTTTAGGGACTTGATTGATCGTTTCGTCATAGTGTACATTGATGACATCCTAATCTACTCTAACTCTCTGAGTGAACATGTGTCCCATGTACGACAGGTTCTGGACCGACTCCGCCAACACTCTCTGTTCGTGAAGGCCGAGAAGAGTGAATTCCATGTCACGACGATTTCCTTCCTTGGGGCCATACTCACTCCCGACGGGGTAAGACTGGATGAATCCAAGGTACAAGCTGTACGAGACTGGCCGCAACCCCAGACGGTGAAAGAGCTTCAGAGATTCTTGGGGTTTGCCAATTACTATAGACGGTTCGTGCGTAATTTCAGCACCACCGCAGCTCCCCTGTCGGCGATGACCAGCCACAAGGGGCGTGGTCTGAAATGGACGGAGGGGGCAGTGCGGTCTTTTGAGACATTGAAACAACGATTTACCACCGTTCCCATTTTTTGTCAGCCGGATCCTACTTTGCCGTTCATCGTGGAGGTGGACGCCTCGGAGGTTGGAGTTGGAGCCGTGCTATCCCAGCGCCAAGGTGAGCCGCCCAAATCACGACCCTGTGCTTTTTTTTCTAAGAAGCTGAATCCGGCCGAGCAGAACTACGACGTGGGAAATCGTGAATTGCTGGCGGTGAAGTTGGCACTGGAGGAGTGGAGACATTGGCTGGAGGGAGCAGCTCATCCGTTCCAAGTGCTCACGGACCATCGCAATCTGGAGTATCTTCACAGTGCTAAACGACTGAACTCCCGACAGGCAAGGTGGTCTTTGTTCTTCAACCGTTTCCAATTCACTGTCTCTTATATTCCCAGGTCCAAGAATTGTAAGGCGGACGCGCTTTCCCGACGGTTCGAGCGCGCTGACAGACCGGTTGAACCAGAACCTATCCTCCCCATGAGTTGCCGTGCTGGCCCTGTGAGGTGGGCTATCGATGACATGATTCAGGAGAGCCTACAAGCGGAACCAGCCCCTCCAGAAACCCCGGTGTCGAAGGTGTTTGTACCAGCTCCGCTTCGACCTCAACTGATGGAATGGTGCCACACGTTGCTAGGATCTGGTCATCCCGGAATCACTCGAACTACTCGACTCATCAGTCGAAAATACTGGTGGGATTCCCTCACAGATGATGTCCGAGACTACGTATTATCCTGCCCAGTATGTGCTCAGTCCAAGGCGCCTCGAGCACTACCGGAGGGTAAGCTGATGCCATTGCCAACTCCTCAACGACCCTGGTCGCACATTGCGATGGACTTTGTTACCGATCTACCAGAATCAGAGGGCCATACTGTTATTCTCGTGGTCATCGATCGATTCTCAAAGATGTGTCGGTTAGTACCCATGACCCGTTTACCTAACGCCACTCAGATGGCGGAGACTATGTTTAACCAGGTGTTCCGGCAGTTTGGTGTTCCAGAGGATATTGTTTCCGACCGGGGACCCCAGTTCGTATCCCGGGTTTGGAAGGCCTTCTGCAAACGCTTGGGTATCTCGGTGAGCCTCACCTCCGGATATCATCCCCAGGCCAATGGGCAGACCGAACGGCTCAACCAGGAAATTGGGAAGTATCTACGGCAACAATGTTCGCGGCAGCCGCAAGAGTGGAGCCGATTCCTTCCTTGGGTAGAGTATGCTCAGAACTCACTCATTCACACCTCCCTACGTCTAACGCCCTTTCAGTGTGTTCTAGGGTATCAACCACCCCTGTTTCCGTGGGATACCGCACCCTGGATGGTACCGGCGGTGGACGAGTGGTTCCGTCGGAGTGCGCAGGTCTGGGAGACGGCCCATCAACATCTCAGTCAAGCCTCACAGCAGCAAAAGACCTATGCCGACCGACGCCGGAGACCTACTCCCACTTATCAACCCGGGCAACGAGTGTGGCTGTCTACCCGAGACCTGCGGTTCCGACGGAGCTGCAAGAAGCTCCAACCCAGGTACATTGGTCCCTTCAAAGTACAGAGACGTATTAACCCTGTCACCTACCGTCTGTTACTCCCTCGACACTACAGGATAAACCCTACGTTCCACGTCTCCCTGCTGAAACCTGTTCATTATAGCCCGATGTATCCACCAATCGCTCAACAACCTACTACACCACCTTTGGAGGATGAACAGGACACCACCTATACAGTCCACGAGATACTGGAGTCAAGACGGAGACGAGGGGGCATCGAATATCTCGTGGACTGGGAGGGATATGGACCGGAGGAACGGTCCTGGGTTCCTGCTAAGGACATACTAGACCCCGCTCTCAAGGCCACTTTCCACGCTGAACACCCAGATCATCCCGGACCCCGACCCAGAGGAAGACCACCCGGTAGAGGTAGAAGGCCGTCAGGAGCCGGCCCTGGGGAGGGGGATACTGTAAGGGATCGGGGGTTGGCTGGGTCTAGACAGAGTCTGACACTTCCCCGATCTACAGAGAGGGGGAGTCATCAGACTCGATCTGGTTCAACTGAGTTCTGAGCACACCTGTCCGTAATTAGGGTAGGATATAAGGTGTGCTCAGAGGTTCAGTCGGTGCGAGGTATTGTTCCTTTGTGACTTGCTAAGCGTTTTGTTCCGAGAGAGAGAGAGAGAGAGTTTGTTGTTTTTGATTACCCGTGTATCCGACCTGTGCCTTGTTGTTTGACTCCCCGAATTGCTTAATCCTCTACTTGTCTACCCCAGTGATTACCGTTCTCTGATCCTGTGCCTGTGACCTCGACTACGACTAAGCCCGCTCCTTTGGTACCTCTGCCTGTCTATGCCTGGCCCGGTTTTGACCACAGCCCGCCCGACCACGATTAAGCTATTCCCTTGTCTGTACTCTAATAAAGCATCGCTATTCTGCGATTGGATCTTACCACTCTGTCCGAGTGTTCATTACAATAGGCTTCTACAAGCAAGCTCCACTGCTGATGTTACTGCCTTTTTGAAAATGGTGTTCCACGATATAATATAACCAGTTGATATTACAGTTTCAATAAACCAATCTTAAATGGCACTTGTTTTTTTAGTGACTGAATAGATATGGGGCAAATTATCAATTAGGATTTGTTATCTGTAATGGTTATGATAAATTAGGCATAAATGCACACATTTCTTTCTGGCCTTGTGTTCTAAAAATATATTTTTAATTTGAGTACTCAAGCTCAATATTATTTATTGTGGCAGAACCTAAGAACAATTGTTGTGTTCTGTTCATATATATGGATTCCCCCTGTAAAGAAACAGTATAGAATTGCAGGAAATGTTTACATCTTTTTTTGTTCTGTTTACCCCACTTTCAGACAAAGTCAGGCGCCCAGGCTACCTATGGCTGCAAATAGGTTATTGAGGTGTCTTATTATGCTTACCCAATAGAATGGCGCTGGAGAAGATGGCTGCCGTTTTACAGCCCTCTAACCAATTGTACTATTATGTGTGTTTTTCCGCGTTATTTGTAATTTATTTTGTACATAATGTTTCTGCCATCGTCTCTTATAACCAAAAATAGCTTCTGGATATCAGGACAGCGATTACTCACCGCGTATTGGACAAAGATTTTTTCTTCAACGAGGCGGCCGCGAAGGATATCCTACAGACACCCGACAAGGCCCAAATCCCCGTCATTCGCATGAGAAAGAGACAGAGATATCGTGGACGTAGGTCGGGGTGCCTTGTAAGGATCCGACGGTGAGCGAGTAAACTGCCTCTCCCATCAATCCTATTAGCCAATCTTCAATCATTTGAGAATAAATTGGATGACCTAAGATTACGGTTATCCTACAAACGGGACATTAAAAACTGTAATATCTTATGTTTCACCGAGTCGTGGCTGAACGACGACATGGACAACATACAGCTAGCGGGCTATACGCTACATCGGCAAGATAGAACGGCTGACTCCGGTAAGACAAGGGGTGGCGGTCTGTGTATATTTGTAAACAACAGCTGGTGAACAAAATCAAATACTAAGGAAGTCTCGAGGTTTTGCTCACCTGAGGTAGAGTATCTTATGATAAGCTGTAGACCACACTATTTACCAAGAGAGTTTTCATCTACATTTTTTATAGCTGTCTCCACAAACCAATGCTGGCATTAAGATTGCACTGAATGAGCTGTATAAGGCCATAAGTGAACAGGAAAACGCTCATCCAGTGGCAGCGCTCCTAGTGGCCGGGCACTTAATGCAGGGAAACTTAAATCCTTTCTACCTAATTTCTACCAGCATGTTAAATGTGCAACCAATGGAAAAAAAACTCTAGACCACCTTTACTCCACACACAGAGACGCATACAAAGCTCTCCCTCGCCCTCCATTTGGCAAATCTGACCATAACTCTATCCTCCTGATTCCTGCTTATAAGCAAAAACTAAAGCAGGAAGCACCAGTGACTCGGTTAATAAAAAAGTGGTCAGATGACGCAGATGCTAAGCTACAGGACTGTTTTGCTAGCACAGACTGGAACATGTTCTTCAGATAGCATTGAGGAGTACACCACATCAGTCACTGGCTTCATCAATAAGTGTATTGATGATGTTGTCCCCACAGTGACCGTACGTACATACCCCAACCAGAAGCCATGGATTACAGGAAACATCCGCACTGAGCTAAAGGGTAGAGCTGCCGCTTTCAAGGAGCGGGACTCTAACCCGGACGCTTATAAGAAATCCCGCTATGCCCTCCGACGAACCATCAAACAGGCAAAGAGTCAATACAGGACTAAGATTGAATCGTACTACACCGGCTCTGACGCTCGTCGGATGTGGCAGGGCTTGAAAACTATTACAGACTACAAAGGGAAGCACAGCCGCGAGCTGCCCAGTGACACAAGACTTCCAGACGAGCTAAACCACTTCTATGCTCGCTTCGAGGCAAGCAACACTGAAGCATGCATGAGAGCACCAGCTGTTCCGGATGACTATGTGATCACGCTCTCCGTAGCCGATGTGAGTAAGACCTGTAAGCAGGTCAACATAAACAAAGGCCGCAGGGCCAGACGGATTACCAGGACGTGTACTCCGAGCATGTGCTGACCAACTGGCAAGTGTCTTCACTGACATTTTAAACATGTCCCTGACAGAGTCTGTAATACCAAAATGTTTCAAGCAGACCACCATAGTCCCCGTGCCCAAGGACACCAAGATAACCTGCCTAAATGACGTGTGGTGCCAGGATAACAACCTCTCCCTCAACGTGACCAAGACAAAGGAGATGATTGTGGACTACAGGAAAATAAAGAGGACTGAGCACGCCCCCATTCTCATCGACGGGGCTGTAGTGGAACAGGTTGAGAGCTTCAAGTTCCTTGGTGTCCACATCACCAACGAACTATCATGGTCCAAACACACCAAGACAGTCGTGAAGAGGGCACGACAAAGCCTATTCCCCCTCAGGAGACTGAAAAGATTTGACATTGGTCCTCAGATCCTCAAAAAATTATACAGCTGCACCATCGAGAGCATCCTGACTGGTTGCATCACCGCCTGGTATGGCAACTGTTCGGCCTCCGACCACAAGGCACTACAGAGGGTAGTGCGTACGGCCCAGTACATCACTGGGGCCAAGCTTCCTGCCATCCAGGACCTCTATACCAGGCGGTGTCAGAGGAAGGCCCTCAAAATTGTCAAAGACTCCAGCCACCCTAGTCATAGACTGTTCTCTCTGCTACCCCACAGCAAGCGGTACCGGAGTGCCAAGTCTAGGTCCAAAATACTTCTCAACAGCTTCTACCCCCAAGCCATAAGACTCCTGAACAGCTAATCATGGCTACCCGGACTATTTGCACTGCCCCCCCACCCCCACCCCCACCCCACCCCATCTTTTTACGCTGCTGCTACTCTGTTAATTATTTATGCATAGTCACTTTAACTCTACCCACATGTACATATTACTTCAACTACCTCAACTAGCCGGTGCCCCCGCACATTGACTCTGCACCGGTAACCGCCTGTATATATAGCCTCCCTACTGTTATTTTATTTTACTTCTGCTCTTTTTTTCTCAACACTTTTTTGTTGTTGTTTTATTTTACTTTTTTATTACAAATAAATGCACTGTTGGTTAAGGGCTGTAAGTAAGCATTTCACTGTAATGTCTGCACCTGTTGTATTCGGCGCATGTGGCCAATAAAATTTGATTTGATTTGATTAATGCACTAAATCACAGATTTGGCACATCATTGCGCACGTCACACATCATGAAACACATTGAGGCAATCCTTTTTGACAGTACCCTAGTTGCAAAATAGAACTCAATTGATTGAACATGAAATTGATTTAATTAGCCTATATAGGCCCATGTAGCCTATGTATCTTTTAATGCAATCATCTCGGTTTTAATTTGAAGCACCAATTTATCATTGACTTGTTTGTAACAATTGCAAATACTTTGGCAACTTTGTATTTGTAGTCAACTTCGTTCTGAAAGTATCGGCAGTCACAGTCAAACAGATAGCCTAAACATCTTAATTCTATGTTTAGCGGAGATCTTCTGTGAATAAAGTAGCACAGAAAGGGCAAAAAAGCATCTAACGATGCAGTTTGGTTGCTCTATGAGGGGTCTGGATCACTCATAGATGTGCAAAGTTTTATAAGAACCAAATTACTAACAAACTATCTGGGAAACATCTTATGAAGGTTCTAACGACAATCTTAATGCTATGAAACAATGCCTGTACATTATGTTAAGGGTACTTATCAATACTGCATGCCTGTTTTTTTAAGTCATTATTAGTTATTTAGCAGACACTCTTATCCAGAGCAATTAGGGTAAAGTACGTTGCTCAAGGGCACATTGACAGATTTTTCCCCTAGTCTGCTCAGAGATTCAAACCAGCAACCTTTTGATTAGTGGCCCAACGCTCTTAACCACTAGGCTACCTGGCTACCTTGATATCAATCAGCTCGTTTGTCTGTAAATTCTGTCAAACTCTGAATGAAGTTGAACTACAGAAGTCTCTGACCTAGTAGATCTGGGGCCGTCAAGAGTCCCAGAGCAAGAGTGCTGACCTAGGACCAGTTTAGCCTTTTAGATGACAATGAATGAAATGACATGGAAAGGAGGACCTGATCCTTGATCAGCACTAAAGATTTCAAATAGCACCCCTAACCCAGGATCTGCATGCCATGGAAACCACACAAAACTGACCTTAAATCAGTGTCTCTTTTTTCTAGATGATATTAGATTTATTCCAAAACAATTGCATTATGGGACAGGATCCAAGGTGTTAGACACAGAAACAGAAGGAAATGAGTGTTATCAACGTACATGATTATTCAAGGTTACTTATCAATACTGTAAGCATATTCATATTGATCAGCAGTCAGCACAGATGATAAGAGAGCTTCAATTAAGATACATTACAGTATGGCCTTGGAGTCATTACAGTTATGGAAAGTTACCAGACAGTATATAGCAGAGACGCTAACAATGATGACCATTAAATCTGCAAAGCAGTACTTTCTGTACTTTCTGTACTTTCTGCCCTCTTATGGCACCCCAATCGCGTACATAGTGCATTACTTGCATACTAGTGCACCACCTTTCACCATATCCCTATTGGTTAAAAGTAGTGAGGGATAGGGTCCCCTGTAGCTCAGTTGGTAGAGCATGGCGCTTGCAACGCCAGGGTTGTGGGTTCATTTCCCACGGGGGGGCCAGTATGAAAATGTATGGACTCACTAACAGTAAGTCGCTCTGGATAAGAGCGTCTGCTAAATGACTAAAATGTAAAATAGGGTGTCACTTCAGACAGTAGTTGGAGTGATAGAACTTCTTTCTAGTTCATGATTATCCCACAGTCCCGCGGCGGCCCTTCACTGTTCTGGATTGTCAACGGATACCCCCAGTCATGGGTCGCGTCAACTGTGGAGAATGACCTTCTCCAGGTGACACTACTCAAGGCTAGGAGAGAGGAGAAGTGGATTCACATTGTTCTGTCAAATGGATACCTTTGTGGTCTGGGGTGGTCTAGCAGTCTAAGCTGCTGCCTCCAAAATACATGTACCACTGCGAGCGTGGGGTTGAATCTGACCCTATTCTAACACACCCTCTTCTCCTACCTTTCCTGTCAGTCTTTCACTGTCCTATCTAATAAATAAAGGGAAAAAAATCCCACTTCTTAAATTGAAATGGATACCTCCGTCTGAAAGTCAGGTAGTGAAAGAGAGATTTTCTTTTGCTTCTCTCGTTCCCATCCATGATCTTCGCACACCCCGGGCCCCCGATGTTCTGCACTGTCTCCTTCACCTGCGGTGGCATATTGTCTTCCAACCTGGTCTGTTCAGGTCTTCTTTACTCTTCCTGAAGGGACATTGCTTCGCTCAGTGCAAAGCAAACACAGAGGGAGTAGAAGGATGGTCCACATCATCCTCATGGTAATGAAGACTGTTCAGAGTGAGTATCTGAGGATTCGGTTCAGCTTCAGTAACAAGATGCTGGAGGCTGCCTGTGTCTTGTCTCAAACAACTGACGATTTTTACACCAGAATTAACCAGTCACTGTGCTTACTCAACCAGGGGGCACGGTCCTCCTTGAGTGACAAAATTCTATTGAAAAACTCTTGAAAGAGAGGGGAGTCAGAGGATACATATGCTACGTCCCAAATAGCACCCCATTCCCCACACAGTGCACCACACAGTGCTTACCAAGTAGTAAGCCACATAGGGAATAGGGCACACCCGGGACGCAGCCATACACAAAAGTAAAGTATGATATGGTGTAATACGCTGTTATCAAGAGGAAATGACTGATCACTTTTATAAACAGTTTCACAAGCTATGCTGTCCCTTCACTGGTACTAATACAACATGAGGATGAGGGTGATGATGATACTAATGGTGGAGGTGATGATGATGATGATGATGATTATATTTGTATGATATTTTTTAATGATTTTTATGCCGTGGACAGCACCAAATGTGTTCAGCAACACAGACAATACTACACCTAACCTTAATATCTTGATGTATGATATACGACTTTGTTCACACTGCAGGCCTTAATGCTCAAATCAGTTTTGTTTTTCAAATCCGTTTTGGAATACTGACTGTCCAAACAGCAAGTTACAAGTGACCAAATCAGATTTGTGTATGTTCAGACAGCAGTAATTTGCTGACATGGCTACGCTAATTGTCATTATAGTAAAAATGGGTGTGTGCGCAGTGGTATAGGCTGATTGGTGCTTCCTCGAACTCAGAAGTTGTGTAACAATTCCTGCCAGTTGCTTTGAATCTTCAAAATCATAGTGTGAGTACACTTTTAAAGGATAAGATGATCCAACTTTCAAAACAAGTCCTTTTTGGCTGTCCACAATAGTCAACAAGCTAGCTAGCTGTTAAGCTTGCTACCAAACTCACTAATTTGTTTGTAAACAATTAACAAATGAGTTAACTATCAAATGTTCTTGTGAAACTGTCAACAGCAAGTGACAATATATGACAAATAACAGTGTGAAAAACACTTGAGGGCAAATAAATCTGATTTGACCATTCAGACACGTCTCATGGCCAGGAATCAGATTTGTATCTGATATTAAACCAGCTATACGGTGCAGGTACAGTGAGGGAAAAAAGTATTTGATCCTCTGCTGATTTTGTACGTTTGCCCACTGACAAAGACATGATCAGTCTATAATTTTAATGGTAGGTTTATTTGAACAGTGAGAGACAGAATAACAACAAAATAATCCAGAAAAACGCATGTCAAAAATGTTATAAATTGATTAGCATTTTAATGAGGGAAATAAGTATTCCCCCTCTGCAAAACATGATTTAGTACTTGGTGGCAAAACCCTTGTTGGCAATCACAGAGGTCAGACGTTTCTTGTAGTTGGCCACCAGGTTTGCACACATCTCAGGAGGGATTTTGTCCCACTCCTCTTTGCAGATCTTCTCCAAGTCATTAAGGTTTCGAGGCTGACGTTTGGCAACTCGAACCTTCAGCTCCCTCCACAGATTTTCTATGGGATTGTTGTTATTCTGTCTCTCACTGTTCAAATAAACCTACTATTACAATTATAGACTGATCATTTCTTTGTCAGTGGGCAAACGTACAAAATCAGCAGGGGATCAAATACTTTTTTCCCTCACTGTAGTTGTCAATAGTTTTAGCAGAGCTGGGGGTCACCTTGCCCCCAGCAGGCAAATCGAACGCTCTGCACTGTATGGTGACGTTTTATTGATAACAAGCTATACAGTAGTGCAGTACAATGCAGTACAGTAAAGAAAAGTAGAGTATAGTAGAGTACAGTATATTGTACTGTACTATACTTTACTGTACTGAACTCTACTGTACTTTACTGTACTGAACTGTATTGTACTATACTGCATTGTACTCTACTTTGCTCTGCTATGCTGCACTGTGATGTCCAAACTTGTGAAACATAAGGAGAATGACATTCATATCCATAATTATGCATTTCTGTGTAGTACAGATCAGGGACCCATCATATAATTCCGGTACCGGGTGTAAATCCTCTTAACTATAGCTGACACCCTATAGCTGACAATGTCATATCTGACACCCCATTCATTCTGCAGACATCTTTAAATCTTTATTCTGAGCAGATAATTAACCGTTTTTGGAAAACGTGGTTGCATAAAAAACGGAGGGAGATTTTACCGTAATTCCGTTAACAAAGTTTGCATCTGCACAGTTCTTCCACTAAATTAGTTTGTGAATTTCTGAGTGGAAATTGTATGGTTTGTTAAACTTTTAAATCAATGGTTTTTGTTTGGCATACATTTTAAAGTGAAAAGACTGAGTCAAAGTGTAATTCCATACCGTGGAATTGCCCGTATGTAATGTTGTCTCCGGCAGAAGCAGCCTTCTAAGTTTGATTATCAAATGAATTAAATCAATCAATCAATCAATCATCATTTTGCAATCACACCGGTTAGGGGACAGCATCACATGTTTATTCATTTCCATATGACAGATATCTTAAGACTATGGCAGTGTAGCGACAGACACTGGGAGACGAGAAGCAAGTACAGGTTGTGGATTTAATAATAAATAAACATGAAACAAAACATGAACAGCATCTGGACATGAGAAACATAACAACAATATACTGTTTATTTCAATTGATCTGCAGCACTTCCAGAACCCCGTCCTGCAGCGCTATGTTTTCTTCCATACTCTGTGCTCTCCCCAAGGCCAAATCAATTAATCAACACTTCTTATTATTAATTCAATCGATTGTGGTCAGTAACCCCATATAATGCTATTGTGTAGTTAGGCCTACTATTACAATAATATAATAGCAAGTAGCCTAGCCTACAATTATGAGAATATATTCAGTAAGTCAATGAAGCCAATAGTGGTTTCAGCTATATTGTTACAGAAACATGTAGGCCTTGTGACCTTTCTAAACAATAAAAATGTCAAATGACTTGAATAGCCTATTGGAAAAGTGTACAAATGTTTATTCACATCAGTAGGCTAAGTGGCTGAAATGCATCACAAAAGTCTTGGAAAGTTCAGGAAAACATAAGGAAGCTCATCAGGTAGGCTATATGCCTAATGTGTGTGTGTGTGTGGAGAAGATCTGCATTGCTTTCAATAGCTAGACTGATGATCATGAGCACTCACCTCAACTTAGCTAACATTTCCCAGCATGATTGTAACCAAATATCCAAACGGAGATTCAGTGAAAACAAAAATCGGACATTGATTGATTTATCAAGATGAGTTCCCATGCTTGTCTCAAAGCAGCGCAATGACTCGGTCCCAATCAAAATGGTGCTGGAATTATCAGTTGACCACACATGGCAATTGCTTTACAATTATTAGAACCAGTGGTGTAGTGCTATTTTAGGTAGCCTACCGGAGCACCATTTTAAAAATTATTATTAAACCATCATTTGTGAATGAAAGTTGGTACCGACATGAAGCCTATTGTATAAAATCATTTTAGAATATACACACAATGCATCATCCAAATTGCATGATTGGCTATGCCTACACATAGGCCTACTGTACGTGGCTAAATTCCTAAAACACCAAATTAGACCTACCTTATTATAAATTAGGCCATCACTGTCAATCGTGAATGATAATTCCTCACGTTTTACAGGTGAAATATCTGACATTTGTAGTTCTGACTACGCTCTTCAAGAGGTGATGATATTACAACCAAATAGTTATACAATGTATTTAACAATCCATTAAACGGCACACCGTTGTCAATGGTTTTAGTGGAGCTGCGGTCTACTTGCCCACCAGCAAGCAAATCAAACGTTCTTCACCTGATTGTGACGTTTTGATGACAACGACCTATTGTACTGTACACTACTGTGCTCTACTCACTGTACTGTACTGTACAGTATTGTACTATACTGTGCTTTACTCACTTTACAGTACAAACTTGTGAATCATACGTCTATGATAGGTTCAGATATAGTCAAGTCCGGCCCATCTGTGGACGTTAACATCACGGCCAGAGTGGAGTGGCCAAATTTCAACTACTTCACAATGTACGTCCGGTGTCGGTCGGTGCTCAGTTTGTGAGGATGCTGGTTACAGTAAATGGAAAGAGAGGGGTCTCAAGGCATGGGTAGGTGTCAGTAAGACCTGGGAGAGGTGACATTAAATGGAGAGTGAGAGAGAGAGGCAGAGCGAGAGAGGGAGAGCACCACGTGCTCTCACCACTGGTGTCCCCCAGGGCTCAGTTCTAGGCCCTCTCCTTTTCTCCCTATACACCAAGTCACTTGGCTCTGTCATATCCTCACACGGCCTCTCCTATCATTGCTACGCTGACGATACACAACTAATCTTCTCCTTTCCCCCTTCTGATAACCAGGTGGCGAATCGCATCTCTGCATGTCTGGCAGACATATCAGTATGGATGACGGATCACCACCTCAAGCTGAACCCTGGCAAGACGGAGCTGCTCTTCCTCCCGGGGAAGGACTGCCCGTTCCATGATCTCGCCATCACGGTTGACAACTCCGTTGTGTCCTCCTCCCAGAGTGCGAAGAGCCTTGGCGTGACCCTGGACAACACCCTGTCGTTCTCCGCTAACATCAAGGTGGTGACCCGCTCCTGCAGGTTCATGCTCTACAACATTCGGAGAGTACGACCCTGCCTCACACAGGAAGCGGCACAGGTCCTAATCCAGGCACTTGTCATCTCCCGTCTGGATTACTGCAACTCGCTGTTGGCTGGCCTCCCTGCATGTGCCATTAAACCCCTACAACTCATCCAGAATGCCGCAGCCCGTCTGGTGTTCAACCTTCCCAAGTTCTCTCACGTCACCCCCCTCTTCCGCACACTCCACTGGCTTCCAGTTGAAGCTCGCATCCGTTACAAGACCATGGTGCTTGCCTTTGGAGCAGCGAGGGGAACGGCACCTCTGTACCTTCGGGCTCTGATCAGTCCCTACACCCAAACGAGGGCATTGCGTTCATCCACCTCTGGCCTGCTGGCTCCCCTTCCTCTGCGGAAGCATAGTTCCCGCTCAGCCCAGTCAAAACTGTTCGCTGCTCTGGCACCCCAATGGTGGAACAAGCTCCCTCACGACGCCAGGACAGCGGAGTCACTCACCACCTTCCGGAGACATTTGAAACCCCACCTCTTTAAGGAATACCTGGGATAGGATAATGTAATCCTTTAACCCCCCCCCCCAAAAAAAAAATTGTAAAGTGGTTATCCCACTGGCTATAGGGTGAATGCATCAATTTGTGAGTCGCTCTGGACTAGAGCGTCTGCTAAATGACGTAAATGTGCCCTTGAGCAAGGCACTTAACCCTAATTGCTCCTGTAAGTCGCTCTGGATAAGAGCGTCTGCTAAATGACTTAAATGTAAATGTAAATGTACCGACTCTGAACGTTTTAACACTTGGTTTGACCACCAGACAACAGAAAGACAAAGAAAACAGTTATCATCTGAACATAACAGTATGCCAGAGGAAGGGAGGACAGTAGCAGGTGACACAACTATGATTTGTGACTATTATGATTTCCAATTGCAGTAATTCCGTTACTGATTTTCTGGTAATTCCATTACCAATTTGGTAATGGAATTGTGAGTTTTAATCACTTAATCTGTAAAATCACTATAACTACTTCATATGTCTACCATTACTTGTTACATCATGAGGGAGAGAAATTTGAAAATACACTGCTCAAAAAAATAAAGGGAACACTAAAATAACACATCCTAGATCTGAATGAATGAAATAATCTTATTAAATACTTTTTTCTTTACATAGTTGAATGTGCTGACAACAAAATCACACTAAAATTATCAATGGAAATCAAATTTATCAACCCATGGAGGTCTGGATTTGGAGTCACCCTCAAAATTAAAGTGGAAAACCACACTACAGGTTGATCCAACTTTGATGTAATGTCCTTAAAACAAGTCAAAATGAGTCTCAGTAGTGTGTGTGGCCTCCACGTGCCTGTATGACCTCCCTACAACGCCTGGGCATGCTCCTGATGAGGTGGCGGATGGTCTCCTGAGGGATCTCCTCCCAGACCTGGACTAAAGCATCCGCCAACTCCTGGACAGTCTGTGGTGCAACGTGGCGTTGGTGGATGGAGCGAGACATGATGTCCCAGATGTGCTCAATTGGATTCAGGTCTGGGGAACGGGCAGGCCAGTCCATAGCATCAATGCCTTCCTCTTGCAGGAACTGCTGACACACTTCAGCCACATGAGGTCTAGCATTGTCTTGCATTAGGAGGAACCCAGGGCCAACCGCACCAGCATATGGTCTCACAAGGGGTCTGAGGATCTCATCTCGGTACCTAATGGCAGTCAGGCTACCTCTGGAGAGCACATGGAGGGCTGTGCGGCCACCAAAAGAAATGCCACCCCACACCATGACTACCCACCGCCAAACCGGTCATGCTGGAGGATGTTGCAGGCAGCAGAACGTTCTCCACGGCGTCTCCAGACTCTGTCACGTCTGTCACGTGCTCAGTGTGAACCTGCTTTCATCTGTGAAGAGCACAGGGCGCAAGTGGCGAATTTACCAATCTTGTTGTTCTCTGGCAAATGCCAAACGCCCTGCACGGTGTTGGGTTGTAAGCACAACCCCCACCTGTGGACGTCGGGCCCTCATACCACCCTCATGGAGTCTGTTTCTGACCGTTTGAGCAGACACATGCACATTTGTGGCCTGCTGGATGTCATTTTCAGGGCTCTGGCAGTGCTCCTCCTGCTCCTCCTTGCACAAAGGCGGAGGTAGCAGTCCTGCTGCTGGGTTGTTGCCCTCCTACGGCCTCCTCCACGTCTCCTGATGTACTGGCCTGTCTCCTGGTAGTGCCTCCATGCTCTGGACACTACGCTGACAAACACAGCAAACCTTCTTGCCACAGCTCGTATTGATGTGCCATCCTGGATGAGCTGCACTACCGGAGCCACTTGTGTGGGTTGTAGATTCCGTCTCATGCTACCACTAGAGTGAAAGCACCGCCAGCATTCAAAAGTGACCAAAACATCAGCCAGGAAGCATAGGAACTGAGAAGTGGTCTGTGGTCACCACCTGCAAAACCAGTCCTTTATTGGGGGGTGTCTTGCTAATTGCCTATAATTTCCACCTGTTGTCTATTCCATTTGCACAACAGCATGTGAAATTTATTGTCAATCAGTGTTGCTTCCTAAGTGGACAGTTTGATTTCACAGAAGTGTGATTGACTTGGAGTTACATTGTGTTGTTTAAGTGTTCCCTTAATTTTTTTGAGCAGTGTATCTTAAAGATACACTACATGACCAATAGTATGTGGACCCATGCTTGTCAAACATCTCATTCCATAATCATGGGCAGTAATATCGAGTTGGTCCCCCCTTTGTTGCTATAACAGCCTCCACTCTTCTGGGAAGGCTTTACACTAGATGTTGGAACATTGCTGCGGTAACTTGCTTCCATTCAGCCACAAGAGCGTTAGTGAGGTCGGGCACTGATGTTGGGCGATTAGGCCTAGCTCGCAGTCAGCGTTCCAATTCACTCAAAAGGTGTTAATGGGGTTGAGGTCAGGGCTCTGTGCAGGCCAGTCAAGTTCTTCCACACCGATCTCAGCAAACCATTTCTGTATGGCCCTCGCTTTGTGCACAGGGGCATTGTCATGCTGAAAAAGGAAAGGGCCTTCCCCAAACTGTTGTTGCAAAGTTGGAAGCACAGAATCGACTAGAATGTCATTGTATGCTGTAGCATTAAGATTTCCCTTCACTGGAACTAAGGGGCCTAGCCCGAACCATGAAAAACAGCCCCAGACCATTATCCTCCAAACTTTACAGTTGCCACTATGCAGGTAGCGTTCTCCTGGCACCCGCCAAACCCAGATTCATACTTTGGACTGCCAGATGGTGAAGCGTGATTCATCACTCCAGAGAACGTGTTTCCACTGCTCCAGAGTCCAATGGCGGCGAGCTTTACACCACTCCAGACAACACTTGGCATTGCACATGGTGATCTTAGGCTTGTTTGCGGCTGCTGGGCCATGGAAACCCATTTCATTAAGCTCCTGACGAACAGTTCTTGTGCTGACGTTGCTTCCGGAGGCAGTTTGGAACTCGGTAGTAAGTGTTGCAACTGAGGACAGACTCACTCGGCGGTCGCGTTCTGTGAGCTTGTGTGGCCTACCACTTCGCGGCTGAGCCGTTGTTGCTCCTAGACGTTTCCACTTCACAATAACAGCACTTACAGTTGACCGGGGCAGCTCTAGCAGGGCAGGAATTTGACGAACTGACTTGTTGGAAAGGTGGCATCCTATGAGGGTGCCGTGTTGAAAGTCACTGAGCTCTTCAATAAGGCCATTCTACTGCCAATGTTTGTCTATGGAGATTGCATGGCTGTGTGCTTGTTTTTATACACCTGTCAGCAACGGGAGTAGCTGAAATAGCCAAATCCACTAATTTAAAGCGATGTCCACATACTTTTGTATATACAGTGCATTCAGAAAGTATTCAGACCCCTTGACCTTTTCCACATTTTGTTACGTTACAGCCTTATTCTAAAATGGATTTTAAAAAATCCTCATCAATCTACACACAATACCCCATAATGACAAAGCAAAAACAGGTTTTTAGACATTTTAGAAAATGTATAACAAAAAAAACCTTTAAACATTTACATAAGTATTCAGACCCCTTACTCAGTACTTTGTTGAAGCACCTTTGGCAGCCATTACAGCCTTGAGTCTTCTTGGGTATGACACTACAAGCTTGGTACACCTGTATTTGGGGAGTTTCTCCCATTCTTCTCTGCAGATCCTTTCAAGTCTGTCAGGTTGGATGGGGAGCGTCGCTGCACAGCTATTTTCAGGTCTCTCCAGAGATGTTTGATCAGGTTCAAGTCCGGGCTCTGGCTGGGCCACTCAAGGACATTCAAAGACTTTTCCCGAAGCCACTCCTGCGTTGTCTTGGCTGTGTGCATTGTCCTGTTGGAAGGTGAACCTTTGCCCCAGTCTGAGGTACTGAGCGCTCTGGAGCAGGTTTTCATCAAGGATCTCTCTGTACTTTGCTCCGTTCATCTTTCTCTCGATCCTGACTAGTCTCCCAGTCCCTGCCGTTGAAAAACATCCCGACAGCATGATGCTGCCACCACCATGCTTCACCGTAGGGATGGTGCCAGGTTTCCTCCAGATGTGACGCTTGGCATTCAGGCCAAAGAGTTCAATCTTGGTTTCATCAGACCAAATAATCTTGTTTCTCATGATCTGAGAGTCCTTTAGGTGCCTTAAGCTGTCTTTCATGTGCCTTTTACTGAGGAGTGGCTTCCATCTGGCCACTCTACCATAAAGGCTTGTCCAAGTGACTATCAGGTTCTTGATCACCTCCCTGAGCATGGCCCTTCTCCCCCGATTGTTCAGTTTGGCCGGGCGGCCAGTTCTAGGAATAGTCTTGGTGGTTCCAAACTTCTTCAATTTAAGAGTCATGGAGGCCATTGTGTTCTTGGGGACCTTCAATGCTGCATATCTTTTTTGGTATCCTTCCCCAGATCTGTGCCTCGACACAATCCTGTCTCTGACAATTCCTTAGACCTCATGCCTTGGTTTTTGCTCTGACATGCACTGTCAACTGTTGGACCTTATATAGACAGGTGTGTGCCTTTCCAAATCATGTCCAATCAATTGAATGTACCACATGTGGACTCCAATCAAGTTGTAGAAACATCTCAAGGATGATCAATGGAAACCGGATGCACCTGAGCTCAATTTCGAGTCTCATAGCAAAGGGTCTGAATGCTTATGTAAATAAGGTATTTCTGTTTTTAAATTTTTATACATTTGCAAACATTTCTAAAAACCTGTTTATGTGGTATTGTGTGTAGATTGATTTGGATTTTTTATTTATTTAATCCATTTTAGAATAAGGCTGTAACGTAACAAAATGTGGAAAAAGTCAAGGGGTCTGAATACTTTCCGAATGCACTGTATATAAAAAAAGCTGTGGATTGTTTTAAATCGCATAGCCTAGAGTCGGAAGGGCCCGCAATATGCGCAGTGCGTGCTGCAAATACCAAACAGATGATTGTTGAGTTGTGACTGTCAGTGAAAACCAGAGAGACCCAGCTAGGCATATCGCAATATTTAAATATAAATTTGCGGAAAAACTGTTTGAAAGCAAATGGCTATTGCTGTAAAGAGATGACAATGAAAAGGCTTCAATCTGTCTTTTAGTTATCAAAATGCTTAACTTAATTGAGCAAACAGTAGCCTCTCTTATTGGCACCAGCAGAGAACAACGGCCATATACCCGGTGAGTGTGCATATTTACTGTCTTTACCATTGGGTCAGTGCCACTTTTGTTTGTTTTTGGACAATAATTTCCTCCTACAGGTTAGATGGACATCATATTATATTTGTGTCACACCTTTTCGTATGCCAAATATATGGATCAGACAACATCGTTTTTATTGATCTGTTTGTGAGTGTCAGCAGAGCCGAATTGATGCTAAAGCACAGCGAGCAGGAAGCACGGCTGTTGTTTGCGTGTGCTAGCGGGCCGGGGCTAGCAGATGGATCTTCGTGGTCATCGCAACGGGAAGCCTGTTGAAACCACAGACGATTACATCGGTAGACCAGTCGTGATGGATCGGTGGGGCTCCGTGTCGACTCTAGGAGGTCCCGTCCGGTTGACAGAGAGGTAGATAGCCGGGAGATGTGCCTGACTCGAGGCTAGCTCAAGGCTGATTAGCCAACAACAACATCCATTTGGTTGCAGCTAGCTAGTTGCGATGATCAGGTGTTAAAGGTCCAGTGATTTAGTGATTCCGGCAGAAAATCCAGTGTACCTCAGTTGGAAGAGCATGGCGTTTGCAACGCCAGGGTTGTGGGTTCGTTTCCCACAGGGGACCAGTATAAAAAATAAAAATAATGTATGCACTTATAAGATAAGAGCTTCTGCTAAATGACTAAAATGTAAAATCCGATATGTTCTGGGTCGATAACGCACAGTGTAGACTGGCCGATAATAGTCCAGGCTAGAGCTGGCTGGTAGGTAGTGCAGGCCATGGACAATGGTGAAAAAACGCTAACGGTGGCTAATAGCAAGTAGCTAGTAAGCTGGCTACTCCCGTCCGGTAGACAAAGAGGTAGATAGCCGGGATATGGGACTGGCTCAAGGCTAACTGGTGTTTGCGTCGGGGGCAGTGGTGATTAGCCTACAGCAACATCCATTCGGTTGCGGCTAGCTAGTTCCGATCCGGTGTTAGGGTCCAGTGATTCAGTTATTCCAGTAGAAAATCCGATGTTCTGGGTGAAAACCGCTAACGGTGGCTAATAGCAAGTAGCTAGTTAGCTGGCTAGCTAGTTTCAACTGGAGATTCTAGATAAAGGTGAGTTTCCAGTGGTGGAAAAGGTACTCAAATGTCATACTTGAGTAAAAGTAAAGATACCTTAATAGAAAATTACTCAAGTAAAAGTGAAAGTCACCAAGTAAAATACTAAAAGCATCTGTTTTTAAATATACTTAAGTACAGTGGTGGAAAAAGTACTCAATCATCATACTTGAGTAAAATTAAAAAGTAAAAGTTATACATCAAATTCCTTATATTAAGCAGTGGTGGAAAAAATACCAAACAACCATACTTGAGTAAAAGATACCTTACTGGAAAATGACATTACATTTACATTTTAGTCATTTAGCAGACGCTCTTATCCAGAGCGACTTACAGTTAGTGACTCAAGTAAAAGTGAAAGTCACCCATTAGAATACTACTTGAGTAAAAGTCTTAAAGTACCTGATATTAAATAGCCGTATGGTAAATGTACTTAAGGATCAAAAGTAAAAGTATGAAACGTAAGAGCCGTAAATCCAAAAAGCAAAACAGCCAGACCTTTATTTAGTTTGAGCTTTTCTGAAAGGTAACAGTCTTACGGATACAAGAGCTCAGATAAATAAATAAAAAGTGGATTCTCAAATAGGCAACACTTCAAAGTACATCTCTTACAGACAAAATAGAATTATGCCTTAATAATTAAGAAATATAGCCAGTAAACGTAAGCACTTACAATCACAGTCACTTTGCTTTAGAAAAAACATCCTATAATAGAACCATATACAAAAAAAAAAAAAAAATGTTGATGAGCTTATCAAAAGTACATATATGAGGACATCACCACTGATAGAACTGTATTAGAAATCAGTGTGTCAGGTCATGCCTTTGTAACAAGGACACCTATAACTTGCGAATTTTAAACATACATTTAAAAAACGCATAAGGCATCCATGTCCTTGGGCTTGCTAGCGTTAAGCTGTCATTACTTGAAGTTGAAGAATTTACGGTTCATCTTCAGTAAAAGCTGGTTTTCAAAGTTTCTGGAATCCAGCCTTGCTCTCCTGGGGCTGAAAACAAGTCATGCAATGCTGAACAGCCTTTCACATGCATCTGATGCAGGTAAGGGTGTGTTTAGCCTCAGAAACAGCTTACAGACTGCCGGGAAGGACTTGAGCAACTCCATATGATCAGCTGAACCGGCCAGGTATCCGTCCAGCTGTTTGGAGCTTTCTTGTGCTTGAGACATCTTCATGGCAGAGAAGAAGTCCTCCTCATCTGATGAACTGGTGCCATCACCCAGCTGTAGCAAGGGTTCTTCCAAGTGGTCCTTGATGTAGTCCATTCCTGAAATACAAGGAAGATGACAATAGATATCATGCCGTTATGAGCCTACATTAATCCATCGACATCCCCCATCTATATAAACCAAGCAACAGGGCTAAGTAGGCTACCCATTGGACTGAACCACAAAGTCAGGAGTGTAGTTTAAATGGGTGGTTCTCAAATCTATGAAGTGTCAAAATGTACACTATACACAGTTGTTTATGAATAATAAAATACTGTTAATTAACCACGTTGTCTTACCCATTCTGATGGTGGCGTCATCCTTTGTCCACGTTGTTTTGAATTTGGGGAGAAGGATTGCAGCTGCGATCAGCTCAGGGTTGTGAAACATGTGGCTGAAGCGCTTCTTCAGTCCCAGTTGTAGCGCATCCACCAGAGGCTTACAGTACTTCAGCGACAACTTGATTCGGTCAAGTTTTGTGATCAGCAGGTTGACATTGGTTTCAGCCTGCAGGATGTTGATGGCCTTTGCGACTGGGCTCATGGTGGCAGCATACTCTGTGAGGAAGGCGAGTTCAGCTGGAAAAAAATAAATAATAATAATAATAATAATACTGTTTCTTAACCATATACAAAGGGGACCACTAACCATTTCACCTGATTTAACTACAGTAATCAATGGCTGGATGAGTAGTTGACTAAATGGATGAATGATAGTGTATGGCTACAACATGTGAAACAGTTATTAGTCCCCAAGCAAAGGGTCAGGAAACACTGCAACAGATTTAGACAACATTCAAGACCTTAAATTATGACAAAATAATACATAATCCTTATTTACATTGGAACCTCGAAGTCTGTACAGAGAACTCTGACGGCCGCCTCTCCTTTGTCTTTGACGATCCTCAGGAGTCTTTCTACAGCCATGAACCATTCGGGCGCAGCAGCTGGAGGTCGCAAACATCTTCAACCGTTTTCGCTGCAAGTGTGGATCTTCCGCATCTGTTCCAAAGTGCTTGGTACTTGCCAAATGTTGAACGGCACACTTTTTTGTAAGCCTCACTGGATGTTGCTTTCAGGGCATCGACTGTAGATTCTAAGTTGAGTAGGTTGCCAGCACAGCGCTGGTGCTTTGGCAACTGGTACTCAAAACCATCATCTTCATTCAGGATCGTGGCCACACCAACAAACTCCACTTCTTACATTTTAGTCATTTAACAGACGCTCTTATCCAGAGCGACTTACAGTTAGTGAGTGCATACATTTTCATACTGGCCCCCCATGGGAATCGAACCCACAACCTTGCAAGCGCCATGCTCTACCAACTGAGCTACACGGGACCACTCTCCTCTTGTTCCTCTACATCACCTTCCTGTCCTGGCTGAGCTGCTTCACCACCCACTGCCTCGTTGTTTGCAACTTCTCCAAAAACTTGGAAAGCTTTCAAGAAGTTAGAGCCATTGTCTGTTGTTGTTCTCACAATCTTTCCCCGGATTTCAAACTCAGAATGGATGTAATTTAGGGCGCCTGCCAACACATCAAAGGTGTGCGATCCTCTCAACCGTTTACCAGCCAGGGCTGCAGAGCATCTGTTGAGACTGTCAGGGTCTACCCAGTGGGCTGTAACACCAATGAAGCTCCGTCTTCTTGCAGACCGGGAGTCAGTGGTGGTGGCGATGTGGTCAAGTCCTCTCATGGCCTCAGTCACCTTCTTCATTTCCGTGGAGGCTTCATCAAACCTGGAGCACAGTGTGGGCCTTGATAAGATCTTTGAGTTAGGCTGCAGATCCTGGACAAACTCTCTGAACGGTTCTTGTTCTACAACAGCGAATGGTTGGAGCCCTTGGACCACATTCTTCACCACAGCTTTGCCTATGGATTTTTGAGACACTGTCTTCAGTAATGTGCTCTGCTTGATGGTGGAGGGAGTCTTAGGGGCAAGTTCTCTTCAGTGTTTGCCGTCAGTTCTCCATACTTCTTAAGATGGTGTACATACTTTCTCTGAAATAAGAAGAAAAGGAAAAGAGAAAGACAGTTACTTAGCTACATTACTACCATCACCAAATACTTAGGTATAGGATCCTAATTTTAAAGCTATAAACAACATTAGTTAATTGAGAGTTTGTGACCACCACTTAATATAACAATGAGAAACAACTATGTTAATTGATCTAGCTAGTAGGTTACGTCATTAACTTAAGTCTACAGTAATTAACTAGGTAAGAACAACTAACACAAGGAATAAAATGGCTAGTTATCACCCGAACGCTAACATTAGTTAGCTAGCTAGCTTGACCAGGTGTTTAGAGAAAAGGTATTTGGCTAGAGTAACGTTAGCTGACTAAAATGTGCCCAGAGATGGAAACTACTAGTTAGCTAGCTTGTTAACAAGCTAGCTAGTTAGCTCGTGTCCGTTTAGTTAGATTGCGTTAGCTAACAGAGCTTCCGAATCTGGGCACATTTTAGCCAGCTAAAGTAGGTAGATACTAGCTAGTGAACTATTTAGGTATATAGGATTAGCTAGCATCAACTAACACTGCTTGTTGCATTAGCAAATGTGGGCTAGCTAGGTTAGCTAATGCTAGCTAGCATGCTAATTAGCACGCTAACATTATTCTAGCTAGCAAGCTAACAGTAGGCTTACCTCAATGTGTTTTTTTAGGTTCGAAGACGAGTTCTTGAACGCTTTTATTTCCTGAACTTTTGGTAAACATAACATACATTTCATCTGGTAGGATGAATCCTTCATTCCGAGAAAATAAAACATTTATTTTAGATCCAGCCAAGGGTGTTCGTCCTCATCAGGTGGTGGTGGTAGAGCGATGTCGGACACACTTGGGCAAAGTGCCACTGAGTGGATGACTGTTTTGCAAGTGACAGGCTCCCGGTGATTGAGGTTTGCACTTTAGGACCCTTGGATTTGCCTGATGAGGATTGGAACTCTGCATGTCGTCGCCTGCTGCATTGCAAAACAAGTTCACCCATGAGTGTGCCGACTCGCCGATGTTGCTTGCATCTTTTTCCCAACATGATGTGGTCCTCTGTAGCTCAGCTGGTAGAGCACGGCGCTTGTAACGCCAAGGTAGTGGGTTCGATCCCCGGGACCACCCATACACAAAAAAAATGTATGCACGCATGACTGTAAGTCGCTTTTGATAAAAGCGTCTGCTAAATGGTATATTATTATATTATATGATTCGTTTTTTTCTTCCAGCTTCAGATTTATTTATTTGTAGGGAGGAACGTAGGTATCATGGGAAATGTATCGGAGAAAAAGTATACTTTATTTTAATTTTTTATGTAGTGAAGTAAAAATAAAACTCGACAGAAATATAAATAGTAAAGTACAGATACCCCAAAAACTACTTAAGTACAGTAACAAAGTATTTCTACTTCGTTACTTTACACAACTGTATGTAACAGTAGAGGATGAATCATGTGTAAACTGACTTTCTTAATCCTGTCCTTGTCTCCTTTTCCTTGTTTGCGTCATTCATACTGTTTTGAAAAGATGGGATGGGTGAAAGCAACATGGTGGAAACTACTGGGCTTACTGTCACCTGTCCAATCCTTGTTACAGTATATCAGCGCTAGTGAAGGACAGGAGACAAAGAAAATAAATGTTCCATGATTTGTTACAGCACTTTGAGATGTCTTTATGTAATGAATAGCGCTATAAAAGTTGAATAATTTATGAGGGGTTCAGGCAGTGAAGCTGCTGAAGCCCCATTGTATTTGTTCCAGTTCATTATTAGGTGTTCAAGCAGCGATTATGGGTTCAAGCAGTTCATTATTGTTATTATAATCATGTTCCTTTTTCTGCCGTTTGAGAAAAAAATACAAATTCCCATGAGATAAAAAGGCCCAGGACTGTGCAACTTAGCAACATGGTAAAGGCCCAAGGCCAACACCCTCTCATGTAATAGGAAGCCAATTGGCCACGTGGTGGTGCCATAACAAGCAATTGAAAATGCAAACTTTGAAAGGTCAGCCCCCACACTCTGTGTGTCCTAGAGTCATGACATTTAGTCCATAGGTCCTTCTCCTCACAAGGAACACATTTACATTTTAGTCATTTAGCAGACACTCTTATCCAGAGCAACTTACAGTTAGTGAGTGCATACATTATTTTATTTTTTTCATACCCCCTGTGGGAATCAAACCCACAACCCTGGCGTTGCAAACACCATGCTCTATCAACTGAGCTACATCCCATTCCCTCCCTTACCCTGGACGACACTGGGTCAATTGCGCACCGCCCCATGGGTCTCCCGGTCTCTAGTGGCACAGCTAGCACTGCGATTCAGTGCCTTAGACCACTGCACCACTCGGGAGACATTTGCCTCAAGAACTCATAAAGTCTGCCATGATGGATTTTCCTCCATTTAGAATTTTGTGAAAATCTCTTAAAATGCTACTCCTCTAGCACTGATTGCCCGATCTGCACGAAACTTGACATGTGACATGTATGGACCAAGATCTTTGAACGCATTATTTTCCAGACTAGTAACAAAAACAACATGGTCACTAGTAACAAAAACAACATTTTTACACATGTTCCAAACACTGTCAGACTCAACATATCTAAGCACAGTTAGATCGACCATACGGTGGCGCTAAAACGGGCACATGTTTATGTCTCTTGATCTGTTTGACTCAGAGTGATGAAATCTGGCACACACGCTCAGGGAGGTGAGTCTAGCTAACCTATGGTTGAGTTTGGCCGCATGGTGGCGCTGTTGGACAGGAAAAAACTTTAATGCAAGCTCATTGGTTCATAGCGGCCAAGTTGTTTTAGCTAGACTTTTGGAAAATGTTGCGTTTAAAGACATGCATCCATAGATGCAATTATACCAAATACATTCGGCAACTTTGAAAAAAACAACTTAGTTTTTGTTGTTCACACGTGTATTTGCCCTCTCATTGGCTAGAATGGTCCCACCTGATTTCGTCTTCTCCCTCCTGCCTTCCATCTTTGAGGACATGTATTTTCATTGTTAGAGCGATTACTTGAACATACAGTATTGTCAATATAATAGATAACCTTTCACTAGCTAACAACAGGGAAGCAATCTGAGACAGTAGAGAAAGCGAGACACCCCCTCATTTTGTTCTGATAGGGCTGGGGCCACTCTGGTCTGCTTATTGTCCCTGCCCTGCAGATTGGGTGCCCCAGAGCGAAACATCTTCCTGCCAATGTTTTCCTGGTCGGGGTGGGGGCAATAAGCAGACCAGAGTGGCCCCGCCCCAACCAGAAAAATTAGCCAGTGAGATGTTTCGCTCTGTGGCACTCCCTCCGCGGGGCGGGGGCAATAAGCAGACAATGGTTGGTCCCCCTGCTCAAACATTGCATGCATCAACCAATGGTTGCGTGCCACATCATCAACTGTGTCATCGACTGACAGATTGCTATAACATATGTGGTTAACTGATACTTAAAATAACTATCCAGGCGATGTAAGATCTGTCAGGAGTCAGCAAAGTCTAAGCTCTGGAATACAGCCCAAGATTTATTTATAATTTAAACCTAACCAAACCTATGACCAGCTCCTTATTACTGCCCCCCAGTGGCATGAAGTGGCATCCCAAAAAAACACAAACTACATGAATGTCTCCTAGCCTCCCATGCATAGGCTACTTTCTATCCCTAACACTAAAACTAAAACTGAAACAAATAATTTAAAAACAAAATATATTTTCATGAAACTGAAAGTAAATAAAAACTAGTACAATCAAATCTGAAAATGAACTTAAACTAAACTGAATTTCAAATACAAATCTAAAAACGAATAGAAATTAAAACGAATATAAAACACACACACACACACACACACAAAACAAATGTATTTGTCATATACACACTTTACAGCAGGTATAAAAGGTGAAGTGAAACGCTTATGTGCTAGCTCCCTCAACAATGCAGGACATTAATCAATAATTACCAATAAGGTACCACTTCATTTTGAGGGGTGATTATTACAGTGTAGTTACACATGTAATTACTTTGTTACAAGTATTGTAATTAAGTGTAATAATTCATTGTTACACTGTAATAACAACATACGTTATAACTGGTGGTAATTGCATTCTGTAATTACAGAGGTGTAACAATGAATGCGTGTTACCATGCTTGTTACAAATGTTCAAGTTTCCGATAGCATCCCAACGCACCATATTTCAGCCTGCACAAGCCACATGAGGAGTGTTAGCCAACTGAAAACTGACCACCTTATTGACACATCTGTGCAATAAAGGGCTCTGGAGTCTGCCCAGGCCCAATGGCAAAAATGGGTTAAAAAATAGTTCACATAAAAAAATACTTTAAATTGTAAAATTATTTAACTGTGCATTTGACAATGGGTCAATTACTTTAACCGTCAATTAAACATTTAGATATTAGACACATTAATAAACAAAGACGTCAACACAGGAGAGAGAAAGTAAGTTTTCCATGCAATTTGTTTAGCATAGGTAGATAGTTAGCTAGCTAGCGTTTGCCAGCTAGCTAGCCTTGCTAGCAAACGTTAGCTGATGTTTTTGTTAGGCCTACCAACTAAGCTAGCTGGCAAAAAAAATATACCAAAAAACAGACGCCTCACAGGTCCTCAACTGGCAGCTTCATTAAATAGTACCCGCAAAACACCAGTCTCAACAGTGAAGAGGCGACTCCGGGATGCTGACCTTCTAGGCAGAGATGCAAAGAAAAAGCTATATCTCAGACTGGCCAATAAAAATAAAAGATTAAGATGGGCAGTCTGAGACGTGTTCGTGAGAGTCTCACCTTTCTACAGAGGGGTTATATTAGTGTGTAGCCCAAACTGTTTGGACGCTACAGACAGAGTTTGGCATATCGACTGTAACAACATCAGACCAGTCCCAAGACGCTTGTGGGGGTCGATTTTGTGAGAAGACTGAAGTCTCATGGTCTGACAAACACTGCTTTAGCTCTGTCACCTTTCACTGCATATGCGGAAGTGCGACATAGGCGGATGCGGTGGATTGAGATGCATCCAATGCAAAAAAAATGCGGACTGGAGCTGCTGACCGGAGCTGGACTGGACCCCGGTGGAGCGGACTGCTCTGGTTCCGGAGTGGATCCGCTGACCGGAGCTGGACTAGGCACCGGTGGAATGGACTGCTCTGGCTCCGGAGTGGATCCGCTGACCGGAGCTGGACTAGGCACCGGTGGAGCGGACTGCTCTGGCTCCGGAGTGGATCCGCTGACCGGAGCTGGACTAGGCACCGGTGGAGCGGACTGCTCTGGCTTCGGAGTGGAACAGCTGACCGGAGCTGAACTGGACCCGGGTGGAGCGGACTGCTCTGGCACTGGACTGGAGCAGCTGACCGGGGCCGGACTAGGCACCGGTAGAGCGGATTGCTCTGGCACTGGAACGGAGCCACTGACCCTAGCTGAACTAGGCACCGGTGGATCGGACTGCTCTGGCTCCGGAGTGGAGCCGCTGACCGGAGCTGGACTGGGCACACGCACCACTGGTTTGGTGCGAGGAGCAGGTATGGGCCGTACTGGACTGGATACATGCACCACTGGTTTGGTGCGGGGAGCAGGTACAGGACGTATCGGGCTGGCAACAGGCATCACTGGTTTGGTGCGAGGAGCTGGCACAGGCCGTACCGGGCTGTGGAGGCGCACTGGAGGTCTGGAGCTTAGAGCTGGCACAACCCGTCCTGGCTAGATGCCCACTTTCGCCCACTAACACTAAAATGTCTTTCCCACCTGTGGCCAGGGTGTCTGCTGCTCCTGGGCACGCTGCTTGGTCTTTTGGTGGTGGGATCTTCTGTCACGATCGTTGAGAGACGGGTCAGACCAAGGTGCAGCGTGGTATGCGTACATATTTATTAATGACGATAAACACTTGACAAAACAACAAAAGCAACGTAACGTGAAGTCCTATGTGCTATACTCACAACAAGCCACACCAGAACACAAACAAGATCCCACAACAAAGGTAGGCAACATGGCTACCTAAGTATGATCCCCAATCAGAGACAACGAGCGACAGCTGCCTCTGATTGGGAATCACATCCGGCCAAACATAGAAATACACATACTAGATCCTAAACATAGAATCTGATAACATAGATCTCAACCTGAACTCACACCCTGACCCAACCAACAAGAGTTCTCTAGGTCAGGGCGTGACAAACGGACAGATTTTTATGGGGATTCTTTAATTATGATGATTAGATTAGATTATGCTAAATGTAGCTTATTAGTGTTAGCAAGCACTATTATTTCTAGCTGGATAACACAACAACTACTAGCTAGGCCTAGCCTAAACTATAGAAATCAGGATGATGGTAACTAGTATAGTGTAATGTAGCGTGTCTATGATAAATTGTCATACATTCTTCTTCTCTACCACAGATTCCCACAAGGTCTCAGACTCCAGGATGGGAAAATGCTTACAAGAAAGAAACAGAGGAAGATAGAGACAGAGTTGTTGAATTCCATTGTTAAAGACAATCCCGTTTTTCTAAATAAGCTACAGTATCTAGGCTACTCAACATGCTAGCTATAGGCTACAGATATGAATCACCACTAGTTATTTTTATGATATAGCCTATAGCTAGTATGTTGAGTAGCCTAGATATGAATCTAACAATAAAAATCCTTATTATTTTGAAAGAAATGTAAGGTATTTTTACATGTTGCAATTAAGTTGAAGTAAAGTAGAATAGTTACCTATGAGGAATTTCTATACAATTACGTATTACTCCTTACCAAGTAAAAATACTTACAAACAAAATATGATATTCTACTTTACTTCAACTTTATTGCAACATGTAAAAAGACCTTACATTTCTTACAAGATAATAAGGATTTGTATTGTTAGATTAATAATTTGCTTAATTAGATTAAACAAAGATATAGGCCTAGTCAATAAGTCGTTTGACTTGGTAATGAGTAATAAGTAATTGTATAGAAATTGCTCATAGGTAACTATAAGGTTACACTTCACTTTAAAAAGCTAAATCCTAAGTAACAACTAGTGACAACATTGTACCTATGCAGGTATTACAGATATGTACTCTGTGGTGTGTTAGTGTGTTTTTCATCTCACCCGGATGGTGCTTTCAGAAGCTGACGATTAGCTTGTCAGGATGGGTAACGTACTTTGTAGGTACACAATAATTACAAGTAAACGCCTGTGTAACGCCTAGTAAATACATTGTACTTATGCAGATATTACATACTCTGTTGTGTACTATTGTGTTAATCGTCCCACTTGGATGGTGCTTCCAGAAGCCTTAAAATTAGGGTGAGGTTGTCAGGATGGGGAATGTACTATACACTGAGTATACAAAACATTACGCAACACCTGCTCTTTCCATGACATAAACTGATCAGGTGAATCCAGTTGAAAGCTATGATCCCTTATTGATGTCATTTCAATCAGTGTAGATGAAGGGGAGGAGACAGATTAAATAAAGATGTTTAAGCCTTGAGACAATTGAGACATGGATTGTGTATGTGTGCCATTCAGATGGTGAATGGGCATGACAAAATATTTCAGTGCCTTTGAACACGGTATGGTAGTAGGTGCCATGTGCACCGGTTTGTGTCAAGAACTGCAACGCTGCTGGGATTTTCACGCTCAACAGTTTTGTGTGTGTATTAAGATTCGTCCACCACCCAGAGGACATCCAGCCAACTTGACACAGCTGTGGGAAGCATTGGAGTCAACATGGGCCAGCATCCCTGTGGAATGTTTTCGACACCTTGCAGAGTCCATGCCCTGACGAATTGTGGCTGTTCTGAGGGCAAAGGGTATAGTAAAATGCCTTTCTTGCAAACTCAAAATCCAACAATGCAATAGTCAATAACAATGCAATACTAGAAAAAACATAAAAGAAATAAGAAGAAATATGAAGAACACAATAAGTAAGTAAGTAAGCATACTATATACAGGGTCAGTTCCAATACCATATTTACAATGTGCAGGGATACTGGAGTGATGGAGGTAGTTATTGTCAGGGTTCGGATGTGGATGCAGTGGTGGAGTCAAGCGCAGGACAAGGAGGTTCAATCAGAAATGTCTTTACTAAATAAAGCACAGGGAAACAAAGGCCTCAAAACAAAGGAGGCGAACGATTACGCAAACACGCGTAAACACTAAACATACACGAAACACCGAACGGACAAACGGACAATTACACACAACTGCAAACAAACCAAAAGGGAAACTTATAGGAGACATAATCAAAACTCAATGTGAAACAGGTGCTCACACAAGACATGACCAAACAACTATCGAAACATCCAGCGGTGGCAGCTAGTACTCCGGGGACGACGAACGCCGAAGCCTGCCCGAGCCAGGAGGAGGAGCAGCCTCGGCAGAATCCGTGACAGTTATGTATAGGGGTAAGGTGACTAGGCAACAGGATATAAGATAAACAGAGTAGCAGCAGCTTGTATGTGAGTGGGTGTGTAGAGTCAGTATAAATGTATGTGCATCAGTGGAGGCTCCTCAGAGGAGGAAGGGGAGGACCATCCTACTCAGCGAATTTCAGAAAGATTCAAAATAATGAAACATTTAAAATGTTTTTAGATAAAACTATACTACATATATTCACGTCACCAAATAATTGATCAAAACACACTGTTTTACAATGAAGGTCTACAGTAGTCTCAACAACACACTCAGCACCATGGTGTAGCCAGAGGACAGCTATTCCCCGTCCTCCTCTGGCTACATTGACTTCAATACAAAACCTTTACCACCTTCCATAGACCTAAATGGTAATTACTTCCGGAGGACGTCCTCCAACCAATCAAAACTTTTGCAATATGAACTGATATGTTGTCCATCCAATCATAGGATTAGGATCAGAGAACAAACCTAGTGTGGTGTATTGGGGTTATGCCACAGAGCATTATGGGGGTTCTATGTGTTGAGAGGGAAAGGGCAACTACAAGGAGCTTGCAGAGGTAATTGCATGTTATGATGCTTTACTTGCTGAGCATATGGATGTTTCTATTGTCTTCTCTGGGATGTTGAAATCAATTCAGAATTATTTGACTGTTTCCATCGCATCATCCATTAAAAGTGAGATTAAAAAGAGAGGTTGAAGAAGTGCATTTTTAGGCTTTCCACTTTCCTCTGGTATTTATTTCGCAAAGGTGATAACACAATCACTCCGGACAGACACAAGCAAAAACTCATTACATAAATGTTGCTACACCTAAATATTAGAGAACTGATGAAAACGAGACGATTGTTCAGTCTGATCAACTGCAGGCTATGTGCCCTGTCCATCAGGTCAGGGTAAACAACTTGGTAACATTATGTATTTATAGTCCATTTGTGTGTCAGGAGAAAATGTGAATGTGATCAAATTTGGTTTATATTCAAACTTGGGCTGGCTAGGCTGCCTAGACCATTTAAATCCAAAATTATTAACTGGAATTAATCAATCAACATACAGTTGAAGTCGGAAGTTTACCTACACCTTAGCCAAATACATTTAAACTCAGTTTTTCACAATTCCTGACATTTAATCCTAGTAACAATTCACTGTCTTAGGTCAGTTAGGATCACCACTTTATTTTAAGAATGTGAAATGTCAGAATAATAGAGAGAATTACTTATTTCAGCTTTTACTTCTTTCATCACATTCCCAGTGGGTCAGAAGTTTACATACACTCAATTAGTATTTGGTAGCATTGCCTTTAAATTGTTTATCTTGGGTCAAACGTTTCGGGTAGCCTTCCACAAGCTTCCCACAATAAGTTGGGTGAATTTTGGCCCATTCCTCCTGACAGAGCTGGTGTAACTGAGTAAGGTTTGTTGGCCTCCTTGCTCGCACACGCTTTTTCAGTTCTGCCCACACATTTTCTATAGGATTGAGGTCAGGGCTTTGGTGATGGCCACTCCAATACCTTGACTTTGTTGTCCTTAAGCCATTTTGCCACAACTTTGGAAGTATGCTTGGGGTCATTGTCCATTTGGAAGACCCATTTGCGACCAAGCTTTAACTTCCTGACTGATGTCTTGAGATGTTGCTTCAACATATCCACTTAATTTTCCTTCCTCATGATGCCATCTATTTTGTGAAGTGCACCAGTCCCTCCTGCAGCAAAGCACCCCCACAGCATGATGCTGCCACCCCGTGCTTCACGGTTCGGATGGTGTTCTTCGGCTTGCAAGTACCCCCTTTTTCCTCCAAACATAACGATAGTCATTATGGCCAAACAGTTATATTTTTGTTTCATCAGACCACAGGACATTTCTCCAAAAAGTACGTTCTTTGTCCCTATGTGCAGTTGCAAACCGTAGTTTTATGGCGGTTTTGGAGCAGTGGCTTCTTCCTTGCTGAGCGGCCTTTCAGGTTATGTCGATATAGGATTCGTTTTACTGTGGATATAAGTACTTTTGTACCTGTTTCCTCCAGCATCTTCACAAGGTCCTTTGCTGTTGTTCTGGGATTGATTTGCACTTTTCGCACCAAAGTACGTTCATCTCTAGGAGACAGAACGCGTCTCCTTCCTGAGCGGTATGATGGCTGCGTGGTCCCATGGTGTTTATACTTGCGTACTATTGTTTGTACAGATGAACGTGGTACCTTCAGGTGTTTGGAAATTGCTCCCAAGGATGAACCAGACTTGTGGAGGTCTACAATTTTTTTCTGAGGTATTTTTATTCTGAGGTCTTTTCTTTTGATTTTCCCATGATGTGAAGCAAAGAGGCACTGAGTTTGAAGGTAGGCCTTGAAACACATCCACAGGTACACCTCCAATTGACTCAAATTATGTCAATTAGCCTATCAGAAGCTTCTAAAGCTATGACATCATTTTCTGGAATTTTCCAAGCTGTTTAAAGGCACAGTCAACTTAGTGTATGTAAACTTCTGACCCACTGGAATTGTGATACAGTGAATTATAAGTGAAATAATCTGTCTGTTAACAATTGTTGGAAAAATTACTTGTGTCATGCACAAAGTAGATGTCCTAGTCGACTTGCCAAAACTATAGTTTGTTAACAAGACATTTGTGGAGTGGTTGAAAAACGAGTTTTAATGACTCCAACTTAAGTGTATGTAAACTTCCGAATTCAACTGTAATGGTGATGACATAGACTTTGAGTTCATTTTTAATCAGGCCTACAGTTGTATAGGCCTGTATGATGCAAACATGCATAAAGCAAGTTCAGCCCTGCGAGTTCTCTTGTCTCTGTGTCTGGGTAGAGGAAACCCTCCTGTTAGTCTAGTCTAAATATAATTAATATGAACAAGTATAAGGTTGCTGCAGTTTGACAGGGTTTTCATCCTCCCCAGGGCCAGGAGTTAGAAAAACTGGTTCCATAGCCCATATAAAACCTTTTTACAACTGATTAATCACTGTCATACCCTATAGGGTCCAGAGTTTTCCTGGTTAGGTTACCAGATAAGGAAAAACTCTGTGCCCCTGGGGGGAAAAATTGCCCCAGTAATGTTTCTTGGGCTACTTTGATGTGTCAAGTGGGCGAGATGTGCAGTCTGTTTGACTTTGTGAATTCTGAGATGTCTGAGTTTAACTTCATGGAGAAACATGTTGCACAAACCTATGATGGCGCTGCTGTAGTGGAATGTATCTGCTATTTGTATTTACAGCTACAGTAAGTCCCATTCTTTTCCCTGATTAAGAGGTGATGACCACTCCAGTACCATTGTCAACTCTCTCCTGACATGAACTGAAGCCACGTCTCATGTGCCCGCTCATCCACTGGCACGTTGAATGTTTCCTCTCCAAGCACTGTAGATGTGTCAATTTTCTCTCATTACTGTATGTAGTCAATCAAAACACACAATTACATTTACATTTTAGCAGACACTCTTATCCAGAGCAACTTACAGTCAGTGAGTGCATACATTATTTAATTTTTAATTTTTTTCATACTGGTCCCCCGTCGGAATCGAAAACGCTGAGCTACATCCGCTGGGCCAATTGTGGGCCAATTGTGCCCCGCCCCATGGGTCTCCCGGTCGCGGCTGGCTACAACAGAGCCTGGATTCGAACCAGGATCTCTAGTGGCACAGCTAGCACTGCGCCACATCAATGATTTTATTATTTGCTTGGGCTAACTCATTCTTAGCTCTTTTGTCTAACTGTGTAGTGTATTCTGTTATTGTTTTTTGTCTTCCCAGTCAAATCCTGTCCTGCCCTCAGTGGAAGTTGAGCTCATCTCAAAAACCATCCATCCATGATGAGCCTGTCCAGCAACGAAAGCCTATGAACACCTCAACCCCTGTCCTGCACTGAAGTCAAGCCTCTGAACACCTCAACTCATGCATCATACCCTCATTCAATCACTGCTGTGATCCCTTCCCAACACTGTGTAAGTAGCCCTCTCATTCCCATTCCCCATAATATTGTACTATAAATGTATTTTTTAAATGCTTTAGGTTAAAATAATTTGTCTGACAATTTTTGAAACACGCTTTGCTGTCTCCGTGCAGTCCGCACCTATACCGTGGGTCTCCCATCCTCCAGCCTCCACTGATGTGCATATTATATATGAGTGAGCAGATGATGGAGTGAGTGTGTGTGTGTGAGTGTAGAGGGCCCTGTGAGTGAGTATAGAGAGAATGCAAAAATAAAAATAAAAGGTAAATAAAGATAAAATGTTATCTCAGGTAGTCCGTGCAGCTACTTTCTTAGCTAATTATCAGTCTTACTGCTTGGGGATAGAAGCTGCTCAAGAGCCTGTTGGCGTCAGACTTGATTCACCGCCGTAGACCTGCCGTGGTCGGGAGAGGTTGTGTTTTCTCTAGCAGGAGGTAAGCTTGGCTTCTTATATGGTGTTGAGTAAAGCTTAAACCATGTATTTAGATTGTAGGTAGGTATTGTAGTTAGGTATTATAGGTAGTTTACTCAGGTAGTTATTGTAGGTTATTGTAGGTAATTATTGTAGGTAAGGACTGTATTCGGCGGACCCCGGCGAAGCACGAGGCTAGCTTGCCCACTACTTGGACCAACAAAGCTAGCTAGCTAGCTAGCGGGTAGCTACTGGTAACTTTTAGCAACAGTGGTTAGTTGTTTCCAATGTTATTTCACGCTTAAGAGTACCTGTGATTGAGCCAGCTAGCCGCCACCATTCAGCTGTTTTTCTAACCTCATTATCATTAACGTTAGGTGGTTGGTAGCTGCTGTACTTAATTACGGCTACTGATTGCAGTCTGCCAGTTTGGCTTTATACATAGCTTGGGCTTTGTCGAGTAAGGCTTAAACTATGTATTTAGATTGTAGTTAGGTATTATAGGTAGGCATCGTGGGCTGTATATTATTAAGTAGTATAGGTAGGCATCGTGGGCTGTTGTGGGTAGCTGTTGTGTAGTTATTGTAGGTTACTTTTGTATTCGGCGGTGCCGGGTGTAGCACGAAGCTAGCTAGCTAACTCACCTCCTGGATTAGCTGGCGAGTAGCTATTAGCAACGGTAGCAACTAAAAACAATATCCTTTTAGCCAGCTACATTCGTTCGCAGCGACGCCGTTTTTCAAACTAAGTCAACACAGCAGCCATTGCTAGCTAGCCAACACTACCAGCTGGCTGTACTGTAGTAGCTAAATACAATATATTTGTGCTAGCTACCCAACGTTTAATCATTGCTGCATTATGAAAGGTAAGCTTGGCTTCGTATATGGTGTTGAGTTAAGCTTAAACCATGTATTTAGATTGTAGGTAGGTATTGTAGTTTGGTATTATAGGTAGCTTACTCAGGTAGTTATTGAAGGTTATTGTAGGTAATTACTGTAGGTAAGTATTGTATTCGGCAGACCCCGGCGAAGCACGAGGCTAGCTTACCCACTACTTGGACCAACAAAGCTAGCTAGCTAGCTAGCGGGTAGCTACTGGTAACTTTTAGCAACTGTGGTTAGTTGTTTCCAATGTTATTTCATGCTTAAGAGTACCTGTGATTGAGCCAGCTAGCTGCTACCATTCAGCTGTTTTTCTAACCTCATCCGAGGCATTAACGTTAGGTGGTTGGTAGCTGCTGTACTTAATTACAGCTACCGATAACAGTCTGCTGTAGTTTACAACAATTCTAATTTCTAAAGTGGAAGTTGGGAGAGTTTTATTCGGGTGGTTCAGTGAAACAATTATAGTTTCTGAGGTGGAAGTTGGGAGAGTTATATTAATTTTTTTGGTGAGGGAGGCCTGATCTCTCCTTTCCCAGATGTTTAGTTCATTTCATTCCGATCTCCTCTGCATTATTGTAGCCATCTGCTGCAGCCTGTCAACTATGCCTCTGCCTATCCCTGTTCTCTCCTCTCTGCACAGGCTACACAAACGCCTCACACAGCGTGGCTGCTGCCTCTCTAACCTGGTGGTCCCTGCACGCACCACACACCTGGAGTTCCAGGTCTCAGGCAGCCTCTGGAACTGCCGTTCTGCCGCCAACAAGGCTGACTTCATCCCAGCCTATGCTACCCTCCAGTCCCTCGACTTCCTGGCGCTGACGGAAACATGGATTACCACTGAAAACACTGCTACTCCTACTGCTCTCTCCTCGTCTGACCATGTGTTCTCGCATACCCCGAGAGCATCTGGTCAGAGGGGTGGTGGCACAGGAATCCTCATCTCTCCCAAGTGGTCATTCTCAATTTTTCCCCTAACCCATCTGTCTATCTCCTCATTTGAATTCCACGCTGTCACAGTCACTAGCCCATTTAAGCTTAATATCCTTGTCATCTATCGCCCTCCAGGTTCCCTTGGAGAGTTCATCAATGAGCTTGACGCCTTGATAAGTTCCTTTCCTGAGGATGGCTCACCCTTCACAGTTTTGGGGGATTTCAACCTCCCTACGTCTACATTTGACTCATTTCTCTCTGCCTCCTTCTTTCCACTCCTCTCCTCTTTTGACCTCACCCTCTCACCATCCCCCCCCCCCCCCCCACTCACAAGGCAGGCAATACGCTTGACTTCATCTTTACTAGATGTTGCTCTTCTACTAATCTCACTGCAACTCCCCTCCATGTCTCCGACCACTACTTTGTATCCTTTTCTCTCTCGCTCTCCTCCAACACTACTCACTCTGCCCCTACACAGATGGTAACGCGCCGCCGCAACCTTCGCTCTCTTTCTCCCACTACTCTCTCCTCTTCCATCCTATCATCTCTTCCCTCTGCTCAATCCTTCTCCCTCCAATCTCCTGATTCTGCCTCCTCAACCCTCCTCTCCTCCCTTTCTGCATCCTTTGACTCCCTGTGTCCCATATCCTCCCGGCCGGCTCGGTCCTCCCCTCCAGCTCCGTGGCTTGATGACTCATTGCGAGCTCACAGAACAGAGCTCCGGGCAGCTGAGCGGAAATGGAAGAAAACTAAACTCCCTGCCGACCTGGCATCTTTTCACTCCCTCCTCTCTACATTTTCTTCATCTGTTTCTGCTGCTAAGGCCACTTTCTACCACTCTAAATTCCAAGCATCTGCCTCTAACCCTAGGAAGCTCTTTGCCACATTCTCCTCACTGCTGAATCCTCCCCCCCCCCCCCCCTCCTCCCTCTCTGTGGATGACTTCGTCAACCACTTTGAAAAGAAGGTTAACGACATCCGATCCTCGTTTGTTAAGTCTAATGACACTGCTGGTCCTGCTCACACTGCCCTACCCTATGCTTTGACTTCTTTCTCCCCTCTCTCTCCAGATAAAATCTTGCGACTAGTGACTGCAGGCCGCCCAACAACCTGCCCGCTTGATCCCATCCCCTCCTCTCTTCTCCAGACCATCTCCGGTGACCTTCTCCCCTACCTCACCTCGCTGATAGAGCGAGAAGAGCCAACTCTCTTGCTATCTCTCTCAGAATGACCTTCTTGATCCAAACCAGTCAGGTTTCAGGACTGGTCATTCAACTGAGACTGCTCTTCTCTGTGTCACGGAGGCTCTCCGCACTGCTAAAGCTAACTCTCTCTCCTCTGCTCTTGTCCTTCTAGACCTGTCTGCTGCCTTTGATACAGTGAACCATCAGATCCTCCTCTCCACCCTCTCCGAGCTGGGCATCTCCGGCGCGGCTCACTCCTGGATTGCGTCCTACCTGACCGGTCGCTCCTACCAAGTGGCGTGGCGAGAAGCTGTCTCCGCACCACGTGCTCTCACCACTGGTGTCCCCCAGGGCTCAGTTCTAGGCCCTCTCCTTTTCTCCCTATACACCAAGTCACTTGGCTCTGTCATATCCTCACATGGCCTCTCCTATCATTGCTACGCTGACGATACACAACTAATCTTCTCCTTTCCCCCTTCTGATAACCAGGTGGCGAATCGCATCTCTGCATGTCTGGCCGACATATCAGTATGGATGACGGATCACCACCTCAAGCTGAACCCTGGCAAGACGGAGCTGCTCTTCCTCCCGGGGAAGGACTGCCCGTTCCATGATCTCGCCATCACGGTTGACAACTCCGTTGTGTCCTCCTCCCAGAGTGCGAAGAGCCTTGGCGTGACCCTGGACAACACCCTGTCATTCTCCGCTAACATCAAGGCGGTGACCCGATCCTGCAGGTTCATGCTCTACAACATTCGGAGAGTACGACCCTGCCTTACACAGGAAGCGGCACAGGTCCTAATCCAGGCACTTGTCATCTCCCGTCTGGATTACTGCAACTCGCTGTTGGCTGGGCTCCCTGCCTGTGCCATTAAACCCCTACAACTCATCCAGAATGCCGCAGCCCGTCTGGTGTTCAACCTTCCCAAGTTCTCTCACGTCACCCCCCTCCTCCGCACACTCCACTGGCTTCCAGTTGAGGCTCGCATCCGTTACAAGACTATGGTGCTTGCCTATGGAGCAGTGAGGGGAACGGCACCTCCGTACCTTCGGGCTCTGATCAGTCCCTACACCCAAACGAGGGCATTGCGTTCATCCACCTCTGGCCTGCTGGCTCCCCTTCCTCTGCGGAAGCATAGTTCCCGCTCAGCCCAGTCAAAACTGTTCGCTGCTCTGGCACCCCAATGGTGGAACAAGCTCCCTCACGACGCCAGGACGGCGGAGTCACTCACCACCTTCCGGAGACATTTGAAACCCCACCTCTTTAAGGAACACCTGGGATAGGATAAAGTAATCCTTCCACCCCCCCCCCCCCCCCCCCCCAAAAAAAAGAAAATAAAAAAATAAAAAAATTAAAAAAAAAAGATAAAAATTATAAATAAAAAAAATTATATATATATAATTGTAAAGTGGTTATCCCACTGGCTATAGGGTGAATGCACCAATTTGTAGTCGCTCTGGATAAGAGCGTCTGCTAAATGACGTAAATGTGCCCTTGAGCAAGGCACTTAACCCTAATTGCTCCTGTAAGTCGCTCTGGATAAGAGCGTCTGCTAAATGACTAAAATGTAAATGTAATGCACTGGTACCTCTTGCCGTGCGGAAGCAGAGAGAATAGTCTATGGCTTGGTTGGTTGGAGTCTTTAACAGGCCTTCCTTCCACACCGCCTGATATAGATGTCGTGGATGGCAGGGAGCTCGGCCCCAGTGATGTACTGGGCTGTCCGCAACACCCTCCAACGCCATGTGATCGAGGGCGGTGCTATTGCCATACCAGGCAGTGATGCAGCCAGTCAAGATGCTCTCAGTGGTACATATATAGAACCTTTTGAGGATTTAAGGGCCAATGCCAATCTTTTTCAACCTCCTGAGGGGGAAGAGGCGCTGTTGCGCCTTCTTCACGGCTGTGCGCATGTGTTTGGACCATTTTAAGTGTTCCTAATGTTTTTTTATACTCAGTGTATAAGCACACATTAATTACAAGTACCCATCAAGATATACTTCATTTTAACTAGCTAAATCCTGTGTAACACTTAGTAGTTACATTGTACTTATGCAGATATTGCATGTACTCTGTTATGTAGTTGTGGGTTTATCCTCTCACTTGGATGGCAAGGAGGTTCAGGTTGTCATAATGAGTAACGTACATGTTAAGTGAGGTTGACCTACAGTACCTGTCAAAAGTTTGGACACACCTACTCATTCAAGGGTTTTTCTTTATTTTTTACGATTTTCTACATTGTAGAATAATAGTGAAGACATCAAAACTGTCAAATAACACATATGGAATCATGTAGTAACCAAAAACGTGTTAAACAAATCCAAATATATGTTACATTTGAGATTCTTCAAAGTAGCCACCCTTTGCCTTGATGACAGCTTTGCACACTCTGGGCATTCTCTCAAACAGCTTCATGAGGTAGTCACCTGGAATGCTTTTCAATTAACAGGTGTGCCATGTTAAAAGTTTATTTGTGGAATTTCTTTCCTTCTTAATGTGTTTGAGCCAACAGTTGTGTTGTGTCATAATAGGAGTGGTATACAGGAGACAGCCATATTTGGTAAAAGACCAAGTCCATATTATGGCAAGAATAGCTCAAATAAGCAAAGAGAAACAACAGTCCATCATTACTTTAAGACATGAAGGTCAGTCAATGCGGAACATTTCAAGAACTTTGAACGTTTCTTCAAGCGCAGTCGCAAAAACCATCAAACGCTATGATGAAACTGGCTCTCATGAGGACCGCCACAGGAAAGGAAGACCCAGAGTTACCTCTGCTGCAGAGGATATGTTCATTAGAGTTACCAGCCTCAGAAATTGCAGCCCAAATAAATGCTTCACAGATTTCAAGTAACAGACACATCTCAACATCAACTGTTCAGAGGAGACTGCGTGAATCAGGCCTTCATGGTCGAATTGCTACAAAGAAACCACTACTAAAGGACACCAATAAGAAGAAGAGACCTGCTTGGGCCAAGAAACACGAGAAATGGACATTAGACCGGTGGAAATCTGTACTTTGGTCTGATGAGTCCAAATTTGAGATTTTTGGTTCCAACCACAGTGTCTTTGTGAGACGCAGAGTAGGTGAACGGATGATCTCCGCATGTGTGGTTCCTACCGTGAAGCATGGAGGAGGAGGTGTGGGGGTGCTTTGCTGGTGACACTGTCTGTGATTTATTTAGAATTCAAGGCATACTTAACCAGCATGGCTACCACAGCATTCTGCAGCGATACACCATCCCATCTGGTTTGCGCTTAGTGGGTCTATCATTTGTTTTTCAACAGGACAATGACCCAAAACACACCTCCAGGCTGTGTAAGGGCTATTTGACCAAGGAGAGTGCTGCATTAGATGACCTGGCCTCCACAATTGAGATGGTTTGGTTTGGAATGAGTTGGACTGCGAAGTGAAGGAAAAGCAGTCAAAAAGTGCTCAGCATATGTGGGAACTCCTTCAAGACTGTTGGAAAAGCATTCCAGGTTAAGCTTTTTAAGAGAATGCCAAGAGTGTGCAAAGCTGTCATCAAGGCAAAGGGTGGCTACTTTGAAGAATCTCAAATGTAAAATATATTTTGATTTGTTTAACACTTTTTTGGTTACTACATGATTTCATATGTGTTATTTCATAGTTTTGATGTCTTCACTATTATTCTACAATGTAGAAAATAGTAAAAATAAAGAAAAACCCTTGAATGAGTAGGTGTGTCCAAACTTTTGACTGGTACTGTATATCTGGTCTGTTTTTGTAAACTCAACCAAGTTAACTGAGATGGTACACTTTCGGGGGGCAGGTGCTAGCAACTACATTGAGTGGAGATTTTGAAGAGTGCGCATTCACGGGTAGGTAATTAGAGCCTTCTGAGCTTCAAACCTTTAATCTCGAACACCCAGCGCATCTGTCCACAAGAGATTACAACCTTGTGACAGTTATTACAGAATCGGGATGCAGCTGAGAAGAAACAAAAACCTAAATTGGTGAATTTAGTGGGAACTTGCCCATTTGTAACAAGCATGGTAACAAGCATTAACTTACTACAGACTGCATTTTACCAGCAGTTACATGTTGTTATTACAGTGTAACGATGCGTTAATACAATGAACTACAACAGTTGTTATAGTGTAATTACACTGTAATAAGGACCCCTTAATATTAAGTGTTATCAATAATAATAATGAAAAAAACAGAAGTAATAGAAGATATAGTGTGCAGAGTAATAATGGGCTGTAGTTACACTATTTACAAACATGAAGTGGAATAAATAGTAAACAATTAAAAAACAGCATTGACAGTCAGTGTATGAGTTCTTAGCGCTTGTGTGGGTGATTGTGTGTTTATGGGTGTTTGTGTGTGTGTGTTTATGGGTGTTTGTGTGTTTATGGGTGTTTGTGTGTGTGTTTATGGGTGTTCGTGTGTGTGTTTATGGGTGTTTGTGTGTGTGTGTTTTTATGAATGTTTGTGTGTGTGTTTATGGGTGTGTGTGTGTGTGTGTGTGTGTGTGTGTGTGTGTGTGTGTGTGTGTGTGTGTGTGTGTGTGTGTGTGTGTGTTTATGGGTGTGTGTATTCATCCCCCTTGGGATGGTTGCATTACAACCTGTAATTCAAATGGATTTTATTTGGATTTCATGTAATGGACATACACAAAATAGTACAAATTGGTGAAGTGAAATGAAAAAAATAACTTGTTTAAAAAAATTCTAAAAAATAGATAACGGACAAGTGGTGCGTGCATATGTATTCACCCCCTTTGCTATGAATCCCCTAAATAAGATCTGGTACAACCAATTACCTTCAAAGTCACATAATTAGTTAAATGAAGTCCACCTGTGTGCAATCTAAGTGTCGCATGATCTGTCACATGATCTCAGTATATATACACCTGTTCTGAAAGGCCCCAGTCTGCAACAGCACTAACCAAGGGGCACTTTTATTTATTTTTTTCTCCTTTATTTAACCAGGTAAGCCAGTTGAGTTCTCATTTACAACTCCGACCTGGCCAAGATAAAGCAAAGCAGTGCGATAAAAACAACAACAACACAGAGTTACATATGGAATAAACAAAATAGGCCATAGTGCAAAATAATTACAATTTAGTATTAACACTGGAGTGATAAATGTGCAGAAGATGATGTGCAGATACAGATACTGGGGTGCAAATGAGCAAAATAAATAACTATGTAAATAACAATATGGGGATGAGGTAGTTGGGTGGGCTAATTACAGATGGGCTGTGTACAGGTGCAGTGATCGGTAAGCTTCTCTGACAACTGATGCTTAAAGTTAGTGAGGGAGATGAGTGTCTCCAGCTTCAGAGATTTTTGCAGTTCGTTCCATTCATTTGCAGCAGAGAACTGGAAGGAATGGCAGCCAAAGGAGGTGTTGGCTTTGGGGATGACCAGTGAGATATACCTGCTGGAACGCATACTACGGGTGGGTGTTGCTATGGTGACCAATGATCTAAGATAAGGCGGGGATTTGCCTAGAAGTGATTTATAGATGACCTGGAGCCAGTGGGTTTAGTGACGAATATGTAGCGAGGGCCAGCCAACGAGAGCGTACAGGTCACAATGATGGGTAGAATATGGTGCTTTGGTGACAAAACGGATGGCACTGTGATAGACTACATCCAATTTGCTGAGTAGAGTGTTGGAAGCTATTTTGTAAATGACATCGCCGAAGTCAAGGATCGGTAGGATAGTCAGTTTTATGAGGGTATGTTTATCAGCATGAGTCAAGGAGGCTTTGTTGCGAAATAGGAAGCGGATTCTAGATTTAACTTTGAATTGGAGATGCTTAATGTGAGTCTGGGAGGAGAGTTTACAGTCTAACCAGACACCTAGGTATTTGTAGTTGTCCACATATTCTAAGTCAGACCCACCGAGAGTAGTGATTCTAGTCGGGCGGGTGCAAGCAGCGTTCGATTGAAGAGCATGCATTTAGTTTTACTAGCATTTAAGAGCAGTTGGAGGCCATGGAAGGAGTGTTGTATGGCATTGAAGCTCGTTTGGAGGTTTGTTAACACAGTGTCCAATGAAGGTCCAGATGTATACAAAATGGTGTCGTCTGCATAGAGGTGGATCTGAGAGTCACCAGCAGCAAGAGCGACATACACAGAGAATAGAGTCGGCCCGAGAATTGAACCCTGTGGCACCCCCATAGAGACTGCCAGAGGTCCAGACAACAGGCCCCCCGATTTGACACATTGAACTCTCTCTGAGAAGTAGTTGGTGAACCAGGCGAGGCAGTCATTTGAGAAACCAAGGCTATTTAGTCTGCCAATAAGAATGTGGTGATTGACAGAGTCAAACGCCTTGGCCAGGTCGATGAAGACGGCTGCACAGTACTGTCTTTTATTGATCGCGGTTATTATATCGTTTAGGACATTGAGCGTGGCTGAGGTGCACCCATGACCAGCTCGGAAACCAGATTGCATAGCGGAGAAGGTACGGTGGGATTCGAAATGGTCGGTGATCAAGGCAGGGCAGGATGGATATAGGTCTGTAACAGTTTGGATCTAGAGTGTCACCCCCTTTGAAGAGGGGGATGACCGTGGCAGCTTTCTAATCTCTGGGGATCTCAGACGATATGAAAGCAAGCCGCACCATGAAGACCAAGGATCTCTCCAAACAGGTCAGGGACAAAGTTGTGGAGAAGTACAGATTAGGGTTGGGTTATAAAAGAATATCCGAAACTTTGAACATCCCACGGAGCACCATTAAATCCATTATAGAAATGAAAGAAAATGAAAGAATATGGCACCACAACAAACCTGCCAAGAGAGGGCCGCACACCAAAACTCACGGACCAGGCAAGGAGGGCATTAATTAGAGAGGCAACAAAGAAACCAAAGATAACCCTGAAGGAGCTGCAAAGCTCCACAGCGGAGATTGGAGTATCTGTCCATAGGACCACTTTAAGCCGTACACTCCACAGAGCTGGGCTTTACGGAAGAGTGGCCAGAAAAAAGCTATTGCTTAAAGAAAAAAATAAGCAAACACGTTTGGTGTTGGCCAAAAGCCATGTGGGAGACTCCCCAAACATATGGAAGAAGGTACTCTGGTCAGATGAGACTAAAATTGAGCTTTTTGGCCATCCAGGAAAACGCTATGTCTGACGCAAACCCAACATCTCTCATCACCCCGAGAACAACATCCCCACAGTGAAGCATGGTGGTGGCAGCATCATGCTGTGGGGATGTTTTTCATCGGCAGGGACTGGGAAACTGGTCAGAATTGAAGGAATGATGGATGGCGTTAAATACAGGGAAATTCTTGAGGGAAACCTGTTTCAGTCTTCCAGAGATTTGAGACTGGGACGGCGGTTCACCTTCCAGCAGGACAATGACCCTAAGCATACTGCTAAAGCAACACTCGAGTGGTTTAATGGGAAACATTTAAATGTCTTGGAATGGCCTAGTCAAAGCCCAGACCGCAATCCAATTGAGAATCTGTGGTATGACTTAAAGATTGCTGTACACCAGCGGAACCCATCCAACTTGAAGGAGCTGGAGCAGTTTTGCCTTGAAGAATGGACAAAAATCCCAGTGGCTAGATGTGCCAAGCTTATAGAGACATACCCCAAGAGACTTGCAGCTGTAATTGCTGCAAAAGGTGGCTCTACAAAGTATTGACTATGGGGGGGTGAATAGTTATGCACGCTCAAGTTTTCTGTTTTTTTGTCTTATTTCTTGTTTGTTTCACAATTGTTTTATTTTGCATCTTCAAAGTGGTAGGCATGTTGTGTCAATCAAATGATACAAACCCCCCAAAAAATCCATTTTAATTCCAGGTTGTAAGACAACAAAATAGGAAAAATGCCAAGGGGGGGAATACTTTCGCAAGCCACTGTATATAGTCTCTACGGTGCAAATAGTCTCTAAGTTGCAGGTCTGTGCAGGGGTGCAGGTTTAGCTTTTCAGCAGTCTGATGGCCTGGTGGTAGAAGTTGTCTCGGAGCTTGATGGTCCGAGACCCGATACTCCGATAGCGCTTGCCAGATGATAACAGAGCGAACAGTCTGTGGCTCGGGTGACTGGAGTCCTTGACGATCTTTCGGGCCTTCCTCAGACACCACCTGGTGTAGATTACCTGGAGGGCAGGGAGTTTGCCCCCAGTGATATATTGGGCCATCCGTACCACCCTGTTTAGGGCCTTCTGGTTGAGGGCGATGCAGTTGCTGTACCAGGCGGTGATGCAGCCGGTCAAGATGCCCAAGATTGTGCAGCTTTAGAACTTCTTTAGGATCCGAGAGCCTATGTCAAATTTCTTCAGGCGCCTGAGGTTGAAGACATACACACACACACACACACAAAAAAAAAACATCCCTACTCGCACACACAAAAACCCCACACTTACGCACACACACACACACACACAGTGTGTATCAGCTCAACCATAAAGCCCCCTTAGTGGCTATGTGTGAGACAACACAGAGATCATTACTTTTAATCCAAGGACACCATTTCATCTAGGCATATCCAGGCCTCATAACAACCCTTATCCCCAGGACCTGGACAATCAATAGGAGGGCATGGGGGAAGGAATCAAGGCTGGGGCTGTCTTAGCCTTGATATAGGTTGAGTCCCAAATGGCACCCTACTCCCTGTATCATACACTACTATATTCCTAATATTTTTGTTGTTAGCTACCTAACTAGCTATCTAGCTAGTCATAAGGCTAGCTAGCCAGCTACTGCTGCTATCTATATCACTCAATAACAGCAACCTAGGTTTCCTCTTGACATACAACTTTTACATACAAACCACAGGATTTAAAATAGAAGGGAATGGTGAGATGGTTGTTGTGTGGAGGATCTGCTTTGACTTGCTTTCTTGTTGGCTAGCCAGCTAGCTAGCCACGATAGCTAACATTAGCATTTTAGCTACTGCTTCTAAACAGACAGCAGGCCAACTCTTACAAACCACATCATTTGAAATAGAAGTGACTGGCGAGATAGTTGTTGAATAGGCTTTGTCCCTTTCGCTAACAGCAGCTGTGGATTGTTTGGCTTGCTAGCTAGCTAGCTTGCTTGTCTGCAGTGAGTGTGCACTCCTGAGTCGGTGTCTTCCCTTGTCTTGAGAAGGATCCTTCTCATCACTGGAGAATTTTGAAACAAAATAAAAAGCTGCTGGACCAATCACATGCGGGCTTGTCTCGGCCAAAGAGGATGATGTCATTATCCAAGCAAATTTCCAGCATTTTATGTAACGATTTGTTTCAAAAACAAGTTTCAAATGTGGTTTTACAAAGTGTATTTTCTCTAATTTATGCTTTGGCCACAACTACAAGTAAGGGATGAGTCAACAACATTATTTGGGTAAAACAGAATATGAGCTTTTAAAAATTAGATTTTCACTGGACAGTTACTTTAAGTAAAGTGTTAGCGGTAAATTATATCTATAAAATTACCAACTCGCTGTACATTACCAATCTATCACAGACCAAACAACACATCACTTCGCTCTCTCTGAATGCTAATCCTGATTGTGAAATGGGTGTTTCTGGTAGAATATAAGCCAGGGATGGGCAACTACAGTCGTCGGGGGCCAGAGTGGTGTCACACTTTTCCCCATCCTAGCAAACACATCTGATTTAACTAATGCATTCTAAACTGAAGATCATGATTAGTTGATTATTGGAGTAATGTGTGTTACCTGGGGCTGGGGCAAAATTGTGATACCAATCAGGCTCCCTGATATAGGCCTACATGTACTACCGTAAGTAGTGTGATCACATTCTGTTCTGGATTTGTCTCATTTGCATTAGACACACAGTGTGGAGTCCCTTGGGCGGCCAGCTGTCTCTAACATGTGAGATTAGGAGAGATGCCTGAGGAGTGCTGGAGACGCACACACACAAGTTAGCACAGATACAAACATGTGCAAGCACGCACACACACACACACACACACACACACACACACACACACACACACACATGCTAGTACAGACAATAACATGCACAGACATGCATGCACGCACGCACACAATCACACACACACACACACACACACACACACACACACACACACACACACACACACACACACACACACACACACACACACAGACACACACAGACAGACACAGATACCTTTGCGGAGTGGAAATGGTTGGGGCGGAATAAGTGGAATGGTATCAAATACATCAAACACATGGTTGCCATTCCATTTACTCCGTTCCAGCCATTATTATGTGCCTTCCTCCCCTCAGCAACCTCCACTGCTGGAGACAGATACATACACACACTCCCCATGGACATGAGCTGCAAGCACTGCGTGAAGCTAGTCCTCACTGGGGTCTGCCTCAGTGTGCGAGCCTCCCCACTATTCCCAATCTTCACTTGTGTGCTGTGCCATTAAACACGCGAACTGACACACTGTGTATGTTAGCACATACACACACACACACTGATCGACATGACATGCGTGTTTCAGTCTGTGTGTACTGACATGCTTATTGATATATCTCGTGCCACGGCATTACGCAGGCTTATAGCCATTAGCATATTTACTAGCAGTGTGCCGACTCATATTACCATCCTCTGTTCCAGAACTATGTGCATTACATATAGCCATTAAGAAATGTGGTTGTCAAGAGGGTTTGTGGAGAGTTTATGCCTAATAAAATAGGTCCGAATGGTTAGATAATGAGTAGCATCTGTTTAAGATAGCAAATGCATTTAATGCCAATGTAAGAAGGTCATTATGTTCATGGTATTGTAATCTGAGGCAAAGTAATATCAAAACGGGTGCAGATATAAAACAGGGGTAGGACGGTTTTCATTTGTTTTTCTCATTAGATTTTCACACATCTTCCTAGTGCATTTTCACACATTTTTCTCCAATGAACAGAAACAAGCAGCTTTTTTAAATGACAAGGAAAGTTTGGCCTAGTTTTCATCCCTCCACCACATGCTCTTCAGTTGGAGGCACATGTCATGTGAGTGAGGCACGTCATCACAATTAGTTAATGTGCAGCACAGAATAGTCCTCATCTGGTCAAAAATCCCATCTGTTAATCTTCTCTTAAACCACATGCAGCTAATCCTGCATTGGCCTGGTCCTGGACAATAACCATGGCCAACATTAGTCTCATTAAATTACAGAAAGGAGTTGAAAGTTTACCACCATTTTGGGCTTTTAGCCTGTCAAGGAAAGCCGGAGGTAATGTTAGATAATGTTAGCCTACCACTTTACTACTTAGGCAGTTCCACCTCTTTTATCCCACGCTACAAATGTTTCTGGCCTTAATTTCACTGATTTAGTTTTGAGCCCTTCCCCCCCCCACTTTGTGCATGTCCATGCTAGCTTTAAAGACCCAGTGCAGTCAAAAAAGTGAAATTTCTGTGTTTTATATATATTTCCACACCATGAGGTTGGAATAATACTGGGAAATTGTGAAAATTATAATAATGCCCTTTTAGTGTAAGAGCTGTTTGAAAAGACTGCCTGATATTTCAGCCTGTTTTGGTGGGATGGAGTTTTAACCTGCCTGGTGACATCACCTAAATTAATCAATAGACCAATGAGAAAGAGTTCCAAACCTCTTTGCCAATAACAGCTAGTTTTCAGTTTCCCCCTCCCCACTCAGACCGCTCCCAGACAGTCTTTCTTGAGAAATTGTTCTTCGCTAAGAAGCTATTTTTGTATATTTTTTACTATTTAAATTGAAAACAGTCACATTAAGGTACTTAATTGTTACCCAGAAATTATATGATATTGAGATATCAATATATTGATACTGTGTGTGAGTGTGTGTGTGTGTGTGTGAAAGCTCAGAGGGAGGGAGAGAGAGACTCATCTCATATGGTGAGCTTGCGTATTCTCCACATCCCTCTTTTCCCCTTTTTATCCTCTTCTCTCTGCGCCCTTATTTCTCCATCCCTCTTTCTCTCCTTCTACCTTCTCTCTATCTCCATCCATCCCTCTCTCTCCCTCTACCATTTTCATTCTCTCCTCTCTCCTCTCTCCCGCTTTCCTTTCTCTCTCTCTCTCTCTTTCTCTCTCTCTCTCTCTCTCTCTCTCTCTCTCTCTCTCTCTCTCTCTCTCTCGCTCTCTCTCTCTCTCTCACGCTCTCTCTCTCTCTCGCTCTCTCTCTCTCTCTCTCTCTCTCTCTCTCTCTCTCTCTCTCTCTCTCTCACGCTCTCTCTCTCGTGCTCTCTCTCTCGTGCTCTCTCTCTCTCTCTAGCTCTCTCTCTCTCTCTCTCTCTCTCTCTCTCTCTCTCTCTCTCTCTCTCTCTCTCAATTCAATTTAATTTCAATTTAAGGGCTCTCCCGCTTTCCTTTCTCTCTCTCTCTCTCTCTCTCTCTCTCTCTCTCTCTCTCTCTCTCTCTCTCTTGCGCTCTCTCTCTCTCTCGCGCTCTCTCTCTCGTGCTCTCTCTCTCTCTCTCGCGCTCTCTCTCTCTCTCTCGCTCTCTCTCTCTCTCTCGCTCTCTCTCTCTCTCTCTCTCTCTCGCGCTCTCTCTCTCTCGCGCTCTCTCTCTCGTGCTCTCTCTCTCTCTCTCGCTCTCTCTCTCTCTCTCTCTCTCTCTCTCTCTCTCTCTCTCTCAATTCACTTTAATTTCAATTTAAGGGCTTTATTGGCATGGGAAACATATGTTAACATTGCCAAAGTAAGTGAAGCAGATAGTAAACAAAAGTGAAATAAACAATAAATATTAACAGTAAACATTACACTCAGAAGTTCCAAAACAATAAAGACATTTCAAATGTCATATTATGTATATATACAGTGTTGTAACAATGTGCAAATAGTTAAAGTACAAATGGGAAAATAAATAAACATAAATATGGGTTGTATGTTCTTCACTGGTTGCCCTTTTCTTGTGGCAACAGGTCACAAATATTGCTGCTGTGATGGCACACTGTGTTATTTCACCCAGTAGATAAGGGAGTTTATAAAAATTGGGTTTGTTTTCAAATTCTTTGTGGATGTCTGTAATCTGAGGGAAATATGTGTCTCTAATATGGTCATACATTTGGCAGGAGGTTAGGAAGTGCAGCTCAGTTTCCACCTCATTTTGTGGGCAGTGTGCACATAGCCTGTCTTCTCTTGAGAGCCAGGTCTGCCTACGGCGGCCTTTCTCAATAGCAAGGCTATGCTCACTGAGTCTGTACATAGTCAAAGCATTCCTTAAGTTTGGTCACAGGGGTCAGGTATTCTGCCACTGTGTACTCTCTGTTTAAGGCCAAATAGCATTCTAGTTTGCTCTGTTTTTTTGTTAATTCTTTCCAATGTGTCAAGTAATTCTCTTTTTGTTTTCTCATGATTTGGTTGGGTCTAATTGTGTTGCTGTCCTGGGGCTCTGTGGGGTCTGTTTGTGTTTGTGAACAGAGCCCCAGGACCAGCTTACTTAGGGGACTCTTCTCCAAGTTAATCTCTCTGTAGGTGATGGCTTTGTTATGGAGGGTTTGGGAATCGCTTCCTTTTAAGTGGATTTTGATAATTAGCGGGTATTGGCCTAATTCTGCTCTGCATGCATTATTTGGTGATTTTTGTTGTACCCAGAGGATATTTTTTCAGAGTTCTGCATGCAGAGTCTCAATTTGGTGTTTGTCCCATTTTGTGAGTTATTGGTTGGTGAGCGGACCCCAGACCTCACAACCATAAAGGGCAATGGGTTCTATAACTGATTCAAGTATTTTTAGCCAGATCCTAATTGGTATGTCGAATTTTATGTTCCTTTTGATGGCATAGAAGGCCCTTCTTGCCTTGTCTCTCAGATCGTTCACAGCTTTGTGGAAGTTACCTGTGGCACTGATGTTTAGGCCGAGGTATGTATAGTTTCTTGTGTGCTCTAGGGCAACGGTGTCTAGATGGAATTTGTATTTGTGGTCCTGGCAACTGGACCTTTTTTGGGACACCATTATTTTTGTCTTACTGAGATTTACTGTCAGGGCCCAGGTCTGACAGAATCTGTGCAGAAGATCTAGATGCTGCTGTAGGCCCTCCTTGGTTGGTGACAGAAGCACCAGATCATCAGCAAACAGTAGACATTTGACTTCAGATTCTAGTAGGGTGAGGCCGGGTGCTGCAGACTGTTCTAGTGCCCTCGCCAATTTGTTTATATATATGTTGAAGAGGGTGGGGCTTAAACTGTATCCGTGTCTCACCCCATGGCCCTGTGGAAAGAAATGTGTGTGTTTTTTGCCAATTTTAACCGCACACTTGTTGTTTGTGTACATGGATTTTATAATGTTGTAGGTTTTTCCCCCAACCCCACTTTCCATCAATTTGTATAGCAGACCCTCATGCCAAATTGAGTCAAAAGCTTTTTGGAAATCAACAAAGCATGAGAAGACTTTGCCTTTGCATTTGTTTTGGTTTATTTGTTTGTCAATTAGGGTGTGCAGGGTGAATACGTGGTCTGTCGTACGGTAATTTGGTAAAAAGCCAATTTGACATTTGCTCAGTACATTGTTTTCACTGAGGAAATGAACTAGTCTGCTGTTAATGATAATGCAGAGGATTTTCCCAAGGTTGCTGTTGACACATATCCCACGGTAGTTATTGGGGTCAAATTTGTCTCCACTTTTGTGGATTGGGGTGATCAGTCCTTGGTTCCAAATATTGGGGAAGATGCCAGAGCTAAGGATGATGTTAAAGAGTTTAAGTATAGCCAATTGGAATTTGTGGTCTGTATATTTTATCATTTCATTGAGGATACCATCAACACCACAGGCCTTTTGGGGTTGGAGGGTTTGTATTTTGTCCTGTAGTTCATTGAATTTAATTGGAGAATCCAGTGGGTAGTCTTTAATAGTTGATTCTAAGATTTTCATTTGATCATGTATATTTTTTGGCTGTTTGTTCTTTGTTATAGGGCCAAAAAGATTGAAAAAGTGGTTTACCCGTACATCTCGGGTCTCCCGAGTGGCGCAGTGGTCTAAGGCGCAGTGGTTTAAGGTAGTGCAGGCTGTGCCACTAGAGATCCTGGTTCAAATCCAGGCTCTGTTGTAGCCGGCCGTGACCGGGAGACCCATGGGGCGGCGCGCAATTGGCCCAGGGTAGGGGAGGGAATGGCCGGCAGGGATGTAGCTCAGTTGATAGAGCATGGTGTTTGCAACGCCAGGGTTGTGGGTTTGATTCCCACAGGGGGTATGATTTTTTTTTTTTTTAAGTCGCTCTGGATAAGAGCGTCTGCTAAATGACGTAAATGTAATCTCTGTTTTGGATAGATAGCTCTTCGTGTTGTTATTTGTTTAGTGTTTTCCAATTTTCCCAGAAGTGGTTAGAGTCTATGGATTCTTCAATTACATTGAGCTGATTTCTGACATGCTGTTCCTTCTTTTTCCGTAGTGTATTTCTGTATTGTTTTAGTGATTCAACATAGTGAAGTTGTAGGCTCAGGTTTTCTGGGTCTCTATGTTTTTGGTTGGATAGGTTTCTCAATTTCTTTCTTAGGTTTTTGCATTCTTCATCAAACCATTTGTGATTGTTGTTACTTTTCTTCGGTTTTCTGTTAGAGATTTTTTAGATTTGATAGGGAAGCTGAGAGGTCAAATATACTGTTTAGGTTTTCTACTGCCAGGTTTACACCTTCACTATTACAGTGGAACGTTTTTTCCAGGAAGTTGTCTAAAAGGGATTGAATTTGTTGTTGCCTAATTGTTTTTTGGTAGGTTTCGACACTACTTTCCTTCCATCTATAGCATTCTTAATGTTATTCAGTTCCTTTGGCTTTGTTGCCTCATGACTGAATATTGCTCTATTCAAGTAGTCTGTGATTTTTCTGTGGTCTGATAGGGGTGTCTCTCTCTCTGTGTGTCTCTCTAGGAGAGATATGTGTTTAATCAGGTTAAAAGCTGTCCTGTCAGAAAGCTTCGCTGCTCAAAGCCAGATTACACTCAGTTGGCATTACCTCTGCAATGCTAGTCACAGTGGAATATGGGTTCTCGCTCTCTCTCGCTCCTATATCTCTCTCTCTATCTATCTCTCTCTCGACTCTGTTACTTCATTGTTGCTCCTCTGCTCTTAGCTTCTCGACAAGCGACGCATCACCTCTCTGAAAACGTCCTCAATTCCCCTATAGTGTGGTCGTTATTCCCATGTGCTGATAGAATAATCATTGGCAAACCTAGGACGTAGACAATACTAACCAACTCCCTCCCTCCCCCATTTGTGATAAGCAGGGTTGGGGTCAATTCCATTTAAATGACAGTCAATTCAGGAAGTACACTGAAATTAGAATTAGAATTCTCTCCATTGTTTTTCAATGAGGAAAATGTGGAATTGGAATTTGGTTTACTTTCTGAATTGACTGGAATTGGAATGGAATTGACTGGTGTGTGTGTGTGTGTTTGTGTGTGTGTGTGCGTTCATGTGAGAGAAGACAGGGGTGATGTGGAGTGTCTACAAATCACACCAGAGAAAAAGAAAGAGAGTGAAAACAAGGTGAGAAAGAGAGCGAGAGAAAGTGCCAGGGAGCTAGAGGTGGCACATTTTTTTAATATCTGTTTTGCATTCACAGTCTGATTGAGAGGAGGAATAAAGGAGGGAAGAGAATAAAAAATGGATCTCACCACCCGGCCTTGTCTTAAGATAGACTTCCATAATTAGTCCTCACTCCTCCTCATCCTCATCCTCATCCTCATCCTCCTCCTCCCCCGACTCTGTACTCCTCCTCCACACTGAAAATAATTGGTGTGACCTCTCAGAGTGTAAGAGAGATCAATTATGTGGTTTGGATGCTAGTCTTGTCTTTTTTCTCCTCGATCCAGGCAAAGGTCATTGTCAGTTGGGGCGTGCAGCCAGGTGTACATTGTGCTGTGTGTGTCTGGAATATAACAGCTGATATGATGAAGATTCAGAGATTCTTACTTTGCAGCTGTGACACCTCTGATCTTAGAATAAAAACCCTGGTTGTTTGATGATATGGTTGAGTAATTATTATGGTTATTAATAAATGAAGGATGCAACTAATATGTGTTCTCCCTGTGTGTGTGCGTGTGTGCATGTGTGCCTGTCTGCATGTGTGAGTGCGTATAGGGGGGTACCCGGAGGTATATCTCTGCTGTATTGTCCACTTCCTGGGTTACGACCTCATAGGTGGAGGCCAAGCACTGAAGCCATGCGATTGGCTCTCAAACAGCACTCTCTTTGTGCCAGTTAAGTGTGATTCTCCTTTGTTCCTTCACGTGAACTAGAAATAGAAGAGGGTAACTTCAAGCAGGCATCCTCTCTCAGCTGCGAAGTTGACTCCCACACTCAGAATAGACTTGTTTGCAGATTTAAAAGTGCAGCACTGGGGGTGATAATTAAGCAAATGAGCCGAGAAGAATTAAAAGAACCTCTCGCATCCAATTCAAGAGGTGTTGACAGTGGCAATATATAGCCATGAAAGAATCACTCTGGGGCGAATACAATGAGGTCGGAATGCATTGTGCATTCATTTTGCTTCCCACACTTATCTCTTTGGGGCTTTTCTTCTTTTACTTCCATTGTCTGAATACGTCGCTGGTTGGGAGTCGTAAGGCTCGTCTGACATCTTTTGACTCAAGCCTACTGTTGAGAATAGGATTATTTGTGATATTATAGAAGCATGTCTTTTTTGGCCCGAGCTTTTGTGTTGCGGATGAAATACATAAAGTACTTTGAAATCAAATAGACAAGCTCAAGGGTTTAAATCAAGCACACCCACAATGCACAACAAGATAGTATTGTATCTATTCATATTTGGATCAAAGTCAATTACTTTTGTTTAATTTCTACCCAAACTTAATCTGAGTACTTACAGTTCCAGTCAAAAGTTTAGACACACGTACTCATTCAAGTATTTTTCATTTTGCTATTTTTTACATTGTAGAACAACAGTGAAGACATCAAAACTATGAAATAACACATATGGAATCATGTAGTAACCAAAAAAGTGTTAAACAAATCAAAATATATTTTATATTTGAGATTCTTCAAATAGCCACCCTTTGACTTGATGACAGCTTTGCGCACTCTTGGCATTCTCTCAACCAGCTTCAATTTTTCTCCTGTAGCTCAGTTGGTAGAGCATGGCGCTTGCAATGCCAGGGTTGTGGGTTCGATTCCCACGAGGGGCCAGCATGAAAAATGTATGCACTAACTGTAAATCGCTCTAGATAAGAGCATCTGCTAAATGACTAAAATGTAAATGAGGTAGTCACCTGGAATGCATTTCAATTAACAGGTGTGCATTCTTAAAAGTTAATTTGTGAAATCTCTTAATGTGTTTGAGCCAATCAGTTGTGTTGTGACAAGGTAGGGGGATATACAGAATATAGCCCTATTTGGTAAAAGATCAAGTCCATATTATGGCAATAACAGCTCAAATAAGCAAAGTGAAACAACAGTCCATCATTACTTTAAGACATGAAGGTCAGTTAATACGGAACATTTCAAGAACTTTCAAAGTTTCTTCAAGTGCAGTTGCAAAAACCATCAAGTGCTATGATGAAACTGGCTCTCATGAGGACCGCCACAGGAATGGAAGACCCATAGTTACCTCTGCTGCAGAGGATAAGTTTATTAGAGTTACCAGCCTCAGAAATTGCAGCCCAAATAAATGCTTCACAGAGTTCAAGTCACAGACACATCTCAACATCAACTGTTCAGACGGAACTGTGTGAATTAGGCCTTCATGGTCGAATTGCTGCAAAGAAACCACTACTAAAGGAAACCAATAAGAAAAAGAGACCTGTTTGGGCCAAGAAACACGAGCAATGGACGTTAGACTGGTGGAAATTTGTCTTCTGGTCTAGAGTCCAAATTGGAGATTTTTGGTTCCAACGCCATGTCTTTGTGAGACGCGGTGTGGGTGAACGGATGATCTCCGCATTTGTATTTCCCACCGTAAAGCATGGATGATGAGGTGTTATGGTGTGGGGGTGCTTTGCTTGTGACACTGTCTGTGATTTATTTAGATTTCAAGGCACACTTAACCAGCATGGCTACCACAGCATTCTGCAGCGATACGCCATCCTATCTGGTTTGGGCTTAGTGGGACTATCATTTGTTTTTCAACAGGACAATGACCCAACACACCTCCAGGCTGTGTAAGGGCTATTTTACCAAGAAGTAGAGTGATGGAGTGCTGAATAAGATGACCTGGCCTCCACAATCCCCCGACCTCAACGCAATTGAGTTAGTTTGCGATGAGTCGGACGGCAGAGTGAAGGAAAAGCAGCCAACAAGTGCTTAGCATATGTGGGAACTCCTTCAAGACTGTTGGAAAAGCATTCCTGGTGAAGCTGGTTGAGAGAATGCCAAGAGTGTGCAAAGCTGTCATCAAGGCAAAGGGTGGCTATTTGAAGAATCTCAAATATAAAATATATTTTGATTTGATTAACACTTTTTAGTTTACTACATGATTCCATATTTGTTATTTCATAGTTTTGATGTCGTCACTATTATTCTACAATGTAAAAAATAGTACAAATAAAGAAAAACCCTTGAATGAGTAGGTGTGTCCAAACTTTTGACTGGTAGTGTACATGATGACATAACCAAAGGCACACAGTTATTTTTTCCTTCTTTGTATTGAATCCGTTTGAGCTTCCCAAAACAAACAGAAAAAGCAAATACAAACACAATTTATCTCTGAGTGATCAGCTTTCTCTCTCTCTCTCTCTCTCTCTCTCTCTCTCTCTCTCTCCCTCTCTCTCTCTCTCTCTCTCTCTCTCTCTCTCCCTCTCTCTCTTTCTGTCAGTCTCCTGCTCCCCCCTCTCTCTCTCTCGCTCTGTACTCTCTCCCTCTACCTCTCTCTAGTCAAAAAAGGGCAAAGGGTTTGATGTTTAATTAACTTCGCACAGTGCGAAAGGCCTTCCATTGACACCAATGACAGCCAGTTCAGATGTTAACATTTGGCTGAAACATTTGATAGGGCTCTGTAAATTGGTAGTGCACCAAGGCTGTATGCGTGTTGACTCTATCAAACAGGTCTGTGTGATTAAACAGAGGGGCCTAACAGCAGTGAATTCAGAAAGTATTCAGACCCCTTGACTTTTTCCACTTCGTTAATTTACTGCCTTCTTCTAAAATGATTAAAACATTTTCCTCATCAATCTACACACAATACCCCATAACGACAAAGCGAAAACAGGTTTTCAGTTAAATATATATAATTATATACAGTGGTGTGAAAAAGTGTTTGCCCCCTTCATGATTTGTTATTTGTTTGCATGTTTGTCACACTTAAATGTTTCAGATCATCAAACAAATTTTAATATTAGTCAAAGATAACACAAGTAAACACAAAATTCAGTTTTGAAATGAAGGTTGTTATTATTAAGGGAAAACAAAATCCAAACCTACATGGCCCTGTGTGAAAAAGAAAGAAACTTGAGGAGGCAGGTGAAGTGGAGGGACGTATATACCCCTGGCGCAGGGACTCGGTGACGTATGTTTCCATAGCCTCTGTTTCAGCCTGCGACAGGGGATACACATGACTCTTGGAAAACGTGAGCGCCAGATCATGGTATTCGAGGGGAATGCGCACGGTGGGGGTACCGTCTGGACTTTCCACCGTGGTCGCACAAACGGAAACACCTAGACACCTACCCGGACACTCACGTGACCACCCCGTAAGAACCCTCTGCGGCCATGAGAAATTGGGGTTGTGAAGGGCTAACCACGGGATACCCAAGACTACAGGGTAAGCAGGAGACTCAATAATCATAAAGGTGACATGCTCAACATGCATCTCCTTCGTAATCATGGTGAATGGTACCGTAACTTCCTTAACTAACCCGGACCTTAATGGTCGACTATCAAGTGCTCTGATGGGGAGTGGAATGGTTAGGGGAACCAATGAAATGCCTTGACGGCCTGCAAATGCCCTGTCCATAAAATTCCCAGCTGCGCCTGAATCGACTAGCGCCTTACACTGGGAACCTACCAAGTGATCAGGAAAGGAGTTAGATAAAGTACAGTGCGCCGCAAAGGGCTCTGAACACGTTTGGGTGTTCATTACCTGGGGTGATGCGTGAGTACCCTGCCTACCGACTCCATACCCAAAAGAATGTTTACTACAACGTGAGGTGGATTGTCCCTTCGTGCCACCAGAGTGGCACTGACGCTGTCCTCCTGCTCTCTCTCAACCGGCGGCTCCCCCCAGCTCCATCTGCTCGGGGTCAGAGTTGTCCGAAGCGGGAACGGGCAGACCCCTACCAGGACGTCCTCTGGCTGCTAGCAGATTGTCCAGCCGGATGGCCATATCCACCAGTTGGGAGAACGATAGCATGGCATCCCGGCAGGCTAGCTCCCGTCGGACGTCCTCCCTTCGGTGGCACCGGAAATGGTCGATTAGGGCTCGCTGGTTCCACCTGGACCCCGCTGCCAGCGTCCGGAACTCCAGCGTGTAGTCCTGAGCGGTCCTCGTCCCCTGCCTCAGATGAACCAGTCGTTCGCCCGCCTCTCGACCCTCAGGTGGGTGATCAAAAACGGCCTGAAAGAGGTGAGCAAACTCCCCGTAGTCCTCCAACGCGGTACCTTCCTCGTTCCACACCACGTTGGCCCACTCCAGGGCTCTCCCACAAAGGCAGGAAACGAGGACGGATACCTTCTCCCGCTCCCGGGGCTCCGGCCTGATGCTGGAGAAATACAACTCCAGTTGGAGTAGGAATCCCTTACAACGCGCTGCTGTCCCACCAAGGCCGGTGGCCGGGATATCTGGATCCCTCCAGGGGCTGGGGTGTAGGTGGCTGGATCCGGTTGACAAGCTGGTCTCGATAGATCAGATCCTCTCCTCTCCAGGCATTCTACCACCTGAAGAACCCGATCCATCCCTTCCCCGAAGCTGGCCAACATCGAGGAATGCTCCTGGACCCTTGCCACAACTCCAGGCATGCAGTCTTCTCCTGCTGACTCCATTTCAGATCAGGTGAGTCATTCTGTGACGAGGTGTGAATGAAGGAGTCAGGCACAGGAGGTAAAATACAGAAGTCCAGAGTTTATTCTGTTTACATAAATCAAATGCCCCAAGCGTCAAACAAAACTATTACAAGGGAAAACATCCACCTTGGCATAAACACAGTGAATAGAAGCTCAACCAAGCTACACGCTCTCACAACAAACAGTCACTCACAAAGACAAAAGGAACAGAGGGAACACTTATACACATACTAATTAGGGGAATGAGCACCAGGTGTGTGTGATTGACAAGACATGACAAGTGGAGTGATGAGAATGGGATTGGCAGTAGCTAGTACTCCGGTGACGACGAACGCCGAAGCCTGCCCGAACCAGGAGGGGGGGCAGCCTCAGCGGAATTCGTGACAACATGGGACCACGCAGCAGTCATACCGCTCAGGAAGGAGACGCGTTCTGTCACCTAGAGATGAACGTACTTTGGTCCGAAAAGTGCAAATCTATCCCAGAACAACAGCAAAGGACATTGTGACGATGCTGGAGGAAACAGGTACAAAAGTATCTATATCCACAGTAAAAACGAGTCCTAAATCGACATAACCTGAAAGGCCGCTCAGCAAGGAAGAAGCCACTGCTCCAAAACCGCCATAAAAAAGCCAGACTACGATTTGCAACTGCACATGGGGACAAAGATCGTACTTTTTGGAGAAATGTCCTCTGGTCTGATGAAACAAAAATAGAACTGTTTGGCCATAATGACCATCGTTATGTTTGGAGGAAAAAGGGGGTCGCTTGCAAGCCGAAGAACACCATCCCAAACGTGAAGCACGGGGGTGGCAGCATCATGCTGTGGGGGTGCTTTGCTGCAGGAGGGACTGGTGCACTTCACAAAATAGATGGCATCATGAGGAAGGAAAATTATGTGGATATATTGAAGCAACATCTCAAGACATCAGTCAGGAAGTTAAAGCTTGGTCGCAAATGGAGACTAGTCAGGATCGAGGGAAAGATGAACGGAGCAAAGTACAGAGAGAACCTTGATGAAAACCTGCTACAGGGCGCTCAGGACCTCAGACTTGGGCGAAGGTTCACTTTCCATCAGGAAAACGACCCTAAGCACACAGCCAAGACAACGCAGGAGTGGCATCAGGACAAGTCTCTGAATGTCCTTGAGTGGCCCAGCCAGAGCCCAGACTTGAACCCGATCTAACATCTCGTGGTCCTCTGTAGCTCAGCTGGTAGAGCACGGTGCTTGCAACGCCAAGGTAGTGGGTTCGATCCCCGGGACCACCCATACACACAAAAAAATGTATGCACGCATGACTGTAAGTCGCTTTGAATAAAAGCGTCTGCTAAATGGCATATTATTATTATTTATTATTATTATCTCTGGAGAGACCTGAAAATAGCTGTGCAGTGACGCTCCCCACCCAACCTGACAGAGCTTGAGAGGATCTGCAGAGAAGAATGGGAGAAACTCCCCAAATACAGGTGTGCCAAGCTTGTAGCGTCATACCCAAGAAGACTCAAGGCTGTAATTGCTGCCAAAGGTGCTTCAACAAAGTACTGAGTATAGGGTATGAATACTTATGTAAATGTGATATTTCCGTTTTTAATTTTTAATACATTTGCACAAATTTCTAAAAACATGTTTTTGCTTTGTCATTATGGGGTATTGTGTGTAGATTGATGAGGATATAAAAAAATGAATTTTAGAATAAGGCTGTAAAGTAACAAAATGTGGAAAAAGTCAAGGGGTCTCCGAATTGACTGTAGTTGCTTGACAGCAACAGACGTTTGATGAGGGTTTGTTCCCTCCTGATTCCGAGAAACTTCCAACCCGGATTTCTGGAAAACCAGGGAATTTTGAAACCATAGTTGCGAAACATAAAGGTTTGTCCTTGTCATTAGTTTTCTGAATGTCTATAAACTGAACAGACTATATTAGAGACTTGGTGCATGTGTAACTGTAAGGAGAATTGTCGTCTTAAAGCTATGCACATGTATCTCTTCAGTATTAGCACCAGGGTCATTTCCGTGTTAATTCAGAACCACGTGTGTGCGCGTGTGTGCGCATGTTTGTGTGTGTATGTGTGTGCGTGCGTACGTGTGTTCAAGACCATCTGCTTATCAAATTGGTCATCACAGGAGCTGCTCATCTGCTTCTGACATCGTTTATACTCTCCATTGAATCTCATTCTAATTAAGGATTATAATATTCCTTTAAGAGATGGTTTGGACTAACATGGAATTAAAAATGTGCTCAACCCAAAACATGGCCAGACAAAGTGAACCAGTGTAGCGTAATACATGCCTCCACCACATGCAAGTAGTGGACACCTATACTGTTAAGGCACTCACTAAAGGGGTGCACTGTACAGTGCATTCGGAAAGTATTCAGACCCCTTGACTTTTTCCACATGTTGTTACGTTACAGCCTTATTCAATTTTTTTTATTTTTTTTATCTCATCAATCTAAACACAATACCCCATAATGACATTGCAAAAATCGTTTTTTTGGAATTTTTGCTAGTGTATTCAAAATAAAGAACAGAAATATCACATTTACATAGGTATTCAGACCCTTTACTCAGTACCTTGTTGAAGCACTTTTGGCAGCGTTTACAGCCTCGAGTCTTCTTGGGTATGACGCTACAAGCTTGGCACACCTGTATTTGGGGAGTTTCTCCCATTCACTGCAGATCCTCTCAAGCTCGGTCAGCTTGGATGGGGAGTGTCTCTGCACAGCTATTTTCAAGTCTCTCCAGAGATGTTTGATCGGGTTCAAGTCTGGGCTCTGGCTGGGCCACTCAAGGACATTCAGAGACTTGTCCCGAACTCAAGGACATTTAGAGACTTGTCCCGAAGCCACTCCTTTGTTGTCTTGGCTGTGTGCTTAGGGTCGTTGTCCTGTTGGAAGGTGAACCTTTACCACAGTCTGAGGTCCTGAGCACTCTGGAGCAGGTTTTCATCAAGGATCTCTCTGTACTTTGCTCCGTTCATTTTTCCCTTGATCCTGACTAGTCTCCCAGTCCCTTCTGCTGAAAAACATCCCCATAGCATGATGCTGCCACCACCATGCTTCACCGTAGGGATGGTGCCAGGTTTCCTCCATATGTGACGCTTGGCATTCAGGTCAAAGAGTTCAATCTTGGTTTTATCAGACAAGAAAATATTGTTTCTCGTGGTCTTAGAGTCCTTTAGGTGCCTTTTGGTAAACTCCAAGCGGGCTGTCACGTGCCTATTACTGAGGAGTGGCTTCTGTCTGGCCACTCTACAGTAAAGGCCTGATTGCTGGAGGGCTGCAAAGATGGTTGTCCTTCTGGAAGGTTCTCCCATCTCCACAGAGGAACTCTGGAGCTCTGTTAGAGTGACCATCAGGTTCTTGGTCACCTCCCTGACCAAGGCCCTTCTCCCCCAATTGCTCAGTTTGGCCGGGCGGCCAGCTCTAGGAAGAGACTTGGTGGTTCTAAACTTCTTCCATTTAAGAATGATGGATACCGCTGTGTTCTTGGGGACCTTCAATGCTGCAGACATTTTTTGGTACCCTTCCCCAGATCTTTGCCTCGACACAATCCTGTCTCGGAGCTCTACGGACAATTCTTTCGACCTCATGGCTTGGTTTTTGCTCTGACATGCACTGTCAACTGTGGGACCTTATCTAGACAGGTGTGTGCCTTTCCAAATCATGTCCAATCAATTGAATTTACCACAGGTGGACTTCAATCAAGTTGTAGAAACATCTCAAGGATGATCAATGGAATCAGGATGCACCTGAGCTCAATTTTAGAGTGTAATAGCAAAGGGTCTGAATACTTACATTGAGGGAAAAAAGTATTTGATCCCCTGCTGATTTTGTACGTTTGCCCACAGAAAGAAACATGATCAGTCTATAATTTTAATGGTAGGTTAATTTGAACAGTGAGAGACAGAATGACAACAAAAATATCCAGAAAAACGCATGTCAAAAATGTTATCAATTGATTTGCATTTTAATGAGGGAAATAAGTATTTGACCCCTCTGCAAAACATGACGTAGTACTTGGTGGCAAAACCCTTGTTGGCAATCACAGAGGTCAGACGTTTCTTGTAGTTGGCCAAAAGGTTTTCACACATCTCAGGAGGGATTTTGTCCCACTCCTCTTTGCAGATCTTCTCCAAGTCATTAAGGTTTCGAGGCTGACGTTTGGCAACTCGAACCTTCAGCTCCCTCCACAGATTTTCTATGGGATTAAAGTCTGGAGACTGGCTAGGCCACTCCAGGACCTTAATGTGCTTCTTCTTGAGCCACTCCTTTGTTGCCTTGGCCGTGTGTTTTGGGTCAGTGTCATGATGGAATACCCATCCACGACCCATTTTCAATGCCCTGGCTGAGGATTTGACGGTACATGGCCTCGTCCATCGTCCCTTTGATGCGGTGAAGTTGTCCTGTCCCTTTAGCAGAAAAACACCCCCAAAGCATAATGTTTCCACCTCCATGTTTGACGGTGGCGATGGTGTTCTTGGGTCATAGGCAGCATTCCTCCTCCTCCAAACACGGCGAGTTGAGTTGATGCCAAAGAGCTCGATTTTGGTCTCATCTGACCACAACACTTTCACCCAGTTCTCCTCTGAATCATTCAGATGTTCATTGGCAAACTTCAGACGGCCCTGTATATGTGCTTTCTTGAGAAGGGGGACCTTGCGGGCACTGCAGGATTTCAGTCCTTCACGGTGTAGTGTGTTACCAATTGTTTTCTTGGTGACTATGGTCCCAGCTGCCTTGAGATCATTGACAAGATCCTCCCGTGTTTTTCTGGGCTGATTCCTCACCGTTCTCCTGGTCATTGCAACTCCACAAGGTGAGATCATGCATGGAGCCCCAGGTCGAGGGAGATTGACAGTTCTTTTGTGTTTCTTCCATTTGCGAATAATCGCACCAACTGTTATCACCTTCTCACCAAGCTGCTTGGCGATGGTCTTGTAGCCCATTCCAGCCTTGTGTAGGTCTACAATCTTGTCCCTGACATCCTTGGAGAGCTCTTTGGTCTTGGCCATGTTGGAGAGTTTGGAATCTGATTGATTGATTGCTTCTGTGGACAGGTGTCTTTTATACAGGTAACAAGCTGAGATTAGGAGCACTCCCTTTAAGAGTGTGCTCCTAATCTCAGCTCGTTACCTGTATAAAAGACACCTGGGAGCCAGAAATCTTTCTGATTGAGAGGGGTTCAAATACTTATTTCCCTCATTAAAATGCAAATCAATTTATAACATTTTTGACATGCGTTTTTCTGGATTTTTTTGTTGTTATTCTGTCTCTCACTGTTCAAATAAACCTACCATTAAAATTATAGACTGATCATGTTTTTGTCAGTGGGCAAACGTACAAAATCAGCAGGGGATCAAATACTTTTTTCCCTCACTGTATGTAAAAAGGTATTTCTGTTTTTGTTTTTTATACATTTGGAAACATTTCTAAAAACCTGTTTTAGCTTTGTCATAATGAGGTATTATGTGTAGATTGATGAGGCAAAAAAAATATTGAATCCATTTTAGAATAAGGCTGTAACTTAACAAAATTGGCAAAAAGGAAGGGGTCTGAATACTTTCCGAATGCACTGTACATGTCATACGTCAGGAGACATTTTTAGCAGTATCCCCTTGTATATTCTGCAGAGGCTGATACTGAAGAGAAAGTACCTTGGGATGAATTGGCCACACTGTAAGAAAGCCTATATCAAACATTACAAGGCAACCCTTGACATGGTATCCATAGGGAGCAAGAAGGAGAGGAAATCCCCCAATAAATACATGGAGACGTGACAAAGGTATAACACAAAAATATTGTCTACTCCCGGAATGAAAAAGGAAGTAATGAATCCCTTTCTATATATTGCTGATGGGAGGTTCACATAGTCACATACCAAGCCGGCAAATCATTCCTGTAATACTGCGCAAATGTCCTTGAACAATTTTGCACAACAATCCGAGTAACGCAATACCGTAAATCTCAATTTAGAATTCAACCCATAGGCCCTAATGTAGGGCTACTATTCAGACATTCAATGGAAAGCTGCACACTGCAACACTATTCTTATATGATTCTGAATATTTCCAATTATGATATTGAAGATGAACTATGGAATGAATATAGTGACCCGATGCATCACTATGACATACAGTGTGGGAAAAAAGTATTTAGTCAGCCACCAATTGTGCATGTTCTCCTACTTAAAAAGATGAAAGAGGCCTGTAATTTTCATCATAGTTACACGTCAACTATGACATACAAAATTAGAAGAAAAAAATCCAGAAAATCACATTGTAGGATTTTTTATGAATTTATTTGCAAATTATGGTGGAAAATAAGTATTTGGTCAATAACAAAAGTTTCTCAATACTTTGTTATATACCCTTTGTTGGCAATGACACAGGTCAAACGTTTTCTGTAAGTCTTCACAAGGTTTTCACAAACTGTTGCTGGTATTTTGGCCCATTCCTCCATGCAGATCTTCTCTAGAGCAGTGATGTTTTGGGGCTGTCGCTGGGCAACACAGACTTTCAACTCCCTCCAAAGATTTTCTATGGGGTTCAGATCTGGAGACTGGCTAGGTCACTACAGGACCTTGAAATGCTTCTTACGAAGCCACTCCTTCGTTGCCCGGGCGGTGTGTTTGGGATCATTGTCATGCTGAAAGACCCAGCCACGTTTCATCTTCAATGCCCTTGCTGATGGAAGGAGGTTTTCACTCAAAATCTCACGATACATGGCCCCATTCATTCTTTCCTTTACACGGATCAGTCGTCCTGGTCCCTTTGCAGAAAACAGCCCCAAAGCATGATGTTTCCACCCCCATGCTTCACAGTAGGTATGGTGTTCTTTGGATGCAACTCAGCATTCTTTGTCCTCCAAACACGACGAGTTGAGTTTTTACCAAAAAGTTCTATTTTGGTTTCATCTGACCATATGACATTCTCCCAATCCTCTTCTGGATCATCCAAATGCACTCTAGCAAACTTCAGACGGGCCTGGACATGTACTGGCTTAAGCAGGGGGACACGTCTGGCACTGCAGGATTTGAGTCCCTGGCGGCGTAGTGTGTTACTGGTAGGCTTTGTTACTTTGGTCCCAGCTCTCTGCAGGTCATTCACTAGGTCCCCCCGTGTGGTTCTGGGATTTTTGCTCACCGTTCTTGTGATCATTTTGACCCCACGGGGTGAGATCTTGCGTGGAGCCCCAGATCGAGGGAGATTATCAGTGGTCTTGTATGTCTTCCATTTCCTAATAATTGGTCCCACAATTGATTTCTTCAAACCAAGCTGCTTACCTATTGCAGATTCAATCTTCCCAGCCTGGTGCAGGTCTACAATTTTGTTTCTGGTGTCCTTTGACAGCGCTTTGGTCTTGGCCATAGTGGAGTTTGGAGTGTGACTGTTTGAGGTTGTGGACAGGTGTCTTTTATACTGATAACAAGTTCAAACAGGTGCCATTAATACAGGTAACGAGTGGAGGACAGAGGAGCCTCTTAAAGAAGAAGTTACAGGTCTGTGAGAGCCAGAAATCTTGCTTGTTTGTAGGTGACCAAATACTTATTTTCCACCATAATTTGCAAATAAATTCATTAGAAATCCTACAATGTGATTTTCTGGATTTTTTTTCTTCTCAATTTGTCTGTCATAGTTGACGTGTACCTATGATGAAAATTACAGGCCTCTCTCATCTTTTTAAGTGGGAGAACTTGCACAATTGGTGGCTGACTAAATACTTTTTTTCCCCACTGTATTTATCAGAAAAAACATCTGTCTTCCCCCCCCCAAAAGTTGAACTATTAAAAATCAAATATTTTACAGCATGTCAAGATGTTGAATACATGGGGCAACTATTTACATAATGTCGCTAAATGAATGAGAACCAATGTTGAATAGGAATGAGTAGATAGTAAAGCTAATTCGATGAGGCAGTGTGAATACTTATGTTCATTAAAGATGTTCGATTACACTCCAATTAAAGGAAAAAGCCATTCAAAAACTATATTTTGGTATTTTTTTCCATTAGTCACTTGCCACATCATCATGAAAACGTGACTGCTGACATGCAAAACATTTTGAGACAGTATCAACAGTGGACTAACGAAATAAATACCAAAATATCGTTTTTGAGTTGATTTTTCCTTTAACTATTTACTATCAGGTTCCATTCCCTATCACACAGTAGCACAACAGAAAACATATGCTTAATGAATCCTGGGTTGTGTTCATTAGGCATCAAACTGTAGAAACCAGACTTAAACAGGAAGGGACTACTTGGACTTGTCCACTAAGAAACACAGTTTTTTGTTTTCCATTCCAAACCATTTTGCTACGTTGTGCCCAAATGAATATGACCCTGTGCAATGTAAACTGCATTGGATAAACAGCTGCACTGAATATACTGCATAGCCTCGTTTGTGATCTGTCTTTCATATCACATACACCTTGGAAACGTTGCATACCGCCGAAAGCACCCGGGGTCACAATAAATGTATAAATGTTTATTGTTGTGCGTTCTTTCTGTGTTCCCCCATGCTTTTGTATTAATGTAGATCAGATATCCCCAACCTCTAGTCCTTGAGTGTAATATTATCTGTTGGGGGGTGTCTCAATACTGTTAAAATGGTTTCCTTTCCTTTCCTTGCCTCCTTGAGTCCCACCCTTCATTTATATTGATCTGTTTAGTTTTCTAGGTCAATGTGGAATGACAGAAAATAGACTTTCACTCTGTAGCACTAATCAGATGTATTTTCTACTCCTTCACACACTCTCCTGCTCTTCTGCCTTCTAGTTTTAGGTATGATTCCTGCAGCATTTCCAACACCTGTCAATGCTTTCTCACAGTATCTAGTATTTTCCTGTGGTAAATGTCAGACCACTCCCAGACAGTCCTAACCAAATTATTTATTTAGAGATTGCTCTTTGCTAAGAAGTTATTTTTGTTTATTTTTGACCATTTTAATTGTAAACAATCACATTTAGGTACTTAATTGTTACCCAGATGTTATATGATATTGAGATGTGTGTGTGTGTGTGTGTGTGTGTGTGTGTGAGAGAGAGAGAGAGAGAGAGAGAGAGAGAGAGAGAGAGAGAGAGAAGAGAGAGAGAGAGAGAGAGAGAGAGAGAGAGAGAGAGAGAGAGAGAGAGAGAGAGAGAGAGAAAGAAAGCTTGTGTTTGGGTGAGGGGCAGAGATGTCAGATATTATTTTTAAGAATGAACAACACAGTTCTATATATGTAAATCACCGATCAAAGCAAGTGCAAAGTAGCCTTCTCCAGTCTCGACGCCCAGTGTGCTGTCCATGGTGCTGATTAGAATCTCTCTCTCTCTCTCTCTCTCTCTCTCTCTCTCTCTCTCTCTCTCTCTCTCTCTCTCTCACACACACACACACACACACACACACACTCCTCCGCTATTCTCTCTCACACACACACACCCTCCTCCGCTATTCCCAAGCCCACCATCTCTCTGCCTCGACTGCCTTGCCTCACAGAGCCAATGTCTAGGCTGTCTCCCTAATGCAAACGTGAATTAACTTCTCAGTAATGGAGATCGCTGTGAACCGGGGCGCTCGCATTTCCACCTAAGCGGAGTGAGACAGACAGCACGGACGAATAACAGACTCGACGTCGATGAAGTGTGCGATTTAATAACTGGAGCACCGCGTCCGCTTATCATACTCTTGCTTATAAGCGTTTTTTTTTTTACTCTCAAAATAGAGCCTAATTCGGCAAGTTATCGCCAATAAGACCAGGATAACAAGTCTGTTCAACCTCTCTACAGACCGACAAATAGCAAAGTTGATGACTCAGAAGGTATGGTTTGAAAAACTGTTGAATTAATTGTGTTATGTGGCGTTTGTTGTTTCGGCAAATAGCCTAACCAAAAACATGACAGGAAATACATGTTTAAATGTGTGGATAAAGCCAGTTATAATGTTATTCAGCGACTGCATACGTGTTTTGCATCAATTTATTCTGACTGCAGTAGTCTAGACTCTAGATGGGGGTTTGAATCATTGTATTTTGAATTCACAGGAATGAATTGATAGCGGTTGACACATGTAAAAAAAGAAAAAGAAGAAGAGAAAGTGGGTTATTTCAGCCGCTTGTGTGACATGTAACCTAGTCGTGTTGTCCATCCGTATGAAGCTTCATTTACAGCGATCATCACTATTTAATGAAATAAATAATATGAGTAATAATGTTGAACATAGAGAGGCTTTTCCATTTGCGAGGGGGGGAGTGTGGGGGGGGGGGGGGGGGGGGGGGTTGGGCGACGACTCACCAATTTGAATGCAGGAGGAAAAAGTGTTATATTAGTAATTAATTGAGATACAGTATATTTCTCCATTTTTTTATTTTGTGCATGCCAATGAAACTTGTATGGCCACAGAGTGTGGCCACACAGTTTAAAATATGTCGTCCCAAATGCTGTCGAGCTATCTAGCCTACTCATGCGGAGCAAATTGCCAGGCTGTCGAAAGCACAAGTGAAACAAAAGCATGTTTGGTTTTGAAGGTAAGAGGAGGAAGTGCGAGAGATGCAACAATGTCAACATTGATCTTTGCAGTAGCCTTATCAGTGGTTTTTGGGTTGGCCTTTTTGTTGTTTTGCGCACCTCAGAGCGAGAAAAATATAGCTATACTTGGATGAAACCACAGCTGGGCCGAAAAAATAAATGGAGTTTACCACCCACTGGGTGGTCAGGTGGCACTGATGTGAGTCTTGTTAGCAATGCTTGCCTGCTTCCAACACCTATGAGTCGTTCATGGGCCAGAGTACCATATGTCCAGCTACTTTGAAGGTTGACACATTATGCAGGGCCGCCTCTCTTTAAAGAAAGTCTCACTGCCTCCTTCTCACAAATGATCCCCAAAATATAAAAATTAAATAAAGTTGGTTCAACACAGTGGCGGGTCATTTTGACCCTAGGACAACGGGAGGGTTAAGTGAGATTTGGTTGGGGGGCCCCCTCTTGACAGCTGAAAAAGAAAAATGTATGTTTTAAAGTTAATTTCCTGCAATTCTACACATTTTACCATGGGGCACAGAGATAATGTTGCAGTTTTAAAGCAAGTTTACTGCAGTTCTACACATTTTACCAACGGACAGAGAGAAAATCTTGCAATTTTATAATGAATTTCATGCAATTCTACTCATTTTGCCATGGGGCAGAGATAATTCTTTGCAGTTTTAAAGCTTATTTCCTGCAATTCTACACATTTAGCCATGGGGTGCAGAGTCATTTTTGCAAGTTTACAGCTATTTATGCAACCGGCCCTGACATTATGCAACTAACTTCTCTTGCCTCCCTCTATGATTTTGTCAGTGACAGAGAACCCTAGAAGCCACCTATCCTACCACCCTCAGGGTATAAGGGTGTGCTGGGGATGTAGAGTTGTTTACATGTTTTCTGGAAGGGAGCAACATTGACTCGTCTAAGTAGAGATGCTGACCATGTCCCCGCTCTGGCGCAGACTCAGTCCCACAATTATAGAGTAATTTATACTACGAGGCAAAATGAGTCACCGCATCTAATTCACAGAGTGACAGACACACCACGCGTCTGGCCAAAGATAGACCGCTAATCAAAAGAAATCAATAGCATTTTTCCACACCATTCATTTATATGTAGTACATTATATCAAATAGACTTCAGCAGCTCTCCCTCTACAGTGGGATTGCCATGAGGATAAGAGTTATGCTTGGCACTGAATGGTATGTGCGCCATAATGTGCCCGACTCTACAGTATTAGGTCACTGTGTCTTTCATGCCATCAAATTAACATTGGGTTTAGCGCTGGCGCCTTTTGAACATGGGCTTTTTTTAAATGACCTCAATAGTGTGGCCTAACAACGTTGGTTCAGTTAGAAAAAGTGGTTGGAAAAGAGAAGTGAGCTGCCAGGCCATGGGAGCTTGCAGACCGTTTTGAGTCTCTTTTTCCCTCTCGTTTTCACTGTCTCATCCTCTTTCTCTCTAGCTGCACTCATGTCATACTTTCAGTATCGCTCATGATGCTCCCTCTCTCTTTCACACACACACGCCAAGGTTATTATAGTTATCTTAGTTTTCTTTTCATTCGTTTTTCAATAAATAAATAAAATCTGTTTAGTTTCAGTTTTTATTTCGTATTAGTTTTATAAAAACATTTTCATTTAATTTTTATATTATTTAGTTTCAGTTTTAGGGTTCAGGACAGAAAGCATACTTAGGAGGCTAGGAGCCCTTTGTGTTTTATAGTGTGTCACTTCTTGCAAATGGGGTCAGTCAAAGGTTAGGGGCTCGACTCAATCCGTAGTGCCGAAGTTCAGCGCTATAGCGCTCCTTACAGAAAAACCACATGATTTTACGTGGAAAATGTGAAATCATGTGAAAATATGTGTTTTTGTAACACTTCACATGTGATCACATGTTGCTTTACATGTTGTCACATGTTATCACATTAACTTCACATAAGATCACATGTGATCACATGAAAACATGTTTTTATTTTACAAATCACATGTGATCACGTGAAAAGTTATATTCCGATTGAGCCGACACACAGTGGCTTGGGAAAGTATTCACCCCCCTTGGCATTTTTCCTATTTTGTTGCCTTACAACCTGGAATTAAAATGGATTTTTTGGGGGTTTGTATCATCTGATTTACACAACATGCCTACCACTTCGAAGATACAAAATATGGGGTGAAACAAACAAGAAATAAGACAAAAAAAACAGAAAACTTGAGTGTGCATAACTATTCACCGCCCCAAAGTCAATCCTTTGTAGAGCCACCTTTTGCAGAAATTACAGCTGCAAGTCTCTTGGGGTATGTCTCTATAAGCTTGGCACATCTAGCCACTGGGATTTTTGCCCATTCTTCAAGGCAAAACTGCTCCAGCTCCTTCAAGTTGGATGGGTTCCACTTGTGTACAGCAATCTTTAAGTCATACCACAGATTCTCAATTGGATTGAGGTCTGGGCTTTGACTAGGCCATTCCAAGACATTTAAATGTTTCCCATTAAGTGTTGCTTTAGCAGTATGCTTAGGGTCATTGTCCTGCTGGAAGGTGAACCTCAGTCCCAGTCTCAAATCTCTGGAAGACTGAAACCGGTTTCCCTCAAGAATTTCCCTGCATTTAGCGCCATCCATCATTCCTTCAATTCTGACCAGTTCCCCAGTCCCTGCCGATGAAAAACATCCCCACAGCATGATGCTGCCACCACCATGCTTCACTGTGGGGATGGTGTTCTAGGGGTGATGAGTGGTGTTGGGTTTGCACCAGACATAACATTTTCCTTGATGGCCAAAAATCTAAATTTTAGTCTCATCTGACCAGAGTACCTTCTTCAAAATGTTTGGGGAGTCTCACACATGGCTTTTGGTGAACACCAAACGTGTTTGCTTATTTTTTTCTTTAAGCAATGGCTTTTTTTTGGCCACTCTTCCATAAAGCCCAGCTCTGTGGAGTGTACGGCTTAAAGTGGTCCTATGGACAGATACTCCAATATATGCTGTGGAGCTTTGCAGCTCCTTCAGGGTTATCTTTGGTCTCTTTGTTGCTTCTCTGATTAATGCCCTCCTTGCCTGATCCATGAGTTTTGGTGGGCGGCCCTCTCTTAGCAGGGTTGTTGTGGTGCCATATTCTTTCCATTTTTTATAATGGATTTAATGGTGCTCCTTGGGATGTTTAAAGTTTCAGATATTTTTTTATAACCCAACCCTTATCTGTACTTCTCCACAACTTTGTCCCTGACCTGTTTGGAGAGCTCCTTGGTCTTCATGGTGCCGCTTGCTTGGTGGTGCCCCTTGCTTAGTGGTGTTGCAGACTCTGGGACCTTTCAGAACAGGTGTATATATACTGAGATCATGTGAAAGATCATGTGACACTTAGATTGCACACAGGTGGACTTTATTTAACTAATTATGTGACTTCTGAAGGTAATTGGTTGCACCAGATCTTATTTAGGGGCTTCATAGCAAAGGGGGTGAATACATATGCACGCACCACTTTTCTGTTATTTATTGTTTTTGCATTTTTTGAGACAAGTTTTTTTTTTTTCCCTTCACCAATTTGGACTATTTTGTGTATGTCCATTACATGAAATCCAAATAAAAATCCATTTAAATTACAGGTTGTAATGCAACAATATAGGAAAAACGCCAAGGGGGATGAATACCTTTGTAAGGCACTGTATGCAGCGTTTCATTGATAGCAGTCTCCGCGAATTGCGCTATTGGCGATACTGATTAAATGGAGCTCTAGGTTAGGTTTAAATTATAAAGTCAATCTCAGTGTTACTGATTGAATGGAGCTCTAGGTTAGGTTTAAATTATAAAGTAAATCTCAGTGATACTGATTGAATGGAGCTCTAGGTTAGGTTTGAATTATAAAGTAAATCTCAGTGAAACTGATTGAATGGAGCTCTAGGTTAGGTTTAAATTATAAAGTAAATCTCAGTGATACTGATTGAATGGAGCTCTAGGTTAGGTTTAAATTGTAAAGTCAATCTCAGTGTGACTTAGATTTAAAAGGAATAGCGCAGAGACTGGTGCAAAAAATATGGTGGAAGGATACTCTCTCTTGCCCATCGTTATACCAATCCAATGCTTTTCAACTTTAGTAGTACATGTAAGAAGAATCAAGTTAGCTACCTAGCCGATTTTCTCCCGTTTAGTTAGTGATAGTGATGCACAAGCTTGGCCTATTTGAAACAGTGCCATCTCCTGGCCGTTCCCCCTCGGGAGACTGAAAAGATTTGGCATGGGTCCTCAGATCCTCAAAAAATTCTACAGCTGCACCATCGAGAGCATCCTGACTGGTTGCATCACCGCCTGGTTTGGCAACTGCTTGGCCTCCGACCGCAAGGCACTACAGAGGGTAGTGCGTACGGCCCAGTACATCACTGGGGCCAAGCTTCCTGCCATCCAGGACCTCTATACCAGGCGGTGTCAGAGGAAGGCCCTCAAAATTGTCAAAGACTCCAGCCACCCTAGTCATAGACTGTTCTCTCTGCTACCGCACGGCAAGCGGTACCGGAGTGCCGAGTCTAGGTCCAAAAGACTTCTCAACAGCTTCTACCCCCAAGCCATAAGACTCCTGAACAGCTAATCATGGCTACCCAGACTATTTGCACTGCCCCCCCACCCCATCTTTTTATGCTGCTGCTACTCTGTTAATTATTCATGCATAGTCACTTTAACTCTACCCACATGTACATATTACTTCAACTACCTCAACTAGCCGGTGCCCCTGCACATTGACTCTGCACCGGTACCCCCCTGTTATTTTATTTTACTTCTGCTCTTTTTTTTCAACACTTTTTTGTTGTTTTATTCTACTTTTTTATTTAAAATAAATGCACTGTTGGTTAAGGGCTGTAAGTAAGCATTTCACTGTAATGTCTGCACCTGTTGTATTCGGCGCATGTGGCCAATAAAAATTGATTTGATATTTACATTTTAGTCATTTAGCAGACGCTCTTATCCAGAGCGACTTACAGTTAGTTTTTCATACTGTTTTTGTTTCAGTTTTAGTTTGCTATAATAACCTTGACACATGCAGAGAGAGAGCGAGAGAACCCTGTTTTAAATATGCTTTTGATGGTTGATGTTTATACCACACTAATTCCTTACTGGCATAATTCTTTGTATATCAATTCGGTGTTTAGAATGTTTGTTTACATTATGACCTGCCCCAAACCCTGCTGTGCCCATTCTTATATAAAACCTATATTTAACTCCATTTGTTTTACAGTGACCTACATAATGGGTAAAAATAAAGCTCATATCTCATATCTCCTAACCCCAGGAGTATAAGGGCAGGTCATTACGATTTCCTTGATTTACGCATAGAGGCTTGGTTTCATAGGATAGTATATGGCAGGGGCAGGGCATGCATTATGTATAGCTCATGCTGTATTGAATATCTGCCGAGATGGAGGTGTGCATTCCAGTTCTCAGATGGACAGCTAGATTACACCATGTTGCATCAATGAGAAAAAGCTGAATTCTGGGAGTGAGATAAAAACAACAGTGAAAATCCAGGGCTTCCGTTCCCCCAAGATAGCTTTTGCAAAGATTTTCTATATTTTCTTGTGAGCTGGTAGATTCAGAAACCCTTGACGTTAGTGCATCCATTGCAAAGTGATGTTTGTGAATGTGAGTTATTATTGTTATCTGACAAGAGAGGATAAAGAGAGAAATAATGTTGAAGTCATTATATTGACTTCCCGGGCTGAGGTATGGAGATGGAAAGGGGAAGCAAGCACAGGAGGATTCATACACAGATACTGCACAGTGGAAATGCTTAGAATTTTAAGCTTATACAAACAGATAAAGTAGCAACTGTCTATATTTAAACAACCTTACTCGAGGTAAGATGTCCTCCCTCTCTGTTTTTGTGCTTATCAAAGGGCTAGCATCTGCAGGGAAAAAAGACAAACCATGACTTCATATCAATGTGTGTGCTTTGTTTTGGTGTAATTTATCCTTTCAGTAAAGCTATAACCTATAAAGATCATAGCTTTGCTTTGTTTGACTTCAAACTAGGCTCACCTAGGGTGAATCATTTTTCCTAGCTTGACAGCAAAAACATTCGTAGGACTTTAAATTACCTTCCTGAGCATTTGCCACGTCTTGTCAAAAGAGTGAATAATTTTGTCTGTGAAAATGTCAAACAGCCTCTCTCAGTATGCCAAAAGATGTTTGGGGTTTTGAAAAGTCAGCCAAAGATGTTAAAGCACTGACAGGAGAAGCTAGCTTGGCTTCTAATGAGATAGTTGAAATGCAACAGAGATCAACAAAGAATATTGAAAAGGAAGTGGATATTGGTGTTGCACAGCGATAGTTCATGCTGAACAGAATTAATCAGCAGTCTGATAACTCGAGGAGAACACTGATTGCCAGGAAGGCAAATGTGAATTGCATTGAGCGTTATCCCTAAACATTGTCGTTAGGTGTGAAATGAAGATATCTGCCATTGATTGTCTCTTCTTTTTGGTAATAGAACATTTCAGGCTTGCGATGGAAAGAAAGTGCAAGTGTACCCTTAAAATGATCACTATAGTATTTTTTTTGCTATTTTCAATGCTTTGGAGATTGTAGGCTACCTTCTCAAGGTCAGTTTTCGTATGAAATATACTTTGTTACAGTAGCATCATGTACTTTATAGGCCTTTCATTGTGTGTGGATATTTAATACACATAGACACATACAGATATGACATGAACAGGTTGGCTGTCTGTCTATCTCTGCGGTGCATAGCTATGGTCCTGATTTCTGTCCTTGCCTCAGAGACTGATTTATACCTTGAAAACCAGGTGGGGTAGACTCTAGCCAAACCAGTATAGCATCCACCGATCAAATAAGCAAGGGAGTAAATGAAAACCAGCAGGACTGCAGAACTGAAAACCAGCAGGACTGCAGAACACAAGTGGTGGTATTGTGCACCCCTGCCTCATTCCCCGTGTGTTCTTTCCCGAACTCAGGTGATTGGACTGCGGTCCTGCTGTCTTCTCCAACCTTCTCCCCCTCTCAGACTCCGTGGAGACCGGATGGGAAGAGAGTTAGGAAGAGACTCTTGACATCAATAAAGTACTCCCCACTCGTCCCAACCCGAAGCGATATGCCTCTAATTAAAACGTCTGTCTTCACCAAGGTGTGTGTGTGTGTATGTGTGTGTGCGTATGTGTGATCTGATTAGTCACGAGCGCTAAGGCTGCAAGTTACTTGCCAGGCCGTTAATAGCGACGCCAGCCGCCCATCTGAGAAACAAGACTGGCACGATGCCAAAACTCATGGCATGGCAGGGGTTGGTCTATGTTGCTGTGCTGAGGCAGTTGTTATTCTACACACAGGCAGCAAGTACAGGTCTCAGGTTGAGGCGGTGTTAGCGAGTGATAAGGCTGGGTTGTGGCTAACTGCTAAATGAGAGTGTTAAGCCTAGAAGGTGGACAGGGGTTCTTGTTCTGTTTTAATTGTCAAATATGGTGAAATTAGTTGTATATTTGGGTGTTTCCATATTGCATGACTTGTTTTGTTATACTGTATGTGAGTTGTTGTTCTTTAAAATGATTTTTCAAGTTTATTGGCCACTGGCCAGAGACAGTGAAGAGAGACAGGAAAGCGAGGAGGAGAGATGGTTTGGCAGCGGCAGTAACTGCTCGACTACCACAGGCCACATACTGTATGTGAGTTAACTAATGTTTCAAAAGTTTATTCGCCACGTGCTCAGGATATAACCGGTGGAAAACAGTACAGTGAAATTCTTACCTTCAGAGCGCTTTCCAACAATGCTGTGATAACAATAATATAGATAATAATATAAAAAATTATAAAAACTAAAAGTACAAATAAAAACTACACAAGGACTACGATGGGAGTTAATAATTAAAGAAACACGAGAATGCAAGTATACTGAACAAAAATGTAAACGCAACATGCAACAATTTCAACGATTTTATTGAGTTACAGTTCATATAAGGAAATCAGTCAATTGAAATGAATTCATTAGGCCCTAATCTATGGATTTCACATGACTGGGCAGGGGCACAGCCATGGGTGGGCCTGGGAGGGCATAGGCCCACCTACTGGGGAGCCAAGCCCAGCCAATCAGAATGAGTTTTTCTCCACAAAAGGGCTTTATTACAGACATAAATACTCCTCAGTTTCATCAGCTGTCCGGATGGCTGGTCTCAGACAATCCCGAAGGTGATGAAGCCGGATGTGGAGGTCCTGGGCTGGAATGGCTACACATGGTCTGCGGTTGTGAGGCAAGTTGGACGTACTGCCAAATTCTCTAAAACGATGTTGGAGGCGGTTTATGGTAGAGAAATGAACATTAAATTATCTGGCAACAGCTCTGGTTGACATTCCTGCAGTCAGCATGTCAATTGCACGCTCCATCAAAACTTGAGACATCTGTGGCGGTGTGTTGTGTGACAAAACTGCACATTTTAGAGTGGCCTTTTATTGTCCCCAGCACAAGGTGCACCTGTGTAATGATCATGCTGCTTAATCAGCTTCTTGATATGCCACACCTGTTAGGTGGATGGATTATCTTGGCAAAGGAGAAATGCTCACAAACAGGGATGTAGCAAAATTTGTGCCAGAAATTTGAGAGAAATAAGCTTTTTGTGCTTATGGAACATTTCTGGGATCTTTTATTTCATGTCATGAAACATGGGAACAACACTTTACATGTTGCGTTTACATTTTTGTTCAGTATATATACAGGTCAGTGCCAGTACCTTATTCAATGTGCAGGTGTACTGGAGTGGTTGAGGTTGGTTTGTAAACAAAAAGTGATTGGTAGTAGGATACCTGTATACATGGCTGAAAAGTGACTAGTAGCAGGAATGTATAAATACTTATAGTAATATATATATGGGGGCCTAGACATAGTAGCTATGATAATGGCCTGCCCAGCATTTTCATACATGACCCTAAACATGATGGGATGTTAATTGCTTAATTAACTCAGGAACCACACATGTGTGGAAGCACCTGCTTTCAATATACTTTGTAGGCTGTCCCTCATTTACTCAAGTGTTTCCATTACATTGGCAATTACATTTTAGTAATTTAGCAGACGCTCTTATCCAGAGCAACTAGGGTTAAGTGCCTTGCTCAAGGGTACCTTGACAGATTTTTCACCTAGTCAGCTCAGGGATTCAAACCAATCACTTTTTAATTACTGGCCCAACGATCTTAACCGCTAGGCTACCTGCCACACTCTCAGTTACCTGTACAGTACGTCTGCAATGGATTTTCCAATAGAGATGGTGACTTCAACATGCATCAACATCCAATCACGATATTGTAATCTACGAGCTCTCACAGTCTCACGTCAGAATTAGACGTTCATCCATGTTTCTCGAACGTCAAATTTCGAAGTTGTTCCAAACGTCAAGTTTTGAAGTGTTTAAGGTTACGTTTAGGCATTAACTCAGAATGGTTAAGGTAACGGATAAGGTTAGGGACAGGCTTTTTTCTCAAAAACAGTTTTCTATTGCTGGATTTGAACACACAACCTTTGGAACCAGAGACAAACGCTTATCCTCTTTTGCCATTTACAACACCCTAGCAAATCTGAAACCTACTTGAAGGTAAGAGTGCTCATTGTTGGCCCTAGTGGCCGGTTTCCACATTATCTCTCGACATCCTCAGACATGGATGAACATCGAATACTGACTTGTATCACGGGTGACCTTGCTGATTATAATCGGTGCAGATTTGTATAGAAAATGTGTATCTGGAATACATCGTAACCAGCTGTAGCTTTAGGACCCATCCCCATTTGGCCCTCGTAACCCCATGATGAGAAGCCTGCACCTGCTTCTGTACTGACCTGGAGCATCCCTGGGTTCAAATACTTTGAGCATTTTCTCTAGCCTGCCCTGGAGTGCCAGATGGGCAGGGCTTTGCAGTTTTGCGACTATTCTATTGGTTCCATTGCGCCAGGCAAGCTCAATCAATTCCAGCTAAAGTATTTAAAATTACTTTAAATACTATTTGAAACAAAGTCTGAGCAAGAGTCAGATCTCCAGCACCACAGTGAGTGGGACCCATTCACTTCAATCTAATTAACAGGCCAGCCTAATAGAATGTGTGCGCAAGTAACCATGCTGATCTATAATGGATGAGGGCCAATGGAGTATGAAATACCCTTATGATGACTTGGTATTGGATTTTTGCTGTGTCTATGTGTGTGTGCGAGCGTGTAGGAGGAGGAAGCAGGTGGGATGTGTCTGGGCATGATGAAGGCTTCTGCTATGTGCTACAGGATGATTGCTTGGGCTATAAAGCGTATCAGATCCCCAATCATTGACAGCGCAGCAGAGACTTTTGCAGCTGACCTATTCAACATTTCCTAATGTGTCCCAATATCCACAATAACATTAGTATGCATTGCCAATGTATCACTTCATGCTACTTTGGACTTTCATACAAACTCAAGCATGGTAGGCCTTTCCTGCTGTCAAATTACCTAGTGGCCTTATGGGTGGAATGTTATTAATATTTTTCATAATTAAAAACCCGCCAAAAATCCAGTGTTTCTATGTTGAACAGTTTTGTTATATTTCAGTCTTCTGTAATGTATGTAAAGTGTAATATTGGAATGCAAACTCAAAATTGAATAAATTTCAACTCTATATCTGACATTCTTTTAAGTCCATATCCATGTGTGTGAGGTGTATACTTTTGTTTCAAAGTAGATTTGTTTAAGAACACTGTGTGACCCTGATTTAGCCCACTGCAGTAAAAGTCCTTAAAGTTTCTGAGAGCGGACCTCTTTCCTTCCCTCACTCCCTCCCCCCTCCCTCTTTTTTTCAATTTCCACCCTCCCTACCTAGATAGAGGAGTATTTTTAGAGGTTTGACCATGGCCTCTTTAACTCAGCGCTGTGACAAATAGAGACACCAGAGAGAGAAAGGGAGAAAGTGAATGAGAGAGAGAGAGAGAGAGAGAGAGGCAGAGTTAGAGACAAAGAAAAAACACCTCTCACTCTCCTCCGATTGTTAATTTGTCTCCAACTCACCCCATCAATCCTCCATGTCACCCAGAGAATCGATTTTGACAAGTCATGGTACCACATCACCCCCAACATAGGCTTTGCTTTAGAAGGAAATGCCCACATGGGTCTTCCTAACCATGACTGTCCCAACTCAATACTGTAGCCTATCTGTTCCCTGTTGGCACTCTCTCCTGTTTTTCTCCCTCCCTCTCATACCCCTCTCTCTCTTTCTCCCTCCATCCCTCTATCTCACTCCCCAAACCAAATTACCAGTCTATTCCAGACTCCTCTCTCCTCTCTCTGAATGGCCTCAATCAAATTGCCTGCCTTCCTAGTATGAATGATAGCCTAGACGCTAACTACCCAGCCTGTTTCTGGAAGGCCCGGCACATCCCTAACTCTAATGGAGAGAAAATGGTCATCTCTCAACAGATGCATCTCTGTGATGAGCCGGTCTAGCTGCCAGTCACTCAATCATAACAGTCACCGGTCGTTAGGTGAACCTGGGAACTGCGGTTAGGAAATGTATTGGTCTTATGTTTCATCATTGAATGTATTGCAGTGCCATAGGTGAGATAAACACCTGGTATGCAGTCTGCTTATTGTTAACTCCAAGGAGGTAGTGGTAAAAGAACATTCAACGCTGGTGGAGATGAAGGCTGGTCGTCAATGCAAAACATTGTCGGTCACACAAATGTAACTGAATAGTGCATAAAAACTTTACTTACAGGAAGTTTTAAAAAGTGTGACAACTGTACAACTCCTGGTTAAATCACAGTGAAGGAAACTGCTAAACTCTTATCCGAGCATTAGCACAAATCCGAGGACACAGTTTTCTATCCATCTCGCAAGGAGGTTAATTAATTATTAGAGAATTGGACAGAGATTCTCATATTTCTTCTTTTTTACTGAAAGGCTTCATTCTGAGTGTCCCCTGGTGTGTATCTGGATAAGAAATTAGACATGTGCCCTGCCTTACTCATTCCAGGTGTTATGTGAACATTGGCATGGCATTTCTCCCCATTGACAGGGGGATGCCTAGTCAGTTGCACAATTGAAGGCATTGAACTGAAATGTGCCCTCTGCATTTAACCAAACCTATCTGAGTCAGAGAGGTATGGGGGCCTGCCTTAATTGACATCCACATCATCAGCCCCTGGGGATTAGTTGTTGGGGGTTAACTGTCTTCTTCAAGGGCAGATTATTTCCACCTTGCCGGCTCAGGGATTCAAACCAATTACCTTTCGGTAACTGGTCCGACGCTCTTAACTGCTAGGCTACCTGCCTCCCCGGGTTGGCTGACATCATCACGAAAATAATCAGATAGCTAGCAACAATGGCAAGAAGCTGCCATGTGGGGAATCGAAAGTGGCTCGTTTCAGCTTGTTGTATCTTGTTTTTGATATCATGTCCTGTTTTGAGGTGTTTTGACTGATGTCATGTCTATGCTAATATGGCTAAACTTTGTTAGCTAGCCAAACAACAACTGTAACGATGTATTTGAGAGACAACAAGTGCCCATTGTGCAAATGTATTTATGTTTTCAATCATCTTTGGAGACTAAATATAGTTTACAAGTTGCCAACAGTCTAAGCCAACCCTGTCTGTTTTACCCCATAGTTGCACACACGTTGGTTTTGTTGCTAAACAACCAACTCATCTATTGAGGTGAACAGAATCAATTAACCGACGGTGTCTGTGACTAGAATACTGCATAGTGTCATCTGGTTTGGCTGCTGAGCAACTGAGATGCAGTTGTCAGAGCTCGTTGCTGACTCTCAATAACTATGTAGCAGCCTTACAGTCAAGGGCCATATAAGGAATGCATAGCATATCATAATAGCATACCATTGCATAATGTAACATAATAGTTCATGATACCTTCATAAGCATGGGTTGTTAACGTGTGTTTTAGCACTGTAGTAGTGAAATTTGACAGGGTTTCCTGTACAGAAAGTCTAAGTGCATGCCTACATTTACTGTTTTTTGTGTGACATTTAGTGAAAAGAATACATGCAAAAAATTAAGTAAGCTTTATGCCAAAAAAAAATTGAGGGCGGACCCATCACACTTTTTTGCATGTGACATTTAAGACTTGGGTTCAAATACTATTAGAAATCATTTCAATTACTATATCTGTGCTTGTTTGAGCTTGTCTGGCTTAATGGAACCATTGGAATAGTCCAAATACTGCAAACTCAGCCCATATGGCATTTAAGGCAAGCTCAAGTAAACACTCAAAGTATTCGAAATATTTCAAATACTATTTGAACCCATGTATATATGGCTCTGTTTAGACAGACAGCGCAATTCTGATATTTTTTTCACTAGGTATTTTGACCAATCAGATCAGCTCTGAAAAAAGATATGATGTGAAAAGATCTGATTTGATTGGTCAAAAGACCAATTGGTGGAAAAAAGATCAAAATTGGGCTGCCTGTCTAAACGCAGCCTTTGTGTGACATTGCCCTTGCTGTTTTTTCCGGTGGAGCAGACACATGGTGTGTCCTTGCTAAGCTCTGTATAGGATACATCCTTTAATTGCTTTGTTGCACCTGATAGTTAGCTATAGAGCAAATTCCCCAGCACAAATGCCATATTAACTTTGACTACATGCACCCGGAGAAGAATAGAAACAATGTGCCACAATTAATAGCTTGACACCACTGAAAAACCCCCCAGAGGAATCAAATTAGCAACGAGCAATGATTAGGTTTTCCACATTGATTGTCTTGTAAGGCACAGATTCCATGTGCATTTTGCCTGTGCGTTTTCACAGTGCCAATAAATCAAGGAACCGATATTGCTATGTATCAGTTTCTCCACAGGCTGAATTCAGATTCAAATTTTGCCAGATAAAAGTTTATTCAGATGCTTCAGAGATTCAAAGGAGGGTGTGTGTGTATTTGTATGTGCATACATGCATGTGTGCTTTGTGTGTGCGTATATGTATACATATGTGTGTGTGTGTGTGTCCTGAATCTAGCGAGTGGGTGAGAGCCTTATTGTCGGAGTTCTCTGTGGTGCTCTATGAGAGAGAGAGAGAGAGAGAGAGAGAGAGAGAGAGAGAGAGAGAGAGAGAGAGAGAGAGAGAGAGAGAGAGAGAGAGAGAGAGAGAGAGAGAGAGAGAGAGAGAGAGAGAGAGAGAGAGAGAGAGAGAGAGAGAGAGAGAGAGAGAGAGAGAGAGAGAGAGAGAGAGAGAGAGAGAGAGAGAGAGAGAGAGAGAGAGAGAGAGAGAGAGAGAGAGAGAGAGAGAGAGAGAGAGAGAGAGAGAGAGAGAGAGAGAGATGGATGGATGCTGTGAGGAGAGCCAGCAAATGCACCCAATGATTATGCAGGCCGTGAATATGTATTTATTGTGGGCCTTGCCTTTGATCTGTTAACAAAAACAAATTGTTTTTTGCTGCATTCATAATTCTATTTGGTATTCTGGGGATGTCGTGTCGATGTATGCTGGATAGGAATATTTTTTTTATTGATCTCTGGCAGGGCCAAGAAGTGGAGGTGCAGCTCATCTATTTATTTGCTCATCTATCACTTATCAGAAATATTTAGTATGCTATAATGTAGCCTAAATCAATGTGTATTATTTTATATTGACCTGGGCATCTAGGACACTTCAAAAGCCCACAGAGGTTGTGAAATATGAACACACGAAACTCACAGGCTTTTGAAAATATAGATGTATATTATTTTCTATGCGTATCATGGTAAAGATAGTCCCAATCTAGCACCCTACGCCTGCTCCCTACTAGTCTGAATCTATGCCCAGGCGTAGCACATAGAAGGGCTTACGCCCCAAGCGGTGCAATAGGTGTCATTTTTAGGTCCGGCGTAGAGCGCATTTTGCGTCGGACATAGAGTTACGACCAACTGGTGCAACCGGCCCAGGCTGTTAGAAATGCTCAAGAAAGGCTTTATGATTAATTAATTAATTTCATGGCTGATCTATCCCCTAAAAAAAGGCTTCATGACTGGGAGTCAGAGACTTGGTGTGAAGTATGATTTTCCATTAATTTGAGTGTAATTCATTTTCTGTTGAGAAGTAACTTGACCACCAACAGTATACCCAGCTAACAAATGTTGGTTCCCTGAATGTGGTCGGAGAGTTATTTGTCATATAACCAAAGGAGACCCTTTAGGAAACGTTAAGGGAACTCTTGCAGTCTGTTGTGGTCCATGATATCCACTGAGCTGTAGATGAGTAGACCAGTCGAATCCCACAATGAGAGATCAAACACAGGTCCCAGGCGGTGTCCACATGAGGACATCACACAGCATGCATGCAGAAACTAGCAAAGAGTTGTACAAGCACTTTAGTGAGCTGGATGCAGGAAAGATGGCTGTCTGCCTCAGCAGTGTTCACAGGTCATTACCATAATGTCCATCAACATCTTAACATAAAAATAATGCATTTACACTGAGTGGACAGAAAAATTGAACACCTTCCTAATATTGAGTTGTTTTTGAGTTGCTTTTGAACAGCTTCAATTCGTAGGGGCATGGCCTCTACAAGGTGTCGAAAGCGTTCCACAGTGATGCTGGCCCATGTTGAATCCAAAGCTTCCCATAGTTGTGTCAAGTTGGCCTGATGCCCTTTGGGTGGTGGACCATTCTTGAAACACACAGGAAACTGTTGAGCATGAAAAAAACAGCAGCGTTGTAATTCTTGACACAAACCGGTGCGCCTGGCACCTACTACCATACCCCATTCAAAGGCACTTAAATATTTTGTTTTGCCCATTCACCCTCTGAATGGCACACATACACAATCCATGTCGCAATTGTCTCAAGGCTTAAAAATCCTTCTTTAACCTGTCTCCTCCCATACATCTACACTGATTGAAGTGGATTTAACAAGTGACAATCAATAAGGGATCATAGCTTTCACCTGGATTCACCTGGTCAGTACATGTCATGTTTTACAATATTGTCCTTTTAACAGGTCTATAAACGTCCATATCAAACTGTACTTGACTGTTTACAATAACTTCATTTGACAACTCATTCATGAACATGAACCGTAATATTATTACCACTGCCCATCAGGGAGCAACATCCCGCAGGATGCATGTGAATGCTAACTGCCCTGTATAGCTAGCTATCTACCACGTGCAAGTTAGCACACAATTATTATATGACCAAAATATCCATGGCATATTGGTTACATGAACGTCTGACATACACCACCAGTCAAATGTTTGGACACACCTACTCATTCAAGGGCTTTTCTTTATTTTTACTATTTTTTACATTGTAGAATAATAGTGAAGACATCTAAACTATGAAATAACACATATCTAAAGCACCAGTGGCGCAGTGGTCTAAGGCACTGCATCGCAGTGCTAGCTGTGCCACTAGAGATCCTGGTTTGAATCCAGGCTCTGTCGTAGCCGGCCGCGACTGGGAGACCCATGGGGCGGCGCACAATTGGTCTAGGGTAGGGGAGGGAATGGCCGGCAGTGATGTAGCTCAGTTGGTAGAGCATGGCGTTTGCAACGCCAGGGTTGTGGGTTCGATTCCAACGGGGGGCCAGTAAGAATTTTTTTTGTTATAAAAATATGTATGCACTCACTAACTGTAAGTGGCTCTGGATAAGAGCGTCTGCTAAATGACAAAAATGTAAATGTAATGCATCATGGCAAAAACTGTCAGACTGGCCAATAGTTTCTAACCTCAGACCATCAGGCTGCTGAATAGCCACCACTAGGCAGCTACCTACTCCCCCCTCCCCCCTACTACTCCCCTTGTGGACATTTCCCCTCCGCTACTCCCCCTATGGAGATTTCCCCTCCACACCCCCTCAATGGTCACTTACCATACATGCTGCAGTTGTTAATAATGTATGTATATTATAATTGTTTTTATTATAATTGTTATTGTTTTTATTTTACTTGATCCCCACCCCCCCTCAATGGTCATGCTGCTGCTCCCCCTATGGTCATTCCCCCCCCACCCTCTCAGCAGCCTTTACTCTGCCTCCACCCCAATGGACATGTATTTATTCATCACTGCTACAGTTGTTATGATGCATATAGTGCTATTTCTATTTCTATTGTTTTATTACCATTTTCATTATTTTATTTCTCTTAGTCCTGCATGTTGGAGCCTGTATATGTGACCATTAAACACTCTGAATCTGAATCATACCTTAACCATGTAATTAAGCAACCAAACTTTAGTATGACCAAGCAAATTCTTTCCTCAAGAGCCGAGTTTTTATTTCCATTACCAGTTAATCTAGCCTAATCTGTGTCCTTCAAGGCAAAAGATCATGTCAAACTTCCCCTGTTTTCGTTTATAGCTGAGCATAACCCTGTGTCCTCTGGGTATAATCTAGTCATGGAAGATTAAAGGGCCTATCCATGTCAGTTAAATCCTAGCCACTTCCTGATTAACTTTCCTCATCCTATCAGACGACCCTTATAGCTTATATCTGAGGAGAACAGTTTTAACGACATCATCCTTTGACATCATAATGACATCAAGTGCTTAGCGTTTTGATGCTAATTCATGCCAACATAAACCCCCTATCCCCTTTCTGTTTGTCATTTTTCTTTGACTGAATCATTGTTGCTTTGATTACATTTAAGGTTTATAGAGGGTATACATTTGACTGGGGTTAACTTTATGCCAGATTTGAACGGCACCTTAATGTCAGTGGTAATCTGAGTGAGTTTGTGATGTATGTTGATCACCCACTGATGATCGATGGATCTAAGAAAAAGAGTTCTGTTTTGCTTGTAAAGGCTTGCAAAAAGTGAAAACCAAATTTTGTTCCTGGTGCCATTTTTTCCATCATTCCCAAGATTAGCTATAGGTTGGGATAGAATGGGATTTCTCGTGAGGTAATCGGCGGAAATGTACATTGTGTCCATTTTATCTGCTGTAGGGTTTTGGTTAGGAGGGGGGATTATAAGGTCACAACAACAAATCCCTTTTTCTTGTAATATGAGTCCATTGTGTACCATACACAGCAAGGGTTTCAGACAGAAAAAGACAAAACAGAACAGACAGACAGACAGACAGGTTGTTTGCGTGTCTACCCCATGCCTTTTAAACCTCCCCATGGACACACGGCCCCAGCCTTCAGCCTGCAGTCACATCCCTTTGTGAAACATCCATGCTGTTTGATCTGTTGTGGTGTCGCACACAGTGCACTAAACACCCCTCTATCACAGGTGCAGGGATTCCAACTGCATGTCATTAACCTTTCCAATGCCAAATAGGTCACATCAGTTATGTCTTGATGTGGTACAGTGCCAATTATCATAATAATATGATATAATCAATATGATCTAAGGGTTTTATCCCACATGCATTTTTTATCAACAAGTCAAATTTAATGTACCAGTTATGACAATTCTCATCGATAACATGAAATGTATACCCCTTTTCACTGTAAAAAAAAAATCCTGTTGTTTTTACAGTAACTTACTGGCAGCCAGTTAGTTACCTGTAAGTTACTGTAAAAAAAAGGTACAGTAGGTTACCATAAATTCCAAAGAATTGTTGGTTTCACATACATTACTGTAAAGTTTACATTAATGTACTGATAACGAAAGTTTATTTGGAATTTATGGTAACATACTGGACCTTTTTTTTTTACAGTAATTTACAGGTAACTGACTGCCATTAAGTTACCGTAAAAACAACAGGATTTTTTTAGTGTATGTTATCTCGATAATATAAAATGCCTGTGACCTGATTCCCTGCTTACCCCTCTGCAGAGGCATACAGAGATGCTGTGCACATATTGTGGGTTTGGATCTGGCCTATATACAGTAAGTTAATTCCATTACCGGAAATATTAGAGAAAGCATGTTTGAGATCAAGCTTTGTTTACACAATGCTCAAAGCATCCAAATGGCAGTCCGGGGAAAGACAGTATGAGTAATCTGTATGGATGGTATGCACTTAGTCCAAATCACTCTTGGTTTGTGTTGGACTTGTCATTCCCGTTATACTGGATTCATGGAATTATACAACCATCTGAAATAGGCAATAATGATTATATATGTTATGATATTATATTGCTTGATTATGTGTGCTTGCAAACATACAGATGCACTTGATCTCCTAGCCTAGCCATCTATCAAGCATCATGAAAGTGGTTTAGCATGGCATTGTTCACCATTTTTCACCGACAGGCAGACAAAGAGAGACAGAGTCTCTGGTGTAGAGAAGAGTGCTAAATCACAAGCGTGACAAATTGATTGATTTCAGAAGAGGAGAGCAACATTGAAGCCGCTACACCACTTGTACTGGAGTAGCGGCGGTTGGGAATCACTTCAATAAATCTAGTTAAGGTCAATGGTGTTTTCTTCACACACTATTTTTCAGAGAGCTGCAAGGATCAGACCTCAAGTGGTGTAGCTAGCGGGAGAATGCCAGAAGCTTCATAAATACTCAAAAAAGGGGGAGCAAGACCTGGCCTTGGTGTCTTCTGTAGCCTCTCATTCCTTAGTCTCCTGGAATAACAAGGGCCTACAGTATCCTGTGTAATAAAAAAAAAGTGGGAATTGCTAGATTTGCACACTGTGTGCTGTTAAAGGGGAAGGGGTTAGGTTGAGAAATATAATCTAGAACTCCCTGCTTCATCCAACCAATACCCATTTCAGACAGAAGATGTGGTATATTACCTGTAAAAAATACAAGGCAATGTTTATATGACCCCCTTTCAAACAGTTACCAGTAAATTACTGTAAAAAAGGGAACAGTATGTTACTGTAAATTCCAAATAAACTTTGGTTTAACAGTACATTACTGTAAACTTCGCAGTTATGTACTGTTAACCTTGTCACGCGTGAGTTCAAAATATCTCTAACGGTCCCCCCAGTATGAGTTTTCTTTATGCGCGTGATGTCCGAATGTGCTCACTGTTCCAAATTTAGATTTTTATGCAACAGGACAGTTAACACGCACTGCACTCAAACCAAGGCAAGCTATCTGCTAATTATCTATAGGCTATGTTTTAACTTGGCAATTTCAAATTATGTTCAAACAACAGTTTGAAATTAGGTGTGTTCTGCTCCTTATTAATTCATATAGAAGTACTCCATTCCACTGTGTTGGACAATTTATGTTTGAGGTATGTTATGCTAATGTAAGGCGAGGATTAGCTAGATGAGCCAGACAAACTTCTCTCTTCAATGAGAGCCCAAGCACTCCCCCAGTGTTTCCCCAGGTCAAGTACAGTGAGGGAAAAAAGTCCTTGATCCCCTGCTGATTTTGTATTTTTTTACCACTGACAAAGACATGATCAGGCTATAATTTTAATGGTAGGTTTATTTGAACAGTGAGAGACAGAATAACAACAACAAAATCCAGAAAAACGCATGTCAAAAATGTTTTAAATTGATTTGCATTTTAATGAGCCTAAATAAGTATTTGACCCCTCTGCAAAACATGACTTAGTACTTGGTGGCAAAACCCTTGTTGGCAATCACAGAGGTCAGACGTTTCTTGTAGTTGGCCACCAGGTTTGCACACATCTCAGGAGAGATTTTGTCCCTCTCCTCTTTGCAGATCTTCTCCAAGTCATTAAGGTTTCGAGGCTGACGTTTGGCAACTCGAACCTTCAGCTCCCTCCACAGATTTTCTATGGGATTAAGGTCTGGAGACTGGCTAGGCCACTCCAGGACCTTAATGTGCTTCTTCTTGAGCCACTCCTTTGTTGCCTTGGCCGTGTGTTTTGGGTCATTGTCATGCTGGAATACCCATCCACGACCCATTTTCAATGCCCTGGCTGAGGGAAGGAGGTTCTCACCCAAGACTTGACGGTACATGGCCCCGTCCATCGTCCCTTTGATGCGGTGAAGTTGTCCTGTCCCCTTAGCAGAAAAACAACCCCAAAGCATAATGTTTCCACCTCCATGTTTGACGGTGGGGATGGTGTTCTTGGGGTCATAGGCAGCATTCCTCCTCCTCCAAACACGGCGAGTTGAGTTGATGCCAAAGAGCTCGATTTTGGTCTCATCTGACCACAACACTTTCACCCAGTTCTCCTCTGAATCATTCAGATGTTCATTGGCAAACTTAATACGGGCCTGTATATGTGCTTTCTTGAGCAGGGGGACCTTGCGGGCGCTGCAGGATTTCAGTTCTTCACGTCATAGTGTGTTACCAATTGTTTTCTTAGTGACTATGGTCCCAGCTGCCTTGAGATCATTGACAAGATCCTCCCGTGTAGTTCTGGGCTGATTCCTCACCGTTCTCATGATCATTGCAACTCCATGAGGTGAGATCTTGCATGGAGCCCCAGGCCGAGGGAGATTGACAGTTATTTTGTGTTTCTTCCATTTGCGAATAATCGCACCAACTGTTGTCACCTTCTCACCAAGCTGCTTGGCGATGGTCTTGTAGCCCATTCCAGCCTTGTGTAGGTCTACAATCTTGTCCCTGACATCCTTGGAGAGCTCTTTGGTCTTGGCCATGGTGGAGAGTTTGGAATCTGATTGATTGATTGCTTCTGTGGACAGGTGTCTTTTATACAGGTAACAAACTGAGATTAGGAGCACTCCCTTAAAGAGTGTGCTCCTAATCTCAGCTCGTTACCTGTATAAAAGACACCTGGGAGTCAGAAATCTTTCTGATTGAGATGGGGTCAAATACTTATTTCCCTCATTATAATGCAAATCAATTTATAACATTTTTGACACGCGTTTTTCTGGATTTCTTTGTTGTTATTTTGTCTCTCACTGTTCAAATAAACCTTCCATTAAAATTATAGACTGATCATTTCTTTGTCAGTGGGCAAACGTACAAAATCAGCAGGGGATCAAATACTTTTTTCCCTCACTGTATATGCAGACATTTGTGCATCTCCAGTCAGAACAGAACCTGCCCGAACCTTTCCCCTTGGTACATTTTCCGGCTGGCGCCCGCATTGCCTTCATTGTTGTTTTCCTTACTAATAAAAACATTGGACATGTGTGTGTTCCTATCAAAGTAAGTGCCTTATTAAGTTATCATAATGGTTTCTGTATATTGTGTTGTCATTTCTACTGTAGCACACCGTATGTATGTATGGAGCATAATGTGTTATGTGTGTATTCCTTTATAACCGCGGACACACAAGGTACTAAAGTCATAACATTTATGCTGTTATACTCAATTGTGCTTATGTAGCTAGCTACATGCTTCTATTAGCTCTGTAAAAGAATGCTAAAATGTCATTATACACTCAGTGGCCAGTTTATTAGGTATATCTAGTACCGGGTACCATCTATTACCCATCTAGTACCGGGTCGGGCCCCCCTTTGCCTCCAGAACAGCCTGAATTCTTTTGGGTATGGAAATGTTGCTCAATTGGTATAAAATTACCTAACGTGTGCCAGGAAAACATTCCTCACACCATTACACCACCACCACAACCAGCCTGTATCGTATACACCAGGCAGGATGGGGCCATGGATTCATGATGCTTACGTCAAATCCTGACTCTGCCATCAGCATGACGCAACAAGAACCGGGATACGCCGGACCAGGCGATGTTTTTCCACTCCTCAATTGTCCAGTGTCGGTGATCGCATGCCCACTGGAGCAACTTCTTCTTGTTTTTAGCTGATAAGAGTGGAACCTGGTGTGGGCGTCTGCTGCAATAGCCCATCCGTGACAAGGACCGACGAGTTGTGCGTTCTGAGATGCTGTTCTGCACATCACTGTTGCACTGCGCTGTTATTTGCCTGTTTGTGGCCTGCCTGTCAGCTTGCATGCTTCTTGCCATTCTCCTTCAACCGTTCTCCTTCATCAAGGAGCTGTTTTCGCCCACAGGACTGCCGCTGACTCAATGTTTTTTGTTTGTCGCACCCGGACAATGTCCGGGTAGCCATTTGATTAGCTGTTCAGGAGTCTTATGGCTTGGGGATAGAAACTGTTAAGAAGCCTTTTGGACCTAATAAACTGGCCACTGAGTGTAATTGCATAATGGAACTGTATGGGATTTGTATGTGAACTCTATGTCCAATTACAAAACAACCTTGTTCTGTAATCATCTTAACTTTTAGCTGGCGGTGAACTATGTGGCCATCAAATCAAATTTGATTTGTGAAAAGATTCGTAAGCAACAAGTGTAGACTAACAGTGAAATAGCTGCCTTCTTTTGAAAGACATTGCTAATGCTACAGATTAGCCCACTAGCTACATACATAAACGACAACACTGAATGGTTTCGAGTGAGTGGTTACGTGATTGACTGCCGGCACGCGCCACTTGTGTCATTATCAGAAAATGGTTTGTGTGGTAATTATTTATTTATTTACTGTTTTGTTCATGTTTTCAAGTACTGGTGACAAATCATGCATTCCGATTATTGCATAGATTGTAATGGACACGTGTGTAAAATACTTTTTTGAAGGATTATGATGCGCTAATGTTAAGCTAATTGCCAGCTATGTGTGGAGCCATGCTTATTGACATCATGCAATGCATTCTGGTGTCATTCTGGGTGTCAGACCAAATGTGTTATAACAAAACGAGGTGAAGGGATGGTTCACTCGTCTTTTGAGTAAACTTCCGGAAGTGAATGATGGAAGTGAATGATGGTAGACGACACACCCCCTTCAACATGCATACTGCAAACAGACCCAACTCATCTTGTCACCTCTTCTTATCTTTGGTTGACGTGGAAAAACAAAGATGGTGCGAAGCACAAACTCTACCCCCCGTCTGATTTCTTTTGACTTTTAGAAAGTGGTTTACTCAATTATTTTGATCACTGGTGAGCTCACCTGTGATGTGATGAATTGTAAATTGGAATTGATATTAGCTAATTCATATTATGGTGTCTATCAGCCGATAGTTAAATATGACCGCTTGTGTTAGCTCACGCTTTCCTCAGAGCGCTAGGACTAATGTAGCCTATGGGTATTCGGACAGGGCCATAGTTAGCTTACAATGTAGCAGAAGTTATTGCAGTCTTTGATCATCTCAGTGTGCCAAAGAAAATGTAGGACCTTCACTCTTCTTCAATGATGCTTTATATAGGCAATGGGCTGACCTAATTGCCTGAGTACTGCAGCTGTCAGTGCAAATGGGACTGGTACTCAGCTGAGGAGCGGAGAGGAAGAAGAGAAGGGAGGAGAGAAGAGAAGAGAGGGAAGAGGAGAGTAGTAGAGGATAGGGGAGTTTAATAGAAGGGGATGAGATTTGATGGGCAGGTTGAGATAGGAGAGGTGGATAAGAGGGCAGGAGAGGGAGAAGGAAAATGAGATGGGTGGAGAGGGGGAGGAGTAAGATGAGAAGAGGTAGTGAGGGACGTGAAGGAAGATGGGGGGTGAAGAAGGGAGTAGAAACTGACATTGGAAGGCTGTCTAGGGGGCCATCACTCCTGTGAAGGAGAAGGGCCGGACATAGCCGCTATCACACACACACACACATACAAACACACACACACACACACACACATACAAACACACACACACATCAAAGAAGGCCCTGACCAAAAATAACCCAGCTATATTCTGCCCCTGCCTCGCTGGAATTGACTGGAGGAGAAAAATTACATTCCGGAGGTTATTCCGTTCAATCACGACCGATGACAGATTTTGACAGGTTTTGTTAGGTCAATAAAACAGGTGAGATTGGGAGATTGACCGTACGTGACCGTACCTGTTGGTCACAGCATTTCTTCTGATGAGGACCGTGAAGGCGGTTTGGAAACAACTAAAGCTCAACAAACTCGTTGATCTGTGTGATATGAACCTATCAAAGGTGGATTGTTTTGAAGAAGAAACGTTTGATTGTTTCAAATCCCTGCTCTGTGATTGACAGCATACGCCAGGATACCTGAGCTCTCTTTCTTTCTTTCTTTCTTTCTTTCTTTCTTTCTTTCTTTCTTTCTTTCTTTCTTTCTTTCTTTCTTTCTTTCTTTCTTTCTCTCTCTCTCTCTCGCGCTCTCTCTCTCTCTCTCTCTCTCTCTCTCTCTCTCTCTCTCTCTCTCTCTCTCTCTCTCTCTCTCTCTCTCTCTCTCTCTCTCTCTCTCTCTCTCTCTCTCTCTCTCTCTCTCTCTCTCTCCCTCCCTCCCTTACTCTTTCCTTCCTTCTCTCTCTCTCTCTCCCCCTCCCTACCTCCACTTTTCTCTTTGTTTCTCTCTCTCTTCCCCCAGCTGCCACTGTCCATATTTTATACCCATATTATGACCTGGAACAGTTCTGACAACATGAGAAAACATCAGATTTCCTGTTTCGCTGCAGTAGCTCATGAGCTTACTGTTAGCCTTGCATACTTGTTCATATTCAACCTATGGTAAAGATTGTTCTTTGAAGGTTCTGCGGAACTGCTGTGAGTTATTTGCAATGGGGTTTTGATGTTACACAATGAAGGCTGTGCGGATGGGCTATGCTTTGTAGAATAAGTGATGCACCCTACCATTGTTTGTTTGGTTGGTGGTTGGTTGGTTGGTAGCCTCACTGGCAGTCAGCATCTACAGTGGGGGAAAAAAGTAAATAAAAAGTAAATAAAATCCAGAAAATCACATTGTAGGATTTTTAATGAATTTATTTGCAAATTATGGTGGAAAATAAGTATTTGGTCAATAACAAAAGTTTCTCAATACTTTGTTACAGTGGGGGAAAAAAGTATTTAGTCAGCCACCAATTGTGCAAGTTCTCCCACTTAAAAAGATGACAGAGGCCTGTAATTTTCATCATAGGTACACGTCAACTATGACAGACAAAATGAGGAAAAACATTTCCAGAAAATCACATTGTAGGATTTTTTATGAATTTATTTGCAAATTATGGTGGAAAAAAAGTATTTGGTCAATAACAAAAGTTTCTCAATACTTTGTTATATACCCTTTGTTGGCAATGACACAGGTCAAACGTTTTCTGTAAGTCTTCACAAGGTTTTCACACACTGTTGCTGGTATTTTGGCCCATTCCTCCATGCAGATCTCCTCTAGAGCAGTGATGTTTTGGGGCTGTCGCTGGGCAACACGGACTTTCAACTCCCTCCAAAGATTTTGGCTAGGCCACTCCAGGACCTTGAAATGCTTCTTACGAAGCCACTCCTTCGTTGCCCGGGCGGTGTGTTTGGGATCATTGTCATGCTGAAAGACCCAGCCACGTTTCATCTTCAATGCCCTTGCTGATGGAAGGAGGTTTTCACTCAAAATCTCACGATACATGGCCCCATTCATTCTTTCCTTTACACGGATCAGTCGTCCTGGTCCCTTTGCAGAAAAACAGCCCCAAAGCATGATGTTTCCACCCCCATGCTTCACAGTAGGTATGGTGTTCTTTGGATGCAACTCAGCATTCTTTGTCCTCCAAACACGACAAGTTGAATTTTTACCAAAAAGTTCTATTTTGGTTTCATCTGACCATATGACATTCTCCCAATCCTCTTCTGGATCATCCAAATGCACTCTAGCAAACTTCAGACGGGCCTGGACATGTACTGGCTTAAGCAGGGGGACACGTCTGGCACTGCAGGATTTGAGTCCCTGGCGGCGTAGTGTGTTACTGATGGTAGGCTTTGTTACTTTGGTCCCAGCTCTCTGCAGGTCATTCACTAGGTCCCCCCGTGTGTTTCTGGGATTTTTGCTCACCGTTCTTGTGATCATTTTGACCCCACGGGGTGAGATCTTGCGTGGAGCCCCAGATCGAGGGAGATTATCAGTGGTCTTGTATGTCTTCCATTTCCTAACAATTGCTCCCACAGTTGATTTTTTTCAAACCAAGCTGCTTACCTATTGCAGATTCAGTCTTCCCAGCCTGGTGCAGGTCTACAATTTTGTTTCTGGTGTCCTTTGACAGCTCTTTGGTCTTGGCCATAGTGGAGTTTGGAGTGTGACTGTTTGAGGTTGTGGACAGGTGTCTTTTATACTGATAACAAGTTCAAACAGGTGCCATTAATACAGGTAACGAGTGGAGGACAGAGGAGCCTCTTAAAGAAGTTACAGGTCTGTGAGAGCCAGAAATCTTGCTTGTTTGTAGGTGACCAAATACTTATTTTCCACCATAATTTGCAAATAAATTCATTAAAAATCCTACAATGTGATTTTCAGGATTTTTTTTTCTCAATTTGTCTGTCAGAGTTGACGTGTACCTATGATGAAAATTACAGGCCTCTCTCATCTTTTTAAGTGGGAGAACTTGCACAATTGGTGGCTGACTAAATACTTTTTTCCCCCACTGTAACATAGTATCCTAAACAGGTGATGCTACCATATGCTAACAAATATGAAAAGAATCCACCCCTCCCTCCCTCTATTGCAGTTGATACAGTAGGCTACTGCAGCACATTGTCCTCCCATATGGAGATTACTTTAGTAACATTAGCATAGTGACAAGACCAAGTATCACATATGCACATGCATGACTCACTACAGGGTCGTTCCAATTGATTTCAATCAGTTTTTGACCGCACCACTTTTGATTTGTACAAAATTTTACATACATATTTGCCCATGTTATAAGTGGTCAGAAAGGGACCTTTTGGACCTGAATGCCAAAACATTTAGGCAATAAAGGTGCTCAAAGTTGAGCCATTTCGCATTCCCCACCCTACCATGAGACATATCTTTATCACTAGAAAAGGTAAACGGTTGAGTTTGATGTAATTTGAAAGCTTACAAACAGGGTTGTGAAACTATTTTATAATTTGTAGATACAAAAAAGTATTACTTTTTTGTTGTTGTTTTTAAATCCATGTTAACATCAATTATCAAAAAACTTGTGCACTCCAATTTTCACAATATGTTGTAGCTTAGACTTATACGTAATTTGAGGTGTTTGTGTTGTGCCTGCCATCAGTTGAGACCAGGGGCGGTGTGTTCAATAGGGCGATATGGGCGACTCACTGCCAAACGGGAAAAGGAAGGGATTTTTTTTCTAATCAATTATATCACGGCAACAGTAGTTATCAGTGTTCTAATCTGATCTGACTGCCACTAAATGTCAAATCAGGCTAAAGTCGTGCTTCAAATGGCCCCGCCCGTTTTTGGGGCGATTTCAGTCAAGTTGAAAATCGCCCAGAAGTCTGTCATAGACTCTGATGTAAAATCTATTTTTTTCAAATTTCAAAGCTTTCAATACAATCTCTATGTGTTTCTGAGGGCTTGCACTTACGCGCTTTCGTCATACGTGACGTAACCATGAACGTAACTAAGAAAATAGCGGCTAGCAGCGTCTCTGTTGCGACCTGCAGTGTGGCGTTATCTTATGTTTTTAATTTGTACACTTAGTGGCGTTATTTTATGTTTTTAATTTGTACACTTAGTTTACAAACATTCTGCCAACCATGGATTTCCAGTGGTGGGTTTTGGACTGATCTTGTTGATCGTGTACATACCCGCTACGAACGGACTAAATAATGAAAACGCTGCTGGCAGCGGAATCCAATACAGCTGGGAGACTTGGCTGGATGACAGAGTCCCGGACAGAGAAGTGGAGCCGGCCGGCTTCACCCTGGTCAGAGCGGACCGCGATCTGACAGTCACAGGGAAAATCGATCCTGGTAAGAGAGCGACTCTGTACCCCCGACATTGAACTGCTTTCTGTGTCACTGCGACCTTACTATCTGCCCCGTGAGTTCCCCCAATTGTTTGTTACCGTTGTGTACTGTTGATAATCACAAGTTTACTGGAGAACTGAGACCAAGTAGAGACTTTGGACAGGGTGGATATGGTATAATAAAGGCAGTTTATTCAGAGGTAAAGATATCTGGAATCGCGTGCACGGACTCGTTCGTCAAACTCTTAGGGAGCTATCTGAAGAGAGCCCCGAAAACATTGTGTGCAGACATTTTATACAATAAATGATGTAGGTTGAATCTAGTAGTTCTGATCTTCTGATTGGTCCTGATGAGTTGGGCGAGGTCCCCTCCACTGTTGCATTGGCTCTGAGTCGGGTTCTTTGTCTTCAAATGTTCAGCCTAAAGAGAGGGGATTTTTGTGTGTGTGTGTGTGTGTGTTTAACAGTGATGATGTGTGTGTGTGTGTGTGTTATCAGTGATGATGTGTGTGTGTGTGTGTGTGTGTGTGTGTGTGTCCTCAGAGCAAGAACTCGTGAGTTGGAAGAACTGAGAGACCTATGGCGTGGGTGTTGTCCTTGGCCACCTGCTGACAAGGCTGACAAGATAGGACTCTTTTGTCCATTGTTATAGGATAGGAACAGCATTGATTGAAAACAAACGCCCAACACAAAATGGGTCATGCACAAGATTTTAGTCAGACCAAGCTATAACATTATATAGTTACTACGACAGTACATTCAACCAAAAGCTAATATAACAAAGGCATCAGAGATTATTTATAATCTGTCACAGAAACTGGAATCCATCTCCCCAGATCAGTCAATAAATGCTTCTGGTATTGACTTATATGCTGCCCCTGTCTTCATGTTGTTGCTGGACATATCTTTTTTAAAATGTGTGTAGGTCACCTAAATCATCAGAAAAATTGCCCCTCCTGAGAATTTTTTCAGGAGCCGCCACTGGTTGAGACACAACATACTCTTAAATACAGGTGGGTGTGATTTCAATCAGACAAATTGAATTCATAGAATGGAAATATCCCTTCAGACCACTGCAATTGGCACATCATTGACATTTTATTTGAATTAAAATGTTTCCCTCCAATTACTACTACAAAGATGGCCGCCAGTCAACCCACCGTAGAATGTCAATTTAAATAGGAATGTCCATTCTAGTATCTATAGAAGCGGGACACTAATCTGGATGCTTATGCCCTCCGACGAACCATCAAACAGGCAAAGCGTCAATAAAGGACTAAGAATGAATCCTACTACAACGTCTCTGACGCTCGTCAGATGTGGCAGGGCTTGCAAACTATCATGCATTACAAAGGGAAACCCAGTCGCGAGCTGCCCAGTGACACAAGCCTACCAGACAAGCTAAATGCCTTCTATGCTCGCTTCGAGGTTAGCAACACAGAACCATGCATGAGAGCACCAGCTGTTCTGGACAACTGTGTGATCACGCTCTCCGTAGCCGATGTGAGTAAGATGTTTAAACAGGTTAACATTCACAAGGCTGCAGGGCCAGATGGATTACCAGGATACGTACTCAGAGCATGCGCTGACAAGTGTCTTCACTGACATTTTCAACCTCTCCATGACCCAGTCTGTAATACCTACAGTTGAAGTCGGAAGTTTACATACACCTTAGCCAAATATATTTAAACTCAGTTTTTCACAATTCCTGACATATAATCCTAGTAAAAATTCCCTGTCTTAGGTCAGTTAGGATCACCACTTTATTTTAAGAATGTGAAATGTCAGAATAATAGGAGAGAGAATTATTTATTTCAGCTTTTATTTCTTTCATCACATTTCCAGTGGGTCAGAAGTTTACATACACTCAATTAGTATTTGGTAGCATTGTCTTTAAATTGTTTAACTTGGGTCAAACGTTTCGGGTAGCCTTCCACAATCTTCCCACAATAAGTTGGGTGAATTTTGGCCCATTCCTCCTGACAGAGCTTGTGTAACTGAGTCAGGTTTGTAGGTCTCCTTGCTCGCACACGTTTTTTCAGTTCTGCCCACACATTTTCTATATGATTGAGGTCAGGGCTTCGTGATGGCCACTCCAATACCTTGACTTTGTTGTCCTTAAGTCATTTTGCCACAACTTTGGAAGTATGCTTGGGGTCATTGTGCATTTGGAAGACCCATTTGCGACCAAGCTTTAACTTCCTGACTGATGTCTTGAGATGTTGCTTCAATATATCCACATCATTTTCCTTCCTCATGATGACATCTATTTTGTGAAGTGCTGCAGCACTCCTGCAGCAAAGCACCCCCACAACATGATGGAAGGGTGTTCTTCGGCTAGCAAGCGTCCCCCTTTTACTCCAAACATAACGATGGTCATTATGGCCAAACAGTTATATTTTTGTTTCATCAGACCAGAGGATATTTCTCAAAAAAGTACGATCTTTGTCCCCATGTGCAGTTGCAAACCGTAGTCTGGCTTTTTTATGGCGGTTTTGGAGCAGTGGCTTCTTCCTTGCTGAGCGGCCTTTCAGGTTATGTTGATATAGCACTCGTTTTACTGTGGATATAGATACTTTTGTACCTGTTTCCTCCAGCATCTTCACAAGGTCCTTTGCTGTTGTTCTGGGATAAATTTGCACTTTTCGCACCAAAGTACGTTCATCTCTAGGAGACAGAACGCTCTCCTTCCTGAGCGGTATGACGGCTGCGTTGTCCCATGGTGTTTATACTTGCGTACTATTGTTAGTACAGATGAACGTGGTACCTTCAGGCGTTTGGAAATTGCTCCCAAGGATGAACCAGACTTGTGGAGGTCTACGATGTTTTCTTCTGAGGTCTTGGCTGATTTCTTTTGATTTTCCCATGATGTCAAGCAAAGAGGCACTGAGTTTGAAGCCTTGAAATACATCCACAGGTAGACCTCCAATTTACTCAAATGATGTAAATTAGCCTATCAGAAGCTTCTAAAGCCATGACATCATTTTCTGGAATTTTCAAAGCTGTTTAAAGGCAATGTCAACTTAGTGTATGTAAACTTCTGACCCACTGGAATTGTGATACAGTGAATTATAAGTGAAATAATACAATTGTTTGAAAAATTACTTGCACAATGTAGATGTCCTAACAAACTTGCCAAAACTATAGTTTGTTAACAAGAAATTTGTGGAGTGGTTGAAAAACGAGTTTTAATGACTCCAACCTAAGTGTATGTAAACTTCCAACTTCAACTGTACATGTTTCAAGCAGACCACCATACTCCCTACGGGAGTCTAAATGAATATCACCCCGTAGCACTCACATCTGTAGCCAAGAAGGCTGGTCATGGCTCACCTCACCTCAACACCATCATCCCTTACACCCAGGAACCACTCCAATTTGCATACTGCCCCAACAGATCCACAGATGATGCAATCTCTATTGCACTTCACACTGCCCTTTCCCACCTGGACAAAAGGAACACCTACGTGAGAATGCTGTTCATTGACTACAGTTCACTCTTCATCACCATAGTGCCCTCCAAGCTCATCACTAAGCTAAGGACCTTGGGACTGAACACCTCCCTCTGCAACTGGATCCTGGACTTCCTGACGGGCCGCCCCCAGGTGGTGAGGGTAGGCAACAACACATCTTTCACGCTAACCCTCAACACGGGGACCCTCAGGGGCGCATGCTTAGTCCCCTCCTGTACTCTCTGTTCATCCATGACTGCATGGCCACGCACGACTCCAACACCATCATTAAGTTTGCAGATGACTCGACGGTGGTAGGCCTGATCACGGACAACAATGAGTCAGCCTATAGGGAGGAGTCCAAAGACCTGGCAGTGTAATGTCAGGACAACAACCTCTCCCTCAACGTCAGCAAGACAAAGGAGCTGATCGTGCACTACAGGAAATGAAGGGCCGATTACGCCCCCATTCACATCGAGTGGGCTGTAGTGGAGCAGGTCAAGAGCTTCAAGTTCCTCGGTGTCCACATCACAAAGGACCTATCATGGTCCAAACACACCAAGACAGTTGTGAAGAGGCCAAGACAATGCCTCTTCATTTACATTTACATTTACATCATTTAGCAGACGCTCTTATTGGTGCATTCAACTTATGATAGCCAGTGGGACAACCACTATTTATTTTTATTTTTATGGGGGTAGGGGTAGAAGGATTACTTTATACTATTCCAGGTATTCCTTAAAGAGGTAGGGTTTCAAGTGTCTCCGGAAGGTGGTCAGTGACTCCGCTGTCCTGGCGTCGTGGGGGAGCTTGTTCCACCATTGGGGTGCCAGAGCAGCGAATAGCTTTGACTGGGCTGAGCGGGAACTGTGCTTCCGTAGAGGTAGGGGAGCTAGCAGGCCAGAGGTGGATGAACGTAGTGCCCTCGTTTGGGTGTAGGGTCTGATCAGAGCTTGAAGGTAAGGAGGTACCGTTCCCCTCACAGCTCCGTAGGCAAGCACCATGGTCTTGTAGTAGATGTGAGCCTCAACTGGAAGCCAGTGGAGTGTGCGGAGGAGCAGGGTGACATGAGAGAAATTGGGAAGGTTGAACACCAGACAGGCTGCAGCGTTCTGGATAAGTTGTAGGGGTTTAATGGCATAGGCAGGGAGCCCAGCCAACAGCGAGTTGCAGTAATCCAGACGGGAGATGACAGGTGCCTGGATTAGGACCTGTGCTGCTTTCTGTGAAAGGTAGGGTCGTACTCTGCAAATGTTGTAGAGCATGAACCTGCAGGATCGGGTCACCGCTTTGATGTTAGCGGAGAACGACAGGGTGTTGTCCAGGGTCACGCCAATGTTCTTTGCACTCTGGGAGGAGGACACAATGGAGTTGTCAACCGTGATGGCGAGATCATGGAGCGGGCACTCCTTCCCCGGGAGGAAGAGCAGCTCCGTCTTGCCGAGGTTCAGCTTGAGGTGGTGATCCGACATCCACACTGATATGTCTGCCAGACATGCAGAGATGCGATTCGCCACCTGGTTATCAGAAGGGGGAAAGGAGAAAATTAATTGTGTGTCGTCTGCGTAGCAATGATAGGAGAGACCATGTGAGGATATGACAGAGCCAAGTGACTTGGTGTATAGAGAGAATAGGAGAGGGCCTAGAACTGAGCCCTGGGGGACACCAGTGGTGAGAGCACGTGGTGCGGAGACAGATTCTCGCACGCCACCTGGTAGGAGCAACATGTCAGGTAGGACGCAATCCAAGAGTGAGCAGCGCCGGAGATGCCCAACTCGGAGAGGGTGGAGAGGAGGATCTGATGGTTCACAGTATCAAAGGCAGCGGATAGGTCTAGAAGGATAAGAGCAGAGGAGAGAGAGTTAGCTTTAGCAGTGCGGAGAGCCTCCGTGACACAGAGAAGAGCAGTCTCAGTTGAATGACCAGTCTTGAAACCTGACTGGTTTGGATCAAGAAGGTCATTCTGAGAGAGATAGCAGGAGAGTTGGCTAGAGACGGCATGCTCAAGAGTTTTGGAGAGAAAAGAAAGGAGGCTGAAAAAATGTGCCATGGACCCTCAAATCTTCTAAAAGTTCTACAGCTGCACCATTGAGAGCATCAACGCCAGAGTTGCAAAGAAAAAGCCATATCACAGACTGCCCCAAAAAAAGAAAAGATTAAGATGGACAGTCTGAGATATGGCTTTTTCTTTGCAACTCTGCCTAGAAGGTCAGCATCCCGGAGTCACCTCTTCACTGTTGACGTTGAGACTGGTGTTTTGCGGGTACTATTTAATGAAGCTGCCAGTTGAGGACCTGTGAGGCGTCTGTTTCTCAAACTAGACACTCTAATGTATTTGTCCTCTTGCTCAGTTGTGCACCGGGGCCTCCCACTCCTCTTTCTATTCTGGATAGATCCAGTTTGTGCTGTTCTGTGAAGGGAGTAGTACACAGCGCTGTACAAGATCTTCAGTTTCTTGGCAATTTCTCGCATAGAATAGCTTTCATTTCTCAGAACAGTTTTTGCTTCTTTAATCAGCAGAACAGTTTTCTGCTGTGCTAACATAATTGCAAAAGGGTTTTATAATGATCAATTAGCCTTTTAAAATGATAAACTTGGATTAGCAAACACAACGTGCCTTTGGAACACAGGACTGATGGTTGCTGATAATGGGCCTCTGTACACCTATGTAGATATTCCATAAAAAATCATCCGTTTCCAGCTGCATTAGCCATTTACAACATTAACAATGTCTACACTGTATTTCTGATCAATTTGTTGTTATTTTAATGGACAAAAAAATTGCTTTTCTTTCAAAATCAAGGAAATATCTAAGTGACCCAAAACTTTTGAATGATGGTGTATATCTCAGTTGTTGAATCTTGTTATGTTCATACAAATATTTACACGTTAAGTTTGCTGAAAATAAACACATTTGACAGTGAGAGGACGTTTTTTTTTTTTCTGAGTTTATAACCTTTTTTTATGTATTATTATTTATAATTTACTGTAATATCTCATGTTGTTCTTGTCTATAACTGTCTGTACTTTGTTATGTATTTGCACAATTTATGCGGACCCCAGGAAGAATAGCTGCTGCATGTGCAGTAGCTAATGGGGATCCTAATAAACCAAACCTCCAACCATCTTTGTTCTACCATGTGAAAGTTTATTTTATTCCCATTTCAGTACATTTATCAGCCTCAACATGACACCCACCCTGTATTCAAGAGCATGTTGTGTCTCAACTGTTGTTGGGCACAACACAAACACCTCAGATGATGTAAAATAAGGTTTAAACTACACATATGCGAAAAATTAAAATGTACGCGGTTTTTAGATAATTGATGTTAAAGGTAAAAAAATTACATAATTTTTTTTCAAGACATTATCAAATAGTTTGACAACTCTGTTTGTAAGATTTTAAATTATATCAAACTCAACCTTTTATATTTTCTAGTGATGAATAAATGGATGTCTCATGGCAGGGAGGGGTATGCAAAATGGGTAAACTTTGAGCACCTCTATCTCCTAAATATTTTGGCATTCAGGCCCAAAAAGTTACTTTCTGACCACTGCTACCACCACTTCTATGGACAAATATGTATAAAAATAAAATAAAATAAAAAAGGGTGCAGTCAAAAAGTGATTGAAATCAAATGGAACAACCCTATACAAACACTTCTGTCTTCGCATCATGGGACCATTGAGACAATAGCTGCCAACAAACTTGTTTTATTTCAAGTTGTTGTGATATTAGTTCATCCTCATGAAACTTGTTGTCCTTATTGCCATTTCTGCTTGGTCATTTAAAATACATAGACCCAGTTCATCCTTAATTACAGGAAACATCATAGAGGGAGGCTGTTTCCCAGGGGAAGGTGGTTACAGCGCGCATGGGGAGCTCAACTGCAAAGATTGCAACTGGTTCCATGCATGGCATTTCAAACGAGATTAGTGAATTGGTGTGACAGTGTGACATTTGATCCCTGGGGTAAATTAGTGAAGTTGGTTATGCTGCTAGTTGATAGTGGTGTCAGAATGTCGCTTTGACGGCAGCGCCTGGTGGCACATTTCCAGTTTGCGCTGTGCAGAAAGTAGTCATCAAAGACCTTGTCTCATGTTTTTATGAGGGGGGCATATATAAATGCCCAGTGAAGTCAAAAACATGATTTCCGGGTGTTTTATATATATTTCCACACTATGAGATTGGAATAATACTGTAAAATTGTTACAATTTAGTGTAAGAACTGTTTAGGTGGGATGGAGTTTTGGCCTGCCTGGCAACATCATCAGGCAGTATAAGTTAATAGACCATTAACAAAGAGAGTTTCAAACCTCTCTGCCAATAACAGCTAGTTTTCAGGTCACATATCCCTCCTATTAGGCTCGTCCAATAAGGCCCCTCACTCAGACAGTCCTAGCTAATTCTTGCTTGAGAAATTGATATTTCTGTATATTTTTTTACAATTTAATTGAAAACAATAACAGTAAGGTGCTTAATTGATACCCAGAAATGATTTGATATTGAGATAAAAACGGCTGCATTGGACATTTAAAAAGGATTCCCCATTAATCCTTATGGGGTCTCAGCGGTCTCCTGCAAGAGGATAAGCAGTGCTTAATTTGTCAATCGGGGGGTGCCGAAACAAAAAGTGAGCGCGAGAGGGGGGTGGGGGTGTGAGTTACCTGAACGCATGAAAAGTCACCTTTATAATAAAGCATTGCATGCATATCATCGCATTTACGTAGCGGCATAGAGCAGTAGAGTAGAGGCACTTATAGAAGTTGCACACATGGGGAATATTTTTAGTAGCCTAGGGTCCGGGAAAAATGTGGCCTTTTATAAACGCATTTCATGCAATTCTATGTAATCTTACATGAATGGAGACTTTGGCAGAATATTTTTTAATAACGCACAAATGATCGAAATGGCAGGCTACTTTGACACTGACAAACTGAGAATCTGAGATCAATAAAAATGACCTTGTGTTGAATTCATCAATAGCCTAGGCCTAGGTGTGTGGAGGAAGTTATAGTCCTAAAAATGATTTCAAGTTTCACTGACTCACCCAATGATGTGCAGCTCACTTGCTGGTGATGGCCAATGCGCTTGTGCCAAAAGGCTATCTGTCTTGTTTTACTTTGCAAAACAATATTTGGAAGTTGATCAAATATTTTGGTAGCCTATAGCAGTCTTCTCTTTTCAGCAGGAGACATTTGCTTACCAACCTGTGTTTCCCTAGATTGTAGGGGCAGCAGGTAGCTTAGTGGTTAAGAGCGTTGTGCCAGTAAGCGAAAGGTCGCTGGTTCTAATCACCGAGCTGACTAGGTGAAAAATCTGTCGATGTGTCCTTGAGCAAGGCACTTAACCCTAATTGCTCCTGTAAGTTGCTCTGGATAAGAGATAATAAATATATATATATATATATATATATATTCCAAAAGGCCTGTTTTCTCTGCATGCTGTTTGTTCATTGACATATTTTCTGCGCATTCCTGACTGTAGGCTATTCCTTATTATTGGGCTACAATCCACAGCAAGGCTATTTTTATAAAGAAGCTATTGATCCTCTGTGGCTAAATTATAGGCATTCTCATGGTGTAGTAGGCTATTCTGAATGATTTCATGTATTTCTGAACAGACAGCAGTAATTCTATTATTTTGGCAAATGTATTTCAATTTATCAGGGGTGCTGCAGTTCCTTCAGAACCCTTCACTATGATTCTATAAGGAAATAAATGATGAAGTGCAACGCTGAAGAGATGAGAGTTGCAGGCTCATGCCTATCAGAGCAGAGAGGGAGAGAGATCAGAGAAAGTGAATCTCATTCTAGTTATGTGAGAGATACAGGCCGCTTCTCACACAGCCAGGGCCACCTGTTGGTCTCACACATACAGTAGGTTACAATGTTGCGCAAACCATAAACCCGGGCCGGCCCAACCCGAATCAACTCTTAGAATATTAGGCCCGGGCTGAAAATCTACTTTTCACATTATGTTTTTTTTTTTTGGGGGGGGCAGGATAATTAACAAAGAGGCAACTCGAATAAACTTTGATCGCTTTTATTAGAATTTTTACATTGCAAAAAGTGACAATCATTTTTCATGCCACGAGGGTTACCAAATAGGTCCAAAACGGAGAGGTGAAATTAAGCACTGAGGATAAGTCACTTCAGTGGAAAACTGATATCAGAGTTGTTGAAGGTGAAATGTGCTTTTATTGATACAGTAATGCACACATTATCGTCTCACTGGAAGTTGCCAAATCATAATGTTGTGCTGTGGTAAAAATGACATAAAGCTTGACGAAAGATGAGTTTTAACTCCTGTCATAATGTGAATGTAAATGTTTATCTGTCATAATGCATAGTTTAACTGACACAGCTCTATTATGGTGAAGAAAGTGATGAAATGATTGAATATAATGCCATTAACAGTACTTGATGCATTAGAATATCACAATAATGTACCAGCACGCTTTTTCTACTATTTGAAATCTGTCAAATACTTTGAGCATTTGCTTTAGCCTGCCTGGAGTGCACTTTTAGGACTTTGCTATTGGTTCCATTGCAACAGGCAAGCTTAATCAAGCGCACCTAAAGTATTGAAATTATATCAAATATTATTTAAACTTAGGTCTGTCCTGTATAGTGAATTACTCATTTAGATCAACTGTTTTTATACAAAGTTTTAGTTTTTTTAATGATGAAGGCTAAACATCGAAATGCTTTTAGAAGCACCTTTATCCTCGAAGAGTTCCTGAATTTCCTCTTCACTTCAGTTTGCGTCTCTATTCACGCACCTTGGTTGGGGAATGAGGTAGTGGCAGTGTTCCCTTCCCTTTATACAAAGCACTCACAGCCTCTCAGTAGCAGTGAACTCCGTGAGAGAACTGATGCCAATAAACGGTCTGAAGAACCCTGCATCCAGGCAAAGCCTGGACCCAGGAAGAGGTGGCGGCGAGGTCGTACGCAGACGGCCAAATCGGCTAATTAGAATATCCGGAGACAACGGCCTTATGTGCATGGCCAACAAAAGGGTTGTTCTGCAAGCAAATGTGTCAATTGATTCATTCAATTCATTGGTGTGACATTCAATAGAGCCATCTCATGCCAATTTCAAAACACTCAGGGCCCTTTTTCCTTCATATGAAACTGCCCGGCCCTGGGTTTTGGGATGAGACAAATTAATGATCTCCATGCACTATGAAAATGCATGTTTGGATTCATATAACAATGATGAAATAGAGCAAATTACTCACTATTAAAGGAATAGTTCACTGAATATACACCTAGTCTGGATCAATTTAGTGAAGTTGTTCATTTAACTTAACATACTTTCTTGTAGTATATATTCTTAGTTATCTTTGCGTAAACAGGTTGATTGAATTTGATCCTGTGTCTCAACAAGAGATGGTAGCTGACAGACGATTGTCCACAAGAGGCATTTTAAATCAAATTCTTCCATACATTTTAACATTATACTATAAGTCGTAAAATTGGACTTCTACGTGCTAATGTGTTAGCACGTGAGCTTAACACTTCATTTCCTGAAGTCGTCTGCGCCGGGAACGAGAGACAGTGGAGCTAATTCCATGTAATTGTTATTGATTTGGCCCCTGGGTCCCATTTTCAAGTCTTATTAATGCAAATTCATTGTACCCAATGTATGTGTAGCTAATCTTAGCATGCAAAACCATTTTGAAGTCAAAATCATTGACTGTAGATTTCAGCAGTATTTAAACTGAACAAAAATATAAATGCAACATGCATCACTTTCAACGATTTTACTGAGTTACAGTTCATATAAGGAAATCAGTCAATTGAAATGAATTCATTAGGCCCTAATCTATGGATCTCACATTAATGGGCAGGGGCGCAGCCATGGGTTGGCCTGAGAAGGCATAGGCCCACCCACTTGGGCACCAAGCCCACCCACTGGGGAGCCAAGCCCAGCCAATCAGAATGAGTTTTTCCACACAAAAGGGCTTTATTACAGACAGAAATACTCCTCAATATCATCAGCTGTCCGGGTGGCTGGTCTCAGACGATCCCGCAGGTGAAGAAGCTGGATGTGGAGGTCCTGGGCTGTCGTGGTTACACATGGTCTGCGGTTGTGAGGCCGGTTGGACGTACTGCCAAATTCTCTAAAACGACGTTGGAGGCGGCTTATGGTAGAGAAATTAATATTAAATGATCTGGAAACAGCTCAGCTCTAGTGGACATTCCTGCAGACAGCATGCCAATTGCACTCTCCCTCAAAACTTGAGACATCTGTGGCATTGTGTTGTGTGACAAAACTGCAATTTCAGCTCATGACAAATGGGACCAACACTTTACATGTTGCGTTTATATTTTTGTTTAGTATAATTGCATATCTGCGAGTGTGGGATGCATGCTTGCATTTTTTGTGTATATGTGCGTGTCTTTGCACAAAGTTAAGTTACATTGAACATGAAACCTAGGTCATATTCATTAGGCACCAAACGCAAGAAAACTGACATTCGGGAAGGCATAACTTGTAGTAAAGGACCAGAAATTATAGTCTTGGCAAAGTGGAATTCTGCTGGTGTTGTCATCTGTGAGTAGGAAGTTGCCCCATTGTTGTTGATGCCATATGCTGAGTGTACCTTTAACCTGTTGTAACAGGAAGTTTGAATAGTTTTCCACCCCTGTGTTGGCTCAGTATTTATACATCTGTCTGGGAAGCTTGTTGGTGTGTGTCTCTGTCTTTCTCCCCCCCTGCACTCTCTCTCTCTCACCTTCCCTACCGTTCTCTCTCACTCTCTCCCTCCTGTGCACTCAATTTCAATTCAATTCAATTTAAGGGCTTTATTGGCATGGGAAACGTATGTTAACATTGCCAAAGCAAGTGAAGTAGATAGTAAACAAAAGTGAAATAAACAATACAAATTAACAGTAAACATTACACTCAGAAGTTCCAAAAGAATAAAGACATTTCAAATGTCATATTATGTATATATACAGTGTTGTAACAATGTGCAAATAGTCTCAATTTGGTGTTTGTCCCATTTTGTGAATTCTTGGTTGGTGAGTGGACCCCAGACCTCACAACCATAAAGGGCAATGGGTTCTATAACTGATTCAAGTATTTTTAGCCAGATCCTAATTGGTTTGTCGAATTTTATGTTCCTTTTGATGGCATAGAAGGCCCTTCTTGCCTTGTCTCTCAGATCATTCACAGCTTTGTGGAAGTTACCTGTGGTGCTGATGTTTAGGCCGAGGTATGTATAATGTTTTGTGTGCTCTAGGGCAACGGTGTCTAGATGGAATTTGTATTTGTGGTCCTGGCAACTGGACCTATTTTGGAACCCCATTATTTTTGTCTTACTGAGATTTACTGTCAGGGCCCAGGTCTGTCTCTCCCCAGATTTACTGTCAGGGCCCAGGTCTGTCTCTCCCCAGATTTACTGTCAGGGCCCAGGTCTGTCTCTCCCCAGATTTACTGTCAGGGCCCAGGTCTGTCTCTCCCCAGATTTACTGTCAGGGCCCAGGTCTGTCTCTCCCCAGATTTACTGTCAGGGCCCAGGTCTGTCTCTCCCCAGATTTACTATCAGGGCCCAGGTCTGTCTCTCCCCAGATTTACTGTCAGGGCCCAGGTCTGTCTCTCCCCATCGCTTTCTCTCCTTCCCTCCCTACCTTCTTCAATTACTCTCCTTCTCCTTCCTTCCTCATCTCTCTCCCCCCTCTCCCTTCTCTCTCTTTCGCTCTCTCTCTCTGTCTCAAGGAGAGCAGGTGCCTTCTAGTGCTCTTCATCAGTGGTAAAGCAGCGTCTGAGATGCTAGTTCCATCTCTCGCTCCATCTCCCGTGCACATCCTCCTAGCCTTCTAGCAGTATCGTCTGCAGTTATAAATTACAACCCTATTCAACCTGGCTGGTTCCATTCAGACTGTGTACAAGTGCTAATGAAACACACACACCTACACCTACACTCACACCAGTGGCGGTCAGTGATGTTTTTTTTTCATGAGCATGGCCTTATTTCTATTACAGCTTATTGGATGACTGTCATTCATATTCCATTCACCCAGTTCAATGTAACATCTATAGGTTTAGGCTACTTTGTGATACTCAAATTTTCCCTATACCCATCATGAGGTTGCTACAACCTAGCCTATGAAGAAAAGTTTACAACATAGTTGCACACAGGTCGAGAGAAAATGTTGAGGTGACAGACACATGGACAGAATAATAGATTTCATATGAATCATAGATTTTAAACTTAATTTTCCAATTTATTTACTGATCTCATATCTTTTAATTGCCTGTTGACTGCCATAGCTGTATTGAAATGTATCAGCAAAAAAAAACTATCAGCAATCCTAGATCAGCAATCCTATTCTGAGACGCTTTATGAATACGGGCCCTGGCATCTCAGAGTAGGAGTGTGTATCTAGAATCAGGTCCCTCCTGTCAATGCAATCTTATTCATTGTCATCTAAAAGGCGAACTCTGATGCACTTTGTGGATCGGGCCAAGATCTGCTAGTACTACAAGCATTTCTCCACAGGGAGTTTAGCCCTTTACACTCGTACCCATATACGGGTTGAAAATGGCAGATTTGGGCACTGATAAATCGCTAAATTGGAATGCAGTGGCTCTACTGTAACAGCTTCCCAGACAGCCATTCTGAACTTGAGCACCTCTCGCAAAAAGAAGTTGCCCCCATCCCTCCCGCTAATTGGGCAACTTTTGCAAATGTTTTGTTGTCTGAGTGAGGGATATTCTGTAAATTAAAAGGACTCGATGTATTTTGAAAGATGAGACATTGAGGATTATAATAAATACTGCTTTGGTGTCATACAAGCAAGCCAAACACCCATGAGTCCAAATGTGCACTGTCATATACAGTGTCAACGTTTATGATCACTATGTTTGATGTACAGTTGCAAGATGCAAGTCATACCCTGGGTTGTTCTGAACAATAGAATTTGTCTATTGTGAAGAAAATTTGGTGCGGCATACGCACCTGAATGCATTCATTACTCCTTTCTATGCGCACCAAACGTACAATATGTTTTCCATGAATTGCATTGTGAAAGCCTAACACTGTAATATCGTATTTTGATAACTTAGCTAGTCATGTTGGCAATAGAATACGTTTTCAAATTATGCCCACCTGACCCAGATTGCGATTTATATTGGACCGTTTTTGGATTACGTAAACAATAACAGTAATTGTATGATTGCGGGGATGTAGGGTTGTGTTCCAACCAAAACAACTGCAAATGGGCTTACTCTAGTTCCTCAATGGCACAGCAAGGAGAGCTCAGAAAAGTACCTTATAGTTGAAGACTCTTCTTTGAGTCATGAAAGTGCATTGAAATTACTTAGGAACTGTGTGGCCACTGGGAGACATCAGTTCGTCCTCTCACTCAAACCTGTGAAATGTTTCTGTCTTATGTTGCACCTACCCCACATTTTCCAAGAATTCTTATCATGTTGCTGAACGTATCCAGAGTATTTCCAGATTTCGTTATCAACAAATGGTGGAAAGTACAGTAAATGTAAAATACACATGAAATCAACAGTGTAATGTTTGGATTCAGTCTTGTCTCAGATGAACTGTTGTGTCCTCACCTTTGTTCTAATACTTTTCCCATAATCTCCAAACTGTTCCATTTCAATCGCTACCATGTTTATGCATTTCATATCTCTTCTGTAAGAAACATTTCAATTTAGCCCTATCCATTTAGGCCAATTCCCACGAGTGTAAAGAGTTAACATTTGTTTTTGGTGTTGTATCCCATACTGAAAAGTTTTTCACCTAGTTCAAGCACCTTGTTAATCCATTTCTATATACACTAGTTCACTCAGGGTCTTGTATTGCTGAGTATTACGGAGAGGATGTTCTCTTCAATAGTGGAAATGCAGCTGTTTCTTTTTTTACGCCATCTTCTTTCGGGCACAGGGCCTTCACAATGAAATCCTGGAGAAGTCAACCTTGACTGAGCCTACCCCCATATGATTGTACTATTGTACTATTATTCTAATATGTTACAAAGTTTTCGAAGGGCAGTAAACAATTGATAGGGCAGCTCTCTTCAGAAGCAAGTATACTGTACTGAGTAGAGCCTACTGTCACGCCCTGGCTCTAGGGACTATTTTATGTTGAGCCAGGGTGTGTAGAGTCTATGTTTTGTGTTTCTATGTTAGGATCTAGTTCATGTGTATCTATGTTGGCCGGGGTGGTTCTCAATCAGAGGCAACGAGAATCAGCTGTTGCTTGTTGTCTCTGATTGGGAACGATACTTAGGCAGCCTATTTGGCACAGTGTATTGTGGGATCTTGTTCCGTGTTGGTTTGTGTTTGTTACCAAGGACTTCACGTATCGTTTTGTTGTTTTTGTTCGTGTGGTGAATATATAATAAAGTATGTTTGCATTCCACGCTGCGCATTGGTCCAATCCTTTTGACGATCGTGACAGAAGATCCCACCATAACAGAACCAAGCAGCGTGTCCAGGAGCAGACAGCCTGGACTTGGGAGGAGATATTGGACGGGAAAGGGTCCTGGACTTGGAAGGAGATCCAGGCCGGTATGGATCGCCGTCCGTGGGAGGAGACGGTGGAGGCGCACCATAGAGAGGAGCAGCGGCGCCAACCGGGCCGACGTCGGACACGTAAGAGGCAACCCCAATACATTTTTAGGGGGGGGCACACGGCATGGACGACGGGGCTGCTGGAGGCAGCTACAGGGCGAGTTTGGGGATTAGGAGAGGAGGCCACCGGCTTTGGGGGGCCGGAAGGGAGGTTGGCGGAGCCTAGAGGTAGAGCAGAGCCATCTCCCCATACTCAGGCTAGGCAGCGTGAGACTGGGCAGGTTCCGAGATATGCGGAGCTGCGTGGCACAGTCCGGTACGTCCTGTGCGAGCACCACGCACGTGTCGTACTAAGGTGGGCATGCAGCCAGGACGGAGTGTGCCGGCTCAACGCTCGTGGCCTCCAGTACCCCTCCTCGGTCCCGGATATCCTGCGCCAGTGTCACATGCTGTTGTACCAGTACGTGTACACAGCCCTGTACGTCCTGTGCTGATGCCTCACACAGAGTGTGTTAAGATAGACATTCAGCCAGGACGGGTTGTGTCAGCTCTTCGCTCCAGACCTCCAGTCCGTCTCCACAGCCCGGTCCGGCCTGTTCCTGCCCCTCGCACCAAGCCAATGGGGCGCGTCGCCAGCCCGGTTCGGCCTGTTCCTGCCCCTCGCACCAAGCCTATGGTGCGCGTCGCCAGCCCGGTCCGGCCTGTTCCTGCTCCCCGCACCAAGCCTATGGTGCGCGTCGCCATGCCCGGCCCGGCCTGTTCCTGCCCCTCGCACCAAGCCTATGGTGCGCGTCGCCAGCCCGGTCCGGCCTGTTCCTGCTCCCCTCACCAAGCCTATGGTGCGCGTCGCCAGCCCGGCCCGGCCCGTTCCTGCTCCCCGCACCAAGTCAGTGGTGCGCGTCGTCAGCCCGGCCCGGCCCGTTCCTGCTCCCCACACCAAGCCAGTGGTGCGCTTCGTCAGCCCGGCCCGGCCCGTTCCTGCTCCCCGCACCAAGCCTGTGGTGCGCATCGTCAGCCCGGTCCGGCCCGTTCCTGCTCCCCGCACCAAGCCAGGGGTGCGCGTCGTCAGCCCGGTCCGGCCCATTCCTGCTCCCCGCACCAAGCCTGTGGTGCGCATCGCCAGCCCGGTCCGGCCCGTTCCTGCTCCCCGCACCAAGCCAGGGGTGGGTGTTGTCAGCCCGGTCCATACCTGCTCCCCGCACCAAGCCTGTGGTGCGCGTCGTCAGTCCGGCACAGCCCGTGCCCGTTTCACCGGTGCCTGGTCAGGTACCGGTCAGCTGCTCCACACCGGAGCCTAAGCAATCCGCTCCACCGATGTCCAGTCCAGCTCCAGCCAGCGGGACCAGACCAGGGGCACTACGGGGGGGTTATTAGAGGGTGGTGGTCACGCCCGGAGCCGGATCCGCCTCCGAGGAAGAATGCCCACCCGGCCCTCCCCTGTTCGGTTTATGTTGGCGCGGTCGCAGTCCGCGCCTTTGGGGGGGGGGGGGGGGGTACTGTCACGCCCTGGCTCTAGGGACTCTTTTATGTTGAGCCAGGGTGTGTAGAGTCTATGTTTTGTGTATCTATGTTGGCCGGGGTGGTTCTCAATCAGAGGCAACGAGAATCAGCTGTTGCTTGTTGTCTCTGATTGGGAACGATACTTAGGCAGCCTATTTGGCACAGTGTATTGTGGGATCTTGTTCCGTGTTGGTTTGTGTTTGTTACCAAGGACTTCACGTATCGTTTTGTTGTTTTTGTTCGTGTGGTGAATATATAATAAAGTATGTTCGCATTCCACGCTGCGCATTGGTCCAATCCTTTTGACGATCGTGACACCTACTACACAACACGAGAGCCTGTCTGTATTGTTTGTTCAGGGACAGGTACATTCACTGAACAGACCTTTTTATTCATGCAAATGTGTGTGTGTATGTGTGCATGCTTTCAAGTGCGTGTATGTGTGTGCACTGTGAATGCATGCTTGCGAGTTTGTGTGTCGGTCGGTCAGCACCTAACATGAAACCCCATCTATGGTCTGGAGAAAACTCATCTGGCTGTATGAATGACTCAGCTCTTCAGCACGTTGTGTAATTTACACAGTGCTGAGGGAACAAAATGTAATCAAATCAAATCAAATTGTATTTGTCACATGCGGCGAATACAACAGGTGTAGACCTTACAGTGAAATGCTTACTTACAAGCCCTTAACCAACAATGCAGTTTTAAGAAAAATAAGTGTTAAGAAAGTATTTACTAAAATAAACGGAAGTAAAACTATTTTTTAAATTAATAAATAAAATATTAAAGAGCAACAATAAAATAACAGTAATGTTATGAGTAATGTACAGAGTCAATGTGCGGGGCACAGGTTATTTGAGGTAATTCAGGTAATATGTACATGTAGGTAGAGGTAAAGTGATAATAGATAATAAACAGAGAGTAGCAGCAGTGTAAAAATGTGTGTGTGTGGGGGGGGGGGGTCAATGCAAATAGTCTGGGTAACCATTAGATTAGCTGTTCAGGAGTATTATGGCTTGGGGATAGAAGCTGTTAAGAAGCCTTTTGGACCTAAACTTGGCACTCCGGTACCGCTTGCCGTGCGGTAGCAGAGAGAACAGTCTATGACTAGGGTGGCTGAAGTATGGTATAGAGGTCCTGGATGGCAGGAAGCTTTGCCCCAGTGATGTACTGAGCCGTACGCACTACCCTCTGTAGGGCCTTGCGGTCGAAGGCCGAGCAGTTGCCATACCAGGCGGTGATGCAACCAGTCAGTATGCTCTCGATGGTGCAGCTGTATAACTTTTGAGGATCTGAGGACCCATGCCAAATCTTTTCTGTCTCCTGAGGGGGAATAGGCATTGTCGTGCCCTCTTCATGACTGTCTTGGTGTGTTTGGACTATGATAGTTTGTTGGTGATGTGGACACCAAGGAACTTGAAGCTCTCAACCTGCTCCACTACAGCCCCGTCGATGAGAATGGGGGCATGCTCGGCCCTCCTTTTCCTGTAGTCCACGATCATCTCCTTTGTCTTTGCACCACACTGCCAGGTCTCTGTCCTCCCTCCTCTCTAATGCTATAGGAAGTGTGTGAGCAGGGCCAGCCAGGCATCCACAGACAGGAAAGAGTGGGTTGACACGGATGTTGACTGTGGTTGTGTCTCAAATGGCATCCTATTTCTTTCAAAGTGCACTACATTTTACTTGGTCAAAAGTAGTACACTATATAGGGAATAAGGTGCGATTTGGGATGCAACCTGTCTCTGTTACATTATTGGGGTGAATGCCCTGATTGCATTATCTAAATAAACCTACACATAGGACTGAGGGCACTATAATCCAGCTACCATAGGATCATTCCAACTGACATTTACATTTTTGTCATTTAGCAGACGCTCTTATCCAGAGCGACTTACAGTTAGTTTGTGCATACATTCTTTTTATTATTTTTCATACTGGCCCCCCGTGGGAATCGAACCCACAACCCTGGCGTTGCAAACACCATGCTCTACCAACTGAGCTACATACCTGCCGGCCATTCCCTAGTTTTTTCTAGCCACTGTGCTTCTACGTTTATATTTCTTGCTCTTCGGGGTTTTAGGCTGGGTATCTGTATAGCACTTTGTGACAACTGCTGATGTAAAAAGGGCTTCATAAAAATACATGTGATTGATTTATTGAATGTGTAAAACAACAGGGATTACAACTTCATATCTCTGAGTATTTCTAGCTGGGTGTAAAGAATGCCTGGTTACTGGTTTAAGTTGAATGGGGCTCTGAGAACAAGGGGATATGAGAAGTTGGGCAGTGAGAGGGCAGACAGGGAGACACATTCATCAAATACTTCAGGATGTATCAGTACCAGAGTGGAGTAGCTATTGATCAAACTAAAGTCAAATTAAATTAAATACTGTTCTCATTCCCGTCCCAAAAATCTCCATTCCTTTCATCATTTGAAAAAACACCCATTGTTTTCTTTCAGGGTTTTCAATTGACCAAATTCGAATGAAATTGACCCTCCTAGCCCTTTTATAATTTAAATAATGTTTTATAATGTAATACAGTCAGTATTACCATCTATTGTAAGAATATATTAATGTACTAATGAACTCTCAACGACTAGTGAGATAATCTGAAAAGCACAATGTAGGTTTTGTACACCATCTTCACTGTTGTACTCCATGAGACCATTCATAGTTGATAGTGCAGCACTATCCAGTAATACCTCAGGACAATAAAACGTTACTCCCAATCATATAGGCTTTATTATTTTTCCAAAATATGTGAATAGCTCAATACAGACAGTTAAAATACACTTTTAATTATATTGTCCCTCCCCCAAAAAAAACACAAATGAAAGAACACAAAAGAGGTCATTACTATGTATAACTTGTGGTCAAAAAGGCTTGATGTTATTGAAAGCTAGCTTGCCCTCTTTGACCAGGACTGCATGTTCCCCTTAGATTAGGATGTGCAGCATTTCATGGCACAAATAGGACAAAAAAGAGTTTAGGAAAATTAAAAGCGTGGTGGCATTGCTTTACATCTGATTAAATGTGATTGCTTCCCTTTTTAAGAGAAGGGATTTAAAAGCGGGGCAGACTTTTTATTTGCTTAAAGACCACCCAGCCATGACTGAGCACTTGGCAGAGGGAGCGGGAGGGGAAGGGAGAGAGAGGATCTAGAGAGAGAGGGGGAGGAAGAGAGAGAAGGGGGAGAGAGAGGGAGGAAGAAGGGGAGTAAGAGAGGGAGAAAGACAGGGGGAAGAGCGATAGAGGGTAGAGAGTAGAGAGAGAGAGAGGGGGAGGAAGGTAGAGTGGGGCGGGAGATGGAGGTAGAGAGAGAGAGGCTGGGGCAGTATTATAGTAATCTAGAACAGATTGATGAGGAAGGGAGGGTGGGACTGGAAAGCGGAAGCTCCACGGTAGAGCTTTCTATGCCAACTCTCTCTGCCCTCATCTGTCAGACCTCTCCCTCCCTCTCTCTCTCTCTCTGTCTTTTTTCCCTATCTTCATTCTATTCCCACCTTCATCTATCCTCTCTTCTTCATCTCTCCTCCGTCCTTCATCTATCCTCCGTCATTCATCTCTCCTCCATCATTCATCTCTCCTCCGTCATTCCTCCACCTTCTCTTCATTTCTCTCTCTTTCTTTGCCATCTCTTGTCCCTCTCATCCTCCCCCTCTCCTCTCTCTCTCCATTCTCTCCTCCTCATCCCATCTGTCTTCTGTCACTCTCTTTTCTCACTTTGTTTTCCCTCCCTCCCTCCCTCCCTCCCTCCCTCCCTCCCTCCCTCCCTCCCTCCCTCCACTCTCTCTGTGATTATACATTTTATCTAGCAATTCTTACTATACCTCTCTGTTCTCTCTCTCTCTCTTTCTCTCTCTCTCCCTCGCTCTCTTTCTCAACCACGGCCTAGCTTGAACTAGATATGGTCTCCATGACGATCGCTGGAAGCTCTGCTGCTCTTGCCAAGGGCACCTCTGCGCTAGTTTCACCCAGTACAGCGCTGCTCACCAACAGCTGAGAGAGAGAGAGAAGATGAAAGAGGGGGAAGAAGGGAGAGATGGAAGAAGAGGAAGAAATAGAGAGGGTGAGAGACAGGGAGGAAGAGAGTGTGAGCAGAGAGGAGGGGTGTACAATCAAAAACATTGTGACTCTCCACAAAGCTGGGGCTTGTGAGAGAGATCATCTAACCACAACAGGACAGCACACACAGTGAAGAAGACCACTGAACAAAACACAGGCATTGCTATGGACAAGCTCTAAATAGGCACCATATGAGCTGGAAGCAGGAGAGTGGATATGTATAAGCTAGTTGGCAAGTGTTTTTGGTATGCCATTGGGATGTTAGCAAGATTTAGCCGACATTCTCCAAATTCACTGTTACGGATGGGCTGGTATAGTGTAAATCAGGGGTGTCAAACGTACGGCCCGCGGGCCGGATCAGGCCCACAAACGGGTTAAATCCGGCCCGCGAGATGATAAAAAAATAAAATAAATGAAATATATATATATATATATATTTTTTTTTGTAAAGTATAAAAATGCGCTGCAATTTTTCAATAAAATAAACTGCTGTTCCAATTGCATCCACTGGATGGCGCAATAGCAATTGTGTTAAGCAAGCAAACTGTTTATACCGGGGCAGAGCAAGTAGGTCAAGCACGTGCAGCCAATGAGCTACTTTGTTTTGCCCGCGATATTTATTACGGCTTCTACTTTTAACATTATGTGCTTTGGCACCCTCATTGCCCCAATATGTCTCTGTCAAAAAAGAGAAAAGTGGACGCAGAGTGCAGAGTGTTCCAAGAAAAATGGTAATCCTATTTATTCACGGAATTGAATGGGAAAGCTGTATGTTTGGTGTGTTCAGAGCATGTTGCAGTGCTGAAAGAATATAACCTTCGTCGCCACTATGTGAGTCTTCATGCCGACAAATATGACAACTTTCAAGGACAGCGGAGATGAGAGAAGGTGAATGAACTGTTGGCGGGTCTGAAGAAACAGCAGTCTGTGTTTACTCACAGCCGAGACATCAGTGACGCTGCAGTGAAAGCTAGCTACCTCATTGCTAATGAAATCGCAGTGGCTTCAAAACCATTTAGTGAGGGTGAATTTGTAAAAACATGCATGATGAAGGCAGCGGAGATTGTGTGCCCTGAAAAGCGGCAGGCTTTTGCAAATATCAGCCTGACAAGAAACACAGTTGCAGACAGGATTTCCGATCTTTCAGGGGATTTGGACAGCCAGTTGAAGCAAAAAGTAAAGTCATTTACTGCGTTTTCGGTTGCAATTGATGAAAGCACGGACATTACAGATGTTGCACAACTGGCCATTTTCATCCGCGGAGTTGATGACACATTGACCGTCACCGAGGAGTTCGTGGAGTTGGTGCCGATGACAGATACAACGACAGCAGCTGATATTTTTACCGCACTCGTCGGCGCGCTGGACAGGGTCGGAGTGGACTGGTCCCGCGCTGTCAGCCTGGCTACAGATGGTGCGCCCTCAATGATCGGGAAAAAAGCAGGCGTTGTGACAAAGTTCAGAGAGAAAGTGCAATCTGCAAATGGAGGACGTGATTTTTTGACTTTTCACTGTATTTTGCACCAGGAGGCTTTGTGTTGCAAGTCATTAAAGATGGATAACATCATGAAGGTGGTCATCCAAACTGTTAATTTCATCCGATCCAGAAGCCTTAAACACCGTCAGTTTGACAGCCTTCTCAGAGAGAAAGACCACATCTATGGCCTGCCATACCACACTGAGGTGAGATGGTTAAGCCGAGGTGCTGTGCTGAGGCGTTTCTTTGATTTACGAGAAGAAATTGAACAGTTCATGGAAGAAAAGGGCAAACCAGTGTTAGAATTTCATTCCGCAGAATTTGCATTTATGGTGGATGTTACAGAGCACCTGAATAACTTGAACAAACAGCTGCAAGGGCGCAACAAAGTTGTCACACAGTATTATGACAGCATACGTTCTTTCAAGTTGAAGCTGTCATTGTGGGAGACGCAACTTGCCGGTGGTGATGCAGCTCACTTCCCCTGTCTGAAAAATGTGTGCGCGACCCAACATGTGGTAGACATGAAGCGGTTCAAAGATAAAATAACGGGACTGTTACGGGAGTTTGAGCAACGCTTTCAGATTTATGTTTATGTTTTTATGTTGATGTGCTATTGTTTTTAATTGATTTTATTTGTATATTTAACCTATTCTTGACTCTGTGGTTCTTGCACTTGTTTGGGGAACAGGATTTCATTATTTTTATCTACATTTCTGCCTGAGAAATGACACCCTGATATAGTTCTGTGATCTGTGAAACAGTTCTGTTAATCACTGAGGCATTGTGTGTTTGTGTGTTCTTTGTCCTCAGAACTTTCAAATAACTTGAGGTGTTTTATGATTAATAGTGATGTTGTGCTTGTACTATTTTGGACACACTGTCCTCAGGCTCCAGCTTTATGTTGTATGTTGATCGTATTAAAACAAAGAAAACAATCTGAAGTTGTTGTTTTTAAGTTATATATACCATGATTTTTCCGGTCCGGCCCACTTGGGAAAAGATTTTCCTCCATGTGGCCCCTGAGCTAAAATGAGTTTGACACCCCTGGTGTAAATGCTACTGTGTAGTGCTAGTGCTATGCTAACTGACTGATGGGGACACCAATTATAGTTTATTTTACTGAGTTAAGATAAAACGTGGAGGGGGGTTAAAAGACTGAGAGATGGAGCAAGTATATATCCCGCTAAGATAAATGTGTCAGATACACACTTCATATATATTCACCTACCACACACACAATTACACACACACACACACACACACACACACACACACATACACACACACACACACACACACACACACACACACACACACACACACACACACACACACACACACACACACACACACACACACACACACACACACACACACACACACACACAGGCTCATCCCTCTCTCCCTCTTACTTAGGTTAAATCCCCTCTCTAGTCCTCCCTCTCCCCATGGCATGGCATCCACCTCCCACGGAGTATGCTGGAGGTGCCCTCTACCTAGAGACATGAATATTTCAGACACACACAGACACACACTCCAGGGGATTCACATGTTCAGCCCATGGGAGAGAATAAGGTTCTGAGAGAGATGGAAGGGGGGAGTGTATGATGGAGGGAAAGAGAGGGAGTGAGAGAAGATAGAGGAAAAGGGCAGAGCGAAAAATGACAGGGTTGCAATGGAGAAGTGGAGGGGGGTTAAGAGACTGAGAGATGGAACGAGTATCACGTTTTTTTCTGTAACCAGTTTTTGGTGAAATGTTTTTGCTTTGGTGATGCTAGTAATCACAGTCACGCCATTAAAGCATAACATTTAAATTGAGAGCGAAAGAGAGGAAGAGAAAGGAAGAAAGGGTGGTGGAGAGATAGAAAACAAGATAAGGGGAGAACATTTAGAAGGGTATGTGTGTATAGAATACATTTTAAATACAAGGTAAAAATGCATTTTTCAAAGAAAGAGAGAGCTACAGCATATTGTGATCCAATACCATTACAAAAGAAAGAGGGGGGGGGGGGGGGGGGGGGTAGAGAGATGAGGCCAATCTGTGGAGGAGGAGGTAGTGATGGGGTGAGGGAGAAGAGGGGAAATGGTGAAGGTGTGCCAGACACAGCAGATATCCTGTATGGCTGATGATTGAGGACTGTGGGCAGTCTGCCTTCCTCTTCTCCTCTCTGTGAGAGAGGGCTGCAGTGTGACCAACTGTTACCACGTTACCACGGTGAGGGCTATCCCGGCGGCAAAACTGAGAGATGCTACACCTGGTGGTTACGCTGACATTTGAAGGGTTATTTACGTATTTCAAACCTCCTAATTTTATCACAAATGCTGAGTTTGCCGTATTGTACATTGATCTCTGTTACTTTTTTTTGGTATCGTCATTAGTACAGTATACAATGAGGGAAAAAAGTATTTGATCCCCTGCTGATTTTGTACGTTTGCCCACTGACAAAGAAATGATCAGTCTATAATTTTAATGGTAGGTTTATTTGAACAGTGAGAGACAGAATAACAACAAGAAAAACAAGAAAAACGTATGTCAAAAATGTTATAAATTGATTTGCATTTTAATGAAGGAAATAAGTATTTGACCCCCTCTCAATCAGAAAGATTTCTAGCTCCCAGGTGTCTTTTATACAGGTAACGAGCTGAGATTAGGAGCACACTCTTAAAGGGAGTGCTCCTAATCTCAGTTTGTTACCTGTATAAAAGACACCTGTCCACAGAAGCAATCAATCAATCAGATGCCATACTCTCCACCATGGCCAAGACCAAAGAGCTCTCCAAGGATGTCAGGGACAAGATTGTAGACCTACACAAGGCTGGAATGGGCTACAAGACCACCGCCAAGCAGCTTGATGAGAAGGTAACAACAGTTGGTGCGATTATTCGCAAATGGAAGAAACACAAAATAACTGTCAATCTCCCTCGGCCTGGGGCTAAATGCAAGATCTCACCTCGTGGAGTTACAATGATCATGAGAACGGTGATGAATCAGCCCAAAACTACACGGGAGGATCTTGTCAATGATCTCAAGGCAGCTGGGACCATAGTCACCAAGAAAACAATTGGTAACACACTACGTCGTGAAGGACTGAAATCCTGCAGCGCCCGCAAGGTCCCCCTGCTCAAGAAAGCACATATACAGGCCCGTCTGAAGTTTGCCAATTAACATCTGAATGATTCAGAGGAGAACTGGGTGAAAGTGTTGTGGTCAGATGAGACCAAAATCGAGCTCTTTGGCATCAACTCAACTCGCCGTGTTTGGAGGAGGAGGAATGCTGCCTATGACCCCAAGGACACCATCCCCACCGTCAAACATGGAGGTGGAAACATTATGCTTTGGGGGTGTTTTTCTGCTAAAGGGACAGGACAACTTCACCGCATCAAAGGGACGATGGACGGGGCCATGTACCGTCAAATCTTGGGTGAGAACCTCCTTCCCTCAGCCAGGGCATTGAAAATGGGTCGTGGATAGGTATTCCAGCATGACAATGACCCAAAACACACGGCCAAGGCAACAAAGGAGTGGCTCAAGAAGAAGCACATTAAGGTCCTGGAGTTGCCTAGCCAGTCTCCAGAACTTAATCCCATAGAAAATCTGTGGAGGGAGCTGAAGGTTCGTGTTGCCAAACGTCAGCCTCGAAACCTTAATGACTTGGAGAAGATCTGCAAAGAGGAGTGGGACAAAATCCCTCCTGAGATGTGTGCAAACCTGGTGGCTAACTACAAGAAACATCTGACCTCTGTGATTGCCAAAAATGGTTTTGCCATTTGCAGAGGGGTCAAATACACTGCTCAAAAAAATAAAGTGAACACTAAAATAACACATCCTAGATCTGAATGAATGAAATAATCTTATTAAATACTTTTTTCTTTACATAGTTGAATGTGCTGACAACAAAATCACACAATCATTATCAATGGAAATCAAATTTATCAACCGATGGAGGTCTGGATTTGGAATCACCCTCAAAATTAAAGTGGAAAACCACACTACAGGCTGTTCCAACTTTGATGTAATGTCCTTAAAACGAGTCAAAATGAGGCTCAGTAGTGTGTGTGGCCTCCACGTGCCTGTATGACCTCCCTACAACGCCTGGGCATGCTCCTGATGAGGGGCCGGATGGTCTCCTGAGGGATCTCCTCCCAGACCTGGACTAAAGCATCCGCCAACTCTTGGACAGTCTGTGGTGCAACGTGGCGTTGGTGGATGGAGCGAGACATGATGTCCCAGATGTGCTCAATTGGATTCAGGTCTGGGGAACGGGCGGGCCAGTCCATAGCATCAATGCCTTCCTCTTGTAGGAACTGCTGACACACTCCAGCCACATGAGGTCTAGCATTGTCTTGCATTAGGAGGAACCCAGGGCCAACCGCACCAGCATATGGTCTCACAAGGGGTCTGAGGATCTCATCTCGGTACCTAATGGCAGTCAGGCTACCTCTGGCGAGCACATGGAGGGCTGTGCGGCCCCCCAAAGAAATGCCACCCCACACCATGACTGACCCACCGCCAAACCGGTCATGCTGGAGGATGTTGCAGGCAGCAGAATGTTCTCCACTGCGTCTCCAGACTCTGTCAAGTCTGTCACTGTCACGGCCTGGCTCTGGGGACTCTGAAATGTTGAGCCAGGGTGTGGATTTTCTATGTTTAGTTTTCACTGTGTAGCTTCTATGTTGTGTTTTCTATGTTTTGGTTTCTGTTCTAGATCGTTTAGATCTATGTTGGGCAGGGTGGTTCCCAATCAGAGGCAGCTGTTGCTCGTTGTCTCTGATTGGGAGCCATACTTAGGTAGGCTGTTTTCATATGTTCTTTGTGGGATCTTGTTCCTTGTGGTTTGTGTTAGTACCGTTGGACTTCACGTATCGTTTGTTGTTTTGTTTGTCGTGTGTGCACTTAATAAAATAAGATGTACGAATATCACGCTGCGCCTTGGTCCTCCTCCTTCGACAATCTTGACAGAAGATCCCACCACACCAGGACCAAGCAGCGTGTCCAGGAGCACACGCAGGAGGTAACATTAGTAGATGTCCTCCTCGGTTGGGGGCAGATTACGGAGGAGGAGGCCGTCCGTTGCCGGAGGGCTATGAAGGGGGAGACCCAGGCAGGAGAGGAGAGGCGGCGCCAACCGGGCCGTGGTCGGACAGGCGAGAGGCACCCCCAAAAACATTTTTTGGGGGGGCACATGGCATGGACAACGGGGCTGCTGGAGGCAGAGAAGGGGCGAGTTCGTGGACGAGGAGAAAAGGCCACCGGGTTACGGGAGCCATTGGTGAGAAAAGGGAAGGAAGATGTAGAGGCACGGCGAGAGGTACTGAGGTGTATTGCCAGTCCGGTCCGGCCCGTTCCTGATCCCCGTTTAAGGCCAGTGGTGTGTGTTCCCAGTACGGTCCGGCCTGTTCCTGTCCCTCGCACCAAGCCTACGGTGCGCGTCGCCAGCCCGGCCCGGCCTGTTCCTGCCCCTCGCACCAAGCCTTCGGTGCGCGTCGCCAGCCCGGCCCGGCCTGTTCCTGCTCCCCGCACCAAGCCAATGGTGCGCGTTGCCAGCCCGGCCCGGCCTGTTCCTGCTCCCCGCACCAAGCAAATGGTGCGCGTTGCCAGCCCGGCCCGGCCTGTTCCTGCTCCACGCACCAAGCTAATGTTGCTTGTTGCCAGCCCGGCCCGGCCTGTTCCTGCCCCTCTCACCAAGCCTACGGTGCGCGTCGCCAGGCCGGCCCGGCCTGTTCCTGCTCCCCGCACCAAGCCAATGGTGCGCGTTGCCAGCCCGGCCCAGCCTGTTCCTGCTCCCCGCACCAAGTCAATGGTGCGCGTCGCCAGCCCGGCCCGGCCTGTTCCTGCCCCTCGCACCAAGCCAATGGTGCGCGTCGCCAGCCCGGCCCAGCCGGTTCCTGCTCCCCGCACCAAGCCAATGGTGCGCGTCGCCAGCCCGGCCCGGCCTGTTCCTGCTCCCCGCACCAAGCCTACGGTGCGCGTCGCCAGCCCGGCCCGGCCCGTTCCTGCTCCTCGCACCAAGCCAGGGGTGCGCGTCGTCAGGCCGGTACGGCCCGTTCCTGCTCCACGCACCAAGCCAGGGGTGCGCATCGTCAGCCCGGTCCGGCCCGTTCCTACTCCACGCACCAAGCCAGGGGTGCGCATCGTCAGCCCGGTCCGGCCCGTTCCTGCTCCACGCACCAAGCCAGGGGTGCGCATCGTCAGTCCGGCACAACCCGTGCCTGGGTCACCGGTGCCTGGTCAGGTACCGGTCAGCTGCTCCACGCCGGAGCCTAAGCAATCCGCTCCTACAATGTCCAGTCCAGCTCCAGCCAGCGGGGCCAGACCGGACCAGGGGCGCTATGGGGGGATTGTTGGAGGGTGGTGGTCAAGCCCGGAGCCGGAACCGCCTCCGAGGAGGAATGCCCACCAAGCCCTCCCCTGTTCGGTTTATGTTTAGGCGCGGTTGCAGTCCGCGCCTTTGGGGAGGGGTACTGTCACGCCCTGGCTCTGGGGACTCTGAAATGTTGAGCCTGGGTGTGTATTTTCTATGTTTAGTTTTCACTGTGTAGCTTCTATGTTGTGTTTCTATGTTTTGGTTTCTGTTCTAGATCGCTTAGATCTATGTTGGGCAGGGTGGTTCCCAATCAGAGGCAGCTGTTGCTCGTTGTCTCTGATTGGGAGCCATACTTAGGTAGGCTGTTTTCATATGTTCTTTGTGGGATCTTGTTCCTTGTGGTTTGTGTTAGTACCGTTGGACTTCACGTATCGTTTGTTGTTTTGTTTGTCGTGTGTGCACTTAATAAAATAAGATGTACGAATATCACGCTGCGCATTGGTCCTCCTCCTTCGACGATCGTGACAGTCACATATGCTCAGTGTGAACCTGCTTTCATCTGTGAAGAGCACAGGGCACCAGTGGCGAATTTGCCAATCTTGGTGTTCTCTGGCAAATGCCAAACGTCCTGCATGGTGTTGGGCTGTAAGCACAACCCCCACCTGTGGACGTCGGGCCCTCATACCACCCTCATGGAGTCTGTTTCTGACCATTTGAGCAGACACATGCACATTTGTGGCCTGCTGGAGGTCATTTTGCAGGGCTCTGGCAGTGCTCCTCCTGCTCCTCCTTGCACAAAGGCGGAGGTAGCAGTCCTGCTGCTGGGTTGTTGCCCTCCTACGGCCTCATCCACGTCTCTTGATGTACTGGCCTGTCTCATGGTAGCGCCTCCATGCTCTGGACACTACGCTGACAGACACAGCAAACCTTCTTGCCGCAGCTCGCATTGATGTGCCATCCTGGATGAGCCGCACTACCTGAGCCACTTGTGTGGGTTGTAGACTCTGTTTCATGCTACCACTAGAGTGAAAGCACAGCCAGCATTCAAAAGTGACCAAAACATCAGCCAGGAAGCATAGGAACTGAGAAGTGGTCTGTGGTCACCACCTGCAAAACCAGTCCTTTATTGGGGGTGTCTTGCTAATTGCCTATAATTTCCACCTGTTGTCTATTCCATTTGCACAACAGCATGTGAAATGTATTGTCAATCAGTGTTGCTTCCTAAGTGTACAGTTTGATTTCACAGAAGTGTGATTGACTTGGAGTTACATTGTGTTGTTTAAGTGTTCCGTTAATTTTTTTGAGCAGTGTACTTATTTCCCTCATTAAAATGCAAATCAATTTATAACATTTTTGATATACGTTTTTCTTATAAGTCGTGTTTGAGAATGACACAAATATTAATTTTCACAAAGTCTGCTGCCTCAGTTTTTATGATGGCAATTTGCATATACTCCAGAATGTTATGAAGAGGGATCAGATGAATTGCAATTAATTGCAAAGTCCCTCTTTGCCATGAAAATGAACTTAACCCCAAAAAAACATTTCCACTTCATTTCAGCCCTGCCACAAAAGGACCAGCTGACATCATGTCAGTGATTCTCTCGTTAACAAAGGTGAGAGAGTTGACGAGGACAAGGCTGGAGATCACTCTGTCATGTTGATTGAGTTAGAATAACAGACTGGAAGCTTTAAAAGGAGGGTGGGTCTTGAAATCATTGTTCTTCCTCTGTTAACCGTGGTTACCTGCAAGTAAAAACGTGCCATCATCATTGCTTTGCACAAAAAGGGTTTCACAGGCAAGGATATTGCTGCTGTAAGATTGCACCTAAATCAACCATTTATCGGATCATCAAGAACTTCAAGGAGAGAGGTTCAATTGTTGTGAAGAAGGCTTCAGAGAGAGAGAGAGAGAGAGAGAGAGAGAGAGAGAGAGAGAGAGAGAGAGAGAGAGAGAGAGAGAGAGAGAGAGAGAGAGAGAGAGAGAGAGATTTCTTCACACTGATCTCCCAGGGTGGAGTAGCAACCGCTTGCTATGCGCCCTCTGTCATTTGAGTGTGAGAGGAGAGCAGAAGCATGGAGGAGGAGAAAACGGGGAAGGGTGGAGTGTATTTTTTTCATCTCAAGAAGAGTTAGGTCATTCATGCTATAGATGCTGAGGTAGAATGATAAATAGTAGTGTGTGTGTGTGCGTGTACATGTGTGCGTTTGTGATAAAGAAAGACAGACAGAGAGAGAGAGTGCCCTGCAGTTAAGATTTCTCTGAGTGGACTGTGAGTGGTTGAGTTCAGATGGCCCCACTGCACTGCTGCAACAGAGCAGTATGTGTGTCAGTGGAGAGCTAGGCTAATGCACCATCAGGCTAATGGACCGCCACACACTTGGCTTCTGCCTGCTATGAGGCCCGGTTTGGGTTTTTACTTTATGTTTTATAACGATATTTCAATGTTTGGTTTGTTAAATGTGATATGGGTAATGTCCGTTTTTATAGTGTACTCTGTTTGCTACTTGAGTCGTCGCTCTCCCTCTCCTCCTGCATGCCACTTCCCACACCAAGCCCTGCCCCCTGTCACTCAAGGAGTGTTGTTTGACCACAGAGTCACATTGCCATTCACTCTGCAGTCTGCATGGTCAGATGCTGCTTTCCACTTTGCTTCATAATATAAATCCACAAGTGTTCTATAATTACACTATTAGTATGTGTATCTTCCTGTCTGCAAACAGCAAGTTTGTATTTTATTAGCAAGTTGTGGCTAAAATAAATTGTGTTAGCTGCTAATGCTAATTGCTAGTTAGCTGGCTAGCTAGAGCAAATGTAGCTAGCTAATACAGCCTGATACCAGTGCTGATGTAGGCCTAGATCAGCATGTTGTTGGTGCAACAGTATCTTCTAAATCGGAGAGGAATAGGCGAAGCATGATTATGTTATCTAGCTAGCTATGAAGTAAGAGAGAACATGTAATGTAACATCTAATTAGGGTCCCCTGGGAAACACTGACCAACACTTTGGTTCTTACCCTGACACAATAATTCCTCCCTGGCTTATTTGTTAATTGTCATGTCAAACAACAATATATTCAAATATATACATATACATATACACTGAGTGTACAAAACATTAAGAACACCTTCCTAATATTGAGTGGCACCCTACCTTTTTGCCCTCAGAACAGCCTCAATTTCTTGGGCATGGACTCTACAAGGTGGCGAAAGCTGGCCCATGTTGACTGCAATTCTTCCCACAGTTGTGTTAAGTTGGTTGGATGTCCTTTGGGTGGTGGACCATTCTTGATACACACGGGAAACTGTTGAGCGTGAAAAATCCAGCAGCGTTGCAGTTCTTGACACAAACCGGTGTGCCTGGCACCTACTACCATACCCCGTTCAAAGGCACTTAAATATTTTGTCTTGCCTATTCACCCTCTGAATGACACACATACATAATCCATGTCTCTCTTGTCTCAAGGCTTAGAAATCCTTATTTAACCGTGCTCCTCCCCTTCATCTACAATGATTGAAGTGGATTTAACAAGTGACATAGCTTTCACCTGGATTTACCTGGTCAGTCTATGTCATGGAAAGAGCATGTATTCTTAATGTTTTGTACACTCAGTGTATATATGCCCATATCATGCAGCCCTACGTGGCACAGTGTGGAAATCATAACAAAAGTGCAGGAAATGCAGAAATTGATGAGAATGCAGATTTTTTTTTTTTTTGGGGGGGGGGGGGGGGGGGGGGGGTGAAGTTGGATTGAACAACATAAAACAATCTAAATGGAGAAAGCCCCATTTAAATCACTTATAAGTCGTGTTGCCAACCTAGGGTCATGAACTACTCATTAAGCATATTTAGAACTTTTATCATACAAAAACATAAAATATCGTCATTCTGTAAAACATTTGAAAAATATTGTGAAATGATATTTTGTCCATATCGCCCTACCAGAGATCTATATGTACATCTTTAGTCGCTGCTCAGTCAGCAAAGCATGTAGCCCTTGTTTATCTTTCTTTCCAAACGTATTCCTCTCCCTCAGGCTTAATCATTTTGCCTTGAGCTGTCATTGTTTTAGTCACAAGTTAGACAGTCTAGTCCGAATATTGATTGAACTTCTTTTCTATCTAGTTTATCCTATCGGTCCTGTCACTATCATTAAATTATCATGGCTCTCATCTTGTGTTGATGTATCAGACACATTCGATTTCTAAAGGCTAGAAAGCTCAAATCATAACTATTTACCCCTCCAAAGTCAATACTTTGTAGAGCCTCCTTTTGCAGCAATTACAGCTGCACGTCTCTTGGGGTATGTCTCTATAAATTTGGCACATCTAGCCTCTGGGATTTTTGCCCATTCTTCAAGGCAAAACTGCTCCAGCTCCTTCAAGTTGGATGGGTTCCGCTGGTGTTCAGCAATCTTTAAGTCATACCACAGATTCTCAATTGGATTGAGGTCTAGGCTTTGACTAGGCCATTCCAAGACATAGCGTTTTCCTTGATGGCCAAAAAGCTCAATTTTAGTCTCATCTAACCAGAGTACCTTCTTCCATATGTTTTGGGAGTCTCCCACATGCCTTTTGGCGAACACCAAATGTGTTTGCTTATTTTTTTCTTTAAGCAATGGCTTTTTTCTGGCCACTCTTCCGTAAAGCCCAGCTCTGTGGAGTTTACGGCTTAAAGTGGTCCTATGGACAGATACTCCAATCTCCGCTGTGGAGCTTTGCAGCTCCTTCAAGGTTATCTTTGGTCTATTTGTTGCCTCTCTGATTAATGCTCTCCTTGCCTGGTCCGTGAGTTTTGGTGGGCGGCCCTCTCTTGGCAGGTTTGTTGTGGTGCCATATTCTTTAAAAAAATTTAAATATTGGATTTAATGGTGCTCTGTGGGATGTTCAAAGTTTCTGATATTTTTTTATAACCCAACCCTGATCTGTACTTCTCCACAACTTAGTCCCTGTTTGGAGAGCTCCTTGGTCTTCATGGTGCCGCTTGCTTGGTTGTGCCCCTTGCTCAGTGGTGTTGCAGACTCTAGGGCCTTTCAGAACAGGTGTATATATACTGACACTTAGATTGCACACAGGTGGACTTTATTTAACTAATTATGTGACTTCTGAAGGTAATTGGTTGCACCAGATATTATTTAGGGGCTTCATAGCAAAGGGGGTGAATACATATGCACGTACCACTTTTCCGTTATTTATTATTTTGAATTTTTTGAAACTAGTTTTTGTTAATTTTTTCTTCACCAATTTGGACTATTTTGTGCATGTCCATTACATGAAATCCAAATAAAAATCAATTTAAATGACAGGTTGTAATGCAACAAAATAAGAAAAACGCCAAGGGGGACGAATACTTTTGCAAGGCGCTGTACATGGTCAATCCATTTCTGAAGTGGCTGTATCTGAAGTGGCCGTACAGAATTTACTGAGAGGCGTACGGCGATGCGGTAGGGAACTTGATTTGGCCTCTGCATACCTCCAGAGGCTCCGCAATTGCATCACACCCTCCATACGAAGCCTCCGACCACATTTTCGGATCAAGTCTATATTGGCTTTAAGGAGTCATGTTCTGTTTGATTTACAGGGCTAAACTGTGATAGCATTGATTAAACAAGTGCTAATCGCATACAGACACGCAGGTACACACACGCACAGAGGTTGCAGGGTAATGGCTAAGGCCCCAACCTGACCCTATTGGGTCCAAGCCCAGAGAAGGTTCTACTGGACCAGGGTAAAACATAGCCCATTTACGCTACCATAGTAGCAATCTATTCAACCTAAGGTCAGGTAGAGCCACATTTGCCATCAATCTGGGGCCTATGGCACATGTCCAACATTCATCCACTATCAGTGTGTGTTCCCAAAGAGGATGACATAGAATCAGTTATTTAATGATAGATGTGTCATGGAAGCTCTTATCCTCTTACTCTCAGTACCCTTATATGAAGACCAAGTTTTTGTCCTTCAAGCTATTTCTCAACTGAAGGTTTTGAAGTTGAATGATTATTACATTTACAATTTAGTCATTTAGCAGACGCTCTTATCCAGAGCGACTTACAGTTACTGAGTGCATACATAAAAATAATAAAAAAATCATACAGGCCCCCCGTGGGAATCGAACCCACAACCCTGGCGTTGCAAGCGCAATTGCTCTACCAACTGAGCTACACAGTCAATAATGCTTTTCCAATGCTATGTGATATCCTCAAGATTGTGAGACATTTTACATTGGGCAAATGTCCTTACTGAGACTTAAAATGGTGCACCTTTAAAGGGAAAAGAACTGCTTCCTGAAGAATGATCTTAATCAAAAGTTTGGATTGTTAATTAAATTGTCTGATCTCTAAAGTTGCTCCAATTTGCATACCTCAGAAAGATGTGCCTAATTGATTTCCAAAACAAAGAAATGGCTGGATAATTAAATGTATTCTGTTGATAATACAATTACAGAAAAGATAAGTAGGGTTTGAAGACCGTAGATTAAGATTAAGTGCATTATGTCTTGTGTTATTTGCCGTCTCATTGCCTTAAGCTAAAGCTAGCCAATTCTTTGAAGAACCAATTCAAAATCAATTCAGCAATTTTAACATACAAAGTCTTTATCCTTTGGTTCCTTGTTCCCTGCCAAGTCCTCTATTTACTACAGAAGGATCACAAAGGGATGTGAATGTATATTTTAAATGTCACACATTTTTCCCTCCATTTTGTTTTGCAGGATTCCTTTCTCTTGGCCACTTCATCACTGTCTTTGAAGACGGATTATCCAAACCATTCAACAAGGTATGTGTGCAGAGATATCAGATTACTTCTAACAAAGTGTCTCTGGTCTTTAAAAGGGCAAAGTGACCTTCCCTCCACTTTGGGTCTTGCCGCTTCCTTGCTTTCTTCCTTCCATCCGATAGTGGCTAGCATTGTGAAGCACACCGGTGGTTGAGTGCTAAGGAGACACTAACCTACTTGTGGTTGATGCTTTATAGGGCCGCTAGTTGTAGGCAGTTAGTGCAGGTTGACGTTAATTGTCATGAATCTTGCCCTGGAGGCAAAATTGTTTATATTATCGTAAAAATTCATGAAAACAAAAATGAGCTTTTTGGTCTTAATTTAAGGTTAGGCATTAGGGTTAGCAGTGTGGTTAAGGTTCGGGTTAAGGTTAGGGCTAGGTATAAAATCAGATTTTATTACTCTGTGGCTGTGCCAGCTAGTGACCACTCTGCAGAGCTGCCTCCAGGGCAATACATGTTAACCTGCACAGTTAGCTTTGTCCTTGCCCAGGTTGAAAGTTGATGGAAACGAGGCATTTGGATGGAGCGTCGCTGCAAGCTGAGAAAAGGATGGGTCAAGGAAAGGTGGAACTTGTCGTCCCGTGTTATGAGCTCTGATTAATCTCTTGTTCACTCCTGTCCTGACTGATTAGAATAGAAATGGCAGTGTATACAATGATAAATGGCTTGGATATTGATGGGTGTTGAAGTAGTGTTCTGCTGTTTCAGGGATGAAAATACATGTTTTGTTATCCTGCAGAGCATTTAATACTGACTGAACAAGCCCGACGCTCAAAATTATGAGGCGTCTCGGGATAGAACCCTGAGCTCCACCATTGAACGAGTGATTTCTTATGCTGGATTATGATTTCTTTCAAAGCACTTGTAGAGATATATCATTTTATCTGAGATACTGTCTCTCTTGTATAGCTACTATCCAAGTGCAGTAAAACATTTAAAAAAAAAATCTCCTCTTCAAATTCAATAAATGCTGCTACTGCTTGGTGATGTTCTTTAATATATTGTTTCGTTTCACAACAAGCCATTGTTTTCCGTTTAACTTTAATTCTTATCTTTCATGTTTTAATGATAGAAGAAATCAAGTAAAGATGATTTTAAATTAATTAAATACATTTTGTTTTTGGATGAACACAAGAATTTGCGTATTGGCACGCTGTGCTAGCAGCATGACTCTCGCTAGTTAGGCTTTGGAACTGTGGGGTGATAAATCTTTCTAGGACATCGATAGTGGCTACTTTGTTATCACACTTCAGAGACCAATTCAACATTTTTCTGCAGCTGTTGCGTTGATTATTCGCTCTGTTGGATTCCCAGAACATAAAAGGCCATGAAACAGGGACCAATTTGGTCAAAGCTTATAGAAAAAACATCAGAGGTTTGAAGCTTCACATACTTAGAACTGTTCTTTTCAAAGAACCCCATGCAATTACAAGGAAAACCTGCATGCTACGTGTATACAATCTTCAAACATCCCCTTTTACATATAAATGCATGTTGCAGCATCCTAAACACATACACACACACACACACAAACACACATTAATTCTGACCTCTGAATTCAAATCTTATAGGGTTCATTTAGAGGAGAGGCCAGTGTTTCAGGGCTCAAGGGCTCTTCAATTAACACATGACCTATGGCCTCTGGAACATCCATTACAGACATCATCATATGATTATTCCACTGTCCTCTGCATTGAAAAAAAACAACTACCAATCTATTCCCTATAGATGCGCTTGAATTGGCACGGTATTCCCTATAAAATGCACTACCTTTGACAATGAAGTGCACTATATAGGGGATAGGGTGTCATTTCAAACGGAACCCCTGCTTATGCTTATTGCGAGTAGATGGATGCAGGTGCCTAATTGGAGGTAGCGGTGTAGCCTTGGTACTTCAGGGAAGGCACCAGTGAGCTAGGGTTTCTGCTCTACTTGAATGTATAAGTAGTGCCTGTAGGTAGGGAGCATTTACCATTTCATCTGAATTGCGAAATGAAGTAAATAGAGGTTCCGTAAATAAATATATATGCATACTATTGAGAATGCCATGTGTGTTTGTAAGCGATAATATAAGCTTCTGCCCACATATGATGACTTATGATTTGATTACAAAAATGTCCACCTCACTTTTCCAATGTCCATCAAGCAAGCAGGCCTTTGAGAAAATGTGGTTACACTTAAAATTGATGATATGTTGCAATTGTGCTATAAACATACCGTCTATAGACTGTTGTAAGGCTAGCGCTATGCTACCAAAAGGCTACGCCACATTTCAGAGGGAGTGCCAGTAACTATGGCCAATTTATCACATAATGATACTGTGTGAGAAATATTCAATATCCAAGCACATGGGAGATTGTCTAGTTTCCCCTGGGGCTTATTACATTTGCTCCAATCAGCCCACTCACTTATATATTGTTTTCTCAGAGAGCTTGGCTTATTGCATTGCATTTTATCTAGTTGATTCAGTGTTGATGCTATTATTCCCTTTTGATTTCATCTCTCTAGAGGGGACTGTGTGCCAATGCATCTTCTGTGCACCACCCGCAATCCGCATGTGTTATTTATGAGGAGAACACTTCATGGGAGTTTAGCAATTTTCCCCTATGACTGTGGTATACTATGTCATCAAAGTAAAGCCATTTACTATGATTTCAACTGGAAACCAATGTGATAATAAAAGGAAATCATACAATCAATAGATGCTTATTACATTTCACATTTTAGCAGACACTCTTATCCAGAGCAATTAGGGTTAAGTGCCTTGCTTAAGGACACATCGAAATATTTTTCACCTAGTCGGCTCGGGGATTAGAACCAGCGACCTTTCGGTTACTGGCACAACGCTCTTACCCACTAAGCTACCTGCCGCCCTTATGAAGTGGTTAGCTTCAAAATAGTCTATGCCGCCCTTATGAAGTGGTTAGCTTCAAAATAGTCTATGCCATAACCTTTTCTTCAAGGGATGTTGCATAATTATACTGTATGTAATGAACCCATTTGAAAATAGAGTTAGGCTATACTGGCTTTGTTTACATTAGCTTATAGGAAGCCCTCGCAGGGTATAGAACCACACCACCAGTCATTTGTACCACTCCACAGCACTGCGTATACCTTCCAGTCTTACCTTTGGCTAAATGAAACCATGTCCATACTCAATGCGTTATGCATGGATGCTTTGCTCATCCCTGTGTCATACTCACTCACCAACTCTCTCAGTTCATCTGGCTTTTACATTTTACTGTCATGTTACAGGCTTCCCATTGACTGCCATGAGACAGCCTCGCCATAATATAATATGTTGTATTGTGCACTTTGCCAGCAAATGCCTCCCTGATGTACTTTCTTCTTGTTCTAATGTGATGCCGTTTGAGTTGTGGTTTTGACTTACTGGGGTGTAGCAAGCCCAGCTGTAGCCGAGGAAGCAGAGATGTGGCGGTTTCTCCATAGGGATTCACCCTCTCATGGGAACCTATTGTGCATTAGCTTGGATAAGCTTACATATTTTATTGGCTTTTACATACCCTGTGTTCCTAATGTGAGAGTTGTTGGTTGTTGACATGTACAGTATTTGTGGTCCAATACAGCCAATTTGCAGCTGTCATTTGGAATAATACTGAGTGACGAATGACGAAATCAGGCCTCAACTGAGTCTGTGTGTATGTGCAAGCATGTGTGTGTACTGTTTGTTCAGCACTGCTGCTGTGTGTGTGTTCACTCTCTCACATTTTGTTTCTCTCTCCGTTCCTCCCTCTGTTTCTCTCTCTATGTTAGCAGTGTCCAGTCTGTGAAAGGCTGTAGGCATTGCATTAACATGCTCTAATCCTGTGGGTGGCTTATTGGAAACAAATCCCTCCCAATGTTTTTAAAGCTCCTGCCTTTTCATTTTTACCCCACTCTCCTCGCCCTCCTCCCCCACAAGTGGCCACACTGGCCCTATGGCTCAATTCTAAATAAACCAATGCCCCCAAAAGCACTTTGCATATTTGTGAAATTATTTGATAGGTATAGGTATAAGCATGGCCACTCCGCTCATAAAGGAGTAATAAAGACCTAGTGCACAAGTATTTTTTATTGTGATTTATCAGGGGGTGCTGCAGCACCCTCAGCACCCCTACTTCCCGCAGCTATGGAAATAAGCAATTTGGTAATAGCTCCACCTTGCTCTCTGATAGGCTAAGTCATTTTTTTTGTCCTATTAGAGGTCCATTTATCAAGGCTTTCGATTGAGGCGGACATAACAGTTTGAACCATTTGAACAAACCTTTCAAAATGATACTGGAAAGTGTCAGTAGCTAATTTATCCAAGGCCTAGCAGGCTCCTCACTCTTGAGTTGGTTGACATTATTACACTGACACAGCTTATCTAAAATTACATTTTTCTGTGCTGTTCCTCTATTCTTTATTCTCTATTCCTGGGAACTATGAAACATTGGGACATGCAATGAGGTGTGTGGAAAGTGAATGAGTCATTGTTGACTGTGGAGTGTATGGTTGTCTGAGGCCTAGTTTACTATGCAGAATCTGGCTGCTGTGAGAGTTCACCTGAGGCCATAGATATTGATATTGTTCAAATTAGATCAGTTGTCCTTGTATGTGCTGAGTTTATCATCTGTGCTGTCAGATGAGGACACATGCTGGGTCTGGCCTTTGTAGTTATAGCTTCTATGAAAAGCTTCTGTTCCATCTGCCCTCCCTCGCAGATGGAAGAAGAACATAGATATAATCTATTCAGATCCACAGAAAACGGAAGGACGGACCGGACGAAGGAGACGTGGGCTTTGTAATTTAGTGTTCTATGTCATAACTTACATTTCCAGCTTTGAAAATGGACACTGTAGTGGTTCTTTGCTCTGGGTAGAAGGTGCTCTGGTCCTAAGGCACAGACCTAGGATCAGATTAGCTTTTCCAAATCCTAATCTTAATGATCATGGGAAGAACACGCAAAACTGACCTTAGATCAGTGTTTAGGGGCGATTTCATCTCCCAGTTCCTTCTCCCTCACACATTCATCAATGGCTTCTTCTTATAGAGCGTGAACTATGAAAGAGAACGAGTTTGAAAATGCATGACTTTCATTTTCTGTTCGTTGGTGTCAGCCCTCAAAATATAGAGAAAATGTAATTCCCTTTTCTCATTATTTCAAATGTCTGGCTTTGTTGACGTTTCACTGAGTCAAGACAACTAGAACGATAAACTTGTGTCTCCCTTTTTCTTTATACCATCGTTCTGCTTTGGTTTTCCATTTGCGACTAACAACACATTGCAATGTAGTGTAATCCGATCAATGTGAAATAGACAGATAGTTGTGTCGCTTTTGGTCTTGGACAGAACTCTTTTTGGTACTGCTGTGATGTTGTACAGACTAGTCTCATAGACTAGACGTAACACAGTAAATGTCCAGTATATCCGAGCCACTCAAGCGATACTGAACAAAATTATAAATACAACATGCAACAATTTCAAAGATTTTACTGAGTTACAGTTCATATAAGGAAATCAGTCAATTGAAATAAATAAATGAGGCCCTAATCTATGGATTTCACATGACTGGGCATACAGATATGCATCTGTTGGTCACAGATACCTGAAAGAAGCGCTACACATCTCCTTCGCATAGAGTTGATCAAGCTGTTGATTGTGGCCTGTGGAATGTTGTTCCACTCCTCGTTAATGGCTGTGTGAAGTTGCTGGATATTGGCAGGAACTGGAACACGCTGTCGTACTCATCGATCCAGAGCATCCCAAACATGCTCAATGGGTGACATGTCTGTTGAGTATGCATGGTAGAACTGTGACATTTTCAGCTTCCAGGAATTGTGTACAGATCCTTGCGACATGGGGCCATGCATTATCATGCTGAAACATGAGGTGATGGCGGCAGATGAATGGCACGACAATGGGCCTCAGGATCTCATCACGGTGTCTCTGTGCATTCAAATTGCTATCGATAAAATGCAATTGTGTTCATTGTCCGTAGCTTATGCCTGCCCAGCAAACCACTCGCCCACACGTCATCATACACTTGGTCTGCGGTTGTGAGGCCGGTTGGATGTACTGCCAAATTCTCGAAAACGACATTTGAGGTGGCTTATGGTAGAGAAATGAACATTAAATTATCTGGCAACAGCTCTGGTGGACATTCCTTCAGTGAGCGTGGTAATTTGTATTTGTATTTGTATTTATTATGGATCCCCACTAATAATGTTCTTTGAAAAAAACATCATATTCTAATGTTACCTAAGACCTTCATAAACACAACCTATTGATTATTTTTGCGAGAACATATATGAAATGTATTTATTAGGCTGTTAGAATGTTGACGCCCCAAGGCTAGGATGCCTCGAGGCCTGGCTATTCTAGTGTTTATTATTTTCTTATATATAGTGATTCCTATATAGTGGTCAATTTAGTTGTATACAAAACAAATGCACACTTCAGACTACCTTAATACTTTAATAGTAATGTTCAAAGAGTTTAAAATGGCTGGCCTAATTTGTGTAACCTTCTTGCTCATGCCTACTATATATTACAGTAGTACACAAACTCTCAGTACACGGTCACCTTGCTGACTTGTCGGGATTACAGAAAGGGAGGTAATTGTGTTGACATAAAGGGGGTCAATCCCCAGCCAGACGTCAACAATAAATCGACAGCTGCAGGACAAAATGGCCGACGCTGAACGGTCAGTGCTATTTTCTCTATCGACACTGCTTGTTCGATGTTCCTGGAACCCAGCTCCACTACCGTAGCGCTCATATTTTCATTTTTAGCTTCATCGAACGGTGAAGTCATTAAATATACATAAAACCCTCCAGTTTTATTTCACATTGATATCTTAGCCTTGTGAGTTCATCTTCCCTTGCAAGCCGACATGCCTCCTTGTTCTAATTTATGAGTGAGGCTGAAATAGCTCTGTTTTAGTGTCAGAAATGAACATCGATCAATTCTTTATGAAGACATACTTCTGTAGATGAGGTGTATTTAAGGAAACTCTTTTTAGTTGGGAATTATATGAATATATGCCATTTAGCAGACGCTTTTATCCAAAGCGACATACGGTCATGCGTGCATACATTTTACGTATTGGTAGAATCAAACCCACAACCCTGGCATTGCAAGCGCCATGCTCTACTAACTGAGCCATACCAACCAACTGCTCTACCAACTGAGCCATATTTTCCTCACAGATTGTCACTGTTGTTGTTGTTTCAACACCTGACTTTGCCCTATGCAAATTTCAGAACTCTCCAGAGTTTTCAACATGCACATAATGACGGTATAATTTTTTTGGGGACAGTGTTGTGAGCTACTGTACACTGCCTCGTAGCTTGCAGTGACAGCAGGGTTTTTACGTCCTGTGATTTTCACTGACTCGTTTCCTCTCTCTCTCTCTCTATCTATCCTTCTCTCTCTCTCTCTCTCTCTCTCTCTCTCCCATTCCCATTCCAGTGGATACTCAGTGTTTTGCCTGAAATCTGCGAGGCCATCTGCTCTCAAGTCTTCTTCCCGCGTTTGTTTGTAGTATCTCTATGCTCGGAATACATTTTATTAATGTGAATCTCAGACAGAAACAAGCTGCTCATTTCGATAGGTGATTTATGAATCGCTCCAGGCAGATAAGTTCAAAGTTCAGCCCTGGTCAGGAGGTTTCTTATTTTTTTCCTTCATTCATTTTTTTTTTTTTTTTTTGAAAGTTCACTTGGCGAGTCAGAAGGAATTGAGGGTGACCTATTTCTTTATCACAGAAAATGTGTTCTGTTTAGACTTCTACAGTTCTGCATTTTAGAAAAGGCTAAATCCATTGACCCGAAGAGGAGTATGAAAACCAGACATTATGCATAGACAAATTGGTTTGAGTTGGAGGACCTTGAAAACACTGTTGGCCTGAACTGGCGTCAGATTTAGGTAGCATCAGGTTCACTCACTACAGAATCAGGCTAATTTGGAGGGTCAGGTGTAATGTGCAATGAGGTGTCCTTTCATTTTGGAGACAGTGGACCATGATCTTCTGCTCCGATCAGATCTTTTTTGTTTGACCTTGCAGTTTAATTTCACAATGACATCAATGACAATTGATAAATTATGTAAATATGTTATTTTCGATTGACCGAAATGACATCACTTTCTTCCTGGGCTTTGCTCTTCCAGTATAAGACTTAATGCACTTAAAAACAACATTCTGTAGTAATTCACTGAGGTACAGACAAAACACAGTAGCCCCAAACACAGTAGCTTGGACATCAGTGATGCTTTTAATTGCTGATTCATTCAATGCTGGTGGTTAAAGGGATAGTTCACCCAAATATTAAAATGACAAACACTATATATACACTATATATATATATGTGGACACCCCTTTAAATTCGTGGACTCGGCTATTTCAGCCACACCCATTGCTGACAGGAGTATAAAATCGAGCACACAGCCATGCAATCTCCATAGACAAACATTAGCAGAATAATGGCCTTACTAAAGAGCTCAGTGACTTTCAACGTGGCACCGTCAAAGGATGCCACCTTTCCAACAAGTCAGTTCGTCAAATTTCTGCCCTGCTAGAGCTATTAGCTGTAAGTGCTGTTATTGTGAAGTGGAAACGTCTAGGAGCAACAACGGCTCAGCCGCAAAGTGGTAGGACACACAAGCTCACAGAATCGGACCGCCGAGTGCAGAAGAGCATAGCGTGTAAAAATAGTTTGTACTCGGTCGCAACACTCACTGCCGAGTTCCAAACTGCCTCTGGAAGCAACGTCAGCACAAGAACTGTTCGTCGGCAGCTTCATGAAATGGGTTTCCATGGCCGAGCAGCCACACACAAGCCTAAGCCTAAGATCACCATGCGCAATGCCAAGCGTTGGCTGGAGTGGTATAAAGCTCATGCGATTGGACTCTGGAGCAGTGGAAACGTGTTCTCTGGAGTGATAAATCACGCGTCACCATCTGGCAGTCCGACTGACGAATCTGGGTTTCGCGGATGCCCGGACAACGCTACCTGCCCCAATGCATAGTGCCAACTGTAAAGTTTGGTGGAGGAGGAATAATGGCCTGGGGCTGTTTTTCATGGTCCGGGCTAGGCCCCTTAGTTCCAGTGAAGGGAAATCTTAACGCTACAGCATACAATTACATTCTAGACGATTCTGTGCTTCCAACTTTGAGATTAGAACAGTACATGGCCATTGAGTTTGGAGAAGGCCCTTTCCAGTTTTAGCAATGCCACTGTGCACAAATCGAGGTCCATATAGAAATGGTTTGTCGAGATCGGTGTGGAACTTGACTGGCTTGCACAGAGCCCTGACCTCAACCCCATTGAATACCTTTGGGATTAATTGGAATGCTGACTACGAGCAAGGCCTAATCGCCCAAAATCTGTGCCCAACCTCACTAATGCTCTTGTGGCTGAATGGAAGCAAGGCCCCGCAGCAATGTTCCAACATCTAGTGAAAAGCCTTCGTACTGTAGAAGAGTGAAGGCTGTTATAGCAGCAAAGGGGGGAGCAACTCCATATTAATGCCCATGATTTTGGAATGAGATCTTCGACAAGCAGGTGTCCACATACTTTTGTATTTTGTATTTGTTTCCTTACCTTCTAAGCAGTCCATGGACATTTGGTAATTTGTGTGAACTGTCCCTTTAAGTGAGAACAAGAGAGATAGGAACAGCATGTTGTTTTTCAAACAGTGCACTCAGGGCTTTTAGAATGATGGTGGATGAAAGAGGAGATGTTGGGAACAGGCACTGCCTGTCACAGGGGAACAAACCAACTGACATTGGGACAAACCACTGGGACAGGGGAGGAGGGGTGGATGATTTAGGCGGTCAGGGCAAGGGGGCATCTAAGGACAGAGAATAGACTGTACCTGTAGAGCAAAATCAGTTGGTGTGAAAATCAATGATGTGTATATTTAGTCATAGAGATATCAGTTGATACTTCTGAATTTGATTTGAACCTAGACCTGCACAAAGGGTAATTAAACTACTAAAAGAAGTCTCTGCAGTAAAATGCCCATGCACACATTTGCATACAAAGTATTTATGCAAAACAAACATACAGATATACAATGCAATTGAATGAGGAAGTACATCTTCTTATATGCATCAGCAAACAGAATAAGAATATATTAACATAGAATTCTATGTCTGAGGCTGAGCATAGTGGGTTGAGAGACAAACTTAATTATAATTTGGTTAAATATGGCACAAGAGATGGATGGATGGATGGATTTGATATGTCCTCCCCTCCTGCTGTGACGGGGGCGGGGACTGCTTTAGTGGCCGGATGTCTACTATCTGCAGCTCCCTCACGACTCCCATCAGCCATCACACCTCCTGTCAATCACCCACTGCCCACACCGTTCCACCCACTAGAGAATCCACCTATAGAGGAACCCTATAGAGTACTTTATCCTTTGTGACTGTCATTGTGCATCCTCAAGATGAAATGTATTAGAACTCAGAGCTCGAAGTTCCCTCTTGGAAAATAAGTTATACATAATTAAGTTCAATTATTTTATATTGCCAGAGAGCAGTAGAAGTGCAGAATCTATAGGCCTATTTATTTCAAGCTAAAAACATGAAACGTGACTTTAACATTTTACTTTATTTTATTTAACCTTTATTTAACCAGGTAGGCCAGTTGAGTACAAGTTCTCATTAACAACTGCGACCTGGCCAAGATAAAGCAAAGCAGTGCGATAAAAACAACAACAACACAGAATTACACATGGGATAAACAAAACATACAGTCAATAACACAATAGAAAATGTATGTACAGTGTGTGCAAATGTAGTAAGTTATGGAGGTAAGGCAATAAATAGGCCATAGTGCAAAATAATTACAATTTAGTATTAACACTGGATTGATAGATGTGCAGAAGATGATGTGCAAATAGAGATACTGGGGTGCAAATGAGCAAAATAAATAACAATATGGGGATGAGGTAGTTGGGTGGGCTAATTACAGATGGGCTGTGTACAGGTGCAGTGATTGGTAAGGTGCTCTGACAACTGATGCTTAAAGTTAGTGAGGGAGATAACAGTCTCCAGCTGCAGAGATTTTTGCAGTTCGTTCCAGTCATTGGCAGCAGAGAACTGGAAGGAATGGCAGCCAAAGGAGGTGTTGGCTTTGGGGATGACCAGTGAGATATACCTGCTGGAGCGCATACTACGGGTGGGTGTTGCTATGGTAACCAATGAGCTAAGATAAGGCGGGGATTTGTCTAGCAGAGATTTATAGATGACCTGGAGGCAGTGGGTTTGGCGACGAATATGTAGTGAGGGCCAGCCAACAGGAGCGTACAGGTCACAATGGTGGGTAGTAAATGTGGCTTTGGTGACTAAACGGATGACACTGTGATAGACTACATCCAATTTGCTGAGTAGAGTATTGGAGGCTATTTTGTAAATGACATCGCCGAAGTCAAGGATCGGTAGGATAGTCAGTTTTACAAGGGCATGTTTGGCAGCATGAGTGAAGGAGGCTTTGTTGCGAAATAGGAAGCTGATTCTAGATTTAACTTTGTATTGGAGATGCTTAATGTGAGTCTGGAAGGAGAGTTTACGGTCTAACCAGACACCTAGGTATTTATAGTTGTCCACATATTCTAAGTCAGACCCGCCGAGAGTAGTGATTCTAGTCGGGCGGGTGGGTGCAAGCAGCGTTCGATTGAAGAGCATGCATTTAGTTTTACTAGCATTTAAGAGCAGTTGGAGGCTACGGAAGGAGGGTTGTATGGCATTGAAGCTTGTTTGGAGGTTTGTTAACACATTGTCCAATGAAGGGCCAGATGTATACAAAATGGTGTTGTCTGCGTAGAGGTGGATCTGAGAGTCACCAGCAGCAAGAGCGACATCATTGATATACACAGAGAAAAGAGTCAGCCCGAGAATCGAACCCTGTGGCACCCCCATAGAGACTGCCAGAGGTCCAGACAACAGGCCCTCCAATTTGACACATTGAAATCTATCTGAGAAGTAGTTGGTGAACCAGGCGAGGCAGTCATTTGAGAAACCAAGGCTATTTAGTCTGCCAATAAGAATGCGGCGATTGACAGAGTCAAAAGCCTTGTCGATGAAGACGGCTGCGCAGTACTGTCTTTTATCGATCGTGGTTATAATATTGTTTAGGACCTTGAGCGTGGCTGAGGTCACCCATGACCAGCTCGGAAACCAGATTGCATAGCGGAGAAGGTACGGTGGGATTCGAAATGGTCGGTGATCTGTTTGTTAACTTGGCTTTCAAATACTTTCGAAAGGCAGGGCAGGATGGATATAGGTCTGTAACAGTTTGGATCTAGAGTACCCCCTTTGAAGAGGGAGATGACCGCGGCAGCTTTCCAATCTCTGGGGATCTCAGATGATACGAAAGAGCGGTTGAACAGGCTAGTAATAGGGGTTGCTACAAATTCGGCTGCTAATTTTAGAAAGAAAGGGTCCAGATTGTCTAGCCCAGCTGATTTGTAGGGGTCCAGATTTTGCAGGTCTTTCAGAACATCTGCTATCTGAATTTGGGTGAAGGAGAAGCGGGGGGGGCATGGGCAAGGTGCAGAGCTGGTGGCCGGGGTAGGGGTTGACAGGTGGAAAATATGGCCAGCCGTAGCAAAATGCTTATTGAAATTCTCCATTATCATAGATTTATCGGTGGTGACAGTGTTTCCTAGCCTCAGTGCAGTGGGCAGCTGGGAGGAGGTGCTCTTATTCTCCATGGACTTTACAGTCCATGTCTTTATAATTTTATTCCCTCTCAAAAGGGACAGGTTTATCCTCTATCAAATCCTGGCTATGCTCCTATTCCACAATATGGGTTTGTTCTCAATGGAGTCCTGATGAAGACCAACCTGAGTGGTCGAAGCATTGTCAATAAATCCCAAGGGAGCATAGAGAGAGAGAGAGACTCTCACAAACTTCCAGAAACTTACCAGAAAACTTCCCTTAACTTACCCCAGTGTCCAGGTGAAAACACATGCAACAACCGAGCAATGATTCATGCAATCTGTCAACATTTAACAGCTTTTTTGTGTTTACTCTCCCAGTTCTAGCTCATAGTATGCCAGACTAATTCCCGCTCTCCCTCTCTTCTATTTTCTCTCCTAGTCTCCTAACCTCTCGCACCCTCGCTCTGCATTTTCACTTTCCAGCCGGCTAATTTAATTTGTGGGCTAATCAACAAGGTTGACCTCAATTTAAAACAATAATTGCGCCGTTACATTTGGAAACCCAGACCGGGACACCTCGCAGACACACAGTTTCACAGCGAACTCATAGGAAGCCCATTGCAGCTGTAGGAGGTCCATAGTTTATTTTCACTGCAGATATGAAGCATCAGATAAAAAATCACTGAATTCTATTCATATTTACTGGACTATTTTCTTTTGTGACATTTTCTGTGCAACGAGTAACTACAGATAGTAGAAACAAAGCGCTGATGAAGAGTACCATGTCGACAGAGGAGAGGCTCTTACTCTCCTGAGAATGGGGAAAATAATGCTTGGATTGGAAATCATGCAAATATTGCTTATCTGAGACCTTGAGATAGGGGTAATTCAGCGAGGAACAATTGCCGACCAGCAATTGTAATCGCCTACAGTTTTTCTCCGTAGATGTACATTCTGGTTGTTTCCAGGCAGCTGAGGGAAGTACAGTAGTGTATTGGGAATAGGATGGGATTTGACGTCTGGCAACCCTTCTGATGGGCTGGTAGCTCACAGCTTGTTAGCCAGACAGGGAGTGGAGTGCAGTGGAGGAGGCAGGATGGACTTCTGTTCTTGTTAGCGTCCATGTTGGGTTGACTAGGTCAGATGATGTACTCAGACTAGGTCTCATCTCATATCATCAACCTACTTTATGTTCGGCACAAACACTGAACATCAGTGTCTCCCTCTCTCTTTCTCTTTCTCTCTCTCCCTCTCTCTCTCTCTCTCTCCCGCGCGCTCTCTCTCTCCTCTCCACTCCTCTTCTCTGTCACGCCCTGGCTCTGGGGACTCTCGTATGTTGAGCCAGGGTGTTTATTTTGTTTAGGTTCTAGTCGTTGTCTATCTATGTTGGCCTGAGTGACTCCCAATCAGAGGCAACGAGTGTCAGCTGGTTGTCTCTGATTGGGAGCCATATTTAACTGTCTGTCTTTCACTTTGTGTTTGTGGTTTCTTGTTCTGATTTGTGTTATACTGTAGACGTCACGTTATCGTTTTGATCGTGTGATCATTCTAAATAAATATATAATGTTCGCATTCAGCGCTGCGCCTTGGTCTCTCCCTGACGATCGTGACATTCTCTTCTCTTCTCTTCTCTTCTCTTCTCTTCTCTTCTCTTCTCTTCTCTTTCTCTACTTTTTTCTCTGTTTATAAATTGGATGATGGATTATCGTCCATAAAAGGACTCAGTCTTTAATCCCATATGTTGTATGCCTACATCAACAAAGGCACTTGCAAAAGATCAGTGTCCCAGTGACCCACAACCATTATTTATTTCCTATGATTATTAGGAACAGGTAATGGAACTCTGTTCATGATCAATATGACCTACAGCAACTATTATGCTCATACAGATATATTAGACATATTTCAGAAATGTCACCTGACTATAGCCATGCTAGGTGCATTGTGAGACATTGATAGATGGCTGAGCTATTGTCTGGATAATGAGAAGTAAGAGAATTGCTGAACATTTACATATGATACTAGTGTGTTAGGTTATGCAGATAATTATTCTCTCAGAACATTTTCTCGCCTGTATTATTCAAAACAAAAGTGTTACCTACCTTCCGGTGTTGTTCACTTTCAACGTCACAGAGGAATTGTCAATGACAACCCGATGCAGCTCTGCAACAGGGCAAGTCATCTAAAATAGTATTGTATAGAGAGGCTACTTACTATAACTGGGGGGATAGGCAGTAGCTTTAGTTTATAGTCCTTTCTCTTTAACGAGGAGCAAGGGGTAGTACAGGTAATGGCTTGCCAGTCTCCAGTACCTAATTGTTGTGGATGAAGGAGGGAATGTTGTACATGAAGGCTTCTCTACTATTTTAATGAGGGCGTAGCAGGCTGTGATTAGCATTGGGAAATGGCAAGCTCCAGATGTTGCCAGGTGTAGTGCTCATTAGCACTCTCAGGGGGAGTGGATGTGACAGCAGTTAGCGTTCAGATGCTACAGTTAGCAGTGGGAGGCTAACCTGGAGTGGGTGATGTAGAACAGATATCCCTAAGTCCCACATTCCAGGCCAAGATTCACAGTTCTGTTCATGATGGCACCCCCCCTTTACAAGCCTTCATGAGAACAAACAAACTGCTATTTTCTTCGCCTATTACGACTTTGAGTGGCCCTGAGGTGGTCAGAATTTTCTTCTGGTTGTCCTATGTCATTAAAAGGGGTATAATGGGTATTTTGCTGCTGATAATGGGGATAACTGCTGATAGTTAATTCAAGAGTCTCTCTATATACAACCATTAATGGTGCCCCTCTTAGATTCATTTGGATAGGATAACCAAATAATGTTAATGACAGGTTGCAGGAAAAACATGAACAGGAAGCGACTGACATGCGGGGACAGCTGGAGAGAACCAGCAAGGGGTTGCAGCAGTCTGAATTGAGGGAAATAACACAACTGCAATGAGCAAACCCACAAACTAAATATTCCCATTCAAGAACAGCTTGATAAAGCATCACAGAAATATGGCGAAATTAAAACCCAACTTGAAGAATCAGACAACCAAGCTGCCCAAATGAGCCGCAAAAATCAATACCGTTGAGGCATCTTTGAGCAATGCTCTTAAGGAGAGTTAATCAAGAAAATATAGGTTAAAGACAACCTGCTCCTCGACGCGACTAGAGAGTTGGAAGAAAAAAACACAGAACTCTTGGAGACTGCAGACCACCTGCAGGATGAGAATAACCAGGTAAGAAGCCTGGAGAAGGACATTCCTAAACAACTAGGGGACATTCCTTTCTTGAAAGCAGCACTCCATGAACGAGACACATCCTTGCTAAATGCACAGGAAAAATATGAGTCCGAAAAGAGCATCTGTAAAACGTATTAATATAGCATGGAGTACTTAACTATCCAATTGGACTCCCATAGATGGATGTCCTTCAGGGTGGATTCTCACCTTCAGGTGGCATCCCAATGGGACGGCCAGACCCACAGCCTGAGCGTTATACGTACGGGTTGAAGGACAACGGAAGATTCAAGTCTTCCCCTCGAGCAGGTGACCCACTCTCTTTTCCTCCTGGCCACTCGGCCCAGAGCAACGCTTTCCCCTTGGCCATTCAGGCTCAGTCGGCACTTCTCCTCTTGGCCTCTCGGCCCCAGACTTTACTCCTGGCAATGCCATTCCTCGCCGCAACATGCCCGGGAAGCTCAATGACACGGAGGCATACTTGGCTGATCTAAGTGATGCCCTTGACAACCATCCTGAGGCCACCGATGCAGATAGGGTTTACCTGCTGAAAAGCACGTCCAATAGGCATGTTAACTTTGTCCGTTGTCCACATGGCCACGGATTTTCTGGTTCTGCGATTCCCAGACATGACAGCTCTCTGGCTCACACAATCAAGCAGGCTAGGGTAGAACATCCTCAAGCGTACTACCACCGTCTCCGTACAGCCTACTTTGGTAACCTCACTGAACCAGGCATGGAAGAACTCTTAACGTTTACACATGTAGGGTGGCAGGTAGCTTAGTGGGTAAGAGCATTGTGCCAGTAACCGAAAGGTCGCTGGTTCTAATCCCCGAGCCGACTAGGTGAAAAAGCTGTGCCCTTAAGCAAGGCACTTAACCCTAATTGCTCCTGTAAGTCGCTTTGGATAAGAGCGTCTGCTAAATGACTAAAATGTAATGTAAATGTATCCCACCTACATTACCTTCCTAGGACCAACGGCTCATGCTGCGAACTCGCCAGTACCTCTTAAAATGCCTCAAAGGTGAGCCACGCTATGACCCCTGACCCCTCTGTGTTCGCTGTTCAACATGAACGTTCCCTTCAATTAGAAGCACCCACACAACAGACAGGGAACGTGGCCGCCCCCAGAGATTACTAACCTGACTACCAACCGCAATAATTCCAACTCCCCCACCAATCGTGGCTGGCGTAATAATGACCGATACAAGCAAAACAGGTTGTACGACAGCCAACCTAATAACAAACACCCTGCTACCCACTCATACAATGGGTCAGACCAAAAAGGTAACAAAACATGGAATGGGGACGCAATGCTGAGCACAGCCTCTGTGGTGGAATTGCTCAAATACATAAAAAGATGCGAACAGCTCGGAGAAAACAGGAAAAACCAGTCACTATGACTAGGCATAGAACAGGCAGTACATAGTAGTAATGTTACCGACATTACGGCTCCTGCCTCCACTCCACTGGATGGTTAAGCTTGTCTGTCTTAACCATCCAAACAAATACTAATGATGCGCCACAACCCTATGAAACTCCCCCGCTCCCCCACTTGTTGGGGATATGACAAGAAAAAAAAAAACTCTAAGAGACCTTGCGACAGTCCTTGAGGAATGTCTGCCCTATGAAGCCTTAAGATTCTGGCTCGACCATTAAAAGTGTTGTCAACCTGGCGAAACATTGGTTAAAGGTGGAACGATGTGACACTAAACTTCAAGGTTTACTCAAACAACCTCACCTTTCACAACGCAGCTTCTCCTAAAACTAAAACTGTCCCTTATTCACCCAGTGTACGTTACCAGCCTGGACACCGAGCCACTGCTACTTGGTCCTGTTGATGGACTGGACTAAGTAACAAGTGACAACACCTGCTCCCCTAACCTTACCACCTTCCCAAAACAATTGGTGCAACACTGTACTCCACAGTGGAGAACTGCCTTCAGCTACTCAACCACCCCATGACACCGAGCCAGACACAAACAACTCCCCACTTGGACACTCAGTCACTCCACTGCCCCTGATGGCGGACGAGAAATTGTGGACTTCCACTCAGTCCCTGAACGAAAATGAGGCTTTCCTGTGTTCTATGGATGCAAGTCGACAAGTATTGCCACCGGCTGGTGGGCGGCGTCAGCCTCAATGACAACGATTGAGGATGCCGTCTTGGCTGGTCCTTTCCATGACCATGGCACCCTGCTCACACACTCATCCCACCCCAAACTTGTGCATGACCTATTGGTTTATGTCCCGGATACCGACACCACTCACAGGTGGGTAGTCCCCAAGACACAACGGGGGGGTGATAATAGCCCATGCACACGATGAGCTGTGCGGAGGCCATTGGAGGTCATGGCTACATGTGAAGCCTTGCAACTAGTGGCCCACTGGCCACACATGGAACAGGATGTGGCACAGTACGTAAGGGGATGTTTAATCTGTTGCCTGTTCCAACCTTCCAAACCGCTTCACAAAGCACCCTTACAATGCAAGGGTGTATCTTATACCTGGAGTTCAATACAGATTAGGATGGGATTCCTCTGGCTGATCCTGGCACTCTGCGTCTTTGTCAAATCCAACCAACCAGATGTACTATTGAGCGGACCCCCAGCGGGTATCGTCCTGCACGACGATCCAGGACTACTAATCACCAACTGTAGAACACACACTCAGAGAGCCTGGACACTGAGAACGTGTACCGCAAACACATTCCCACCAGCGCACACCTGAGTTGGGCCTGGTCTGATTGGACCAGCCAGGTAGTTAAGCTCACCCAGTTAGACAGCTCATATGTTGACACAATCAGAAATTGCAGAGCCCAATGGCAGAAGCGATTCATTGGAGCCTTAATGTCAATAGGAGCAGCGGTAGTGTCAATACCCTCTTTAGGTACCACTGCCGTCAACGCAGTCAGGCCACTGTCAAAAAGAATGTTAGAGAACTAACGGATGAGATGCCCCTAATCCAACAACAGATGAAGGCCCAGTCACTTAGGCTGCAACATGTGGGAAAGACTTTCCAAGACACTATTTTAGTGGTTAACACGCACGCTAATCTCTTTAACAGAACCCTCCTTTCAGTAGGAAAGTTGGTAGAGGTCATGAATTATGATTATGCCCATGTGCAATTGGTAAGGATGTTGATCAAAAAAATAAATAACAATATTGGTCGCATACACATTTAGCAGATGTCATTGCAGGTGTAGCGTAATGCTTATGTTCTTAGTTCCAAAAGTGCATTCATATCTAACAATACAAAACAATACACGCAAATCTAAAAAGTAAAATAATGGAATTAAGAAATATAGAAATATCAGGACGAGCAATGTCAGAGTCTGGAATATAAATATATATTTTACATTTTAGTCATTTAGCAGACGCTCTTATCCAGAGCGACTTACAGTTAGTGAGTGCATACATTTTGTCATATTTTTTCATGTATATGATGGACACTACATAGATAGAAAATGTAGTATATCTGTAGAATATGTAGGATAGAAGAGTATGTACAGCAATAGTTAAATATACCCCACCCCCTCTGATGATCCCGCAGGTGAAGAAGCCCACCCACTGGGGAACCAGGCCCAGCCAATCCAGAATGAGTTTTTCCCCACAAAAGGGCTTTATTACAGACAGAAATACCCCTCAGTTTCATCAGCTGTCCGAGTGGCTGGTCTCAGATGATCCCGCAGGTGAAGAAGCCGGATTTGGTTGTCCTGGGCTGGTGTGGTTACACGTGGTCTGCGGTTGGACGTACTGCCAAATTCTCTAAAACGACGTTGAAGGCGGCTTTTGGTAGAGAAATGAACATTAAAAACTCTGGCAACAGCTCTCGTGGACATTCCTGCAGTCAGCATGCCAATTGCACACTCCCTCAAAACTTGAGGCATCTGTGGCATTGTGTTGTGTAACAAAACTGCACATTTTAGTGGCCTTTTATTGTCCCCAGCACAAGGTGCACATGCCTGTGTAAAGATAATGGTGTTTCATTAGCTTCTTGATATGTCACACCTGTCAGGTGGATGGATTATATTGACAAAGGATAAAATACTCACTAACAGGGATGCAAACAAATTTGTGCCCAACATTTTAGAGAAATAACCTTTTTGTGCGTATGGAAAAATTTTCTGGGGTCTTTTATTTCAGCTCATGAAACATGGGACCAGCACTTTACATGTTGCGTTTATATTTTTGATAAGTGTTGGATAGGCCTTGACTAGAATACAGTATATACAGTGGGTAAAACAGCATGTAAACATGATTAAAGTAACCAGTGTTCCATGACTATGTAGATAGATAGGGCAGCAGTCTCTAAGGTGCAGGGTTGCGTACCGGGAGGTAGCCGGCTAGTGACAGTGACTAAAGTTCAGGGCATGGTACTGGGCGGAGGCTGGCTAGTGGTGACTATTTAACAGTCTGATGGCCTTGAGATATGAGCTGTTTTTCAGTCTCTCGGTGCCAGCTTTGATGCACCTGTACTGACCCCGCCTTCCAGATGGTAGCGTGGTGAACAGGTCTTGGCACGGTTGGCTGAGGTCCTTGATGATCTTCTTAGCCTTTCTGTGACACCGGGTGCTGGTGATGTTCTGGAGGGCAGGCAATGTGCCCCCAGTGATGTATTGGGCAGACCGTACCATCCTCTGGAGTGTCCTGCGGTTGCAGATGGTACAGTTGTCGTACCAGGCGGTAATACATCCCGACAGGATGCTCTCAATGGTGCTACTGTAGAAGTTTGTGTGAGTTTTATGGGCCAAGCCAAATTTCTTCAGCCTCCTGAGGTTGAAGAGGCGCTGTAACGCCTTCTTCACCACACTCTCTGTGAGGATGTACCATTTCAGATTGTCAGTGATGTGTATGCAGAGGAGCTTGAAGCTTTTCACCTGATCCACTGCGGCCCCGTCGATGTGGATGGGGGCGTGCTCCCTCTGCTGTCTCCTGAATTATCAGCTCCCTCGTTTTTTTTTTACATTGAGGGAGACGTTATTTTCCCGGCACCACTCCGCCAGGGCCCTCACCTCCTTCCTGTAGGCTGTCTCATCGTTGTTGGTAATAAGGCCTACCACTGTTGTATCATCTGCAAACGTCATGATTGTGTTGGAGACGTGCGTGGACAGGCAGTCATGGGTGAACAGGGAGTACAGGAGGGGGCTGAGCACACACCCTTGTGGGGCCCCTGTGTTGAGGATCAGCGTAGCAGAAGTGTTGTTGCCTACCTTCACCACCTGGGGGCAGCCCGTCAGGAAGTCCAGGACCCAGTTGCAGAGGGCAGGGTTCAGACCCAGGGTCTGTGGCCTTAAACCCCTAGCCAGCGATGAGTGCTGCCGTGCAAGACTGACAACTCAGGATGATGTGACTACCACTCTAGTGGAGGTGGTAGGAGACAAGTGGCTTGTTAACACACCATTCACTTCCGCTACCATGACCTACGACCGTCATGGCTCAATCACCCAACTTGCCATTCCAAACCAGACAGTCTTTGTTAGTGTGCCAGAGTGTGCAATTGTCCACATAGACGATCTAGCTCTGTACCACCTCCACGGGGATAGACAGGACACTGAGATCGAAATTCCTGATGCCTTTGCAAAACGCACTCTTGAATTGGCACCTACAATTCAAGACCAAATTCTCTATGAGGGACCAATGGTCATTGACCTTAGTCTACTTGATGATGGCCTGGTAATCAAACCGGCTGACTATAAGCCCAAAGAATGGTCCGTCGCCCGCTCGTGGACAATCACTGACAGTATTTTGACCACTACCATTATCCTTGGTTTTATTGCCCTTGGCGTGTGCTCTTACTACATACATAGGAGCACACGCGCAATGGAGGATGTAATAAGGACTTATACTAGAATCACTAGTGCCATGTCTGAGTCAATACCAATCTTTGGTCCACTGGCGTTGGATCCCGAGACCCCTATAAACATTACAGCCGCCGCTTCTCCAGCTGCTTACATAGAGGTCCAAGTCAGCCTTGTAGATTCCCTAAACTGATGCCCTAGGGCCTTTTTGACCTTATAAGTAATCTACAACTTATACTAGTGCCTTAAAGGATCGTTTTTGGGTGGAATTGTTCTTTAAACAACACACCATTGAATTAGGATTGCCCTAGGTAGGACACCTTAAACAAGTGTCCTAATAGAGTCATTTAGCCAAAGGTATGGACGGTATACTAATGTCCGCTTAGATAGTTAAGTTGTGTTAACCAGAATTAATGTGTTTATTTACCTAATTTTGTAATCTTTCTGCCATGAATAGTCTTCCAATCAACCACAAATTAAGTGCCACAGCGTCCACTCATAGGAAAGGAAATGTAATGGAGTATTGCTTGAATGTCATGTGCCATTGACTTTGTCACCAAGTTACTGCCTAGGTCAGGGATGGGCAACTCGGATGGGGGTGGGGGCCACAAAAAATCTGAACCCATCATGAGGGGCCTCAGTTACTTGTGGGTCTGCGTACCCACATCCATATAGTTATGGACTTTTCAGTGGTTAGCTTTCAGATGCTATATTGTTAGCATTAGCAATGGGGCTAACGCTGGTATGGCTTTACAGTATGCCACATACTACGACAATCTCCAATGGATTAGATACAGTAGTACCTGCAAGGCCTACTTCTGCCATTAGCTTTTTGTGTATAGTGAAATGGGGCACAGGATATCATAGTTAGAGGCTTCAGTTAGTACTCAGATGTTAGCCCCATTGTATCCCTATGCCAAATGCTACTTTCACTGCAATTGTGCCAAGGGAATTGAAGTAAGTAGCTATCTACAGTAGGTAGCGGTCTGAGGCTACAGGGATCGCTAACCCCACTGCATCCGCAAGCCATGTGCTGACTTCCATTAAGCTCAAATGACTTGATGAATTAGATTAAGGCCATGGTCCATGCTAGTCACTAGTTTTAGCATCGTTGATGCGTCACAACAGTATGTCATTGCCGACATGCAAAGCCAATATCAAAACGTTCCTGCCCAGATTTCCCTCATCCTGACACACGCACACACACACTTTCTCTCTCTATCTCACTGAATCACCCTGCCAATAGCCAAATAACTGCCATGCATCAATGACAACAAGTCACAATATCTCTCTCTCTCGCTCTCTCTCTCTCTCTATAAAGCAACTATTATACTTTTCAGTTCATGTTGCTCTGTTATTAAAAAGCTGACACGTTTTGACTGTAGTCTTTTTCAAAGCTTCCATATCTCTGTCTGCTAAACTTTCAATTTTCCCCACATACAAGACCCATTCTCTGGCAGTCTCTCTCCTTATCTAGTCTAGCTAAATGCCCTTTCGATGCAGTTATCTCCCCCTGTGCTCCAGAAGCTGTGATGTGCCCATTAAAAAGGGGTGACCTGTGACTCCTGTCTGGCTTAGGAATTTGACCACCTGGCATCTGTTGCTCCCAATCAGGGATGGAGGGATGTTGATGGAGGGATGCTTTTTGGTGGAGGGATGGATGACAGGATGGATGAAGTGAATGGGGAAGGTTTTTTTGCTTAGCCACTGCTAACCCTGACCCCTCTGGTTTACCCTGGGTAGATCACATCTGGTGTGTGTTCAGAGACCCATCTGGACAGGCATTGGACAGCAGCACTGAGGCTTGGAGGCATGACACTTTAGGAGCACAAGCATACATGGATAATCTCTCTCTCTCCCTTTCACACACAAACACACACACACACACACACACACTACCCACAAAATCAGTGTTAATACAGATTTAATCAGATACAGTGCCTTCAGAAAGTATTCATACCCCTTGACTTATTCCACATTTTGTTGTGTTACAGCCTGAATTAAAAAATTATTACATCGATTTTTTTTCTCACCCATCTACACACAATACCCCATAATGACAAAGTGAAAATGTTTTTAGAAATGTTTGCAAATGTATTGAAAATGAAATACAGAAATATAAATTTACATAAGTATTCACTCCCCTGAGTCAATACTTTGTAGAAGCACCTTTAGCAGCAATTACAGCTGTGAGTATTTCTGGTCTCTAAGAGCTTTCCACACCTGGATGGTGCAATATTTGCCCATTATTCTTTCAAACTTATTCAAGCTCTGTCAAATTGCTTGTTGATCATTGCTAGACAACCATTTTCAGGTCTTGCCATAGATTTTCAATTAGATTTAAGTCAGAACTGTTACCCAGCCACTCAGGAACATTCACTGTCTTCTTGGTAAGCAACTCCAGTGTAGATCTGCAGCCACCCCTATGCTTGAAAATATGGAGAGCGGCACTCAGTAATGTGTTGTGTTGGATTTGCCCCAAACATAACACTTTGTATTCAGGACAAAAAGTTAATTTCTTTGTCACATTTTTTGCAGTATTACTTTAGTGCCTTGTTGCAAACAGGATGCATATTTTGGAATATTTTTATTCTGTACAGGCTTCCTTCTTTTCACTCTGTTAATTAGGTTAGTATTGTGGAGCAACTACAATGTTGTTGATCCATCCTCAGTTATCTCCTATCACAGCCATTAAACTCTGTAACTGTTTTAAAGTCACCATTGGTCTCATAGTGAAACTCCTGAGTGATTTCCTTCCTCTCCAGCAACTGAGTTAGAAAGTATGCCTGTATCTTTGTAGTGTCCCTGGTCTTTGTGGTTGAATCTGTGTTTGAAATTCACTGCTCGACTGAGGAACCTTAAAGATAATTATATGTGTGGGGTACAGCGGTGAGGTAGTCATTCAAAAATCATGTTAAACATAATTTTTGCACACAGAGTGAGTCCATGCAACTTATTATGTGACTTGTTAATCACATTTTTACTCCTGAACTTATTTAGTCTTGGCATAAGAAAGGGGTTGAATACTTATTGACTTGACATTTCAGCTTTACATGTTTTATTAAAGGGGAATTTCACCCTGGGGGAATCTGGGCTTGTTTTCATTATGTTTGAGGCATTTCTAGGACAGTGAGATGTGTTTCACACATAATTGCCATGGAGGAAGGCAGGTTAGGGCTTTGAGCGCTGAATGATACACCCCTTGACAGCTTCTGGTGTGTTGATGGGGGGAGGCAAGATCTAAAAATGAATGTAGTCCTGCTTTAGGGAATGTCGCGAAGGCTCTATATTATACTATAGTATACGTTTGGTAGAGAGAATTATTTATTTCAGCTTTTATTTCTTTCATCACATTCTCTGTGGGTCAGAAGTTTACAGACACTCAATTAGTATTTGGTAGCATTGCCTTTAAATTGTTTCACTTGGGTCAAACATTTCGGGTAGTGTAGTGTATGAAGAATTATGACTTGGCTAATGTTTTCAAGTGGAACCTGAGAGGAGGTTTATTCCGTTTTAGAGGGAGCGGTTTTAGAGTGACACACCATAGAACAGGAAGTCTGTTAGGTGTCCTCCTGGGATTGGTCTGTAGGGGAACACCCATATCAGATTACATAGCATATATACCACAGTTGGGAGAAAGGAGGTCAGAATAATCATATTAGAGATGGGGCGATTATTCTCCGGGTATCTGCAGGTATCTGTAAATCGACGCTGTAACCCTTTGTTATGAATAAACCTTTATGATGAAAATACAGCGTCAGCGGGTCCTCCTTGGTCACACAGCATAATTAGCAACGTTTACTCGACACTACAGTAGCCTTCCACAAGCTTCCCACAATAAGTTGGGTGAATTTTGGCCCATTCCTCCTGACAGAGCTGGTGTAACTGAGTCAGGTTTGTAGTCCTCCTTGCTCGCACAAGCTTTTTCAGTTCTGCCCACAAATGTTCAATAGGATTGATGTCAGGGCTTTGTGATGGCCACTCCAATACCTTGACTTTGTTGTCCTTAAGCCATTTTGCCACAACTTTGGAAGTATGCTTGGGGTCATTGTCCATTTGGAAGACACATTTGCGACCAAGCTTTAACTTCCTGACTGATGTCTTGAGATGTTGCTTCAATATATCCACATAATTTTCCTTCCTCATGATGCCATCTATTTTGTGAAGTGCACCAGCCCTCCTGCAGCAAAGCACCCCCACAGCATGATGCTGCCACCCCCGTGCTTCACGGTTGGGATGGTGTTCTTCGGCTTGCAAGTCTCCCCTTATTCCTCCAAACATAACGATGGTCATTATGGCCAAACAGTTCTATTTTTGTTTCATCAGACCAGAGGACATTTCTCCAAGAAAGTAGGATCTTTGTCCCCAAGTGCAGTTGCAAACCATAGTCTGTCTTTTTTATGGCGGTTTTGGAGCAGTGGCTTCTTCCTTGCTGAGCGGCCTTTCAGGTTATGTCGATATAGGACTCGTTTTACTGTGCATATAGATACTTTTGTACCTGTTCCCTCCAGCATCTTCACAAGGTCCTTTGCTGTTGTTCTGGGATTGATTTGCACTTTTCGCACCAAAGTACATTAATCTCTAGGAGACAGAATGCGTCTCCTTCCTGAGCGGTATGACGGCTGCGTGGTCCCATGGTATTTATACTTGCATACTATTGTTTGTACAGATGAACGTGGTACCTTCAGGCGTTTGGAAATTGCTCCAAGGATGAACCAGACTTGTGGAGGTCTACAATTTTTTTTCTGAGGTCTTGGATCATTTCTTTTAATTTTCCCATGATGTCAAGCAAAGAGGCACTGAGTTTGAAGGTAGGCCTTGAAATACATCCACAGGTACACCTCCAATTGACTCAAATGATGTCAATTAGCCTATCAGAAGCTTTTAAAGCCATGACATCAATTTCTGGTATTTTCCAAGCTTTTTAAAGGCACAGTCAACTTAGTGTATGTAAACTTCTGACCCACTGGAATTGTGATACAGTGAATTATAAGTGAAATTATCTGTCTGTAAACAATTGTTGGAAAAATTACTTGTGTCATGCACAAAGTAGATGTCTTAACCGACTTGCCAAAACTATTTGTGGAGTGGTTGAAAAACGAGTTTTAATGACTCCAACCTAAGTGAATGTAAACTTCCGACTTCAATTGTATACAAGCAGACACATTTTTACCAGTCTCTGAAAGACTACAACTTGTGTTGGGCAGTGCTTTGTGCTCTGGCCCATGTCCCTCCCCCAAGGCGGGCTTTTTTGAAAAGGAGGGGGACACTAACAACAATCCTTTGGTCAAAACTGAAAGAACTGACATGACATAATGGCTTCAAGTGATGCCTCTCATGCACATGAATTTGACAATGGAGCATCTATTAGCTACATGGTGACATTCAGCCCTATACAGTACCAGTCAAAAGTTTGGAGACACCTACTCATTCAAGGGTTTTTCTTGATTTTAAGTATTTTCTACATTGTAGAATAATAGTGAAGACATCAAAACTATGAAATAACACATATGGAATTATGTAGTAACCAAAAAAGTGTTACATTCTTCAAAGTATATTTTTGATTTTTGATTCTTCAAAGTAGCCACCCTTTGCCTTGATGACAGCTTTGCACACTCTTGGCATTCACTCTACCAGCTTCACCTGGAATGCTTTTCCAACAGTCTTGAAGGAGTTCCCACATATGCTGAGCACTTGTTGGCTGTTTTTCCTTCACTCTGCGGTCCGACTCCTCCCAAACCATCTCAATTTGGTTGAGGTCGGGGGATTGTGGAGGTCAGGTCATCTGATGCAGCACTCCATCTCTCTCCTTATTGGTAAAATAGCACTTACACAGCCTGGAGGTGTGTTGGGTCATTGTCTTGTTGAAAAACAAATGATAGTCCCACTAAGCCCAAACCAGATTGGATGGCGCATCGCTGCAGAATGCTGTGGTAGCCATGCTGGTTAAGTGTGCCTTGAATTCTAAATAAATCACAGACAGTGTCACCAGCAAAGCACCCCCACACCAAAACACCTCCTCCTCCATGCTTTACGGTGGGAACTACACATGCGGAGATCATCCGTTCACCCACACCGCGTCTCACAAAGACACGGCGGTTGGAAACAAAAATCTCCAAATTTGGACTCCAGACCAAAGGACACATTTCCATCGGTCTAATGTCCATTGCTCGTGTTTCTTGGCCCAATCAGGTCTCTTCTTCTTATTGGTGTCCTTTTGTAGTGGTTTCTTTGTAGCAATTCGACCATGAAGGCCTGATTCACACTGTCCCGCTTGGTGTTTTTTGTGACTGCACTTGAAGAAACTTTGAAAGTTCTTGAAATGTTCCGTATTGACTGACGTTCATGTCTTAAAGTAATGATGGAGTGTAATTTCTCTTTGCTTATTTGAGCATTAAGAAGGAAATTAATTCCACAAATGAACTTTTAAGAAGGCACACTTGTTAATTTAAATGCATTCCAGGTGACTAACTCATGAAGCTGGTTGAGATAATGCCAAGAGTGTGCAAAGCTGTCATCAAGGCAAAGGGTGGCTATTTGAAGAATCTCAAATATAACATATATTTTGATTTGTTTAACATTTTTGGTTACTATATGATTCCATATGTGTTCTTTCATAGTTTTGATGTCTTCACTATTATTCTACAATGTAAAAAATAGAAAAAAAAACTTGAATGAGTAGGTTTGTCCAAACTTTTGACTGGTAGTGTATGTTTCAACCTGAATATACCGAGGAGAATTCGAAACAAAGAGTTGGATTTAGCTAACGTTAGACGCCCAGCTACAGCTGATGCCAGCACCAAGAGGGCAGATGACAAATACGGTGCATATCTAAGTAAGTTATTTTTCCTGCAAGCCACCTAGTTAACTTCAGTTTTCTACTGAAAGCAATATTGTGTATTGCTGGCTAACATACTACTGTGTTACAGTGGGGGAAATTGAATTATTTTTCTATTTGCTAACTTGTTATGCACCACGCCTAGCATTTGTAACTTGTTCACAAACGTGTAACATCAGCAGCTGTAAATAATTTTACTAGCTAGCTATGTAACATAATTCACGAGGGTTGACATTTGTTATGATTTTGACCGTGGATGCATTTCAATCTCACAAAATTATAGGCATGACGCAAGATATGATTCCAAACAGATGTAAATAACAAGTATTGCATATACAGTAAGCTAGCTAGGATCGAGGACGTCCTTCACCGGGACCCAGCATAGCTCCTCCGTGTGCCCAATAGATAAGACGATCACGGACACTAGACGACATGTACCAAAGCCCAGCTGGGCACTGAGGTGGAGATGGCTCTGTGTGTGACGCCCACTCTATGTCCGCATCCACCGCCCACACCACCGGCGCCACAATGCATGAGGCCGGGAGTATGGGGGTGTTGTCAATGGGCCTCTCCTCTGTGTCGTACAGCCGTGACAGTGCGTCTGCCTTCACGTTCTTAGTGCCTGACATATAGGACAGCGTGAAATCAAACCGGGTGAAGAACAAGGCCCAACTGGCCCGGCGAGGGTTCAGCCTCCTCGCTGCCCGGATGTACTCCAGGTTAAGGTGGTCAGTCCAGGGCTCTGACAACAGCCAACAGCTCCGGGGCGGAGCTTGGGTGGCTTGCCTGAGTGTTGGGATAGGACAGCGCCTACCCCTACCCCAGACACGTCCAATTCCACTACGAATGGTAGTGATGGATCGGGGTGGGCTAGTACCGGGGCTGAGGTGAACAGACCCCCAGGTTACTGAAGGCCCTGTCAGCCTCAGCAGACCAGCGTAGTCATGGCGGCCCACCCTTCAACAGAGATGTAATGGGAGCTGTGACCTTGCCAAAGCCCCGGATAAACCTCAGATAGTGGTTGGCGAAGCCAATAAAGCGCTGCACCTCCTTAACCGTGGTTGGAGTCAGCCAATTACGCACGGCTGAAATGCGATCTCCCTCCATCTCCACACCTGAGGTGGTAATGCAGTATCTGAGGAAGGAGACAGACTGCTGGAAAAACAGACACATTTCTGCCTTGGCATAAAGTTCATGTTCCAACAGTCGGGCCAGCACTTTGCGAACCAGGGACATATGCTCGGCGCGCGTAGTGGAATACACCAGAATGTCATCGATGTAGACCACTACATCACGACCAAGCATGTCCCGAAACACCTCGTTCACAAAGGACTGGAAGACGGATGGAGCATTCATCAAACCGTAGGGCATCACCAGGTATTCATAATGCCCCGTGGTTGTGCTGAATGCTGTCTTACACTCATCCCCCTCTCGGACAAGCACCAGGTTGTACGCACTCCGGAGATCTAATTTGGTGAAGAAGCGCGCCCCATGCATTGATTCGATCACTAAAGGAATGAGGGGGAGATGAAGAAAGACCGCCATCTTTCTTCATCAAAAAAAAAGGCATGCGCTCCTCTCCCGCTGACTCCATAGTTCGGGTGGGTGATTCTGTGATGCGTGATTTGAAGGAGTCAGGCGCAGGAGGGTAAATCACAGTATACAGAGTTTATTCCGTAATCCAGCGTAACCTGTCTAGTGCGCAAAACAGGCGCACTGGAACAAACATGCACACAGGGAAAATACCCCAGCAATACAAAATACTGAACTCAACTGAGCTACTAATCCTCACAAAGAATAATCACCCACAAGGACAAGGGGGCAGAGGGAACACTAATGAGGGGAATATGAACCAGGTGTGTGTAATGACAAGACAAGACAAATGGAATGATGAGATATGGAGCGGCAGTGGCTAGAAAGCCGGTGACAACGAACGCTGAAGTCTGCCCAAACAAGGAGGGGAGGCAGCTTCGGAGGAAGTCGTGACAGCTTCGGAGGGAGTCGTGACAGAAACAGTGAGGAGAAACAATAATTCAACACTTTACTGTTGTAAATCTCTAAATCTGAAGCTGGTTTTACTATAAAAAGATTTGTGTAAGCATGCCTGATGGGTGTAAGTAAATACTGTATGTCTACCTACCTAGGCTAATTTATATAGTCTAGTCACTGTTCAAAGGTTGAAGGTTATGCAATATTTATTTCTAGATATTGTTGTAAATGTAATTTGTGCCTGTGCACATGTATGCATGTTCAACTAGCTACCCTAATGTTGATGTTATGCTGGCACGGTTCAACTGTTGTTCAAACTGTACAATAGAGTATACCTTTTCTAGTTTTCCACAGAATATACAGTGTGGTGCCTGGGCTTCTTCCTCGAGTGGATTCTAGATACAGAAACATAATTCCTTTGCTTGAGTGTGTCATTTTAGCAGAATTGTATCCTGTGAACTGTAGACATTAGACATAATGCTGGATTTCAAGCACATGACTCATGAGGAGCTAAAGGGCAGTTTGATCATCACAACACTCCTCCCACAGCTTTACAAGTTTTCCCTGAACTTACTGTATGTTTCTTTGGAATGGCAATTTTATCATGACCACCTCAACCATCATCTGCTGATCAACAGTTCTCTTAGCTACAGATTACACCAGATAATGTGGTTTAACCAAATATTTAACCAAACAAGCCAGAAAAAAAGCCAGATTACAACCTATGTGTTGTGATAATTGCATTGTTTTCTCTATAACGTTAACCTGTTAGTTCATATGCCGTGTGACCGTAATATATAGGCCTAAGGCAGAGACAGTAAGAAGACAGAGTGGCAGAATAAATTCAACCACACCTTTGTTTCATCACAAAACCTGAGAGCAACCTCTATCCGGTGATGTCCACCAAGCATATTGCATGTAACAAACAGTTACATGACCTACATCATGGTCAAGCAAGTTAATGTGAAAGTGAATTCTTCCAAGATGGTGTAGCAGTGCGGTCGTGTACTCTGTGTGTGTTTTTTGTATTTTTTTTTGTATTTTTCGTACATATTTCCCTATCACACTTTTCATCCTTCTACTAAATATACTTTCCTGCAACCCGCTTCACTCAATGTGGAACGGATTCTATTATTGACTTACCTTTTATCTAAAATCTCCAGTTGAAACTAGCTAGCCAGCTAACTAGCTACTTGCTATTAGCCACCGTTAGCGGTTTTCACCCATAACATCGGATTTTCTGCCGGAATAACTGAATCACTGGACATTAACACCGGATCGCAACTAGCTAGCCGAAACCGAATGGATATTGCTGTTGGCTAATCACCACTGCCCCCGAAGCAAGCACCAGTTACATTTTACATTTTAGTCATTTAGCAGACGCTCTTATCCAGAGCGACTTACAGTTAGTGAATACAATTTGTATTTATTTATTTTTATACTGGCCCCCCCTGGGAATCGAACCCACAACCCTGGCGTTGCAAACGCCATGCTCTATCAACTGAGCTACATCCCTGCCGGCCATTCCCTCCCCTACCCTGGACGACGCTGGGCCAATTGTGCGCCGCCCATGAGTCTCCCGGTCGCGGCCGGCTGCGACAGAGCCTGGATTCGAACCAGGATCTCTAGTGGCACAGTTAGCACTGCGATGCAGTGCCTTAGACCATTGCGCCACTCAGAAGGCTCAGCAGTTAGCCTTGAGCTAGCCTCGAGCCAGGCCCATATCCCGGCTATCTACCTCTCTGTCTACCGGACAGCTTGCTATTAGCCACCGTTAGTGGTTTTTCACCATTGTCCGTGGCCTGCACTACCTACCAGCCAGCTCTAGCCTGGACTATTATCGGCCAGTCTGCACTGTCTACACAGCGCGCTATCGACCCAGAACATATCGGTTTTTCTGCCGGAATCACTGAATCACTGGACCTTTAACTCCGGATCATCGCAACTAGCTAGCTGCAAACAAATGGATGTTGTTGTTGGTTAATCAGCCTTGAGCTAGCCTCGAGTCAGGCCCATGTCCCGGCTATCTACCTCTCTGTCAACCGGACGGGACCTCCTAGAATCGACACAGAGCCCCCCCGATCCATCACGACTGGTCTGCCGACGTAATCGTCTGTGGTTTCAACAGGCTTCCCGTGGCGACGACCACGAAGATCCATCTGCTAGCCCCGGCCCGCTAGCACACGCAAACAACAGCCGTGCTTCCTGCTAGCCTGTGCTGTAACACCAATTTGAACTGCTCTCGGACTCACATATTGCTGTTCACTGGACCTTATGATCACTCAGCTGCACAGCTGATGCCTGCTGAACTGTTCCTTTACACGGTACCCTGTCCTGTTTATCTGTTTAGCCTCAGCCCAAACTTTCATCGCCATTACCAGTTCTTGTCTTAGCTCTCTCAAATAACACCTGTGATTGCTTTATGCCTCTCTCCAATGTCAAAATGCCTTGCCTATTGCTGTTCCAGTTAGTTCTTATTATACAATTTCACTGTAAAGCCCCAAGTCCCTATCAAACTGCCTCAAATAGCTCCTTTATTCCACCCCCCATACACGCAAAGACCGGCTCAATCGGTGCCTCCAGTGATGCTATCTCTTTCATTGTTACTCAACGCTTAGGTTTAACTCCACTGTATTCATATCCTTCCATATCCTTGTCTGTACATAATGCCCTGAATCTATTCTACAACACCCGGAAATCTGCCCCCTTTACTCTGTACCCAATGCACTAGAAGACCAGTTCTTAAAGCCTTTAGCTGTATCCTTATTCTAGTCCTCCTCTGTTCCTCTGGTGATGTAGAGGTTAACCCAGGCCCTGTAGCCCCCAGTATCACTCCTACTCCCCAGGAGCTATCATTTGTTGACTTCTGTAACCGTAAAAGCATTGTTTTTTTGCATGTTAACATCAGAAGCCTCCTCCCTAAGTTTGAGTTATTCACTGCGTTAGCACACTCCGCCAACCCTGATGTTCTAGCAGTGTCTGAATCCTGGCTTAGGAAGGCCACCAACATTTCCGGAATTTCCATCCCCAACTACAACATTTTCCGTCTAGATAGAACTGCCAAGGGGGGTGGAGTTGCAATCTACTGTAGAGATAGCCTGCAGAGCTCTATCATACTATCCAGAACTGTGCCCAAACAGTTTGAGCTCCTACTTCTAAAAATCCACCTTTCCAGAAATAAGTCTCTCACTGTTGCCGCTTGCTACAGTCCCCCCTCAGCCCCCAGCTGTGCCCTGGACACCATATGTAAATTGATTGCCCCCCATCTATCCTCAGAGTTCGTACTGCTTGGTGACCTAAACGGGGATATGCTTAACACCCCGGCCATCCTACAATCCAAACTAGATGCCCTCAATCTCACACATATTATCAAGGAACCTACCAGGTACAACCCTAAATCCGTAAACATGGGCACCCTTATAGATATCATCCTGACTAACTTACCCTCTAAATACACCTCCGCTGTCTTCAACCAGGATCTCAGCGATCACTGCCTTATTGCCTGCATCCGTAACGGGTCCGCGGTCAAACGACCACCCCTCATCACTGTCAAACGCTCCCTAAAAAACTTTAGCGAGCAGGCCTTCCTAATTGACCTGGCCCAGGTATCCTGGATGGATATCGATCTCATTCCGTCAGTAAAGGATGCCTGGTTGTTCTTTAAAAGTGCTTTCCTCTCAATCTTAAATAAGCATGCCCCATTCCAAAAATGCAGAACTAAGAACAGATATAGCCCTGGTTCTCCTCAGACTTGACTGCCCTTGACCAGCACAAAAACATCCTGTGGCGTACTGCATTAGCATCGAATAGCCCCCACGATATGCAACTTTTCAGTGAAGTTAGGAACCAATATACACAAGCAGTTCGGAAAGCAAAGGCTAGCTTTTTCAAACAGAAATTTGTATCCTGTAGCACTTACTCCAAAATGTTTTGGGACACTGTAAAGTCCATGGAGAATAAGAGCACCTCCTCCCAGCTGCCCACTGCACTGAGGCTAGGAAACACTGTCACCACCGATAAATCTACAATAATCAAGAATTTCAACAAGCATTTTGCTACGGCTGGCCATGTTTTGACCTGGCTACCACTACCCCGGTCACCAGCTCTGCACCCTCTGCTGCAACTTGCCCATGACCCCCCCCCCCCCCCCCCCCGCTTCTCCTTCACCCAAATTCAGACAGCTGATGTTCTGAAAGAGCTGCAAAATCTGGACCCCTACAAATCATCTGGGCTAGACAATCTGGACCCTTTCTTTCTAAAATTAGCCGCCAAAATTGTCGCAACCCCTATTACTAGCCTGTTCAACCTTTCTTTCGTAACATCTGAGATCCCCAGAGATTGGAAAGCTGCCGCGGTCATCCCCCTCTTCAAAGGGGGTGACGCTCTAGATCCAAACTGTTACAGACCTATATCCATCCTGCTCTGCCTTTCGAAAGTTTTTGAAAGCCAAGTTAACAAACAGATCACCGACCATTTCGAATCACACCGTACCTTCTCGACTATGCAATCTGGTTTCCGAGCTGGTCATGGGTGCACCTCAGCCACACTCAAGGTCCTAAACGATATTATAACCGCGATCGATAATAGACAGTACTGTGCAGCCGTCTTCATCGACCTGGCCAAGGCTTTCGACTCTGTCAACCACCGCATTCTTATTCGCAGACTAAATAGCCTTGTTTTCTCAAATGACTGCCTTGCCTGGTTCACCAACTACTTCTCAGATAGAGTTCAATGTGTCAAATCGGAGGGCCTGTTGTCTGGACCTATGGCAGTCTCTATGGGGGTGCCACAGGGTTCAATTATTGGGCCGACTCTTTTCTCTGTGTATATCAATGATGTCGCTCTTGCTGCTGGTGATTCTCAGATCCACCTCTACGCAGACGACACCATTTTGTATACATCTGACCCTTCATTGGACACTGTGTTAACAAACCTCCAAACGAGCTTCAAATCCATACAACACTCCTTCAGTAGCCTCCAACTGCTCTTAAACACAAGTAAAACTAAATGCATGCTCTTCAATCGAACGCTGCTGGCACCCGCCCACCCGACTAGAATCACTACTCTCGACGGGTCTGACCTAGAGTATGTGGACAACTACAAATACCTTGGTGTCTGGTTAGACTATAATCTCTCCTTCCAGACTCACAATAAGCATCTCCAATCCAAAGTTAAATCCAGAATCGGCTTCCTATTTCGCAACAAAGCCTCCTTCACTCATGCTGCCAAACATGCCCTCGTAAAACGGACTATCCTACCGATCCTTGACTTCGGCAATGTCATTTACAAAATAGCAAATTGGATGTAGTCTATCACAGTGCCATCCGTTTTGTCACCAAAGCCACATATACTACCCACCACTGTGACCTGTACGCTCTTGTTGGCTGGTCCTCACTACATATTCGTCGCCAAACCCACTGGCTCCAGGCCATCTATAAGTGACTGCTAGGCAAATCCCCACCTTATTTTAGCTCATTGGTCACCATAGCAACACCCACCTGTAGTATGCGCTCCAGCAGGTATATCTCACTGGTCATCCCCAAAGCCAACACCTCCTTTGGCCGTCATTCCTTCCAGTTCTCTGCTGCCAATGACTGGAACGAACTGCAAAAATCTCTGAAGCTGGAGACTCTTATCTCCCTCACTAACTTTAAGCATCAGTTGTCAGAGCACCTTACCGATCACTGCACCTGTACACAGCCCATCTGAAATTAGCCCACCCAACTACCTCATCCCCATACTGTTATTTATTTTGCTCATTTGCACCCCAGTATCTCTATTTGCACATCATCTCTTGCACATCTATCATTCCAGTGTTAATACTAATTGTAATTATTTAGCACTATGGCCTATTTATTGCCATACCTCCATAACTTGCTACATTTGCACACACTGTATATATATTTTCTATTTTCTGTTTTATTTTTGACTTTAAGTTTTGTTTTACCCCATATGTAACTCTGTGTTGTTGTTTTTATCGCACTGCTTTGCTTTATCTTGGCCAGGTCACAGTTGTAGAATAAAATAAATAATGTTTCTGACATTTTCAGACCACTAAACAACCATTGATTTAGAACCACAGTTACCGCAAGTCGCAAAGAAAACAGGAGCTGCTTCCACTATTCCAGCACCATTTTAACTTCATCATTTCAACATCATCAAATCACCTCTGCTTAGTCTAATACAGTGACAACTAAAAGATACCAAAAACAATTTAGACCAGTCAACTTAAGCTAAATATGATGTGGCCATGGTTCTGATGTCTGTGTGTGTGTTTGTGTGTGCGGGCCTGTTGACTCACCCTACTTGTAGCTTGTAGAGAAACGCCATTGCCATCCTCCTCTCTTTCATACAGTACTTTCATATTTTTTTATCCTAGGCTACCTCTCTAAAATGCTTGCTCGCTAGCCTAATTTCCTTTCATGGGCAACGTTAGCTAGTTAATATTAGCCATCTAGCTACATCTAGCTATTGAACTTCCATCCTATCAGGCTAGGTGCACAATGTATGAATTTATGGTAGGATCAGAATCGCCATTATAATCATTGGCCAGTATGGAGAATTAAGTAAAATCAAAAGTCCAAATCCCTATCTCCATCCATGGCTAATTTAGGAAAGGACCAATTTTAACTAGCTAGCTAGCCATCAGAGGACAACAACACAACAAGATGCACAACCAGTTTCTGTCAACAACGTATAGTGTCGATGCAGTGTGATTGGAGTGAAGCCAAATCCAAACTGGCTTCCCTTGACACTTTTTTTTGGTACACCAGGACCATTCATAGTTGAGCTCACTCAGTTTAGCTCAATGCTGATTGGCTATTATTTTATATTTTTATCAAGGGAGTCCAAATGCTTGCTGGCTTCCCTTGCATTCAATGCTACGGACGGCAACAATATCATACCCAGATAGATGGCCTACACATATAGAGACAGAGGGGCGATATTTCACTCCCTCAGATGCTTTCTCCGGTGAGATACAGTCAGCCTCTTGCGAATTGAATGAAAATTATGAAACACAGAGAGACGAAAGCTACATTATTATTTTATTTTTTTATTTTTTTAAACTATTTTTATTGGTCTTTTTTTCACCAAGGGAACATGCTTTTTGAATGAGGTAGGAATGTATATGCCCATACGAAAATATAAAATACTTAAGTAATACTTTCATAACAAAACATACATTAGAAACAACAAAGTGCACACAAAAAAACATGGCTTGTCTTCAAAATGAATAGAAAAATTATAATAATAAGACATGCCAATATGAAATACTCACAAAGGTAGATCAATTAAATACAAAGCTTAGGTAGGCAGTTTACTATAGAGTAGAGGTAAATTGCAGTGTGTCTACATAGGTAAAGAAAAGCTGCCACATTCAGAAGAATTTGTCAGAAGAACCCCTTAGGGTATATTTATCTTCTCCAATTCACTAAAGTGTAAGACATGTTTAATTTCCACAGAAGTAAAATCAACCTTCTTGCCAACAAACTCAAAAAGGCTACAAAGTCAGATGTGTATTTTGGTAGTGTTATAGTATCAGGTATTTCTCCAAATAATGATGTTATGGCAGTAGGAGCAAAATGCACCTTTAATACTTTAGATATGGTGTCAAAGATGGCAGACCAATAGTTAAGCAGAGAAGAGTAGGATCAAAACATATGTATTAATGAAGCAGGAGCTTGCCGACACTTGTCGCAAACAGGGTCGAACATCAGGATAGATCTTAGAGAGCCTGAGTTTAGTCCAGTGAGTGCGGTGGAGGATTTTGCATGGGATCAAACCATGTTTGGCACAAATAGAAGAGGAGTGGACACGGTACAGAATATCTTCCCATGTGCCATCAGTAAACTCATCACCTAGATCCTGTTCCCATAAAGTTTTAATAGCTGCGAATGAAGGATTGTGAAGAGAGTACATTTTATCATAGCTATAAGAAATAATAAATTGAACTGTTGGGGATGGTGTGAAAAATGCATCAGTGGGAGGGCCTACAGGAAGAGGGGGGAATTGAGAGGTCATGTCACGGACAAAGCTGCAAACTTGTAAATATCTAAAGAAATGAATATTCAGAAGGTGGAATTTAGCTGAGAGTTGTTGGAACGATGTAAACGTGCCGTCAATATACAAATCATTGAATGATTTGATGGCAAGTTTAAACCACATGGAGAAGGGTCCATCTACTAGGGATGGATGGAAAACGTGATTTCTGAGTAGAGAGGCCCTTAATAAATAGGTTTGCAAACCAAAGTGACGTCTAAACTGGTTCCAGATCTTGAGTGGTGTTTACTCAAATATTTTTGGTATAACCTGAGGTAGCAGAATGAATAGGGGAATGTGCTAAAGCAGCTAGTGAGGATGGCATACGTGAGGAAGATTCTATCTTCAACCATGCTGGAATGATATGTGGGATATTTGCACGGATCCAGTACTGAATTACACTGAAGTTGGCAGCCCAATAATACAACTGGAAATGAAGTAGGGCCATGCCCCCTAATTTTTTTAAATTCCAGATGAAGTCTGAGATAATCCCATTGAGTTTGCGGGAAAAATATCTGGGAATAAAAATAGGTCTACATTAAAAGAGGTAGGAGAATTTAGGAAGGGTATTCATTTTAACCAAATTAATTCGACCAGCTAATGATAGGGGGAGTAGTGACAATCGTTCAAAAAATATTTCTCCCCCAGAGTAAGGAGAGGAGTAAAATTAGCCTTAAAAAAGTTATCAAATATGTCTGTGACATGTATCCCCAAGTATGTACATTTGTCGAGAACTACTCTGAAAGGCAATGTATGTAATGGGTGGTCACGAGCTGCAGCATTTAAAGGGAAAAGCTCACTCTTATTTAAATGTAACTTGTAACCAGAGACTAGGCCAAATGCATTAAGAACAGATCGCACAATGGGCAAGGATACATCGGGGTTTGAGATATAGAGAAGCAAGTCATCAGCATAAAGTGAGACCCTTTGTTCGATGTCGCCTCTGAACACTCCCGTTATATGTGGGTTGGATCTAAATGCAATAGCGAGGGGCTTGATAGCTATGGCAAATAGCAAGGGAGATATTGGACACCACTATCTAGTGCCTCTGAAGAGAGGGAAATAGTCTGAGTGGGTGTTATTCGTTCTGACAGATGCAAGTGGAGAAGTGTATAGTAACTTGATCCAAGCAAGACATTTTTTGCCGAAGCAACATTTTTCTAAAGTATGAAAAAGGTAGCCCCACTCCACTCTATCAAAAGCTTTCTCAGCATCTAGAGAGATTAGAATCTCTGGGAGCTTTGAGATAGAAGGATTATACATAACATTAAAGAGTCGTCTGATATTTGAAAAATAATGTCTATTTTTTATCAAACCTGTCTGGTCAGAAGAAATAACAGATGGTAAAACCGACTCCAAACGCATAGCTAATAGTTTAGCTAAGAGCTTAACATCCACATTGAGCAGTGAGGTTGGGAAATAGGACCCGCAGGAGAGAGGGTATTTTTCAATGTCAATGAAATGGAGGCCTGTGTTAAGGGTTGAGGGAGCGAGACTGATTCAAAGGATTCAATAAACATATTAATGAAGAGCGGGGCTAATTTATCCAGAAACTTCTTATAAAATTATATTGGGTACCCATCTGGTCCAGGACATTACCACCCTGCATTGCACGTGCCGCCTCTAAAATCTCTTCCACGGTGATAGGTTCCTCCAATTGAAGCTTGGAGACTGAATCAATTGTTGGGACAGTTATAGTATTAAATGTATCAAGAGCCAAGGGGTCAGCAGACTGTTCCGAAGTGTATGAAGAGGCATAGAAGTCCTTAAACTGGTTATTTATTACATTTTAGTCATTTAGCAGACGCTCTTATCCAGAGCGACTTACAGTTAGTGAGTGCATACATTATTTTTATTTTTTTCATACTGGCCCCCTGTGGGAATCAAACCCACAACCCTGGCGTTGCAAACGCCATGCTCTACCAACTGAGCTACCTGCCGGCCATTCCCTCCCCTACCCTGGGCCAGTCGTGCGCCGCCCCATGGGTCTCCCGGTCAGCTACGACAGAGCCTGGATTCGAACCAGGATCTCTAGTGGCACAGCTAGCACTGCGATGCAGTGCCTTAGACCACTGCGCCACTCAGGAGAGTATGAGCTGGGGATCTGTTGTTGCACCTGTAGATGTTTGAATTTGAGAAATTTGTAGAGCAGAGGAAGACTGGCGAAGTTGATGAGAAAGCAATTGACTTGCCTTGTCGCCATACTCATAGTGAGTATGTCGCGACTTAAGCAGCAGTTCCTCAATTTGGCCTGTTGACAAGGTATTGAATTCAGCTTGTAAAAAGAGTCGATCCCTGTACACATTTGGGGATGGTGAGGTAGCGTAAGTATTGTCTAACTGCTAAATACGAATTGTCATTCAGAGAGTCTCTTTTTCCAATTTTTTCTTTCAAAGCAAGTATATGACATGATTTGACCTCTAATGTAGGCCTTAAAAGTCTTCCACAGAACAGATGCTGAAACATCGGGGGTGTTGTTAGTAGCTTTAAAAACATAAATCTGAGCAGTCAGAAAGTTGACAAAACTTTCATCAGACAGCAAGCGCGTATTAAAACGTCAAGGTACACAAGGCTCAGTCCCACCACCAACTGATAGCTCTAAAGTCAGAGGGACGTGATCAGATATGACAATGGAATTGTATGAGCATGAGCGTACAGAGGGGAGAAGCCTGTTATCGAAGAAGAAGTAGTCAATGCGGGTATAAGTGTGATGGACATGGGAGAAAAATGAATATTCCCTACTAGTTGGATAGAAAACACGCTAGGTGTCTGTAACAGCAAACTCTTCAAGAAAAGTTTGGATAACCTTAGCAGACTTAGAAGGTTTGCTAATTTTGTTGGAGGAACGAGCCAAAGTAGGATTAGGCCTCCCAAGGTTAATAAGTGTGAGGCCATATCTGGAAGTGAAGACAGAAAGGCACGGGAAAGAAATGTGTCATCCCAATTTGGCGCATAGATATTGGCAAGGATCAATGGAGTATTATAGATTCTGCCAGTGACAATAATATATCTGCCATTGGCATCTGAAACAACATAGTACGAAACAATGGGCACCAATTTGTGTGTCAGAATTGCAGATCCCCTCAATTTATTTTGAAAAGTGGAGTGATACATTTGGCCTACCCAGCCTTTTCGCAATCTAAAGTGATCTGATGGGTCTCTTTTAAGAAAGCAATCTGTATTCCCAGATGTTGACTGGTTGGTTCAAACCTTTACAGTTCCAACTAGAAAATTGAAGTATACTCCCAGTTGACTGCCCTATTGAATTAGGTTGTTGAGTCATCCTTTGGAAAAATAGGAAATTAGTGTAACCTTCTGAATGTAAGTGGAAGACCGAATCTGACATACAAAAAAAAAAACTGTTGAACTTGCTCCCACCCACTGACGCGTCTTCCCAAACAAGACGTGCGCATTCCCCCCTAGTATACAAGTTCCTAAGTATACAAACTCTCCAGGAAACATAGTGGTTCCAGCAGCTAGGCTAAACTCTTACCAAGTGGAGCGTTGTGACAATTATATTATATTTATTTTTTAAATAAAATAATAATGTAAAGCTCAGTTTACCAATAGTGCCAAGTAAAGTGACTACAGGCTGTAAAATCAAATAACATAGAAAGCAAGACAGCTTATGGCCTTGTCAAAATAAAAGGTAACCTGTTCCACAAGCCTACATAGAAAACAATTTAAAATATATATATACATATATATTTATATATACAGTACCAGTCAAAAGTTTGGACACACCTACTCATTCCAGGATTTTTCTTTATTTTTACTATTTTCTACATTGTAGAATTTTTTTTAAAAAATATTTATATTTCCCCCCACTATAACACAGTAGTATGTTAGCCAGCAATACACAATATTGGTTTCAGTAGAAAACTGAAGTTAATTAGTTGGCTTGCAGGAAAAGTAACTTAGATATGCACCGTATTTGTCATCTGCCCTCTTGGTGCTGGCATCAGCTGTAGCTGAGCGTCTAACGTTAGCTAAATCCAACTCTTTGTTTCGAATTCTCCTCGGTATATTCTGGTTGAAACATACACTACCAGTCAAAAGTTTGGACACACCTACTCATTCAAGTTTTTTTTCTTCTATTTTTTACATTGTAGAATAATAGTGAAGACATCAAAACTATGAAAGAACACATATGGAATCATATAGTAACCCAAAAAGTGTTAAACTTTGCTTTGTTAAAAGTTAATTTGTGGAATTTATTTCGTTCTTAATGCGTTTGAGCCAATCAGTTGTGTTGTGACAAGGTAGGGGGGGTATACAGAAGATAGCCCTATTTGGTAAAAGACCAAGTCCATATTATGGCAAGAACAGCTCAACTAAGCAAAGAGAAACGACAGTCCATCATTACTTTAAGACATGAAGGTCAGTCAATATGGAACATTTCAAGAACTTTTAAAGTTTCTTTAAGTGCAGTTGCAAAAACCACCAAGCGCTATGATGAAACTGGCTCTCATGAGGACCGCCACAGGAAAGGAAGACCCAGAGTTACCTCTGCTACAGAGGATAAGTTCATTAGAGTTACCAGCCTCAGAAATTGCAGCCCAAATAAATGCTTCATGGTCGATTTGCTGCAAAGAAACCACTACTAAAGGACACCAATAAGAAGAAGAGACTTGCTTGGGCTAAGAAACACAAGCAATGGACATTAGACAGGTGGAAATCTGTCCTTTGGTCTGATAAGTCCAAATTTGAGATTTTTGGTTCCAACCGCTGTGTCTTTGTGAGACGCAGAGTAGGTGAATGGATGATCTCCGCATGTGTGGTTCCCAACGTGAAGCATTGAGGAGGTGGTGTGATGGTGTGGGGGTGCTTTGCTGGTGACACTGTCCTTGATTTATTTAGAATTCAAGGCACACATAACCAGCATGGCTTGGGGTGGTAGGGTAGGGGAGAGAAAAAGTATAGAGGATTTTTTTTTTTTATAAGGGGATTAGAAATTATGCAAACAATTAAATGGATAAAACCTAAATTGTTTCGAACTCAATGTGTCATGTCATAGCTGACACCCCATTCTTTCTCCAGACATCTTTTAATTTTAATTCGGAACAGATATTTAAGAGTTGCCCAGGTGCTTTTTGGTTTAGGGGACGTCTAAAGTCATGGGAAAGCAAAAGACCAAAGACTCTTGAAGCCAGTCTTTAAAATAGCTTTATTAACATGGCATAGAAATAGAGTCGCTTTAAAGACTAATTTCAAGAGGTCCTTGTTATTCCTACAAAGGCAGAACAGGGCTTCTAGAAAATCCTCACACCTTTGAAAACATCTGTCTTGGTATGTCATCATACCAGCTCTCTGTTTGCAATGGAGACATTTCTCTGTAAAAGTCCTTTGTTCCAGGCTTCCAACGTAGGAGAGTTCGGCCCACTGACTTCCATTCGGGATTTCAAGGGTGGACGGAAAAATCAGACTGACAGGTCCCTGAGTGAACCCTGTGTCTCTCTCCCAAATATGGACGCTTCCAGAGAGAGGGGGGTCGGAGACAAGCAAATAGTTGACTCGCTTAGACCCCTAAACTTTGAGTTAGTCACTGCAGGCTTGAGTGATAGATAACCTGATTTACTTAATTCTATATGGGCATTTCCATCGAAAAGGACCCATGAGCACGAAAGTGAAGTTCAAAGGAGCATATCAAATTGGGTGTCAAATGAAACCTAAGGGTATATATTTTGGGGAAATTAAGACATATATAGATACATTTTCCAACCATTAAAATTAAGGGGTGTCAAATATTAATTAAGGATAGTACAGTGCAGTACAGCAGAGTACTGTACAGTGAGTAGTACAGTACAATACAATACTGTACTGTACTGAACTGTACTTTACTGCACTGAACTCTACTCTACCCTACTTTACTCTGCTCTGCTATGTTGTATTGTACTGCACTGTACTGCACTCTACTGTGATCTGCTATGCTGCGCTGTGATGTCAAAAACTTGAAACATGAGGAGAATGACATTCATATCCATAAAGATGCATTTCTGTGTAGTACAGATTGGGGACCCATGATGTAAATATGTTACCGTAATTCCGTTACCGGGTGTAAATCCACTTCACGTACTGTTGTTCAATGACCAAAGTATATTATTTCAAACTCAAAGTTCCATGTCACAGCTTACACCCCATTCTTTCTGCAGACATCTTTGAATCTTATTTTGTAGCAGATATTTAACAGTAATTCCATAATTCTGTTACCAAAGTTTGCATCTGCACAGTTCTTCCACTAAATTAGTGTTTGGACATTGTTCAAAGTAGTCATTGTGCATAGAGTTGTATGCTTTGTTAAACTTTGATATCAAAGTTTTCTGTTTGGCTTACACTACCGGTCAAAAGTTTTAGACACTGTGTTAGTGTTAATCAAATCAAAATATATTTTTTATTTGAGATTCTTCAAATAGCCACCGTTTGCCTTGATGACAGCTTTGCACACTCTTGTCATTCTCTCAACCAGCTTCATGAGGTAGTCACCTGGAATGCATTTCAATTAACAGGTGTGCCTTGTTAAAAGTTAATTAGTGGAATTTATTTCGTTCTTAATGCGTTTGAGCCAATCAGTTGTGTTGTGACAAGGTAGGGGTGGTATACAGAATATAGCCCTATTTGGTAAAAGACCAAGTCCATATTATGGCAAGAACCGCTCAAATAAGCAAAGAGAAACGACAGTCCATCATTACTTTAAGACATGAAGGTCAGTCAATATGGAACATTTCAAGAACTTTTAAAGTTTCTTCAAGTGCAGTCAAAAAAAACATCAAGCGCTATGATGAAACTGGCTCTCATGAGGACCGCCACAGGAATGGAAGACCCAGAGTTACCTCTGCTGCAGAGGATAAGTTAATTAGAATTACCAGCCTCAGAAATTGGAGCCCAAACAAATGTAACAGACACATCTCAACATCAACTGTTCAGAGGAGACTGTGTGAATCAGGCCTTCATGGTCGAATTGCTGCATAGAAACCATTACTAAAGGACACCAATAAGAAGAAGAGACTTGCCTGGGCCAAGAAACACGAGCAATGGACATTAGACCGGTGGAAATTTGTCCTTTGGTCTGGAGTCCAAATTTGAGATTTTTGGTTCCAACTGCCGTGTCTTTGCAAGACACGGTGTGGGTGAACGGATGATCTCTGCATGTACATTTCCCACCGTAAAGCTTGGAGGAGGAGGTGTTATGGTGTGGGGGTGCTTTGCTGGTGACACTGTCTGCGATTTATTTCAAATTCAAGGCACACTTAACCAGCATGTCTACCACAGCATTCAGCAGCGATACGCCATCCCATCTGGTTTGGGCTTAGTGGGACTATCATTTGTTTTTCAACAGGACAATGACCCAACACACCTCCAGGCTGTGTAAGTGCTATTTTACCAATAAGGAGAGAGATGGAGTGCTGCATCAGATGACCTGACCTCCACAATCCCCCGACCTCAACCAAATTGAGATGGTTTGGGAGGAGTCGGACCGCAGAGTGAAGGAAAAACAGCCAACAAGTGCTCAGCATATGTGGGAACTCCTTCAAGACTGTTGGAAAAGCATTCCTGGTGAAGCTGGTTGAGAGAATGCCAAGAGTGTGCAAAGCTGTCATCAAGGCAAAGGGTGGCTATTAACACTTTTTTGGTTTCTACATGATTGCATATGTGTTATTAGTCATAGTTTTGATGTCTTCACTATTATTCTACAATGTAGAAAATAGTAAAAATTAAGAAAAACCCTTGAATGAGTAGGTGTTCTAAAACTTTGGACCGGTAGTGTATATTTTTAAGTAAAGAAATGGAGTCAAAGCATTATTCCGTTACCATGGAATTGCTCATATCTAAACCCATAGAAAATATTGACTAATGGTATTGCAGTTGCTTGAGAGACACAGCAGCTTAGCTTGAGAGGGTAGTATAAATAATGTCCTTGATTATGGAATCTGACTGAGACTGGAGACAAGCCAGAAATAGATATAAACAAAGACAAATGTATTCATCATCAGCTACATTCACAAAGACGTTTTGTGTTCTGATGATTCCCATGCCCATACCATGTCAGGGTTTCTACCTCACCTAAAGACTATATATTTTAAAGATATTTTAAGGTATTTTCAGATTTTATTGAACAGATAGTGAGAAAGGATGACAATTTGGAAAGATAGAGGTTGTGTCGTGGGCAATAGGCCGGATTCAAACCTATATCAATATCATAGACATTTGTGCTGGAGGCTGCAGCAGTGCTTGACAGGCCATAGGCTACATGCTACCTTTATGTTCTTCATAAATGTTATTGGATGAAATATGAGCAAATAAAGTAAACTAATCTAAACTCTTATTTGGGCTGGGTAGATTCAGTGACAATGTTATCACAGATGCCAGAAAATCTATACTTGGCCAGATCAGTGTATTTGGTTAGATTAATGTTTCTAACCCAAGTCCCTAATGTGATTAGAGTTTTCCATTGATTAGCAATAATCTTCATTAAAAACCTCATCCCCTGGCATTAAATTCTTCCTGGCATAGCCTACCTTTGATGAGAAATCAACAAATTGCAGAGATAAGCTTGGGTTTAAGATTTTGCGATTAAATTTTTTGATTGAGATAAAAACCAGGCATTCGATGGAATGGAAAATTTGTTTTGGAAATACTTGTTCATGTCACCAAAGTTAGAAAGTTACTTCTCTAAAGAGCTGTGTGAGTGAGTGAGTGATTGTGTGTGTGTGCGCGTGTGCACGTATGTGCGTGTGTGCTCAGTGGCTGGGTGGTTTGTTTTATGTGCGTGTGCATAGACGCTGTGAGCATAGACGCTCCTAGACTATAAAATCAGGTTTTGAAGAGCTCACACTCCGAGCAACAGGCATCACACCAGTGGTCTGTAGTTAGGCTGTGTGTAGCAAAACCAAGTTATTGTGTCATTGGAGACACACACACACACACACACACGTACACTGAGTGTACAAAATATTAGGAACACCTTTCTAATATTGAGTTGCACCCCCTTTTTGCGGGTGTCGAATGCGTCCCACCGTTGTGTCAAGTTGGCTGGATGTCCTTTGGGTGGTGGACCATTCTTGATACACATGGGAAACTGTTGAGCGTGAAAAACCAAGCAGCTACCACACCCCGTTCAAAGGCACTTAAATATTTTGTCATGCCCATTCACCATCTGAATGGCACACATACACATTCCATGTCTCAATCGTCTCAAGGCTTGAAGTGGGTTTAACAAGTGACATCATCAAGGGATCATAGCTTTCACCTGGATTCACCTGGTCAGTCTATGTCATGGTGTTCCTAATGATTTGTACACTCAGTGTATACACACACATATACACACACACGCAAATATGTACTGTATATACACACACACATACACACACACACACACACACACAAACATACACACACACACACACACACACACATACATACACACACACACACACACACACACGAGCACAAATAAATACAGAGACACCCACATTTGGTATTTGGTATTTATTAGGATCCCAATTAGCCTCTGCAAAAGCGTCAGCTACTCTTCCTGGGGTCCACATGAAACATGACGTATTACATACTGTAGTACAGAACAATATTAGTCAAGGAATGAAATACATACATTTTAAAAGTCAAACATAGCCTACATATCAGTTCCAAACACACAATATATAGGTCTAATACATAGTACACTGTAAATTGCAATACAATATATGTAAAATGGCTGTGTCTCTTCACAGTTCCCTTTGTGCAGTAAGGTGTTCTTTTATCAGTTTTTTTAAACTAGTTTTATTGCTAGCTTGAGTTACCTGGGGTGGCAGAGAGTTCCATGTTGTCAAGGCTCTATTTAATACTGGTTGTTTCCCAGTTGCTGTTGTGGACCTGGGGACTGTGAAGAGACCTTTGGCTGCATGTCTTGTGTTGTCCTGATGAGTGTCCGAACTGTGTGCCAACTGCTTGAACAGACAGTTCGGTACCCTCAACACATCAATACCTCGCACAAAGACCAATAGTGATGCAGTCAATCTCTCCTCAACTTTGAGCCAATAGAGACTGACATGCATGTTACTGACACTTTCCCTCAGTGTACATCTAAGTGTGATACGTGCAGTTTTGTTTTGGACCAACTGCAATTTACCTATGTCCTTCTTTGCTGCACATGACCACAGAGCTTGGCAGTAGTCCAGGTGCGACTAAACTAAGGCCTGTAGGACCTGTCTGGTCGACTGAGATGTCAAGAAGGTAGAGCAACGCCCTATCATGGACAGACCTCTTCCCATTTTAGCAACCATTGAGTCTATATGTTTTGACAATGACAGCTTGTTATCTAGGGTTACACCCAGCAGTTTAGTCTCCTCAACTTGCTCAATAGCCACATTATTCAATAATAGATCTAAACGAGGTTTAGCATTGAGCAAGTGATTTGTCCCATAAATTATGCTTTTAGTTGTTGAGATATCTAGCACCAGCCTATTGCTAGTTACCCATTCTAAAATGGACTGGAGCTCCATGTTAAGATTCTTAGTTATTTATGTTACTGTTGCAGCCGACGTGTATACTGTTGAGTCATCAGCGTACACAGACACACAGGCTGTGTGTCTGTGTCAGTGGAAGGTCCTTTGTAAAAACAGAAAGCAATAATGGCCCTAGCCGGCTGCCCTGCGGGACAAATAAAATAAAATCAAATTGTATTTGTCACATGCGCCAAATACAGCAGATGTTAAGGATCGGAGTCTTAAATTTTTTGGGGGTTGCCTAAAATGACATACCCAAATCTAACTGCCTGTAGCTCAGGACCTGAAGCAAGGATATGCATATTCTTGATACCATTTGAAAGGAAAGACTTTGAAGTTTGTGGAAATGTGAAATTACTGTAGGAGAATATAACACATTAGATCTGGTAAAATATAATACAAACATGCGTTTTCTGTAAAGTTTTTTGTTCCATCATCTTTGAAATGCAAGAGAAAGGCCAATATAATATTGCAGTTTAGGTGCAATTTTTGGCCAGTGTGTTTGCAAAGTTTCAGATTGATCCACTGAAGCATTGCAATACTGGACTATTTTGTATCAAGTCTGCGCAAATGTACCGAATTGGTCAATTGATACGTTTTCATGTACAGTGAGGGAAAAAAGTATTTGAACAGAAAAACGCATGTCAAAAATGTTATAAATTGATTTGCATTTTAATGAGGGAAATAAGTATTTGACCCCTCTGCAAAACATGACTTAGTACTTGGTGGCAAAACCCTTGTTGGCAATCACAGAGGTCAGACGTTTCTTGTAGTTGGCCACCAGGTTTGCACACATCTCAGGAGGGATTTTGTTCCACTCTTTGCAGATCTTCTCCAAGTCATTAAGGTTTCGAGGCTTACGTTTGGCAACTCGAACCTTCAGCTCCCTCCACAGATTTTCTATGGGATTAAGGTCTGGAGACTGGCTAGGCCACTCCAGGACCTTAATGTGCTTCTTCTTGAGCCACTCCTTTGTTGCCTTGGCCGTGTGTTTTGGGTCATTGTCATGCTGGAATACCCATCTACGACCCATTTTCAATGCCCTGGCTGAGGGAAGGAGGTTCTCACCCAAGATTTGACGGTACATGGCCCCGTCCATCGTCCCTTTGATGCGGTGAAGTTGTCCTGTCCCCTTAGCAGAAAAACACCCCCAAAGTATAATGTTTCCACCTCCATGTTTGACGGTGGGGATGGTGTTCTTGGCGTCATAGGCAGCATTCCTCCTCCAAACACGGCGAGTTGAGTTGATGCCAAAGAGCTCGATTTTGGTCTCATCTGACCACAACACTTTCACCCAGTTCTCCTCTGAATCATTCAGATGTTCATTGGCAAACTTCAGATGGCCCTGTATATGTGATTTCTTGAGCAGGGGGACCTTGCGGGCGCTGCAGGATTTCAGTCCTTCACGGCGTAGTGTGTTAGCAATTGTTTTCTTGGTGACTATGGTCCCAGCTGCCTTGACAAGATCGTCCTGTGTAGTTCTGGGCTGATTCCTCACCGTTTTCATGATCATTGCAACTCCACGAGGTGAGATCTTGCATGGAGCCCCAGGCCGAGGGAGATCGACAGGTCTTTTGTGTTTCTTCCATTTGCGAATAATCGCACCAACTGTTGTCACCTTCTCACCAAGCTGCTTGGCGATGGTCTTGCAGCCCATTCCAGCCTTGTGTAGGTCTACAATCTTGTCCAAGACATCCTTGGAGAGCTCTTTGGTCTTGGCCATGGTGGAGAGTTTGGAATCTGATTGATTGATTGCTTCTGTGGACAGGTGTCTTTTATACAGGTAACAAGCTGAGATTAGGAGCACTCCCTTTAAGAGTGTGCTCCTAATCTCAGCTCGTTACCTGTATAAAAGACACCTGGGAGCCATAAATCTTTCTGATTGAGAGGGGGTCAAATACTTATTTCCCTCATTAAAATGCTAATCAATTTATAACATTTTTGACATGCGTTTTTCTGGATTTTGTTGTTGTTATTCTGTCTCTCACTGTTCAAATAAACCTACCATTAAAATTATAGTTTGATCATTTCTTTGTCAATGGGCAAACTTACAAAATAAGCAGGGGATCAAATACTTTTTCCCCTCACTGTACATAACTATAGAGAACATACATTTTGTATTACCATATCATTTTTGTAAGTTTACACACTCCCAGGAATGTCATACATGATGGATCATTAGCTTATACACTAACTTTCACAGATCTAGATGGCCGGGCGGGGTGGGTGTGGAACCAGAGACAGCAGTGGTTCAAACTGTAGAACCCAGTTCCTACATTTGAAAATAAAAATGGATTTTAACGAACAAAAATATGCTACATTTTATCTCTGGGACCCTTAGGATGACAAATCAGAGCAAGATTAGTGAATATAAGTACATTATTTACCTTCAGAGGTGAATGTATCAAACCAGTTGCCGTGATAAGTTTTTTGTTGTTGTGCACTCTCCTCAAACAATAGTATGGTATGTTTTCACTATAATAGCTACTGTAAATTGGATTAGATTAACAAGAATTTAAGCTTTCTGCCCATATAAGACATGTCTATGTCCTGGAAAGTTTGCTGTTACTTACAACAGTCATGCTAATCGCACGTTAGCTCAACCGTCCCCTAATACGGGACACCGATCCCGTAGAGGTGTCATTTAGGCAGGTTACCTTAGTGTTCTTGAGCACAGGGACTATGGTGGTCTGCTTGAAACATGTCGATATTGCAGACTCAGACAGGGAGAGGTTGAAAATGTCAGTGAAGACACCAGCCAGTTGGTCAGTGCATGCTCGGAGTACACGTCCTGGTAATCCTTCTGGCCCTGCGGCCTTGTGAATGTTGACCTGTTTAAAGGTCTTACTCACATCGGCTACGGAGAGAGTGATCACACAGTCTTCAGGAACAGCTGATGCTCTCATGCATGTTTCAGTGTTACTTGCCTTGATGCGAGCATAGTAGTAATTTAGCTTGTCTGGTAGGCTCATATCACTGGGCAGCTCGCGGCTGTGCTTCCCTTTGTAGTCTGTAATAATTTGCAAGCCCTGCCACATCCGACGAGCGTCGGAGCCTGTGTAGTACGAGTCGATCTTAGTCGTGTATTGACGCTTGGCCTGTTTGATGGTTCGTCGGAGGGCATAGCGGGATTTCTTATAAGCTTCCGGGTTAGAGTCCTGCTCCTTGAAAGCGGCAGCTCTACCCTTTAGCTCAGTGCGGATGTTGCCTGTAATCCATGGCTTCTGGTTGGGGTACGTACGTACAGTCACTGTGGGGACAACGTTATCAATGCACTTATTGATAAAGCCAGTGACTGATGTGGTGTACTCCTCAATGCCATCGGAGGAATCCTGGAACATATTCCAGTCTGTGCTAGCAAATTTTATAATTGTGCCGGAGGGGATGGCTGCCGTTTTATGGACTCTTAACCAACCATGCTATTTTGTGTGTTTTTCGCATTGTTTGTAACTTATTTTGTACATAATGTTGCTGCTATCGTCTCTTATGACCGAAAAGAGCTTCTGGACATCAGAACAGCGATTACTCACCTTGAACTGGACAAATCATTTTTCTTTAATGAGTCGGCCGAGAGGGATTTGCTACACCCCACTAGGGTTGAATGGTGGGAACCAGGTTACCGAGATTTACTGGGATTTACCGCCCAAAACCCCTCCCTTTTCTCGGGATAAATAACTGAGAGAAACCGGGAAATTATAATTATTTATTTATATGAACAGCATGGCGTGAAATGGAACTGTTAAATTATATGCGATGTCTAAATCGGGCTTCTCTATGGCCTTTGCATGATTAATCAACGCTCAGGGTGTGGACAGACAGCCCATCTCAGTATTGAGCACAGTTCACAATGCATGTAGACCAGTGGAGGCTGTTGAGGGGAGAACGACTCATAATAATGGCTGGAATAGAGTAAATGGAATGGTATCAAAAACATGTTTTTCATGGGTTTGATACCATTCCGTTCACTCCATTCCATCCCTTATTATGAGACGTTCTCCCCTCAGCAGCCTCCACTGATGTACACCTATCATCTCTTCATTGTAACCTTTTGTGACAGGTAGGCCGACATTTGCAAAAATGTACATGAGGCTATATTATTACATTTCTGATCACACCTCAATTTAAAAAGCAATTTTCTATGGAAACCTTTAAAAAAAAAAGGTTAGTATTTAATCTATGCTACAGTAATATAAAGAGCGAATGTGTGTCTAATTTACCCATCTCCATCTGGATTTCGGGGGTCAACTTGTTATTTAATTGTAAAGATTTTTTTGATTTTTTTTGCAGCTCCAGAGTTTTTAAACAGCCTAACACTGTAATATCATTGCTTTAAATCAGTGCATTCGCGTGCACTGTCTGGCAGTCTTTCTCTATCTCCATCAACTCAATTCAAATTGCATCCAAAATAGATAATCCTGTTCTAGATTTATATATAGCCCTATATATAGATGTCCTAGCCTACCTCTTTCAGGTAATACATTCAATGCAGTATTGGCCTTATATTTAGCTAATTAATGATGGGTTATGCATAATAAGCTTCTAGCCTCTATCTCTTAAGCAATATGCAAGTACCTCTCCTTAAAAAGTCCCATGCAGGAAAAGCTAGACTAGAATAACTTGTTGGACATCATTTTTTATTTGCATTTCTTATACCAATGGACTATTCGAAGAGGGACGCAAGCTCGTTTTTGCTGAATGTTAAATACAGCAGCCAATAGAACTCACAGGTAATTTGAAAGAAGAGCAGACGCGCAATGGCAGTAGGCTATAGCAGTTATTTATTCAGACCCATAACCATTCAATCTTCGTGAAGAGAAGTAAAAGCCTTCTGAGTCAAATTCTTGTCCTATATTATTCAAGGTTGTCATTAGAATGAGGAAGGTAAGGACAACGAAACTTGTTTGATTTAACTGTTGAAAGCAAGGAAGGAATGAAGCAACAATAGAGAGAGAAAGAGGAGGTAGGCTAATAACATTAGGGGAAATATTATGAAAGGTACACAGTATATGCGACAGCCTACTAATTATACAAATAGGCCCTACTATATTTCAAAATTAAAATAAAATTTGCTAGCCTGTACTTGTAACTTTGTAGGTCGCATCTTCTTTCTCATGGTTTGAATTACGTGCGTAATTCCAGTCCATATAGTACAGTATATTGCAATACAGCACAGTAATACAGTTCACACTAAAAAAGATTAGCCTACTGGAGCTAGTTTCATTTATTTACCCAAGAGAGCATATAGCTAGCTACATCTATGGGCTTTCATGTTTTTCTGTCATGCGTAATGTGCAGTAGCCTACATCACATATATATATATTGGATAATGGCACAATCATTTGGGCTTTTTGGGGCATTAATGCAGGGCTCATAAATGTATTTAATATATGGTTCATCAGGCTCAGGTAGCATCAGGTTAGAATTTTCATGCTGATCAAAGCCCTAATAAAAATCCAGACATATTTATATGCTTTATAATGCTTTTGAATGACACTTCCGGTTTTGGCGGGAAATACCGGGTTACCCGAGAAAAAAGTGATTTATTCTCGGGATGGAACAGTTGTAAAATACTGGGAAAATATTCAAGCCTACACCACACTCAACTGAATTTGAATGAGAGAGGCTTCCATTGTAATCATGCAATCACACCTATGAACAAACACACACACACAAATGGAGTGTACTGACCTTTTAACTGTGGAGGAGGCCCTTTGTATTGTATCTATTCCATCCTTGGATGCCAAGGCTGTTGTATTGTGAAAGCTGCCTCTTAGCTTTGGATGGATCAATCTGTCCCACATTTCACCCTATTCCCTATGTAGTGCACTTCCTCTGCAATACATAGGGAATAGGGCGTCAGTTGTGATGCTGCCCCCACAAGTGCCTCCTCAATGGGAAACAAACAATTAGCCTTTCAGCGTCCCACTGAGTAGCTGCTAGGGTAAATCGATGTGAATAACATTCACCATTCTGTATCATAATGTGTTTTTATGAGCTGTATTGTATGTATTTCGCTTACCGGTAATGTTGTTGCATCGTTAGGAGTGTTTCTGTCAAGAGAGGGAAAAATGTGGGTTTTTTTACATTCCAAATTCTTGAGTGTGTTTGGTGTATTTAGCTCATGCGGGAAAAACTTGGGCTGTGTGTGCTCTGTCTATAGGCTATGGGCAACATTTTTGTCACGCAAAAGAGCACAACAAATTCTGTAAAACATCATTATCTGGAGCGCAATTTTATTTTTAACTTTATGTTATAATAATGTTTCTACATAGAGTAAGTATGTCATGTGATGTGATGTTACACAGCATAGAACGCTTACCAAAAATACATGAATGGTTACCAAACAGATACGCTGCATCTTTTATGGACAAAAATGGTCACATACATAATAATAATAATGTATGGATCACAATAACATATGGTCACAAATAATGCGGTAGCATGCATCTCCTGTTTGAGATTCCATGGTTCCATAGTTTGACGTGGAATGTGACTATGGAGCATTAAAGTCTCTGAACTGCGTCCCAAATGGCAACCTATTCCCTATTTAGAACACTACTTTTGACCAGGGCCCATGGGAAAAACTAGTGCACTCTATAGGGAATAGGGTTCCATTTGGAACGCAGACATCTTCCCTTCCCGGAAAAGCCTCTGTGAAAACAATTTAAGCTTCTCATTGACTTTGGATTTGTTTGAGTGAGACAGGCTAGTGTAATAATGTTAAAGTGGTTAAGCCCCTCGGGCATCCTTAAAGCTCTTTGAAAAGCTGGGCAGGGAGGGAGAGACGGAGAGAAGGAGGGAGAGACGGAGAGAGGGAGGGGGGGGGTGTGAGAGAGAGAGAGAGAGAGAGAGAGAGAGAGAGAGAGAGAGAGAGAGAGAGACACAGAGAGAGAGAGAGAGAGAGAGAGAGAGAGAGAGAGAGAGAGAGAGAGAGAGAGAGAGACACAGAGAGAGAGACAGAGAGAGAGAGAGAGAGAGAGAGAGAGAGAGAGAGAGAGAGAGAGAGAGAGAGAGAGAGAGACACAGAGAGAGACACAGAGAGAGAGACACAGAGAGAGACACAGAGAGAGAGGCTGTCCTAAAAACATCATGGAGAAGAACTAGTTCAGTATTTAGACCAGATCTCTTCTCCTTGTTGCGTTCATATTAGCCATCTGGTGTCTCTGACTGTAGAGTACACATTTAGCTGTCGGCCTCCAACTCATACTGTATATGGGTCTTTCTATAAATAAAGGGGCCAATGTGTCAGGGTCAACATTTTAAGATTTTGATACACATTTAAATATGATTTTCTTGCAGCTTCACATGTGTAGTTACAGGTCTGTTTGTGCTTTAGTCACCTTCTCTATCATTTATAGCCATGATAAACATTGAACAGCATTTCTAGATTTTGAATAGTTGATATAATAAAATAATATTATAATATAATACAATGGGTTTTGTCAACAAAATCATTGACAATAATAATAACCAATAATGAAATCATTATAATCAGTAAACTCTTCAATTTGTGTGTGTGTCTGTGTCAGGGTATGTGTGTGCGTGCGTGTGCATGTGCGAGAGAGAGTCTGTGTCTGAGTCTGAAAACTAGCCTTCAAATTCTTGTTTCCTCCACGTTTCCTCCACACCTTGCCTTTCCTTGAAAATGCATTGGACCCCAGGAGAGGAACCTTCCCTCCTCTCCCCCAATGTGCTTTGAGATGGAGGTGAGGAATGAAGGAAACAAGGGGAGAATCTCAATTGCGTTTCCTTGATTCCTCGCCTCTTTCTCAAAACCCATTGGATAAGAAGGTGAGAGGGGAGGGACTTCTGACCTCATCCAATGGATTTTGAGAAAAACACGAGGAGAGCGAATGCTACAAATCAAGGAAATGCAATTGAGATTCTCCCAAGGACTGAGGAAACAAGTATTTGACAGCTATTAACATTTTCTGACAGTGCCAGACTGACTGACTGACTGAGCTACCATAATACCTATGGCCTGTCCAGAGACAACCCCTAGCCCCTACCCTCCAGAGTCTAGACACTTGTGGAGATCTGAGAGGGATTGATGGGTGGTGACATGGTGAGAGTTCCACCTGACCCTCTGATAGGCTTGGTGGAATTTTGGCGGCATTGCTTACACCTGTCCAATCCTCTCATATCTCCACAAGTGGGGTAGGGGCAAGGGATTGTTTCTGGACAGCACAAGCATACTCATAACATGATGCAGCCACCACTACGCTTGAAAATATGGAGAGCGGTACTCAGTAATGTGTTGCATTGGATTTGCCCCAAACATATTTATTTTTGCAGTATTACTTTAGTGCCTTGTTGCAAACAGAATACATGTTTTGGAATATTTTGATTCTGTACAGGCTTCCTTCTTTTCACTCTGTCAATTAGGTTAGTATTGTGGAGTAACTACAATGTTGTTGATCCATCCTCAGTTTTTTCCTATCACAGCCATTAAACTCTGTAACTGTTTTAAAGTCACCATTGCCCTCATGGTGAAATCCCTGAGTGGTTTCCTTCTTCTGCGGCAACTGAGTAAGGAAGGATGCCTGTATCTTTGTAGTGACTGAGTGTTTTGATACACCATCCAAAGTGTAATTAATAACTTCACCATGCTCAAAGGGATATTCATTGTCATCTTTTTTTTTTTTTTACAGATGAGGTAGTCATTCAAAAATCATGTTAAACACTATAATTGTTCACAGAGTGAGTCCGTGCAACTTATTATGTGAGTTGCTAAGCACATTGATGTCACTTGTTAGATGAAGGGGAGGAGGCAGGTTAAAGAAGGATTTTTTTTACAGTTTCCCGTGTGTATCAAGAATGGTCCACCACCAAAATGACATCCAGCAAAATTGACACAACTGTGAGAAGCATTGGAGTCAACATGGGCCAGCATCCCTGTGGAACGCTTTCGTCACCTTCTAGGTGAATGTGTTCCTAATGTTTGGTATACAGTGCTCTGTGTAGATATTTACTTTTTAGCAGGTTCCTACCACAAGTGAGTGATATACAACCGTTCTTGTCAGCACTCTAAGTAATTAGGCTTTATATAATCTAAATTGAATTGAGATGTGAAGACCTAAATAAACTCTCTGCGTTACTACCTAGGCTTTAGCTCAGCAGGCAAACACTGTCTTGTGGTGCGCAGGAGGCCTTGGTTCAAATCCATTTGGTCACTGACATAATTATGGTGAAGTATTGTATACTGTTGAGGGAAACACTGTAAAAAAGTGGACTGAATAGACCACTACTACACGCCTATGTTTGATACTTAAAAATAGATAATGTAGGATAAGGATGGTGCATCTGAGAGTGAGATAGAGAGGTTAGGTTCCAAAGGGTCACAAAAGATGATGACAGTTCGAATTGTCCTTAGACTCTTTAATTTGAAATAAAAAGCCTTGGCAGACAATGCCATTGTGTCTCCCCCTGCAAGTCAGAGTTGGCATGAGATTGTCACTGTGTCAAAGCAGAAAAGGAACATCTGTAACGCTTTAATTTGTTGACATGAATGCTTCATATAATTGTGTTGTAATGGTCCACAGAGTTTGAAAGTGGCTTTCCTACTCAAACCATGATTTCCCATTTTTCAGTAATGACGTGGCTTCCGACACATTGCTAAACATATACTCAAAAAGATGGAACCCTTTCAAACTCACTCACCACATATGCCATATAACACACAGTGAAGGATTTACCTAAATTCAGGTTAAACGCACATACAGTGCCTTGCATAAGTATTCATCCCCCTTGCTGTTTTTCCCTATTTTGTTGCATTACAACCTGTAATTTAAATGGATTTTTATTTGGATTTCATGTAATGGACATACACAAAATAGTCCAAATTGGTGAAGTGAAATGAAAAAAATAACTTGTTTAAAAAAATAAAAAAATAAAAAATAGCGGAAAAGTGGTGCGTGCATCTGTATTCACCCCCTTTGCTATGAAGCCCCTAAATAAGATCTGGTGCAAACAATTACCTTCAGAAGTCACATAATTAGTTAAATAAAGTCCACCTGTGCACCACTAAGCAAGGGGCACCACCATGCAAGCTGCACCATGAAGACCAAGGAGCTCTCCAAACAGGTCAAGGACAAAGTTGTGGAGAAGTACAGATCAGGGTTGGGTTATAAAAAAATATCCGAAACTTTGAACATCCCACGGAGCACCATTAAATCCATTATTAAAAAATTGAAAGAATATGTTACCACAACAAACCTGCCAAGAGAGGGCCACCCACCAAAACTCACGGACCAGGCAAGGAGGGCATTAATCAGAGAGGCAACAAAGAGACCAAAGATAACCCTGAATGAGCTGCAAAGCTCCACAGTGGATATTGGACTATCTGTCCATAGGACCACTTTAAGCCGTACACTCCACAGAACGGGCCTTTACAGAAGGGTGGACAGAAAAAAGCCATTGCTTAAAGACAAAAATAAGCAAACACATTTGGTGTTCACCAAAAGGCATGTGGAAGACTCCCCAAAAATATGGAAGAAGGCACTCTGGTCAAATGAGACTAAAATTGAGCTTTTTGGCCGTTAAGGAAAACGCTATGTCTGGCGCAAACCCAACACCTTTCATCAGCCCGAGAACACCATCCCCACAGTGAAGCATGGTGATGGCAGCATCATGCTGTGGGGATGTTTTTCCTCGGCAGTGACTGGGAAACTGGTCAGAATTGAAGGAATGATGGATGGCGCTAAATACAGGTTCACCTTCCAGCAGGACAATGACCCTAATTATACTGCTAAAGCAACACTTGAGTGGTTTAAGGGGAAGCATTTAAATGTCTTGAAATGGCCATGTCAAAGCCCAGACCTCAATCCAATTGAGAATCTGTGGTATGATTTAAAGATTGCTGTACACCAGTGGAACCCATCCAACTTGAAGGAGCTGGAGCTGTTTTGCCTTGAAGAATGGACAAATTTCCCAGTGGCTAGATGTGCCAAGCTTATAGAGACATACCCCAAGAGACTTGCAGCTGTAATTGCTGCAAAAAGTGGCTCTACAGAGTAGTGACTTTGGGGGGGTGAATAGTCATGCACGCTCAAGTTTTCTGTTTTTTTGTCTTATTTGTTGTTTGTTTCACCCCCAAAAATTGCCAAGGGGGTGAATACTTTCGCAAGCCACTGTATCTCAGGATCAAATACATGTACAGTACCGTTCAAAAGTTTGGGGTCACTTAGAAATGTCATTGTTTTCGAAAGAAAAGCAATTTTTTTGTCCATTAAAATAACAGCAAATTGATCAGAAATACAGTGTAGACATGGTTAATGTAAATGGCTATTGTAGCTGGAAACGGCTGATTTTTAATGGAATATCTACATAGGCCATTATCAGCATCCATCAGTCCTGTGTTCCAATGGCACGTTGTGTTTGCTAATCCAAGTTTATCATTTTAAAAGGCTAATTGATCATTAGAAAATCCTTTTGCAATTATGTTAGCACATCTGAAAACTGTTGTGCTGATTAAAGAAGCAATACAACTGGCCTTCTTGAGTCTAGTTGAGTATCTGGAGCATCAGCAATTGTGGGTTCGATTACAGGATCAAAATGTCCAGAAACAAAGAATGTTCTTCTGAAACTCGTCAGTCTATTCTTGTTCTGAGAAATGAAGGCTATTCCATGCGAGAAACTGAAGATCTCGTACAACGCTGTGTACTACTCCCTTCACAGAACAGCGCAAACTGGCTCTAACCATAATAGAAAAAGGAGTGGGAGGCCCTGGTGCACAACTGAGCAAGAGGACAAATACATTAGTGTCTAGTTTGAGAAACAGATGCCTCACAGGTCCTCAACTGGCAGCTTAATTAAATATTACCCGCAAAACACCAGTCTCAACGTCAACAGTGAAGAAGCGACTCCGGGCTGCTGACCTTCTAGGCAGAGTTGCAAAGAAAAAGCCATATCTCAGACTGGCCAATAAAAAGAAAATATTATGATGGGCAAAAGAACACAGACACTGGACAGAGGAAGATTGGAAAAAAGTGTTATCGAATCGAAGTTTGAGGTGTTTGGATCACAAAGAAGAACATTTGTGAGATGCAGACCAAATGAAAAGATGCTGGAGGAGTGCTTGATGCCATCTGTCAAGCATGATGGAGGCAATGTGATTGTCTGGGGGTGTTTTGGTGGTGGTAAAGTGGGAGATTTTTACAGGGTAAAAGGGATCTTGAAGAAGGAAGGCTATCACTCCATTTTGCAATGCCATGCCATACCCTGTGGACGGCGCTTGATTGGAGCCAATTTCCTCCTACAACAGGACAATGACCTAAAGCACAGCTCCAAACTATGTAAGAACTATTTAAGGAAGAAGCAGTCAGCTGGTATTCTGTCTATAATGGAGTGGCCTGCACAGTCACCGGATATCAACCCTATTGAGCTGTTGTGGGAGCATCTTGACCGTATGGTACGTAAGAAGTGCCCATCAAGCCAATCCAACTTGTGGGAGGTGCTTCAGGAAGCATGGGGTGAAATCTCTTCAGATTACCTCAACAAATTGACATCTAGAATGGCAAAGGTCTGCAAGGCTGTAATTTCTGCAAATGGAGGATTCTTTGACGAAAGCAAAGTTTGAAGGACACAATTATCATTATTTCTAACCTTGTCAATGACTACATTTCCTATTCATTTTGCTATATTTCCTATTCAAACTAATTTCATGTATGTTTTCATGGAAAACAAGGACATTTCTAAGTGACCCCAAACTTTTGAACGGTAGTGTATATTAGGTTAGGAATTCAGGCTTGGATGAATCCACGTGGTGTAAACATCGGTAAAGATCTACCTATTTGACTACATCAAAGTCAGGAATATGCCGGATCATCCCTGTGCTTTTCTCCAGTTGGTTTGATAATTATTCATAAAGCAGATGGTTGTTGCAAGGCTGTAGTGCTGAATAACATTTGATAAACCTGACTATCAGACTCCATTTGATATTACAGTGAAACCATGTGCAATCAAGTATTAGCTGACTAAGAACAAGGAATGGTTATGAGAAGTGAATATCAAAGCAAGTATTATTTAATAACTTTGTCAAATTAATGGATTCGCATACAAGGCAAAAAGCTTAAGGTACAAGGCAGTACTGAAATTAACAAAGCACATTTCTAGGCATATAGATCATAAGGTTAACTTACAGGACAAAGCATGAACAAAGAGATGCTTACTAGGCCAGAGGCCTAAAATTGGTATGGATATTGACTCATGGGGCGGCGCACAATTGGCCCAGCGTCGTCTAGGGTAGGGGAGGGAATGGCCGGCAGGGGATGTAGCTCTGTTTGTAGAGCATGGCGTTTGCAACGCCAGGGTTGTGGGTTCGATTCCCACGGGGGGTATGAAAAAAAATGAAAAAAAGTGATGTATGCACTAACTGTAAGTCGCTCTGGATAAGAGCGTCTGCTAAATGACTTAAATGTAATGTAAATGTAAAAGATATCATGCAACCGCTTTCCAATGGACAGGATACAGAATAAGAGAGAGAACAACAGACCATGAATCTAAGCCCCTTTTATAAGAATGTGAGTTGCTTGGATTCAAAATCTGAGTTGTTGACCAATAGCATTACTGTTGAGTTAACCTCCAATCAGATATCAGACCTACAGGATGTAAAGACAACAGAACCTCTGCTACCAAGAGGTGTGACAAGAGGGGGTTGGTGAGATAAGACAACAGTTGAGAAGAAGAGTCACTTCGGGGGCGGGGCCTCCCTACGTAATCCTCCCTTGGACACATCTGATTCTGCATCAGACAGAAGTGTTAAAAACCGGACGGCCAGCACTGTAGTCACTGTAGACAGTCTTCAGACCAGCAGTTCATGGTCCTAGCAGCATCACTTCAGGAGTGTCTCTTTGGCGGGTAGCATTGTCTTCTGCTTTAGACATGCAAATGTCCTTAGGTGACACCTTCCCTGCAAGCATGCTAGAATGGAATGTTCCATTCTTCTTTGTAAGAGCAAACACATAACTAAAGGTACACCAAGACATCACAGATTCATTCACATTCCAATTAACATAAAACAGTCAGGTTTATCAAATGTAGATTGTTAAATATTATTTAGCACTACAAGGCCCCCTGGATAGAACAAGCAAGGCGGGACGTCCGACGGCGGCAGCTTTTGACGAATCGCCGTCTTTAAACTATTAACCATTATGCAGATAACGGATAGTCTGCTGTGCATTCTAAATCCAACTAAGAGGGAGGACACAAGGAACTATTTTCTCCCTTTCAGATCTCATAAAACTTCAACTCTCCTCCCGCCACCAATGCCGCCAACTTTCCTTCGCCGCCGCGTTTGACTGATAGCTTGAAGCTGAAAACACCCGTTTCCCTGTCCTCTGACCACGGCGCCGGTTGTCGACGTGACAGGTGGCTTGATACTTTATCATGTTAATGCGGTCTATCTGTCAGTAAGGATGAGCAGTGAATGAGAAGACAAGCAGTGCCACTGGGCAAAAAGGGTCCATATCAAGGGGATATCTTTACATGACACATTTTTGATATTCTACAGAATACAGACCATTTCCAATGCATATTTTGAGCTTTGTAGATTTGCACCATCCTGACAAATTCTGAATCCAGATGTGTCTTTTAGACATACTGTATATGATATTGGGATTACTCCGAATATCACACATGGACATTTCCTATGGCCGGATATGGACTCATTCAATATCCTGAGATATGTGACATCCTATTTTCTCTCTGCATGTTGACAAATACTGACTGTATATATTGCATATCTGTGTTTTCTCAGCACATTCAAGATATGACGCAATATTGATTCCAAATATGCTTCTCTTGGCTGAGGTCCCTATGCAGATCTTGATATGCTTTTTGATATGCTGAAAATAAGGACGATTTCTGATGCATTTCTGAGTTTTCAGCATCTGCTCAGTAATTTGACAAATATGATATCCTTATTTTTTTATGCACAAATTATTGTTGGATACCCTCCGGATATCATACATGGTATGGCTCATTAGATATCATACATGGTAAGGAAATTGGTATGGATATTGACTCATTAGATATCCTGAGCTAGGCCTATGTGGACAATTTATTTTCTCTATATGATGACAAATACTGACAGTAGGCCTACATATTATATTTTCTCAGCACATATGCTCTTGACTGAGGTCCATATCAGGATCTTGATATGCATTTTGATATGCTAAATAAGGACAATTTCTGATGCTTATTTGAGTTTTGAGGACATGCTCAACAATTTGACAAATATCAAATCCATACTAGATATAATTTTTGTATTCCCTCTGGATAAAGGCGCGCGCAAACTGCAAGCCAAAAGCACTGTAACTGGTAGCCTAGCAACAAGAATCAAGTCTTATTTGCTGTGGCGTTCCAACTGTCATTTTTTTATTTGGGCACCACAAATGAGTGTGTAAACGATGTGTGCTTGAACTGACAACTGGAGAAACAAAGAAGTGAGAAGCTGTTCAGAAAATACCTCAAAGAAGTTAACGCTAAAGTGAGTAGCTAATTTGAGATATTTTATTTATCTTAGTAACTAGAATAAAAAATAATTACAAAGTGAAAACATGTTTTGAGAAATGTCTAAGCTGACATATGGAATTGTTTTAAGATGGTCATACTATGGATCATTTCCCTTTGACTTGCCCCTATTTGTCCCTATCACTTGGCCTTTATTTCTTGTCCCTTGTTGTTTTCCTTCTGTAAAGGAAAATGTCTGCTTTCTCCACTTGCTCCTTTCGGAAGAGGGATGATGCATGCTGGGAGTGCCTCTGGGAGAAGCAGAGAAGGATTTGAATGGTTTGAGCTTCTCTTTCTACCTCCTTCACTCTCATTCACTCGTTTCTCGGCCTCTGTCTGAAGGAGGATGGTGATGACTTTGTTGGTCTGTCTCTCTTGCTTCCCTCTCACTTGCTTCTCTCTCATTCACTCTGTTTTGCTGTCTCTTTTTCGATTTCCTGTCTCTTGTTCTCTATCGCCTTTCTTTCATCTGTATCTTTCACCACTTTGTGTTGGAAAAATTATCCTACCCTGCAAAGGGTAGGCTAGGGCGTAAATGGTGCTTCCAGGTTTAGCACTGTGTGTGTGTGTGTGTGTGCCTGCGGGTGCTGGTATCACTCACTACAGAGTCAGACTTACAAACAAAGAGATGCCTGAGTTATTGATTAATGAAACTTGAATCTTTTAGGGTCATCAAAGACATTACCATAATGAACCATGTTAAGTTTGGCATTGATATCTTAAAAATAAGGAAACTTAACAATTCACTTATTTTGACTATGTAACGCTAATGCTTAACATAATAAAATAAAAATATTTGTGTCCTTCAAACTTTGCTTTCGTCAAAGAATCCTCCATTTGCAGTAATTACAGCCCTGCAGACCTTTGGCATTCTAGTTGTCAATTTGTTGAGGTAATCTGAAGAGATTTCACCCTATGCTTCCCGAAGCACCTCCCACAAGTTGTATTGGCTTGATGGGCACTTCTTACGTACCATACGGTCAAGCTGCTCCCACAACAGCTCAATAGGGTTGTGGTCCTCTGTAGCTCAGCTGGTAGAGCACGGCGCTTGTAACGCCAAGGTAGTGGGTTCGATCCCCGGGACCACCCATACACACAAAAAAATGTATGCACGCATGACTGTAAGTCGCTTTGGATAAAAGCGTCTGCTAAATGGCATATTATATTATTATTATAGATCCGGTGACTGTGCAGGCCACTCCATTATAGACAGAATACCAGCTGACTGCTTCTTCCCTAAATAGTTATTGCATAGTTTGGAGCTGTGCTTTGGGTCATTGTCCTGTTGTAGGAGGATATTGGCTCCAATCAAGCGCCGTCCACAGGGTATGGCATGACATTGCAAAATTGAGTGATAGCCTTCCTTCTTCAAGATCCCCTTTACCCTGTACAAACCTCCCACTTTACCACCACCAAAGCACCCCCAGACCATCACATTGCCTCCACCATGCTTGACAGATGGCATCAAGCACTCCTCCAGCATTTTTTCATTTGGTTTGCGTCTCACAAATGTTCTCCTTTGTGATCCGAACACCTCAAACTTCGATTTGTCTGTCCATAACACTTTTTTCCAATCTTCCTCTGTCCAGTGTCTGTGTTCTTTTGCCCATCTTAACCTTTTCTTTTTATTGGCCAGTATGAGATATGGCTTTTTGTTTGCAACTCTGCCTAGAAGGTCAGCATCCCAGAGTCGCCTCTTCACTGTTGACGTTGAGACTGGTGTTTTGCGGGTACTATTTAATTAAGCTGCCAGTTGAAGACATGTGAGGCGTCTGTTTCTCAAACTAGACACTCTAATGTATTTGTCCTCTTGCTCAGTTGTGCACCGGGGCATCCCCCTCCTCTTTCTATTCTGGTTTGCGCTGTTCTGTGAAGGGAGTAGTACACAGCGTTGTACAAGATCTTCAGTTTCTTGGCAATTTCTCGCATGGAATAGTCTTCATTTCTCAGAACAAGAATAGACTGACAAGTTTCAGAAGAAAGTTATTTGTTTCTGGACATTTTGATCCTGTAATCGAACCCACAATTGCTGATGCTCTAGATACTCAACTAGTCTCAAGAAGGCCAGTTTTATTGCTTCTTTAATCAGCACAACAGTTTTCAGCTGTGCTAACATAATTGCAAAAGGGTTTTCTAATGATCAATTAGCCTTTTAAAATGATAAACTTGGATTAGCATCACAACGTTGCTGATAATGGGCCTCTGTACGCCTATGTAGATATTCCATAAAAAATCAGCCGTTTCCAGCTACAATAGCCATTTACAACATTAACAATGTCTACACTGTATTTCTGATCAATTTGATGTTATTTTAATGGACAAAAAATTTGCTTTTCTTTCGAAAACAAGGACATTTCTAAGTGACCCCAAACTTTTGAACGGTAATGTGTGTATATATATATATATATATATACAGCTGTGGAAAAAATTAAGAGACCACTGCACATTTTTCTTAAATCAGCATCTCTATGTGTGACAGCCATTCCATTCCAGTGTCTGTTGAATTCCAACACAGGCACACCTCATTCTACTGAATTAGGTACTGATTAGGTGATCACCTGAACCAAATCTTATTTAACGAGGAAAAGTATAAAAATCACTGCTGTGGTCATAACTATCCTCTTGCAATAGGACTAGCTGGATGGCAAAAACAGTGCTAATAGTACCTCAAAAGTAATATGAATCAAAAAATAACTATTGACCATGCCAAAAGAGATGAAAAGGAAAGTTTTGAGTGAGGAAAAGAAGGGTTCAATTCTGGCTTTACTGGCAGAGGGATACAGTGAGCATCAGGTTGCTTCCAACCTTAAAATTTCAAAGATGGCGGTTCATAAGAACAAGGTCAAGCAGCAGACATTGGGGACAACAAAGCTACGGACCGGCAGAGGGCGAAAACTATTCTCTACTGACCGGGATGACCGCCAACTCATTCGAATGTCACTCAACAACCGTAGGATGACATCAAGTGACCTACAAAAATAATAGCAAACGGAAGCTGGGGTGAAGTGCACGGCGAGGACGGTTCGAAACAGGCTCCTAGGGGCAGGGCTGAAGTCGTGCAAAGCTAGAAAAAATCCCTTCATCAATGAGAAGCAAATAAGAGCCAGGCCGAGGTTTGCAAAAGACCATAAGGATTGGACCCTAGAGGAATCAAGCCATGTACAAGGTTGTCCTGGAAGAAAACGTGCTTCCTTTTGCTCTGACATTGTTCCCCAACTCTGAGGATTGGTTTTTCACTGTAATGTCTACACCTGTTGTATTCGGCGCATGTGGCCAATAAAATTTGATTTGATTTAATTATTCTGACATTTCACATTCTTGAAATTGTGATCCTCACTGACGTAAAACAGGGAATTGTTACTAGGATTAAATGTCAGGAATTGTGAAAAACTGAGTTTAAATGTATTTGGCTAAGGTGTATGTAAACTTCAGACTTCAACTGTATATGGGGCAGCAGCCTCTAAGGTGCAGGGTTACGTAACCGGGTGGAAGCCTCCTAGTGATGGCTATTTAACAGTCTGATGGCCTTGAGATAGAAGCTGTTTTTCAGTCTCTCGGTCCCAGCTTTGATGAACCTGTACTGACCTCGCCTTCTGGATGATAGTGGGGTGAACAGGTAGTGGCTCGGGTCGTTGTTGTCCTTGATGATCTTTTTGGCCTTCCTTTGACACCGGGTGCTGTAGATGTCCTGGAGTGCAGGCAGTGTGCCCCCGGTGATGCGCTGGGCAGACTGCACCACCCTCTGTAGGGTCTTAGTGGCCAAGCTGAATTTCTTCAGCCTCCTGAGGTTGAAGAGACGCTGTTGCGCCTTCTTCACCACACTGTCTGTGTGGGTGTCCAATTTCAGATTGTCAGTGATGTGTACGCCGAGGAACTTGAAGCTTTCCACCTGCTCGACAGTGGTCCCGTCGATATGGATAGGGGCGTGCTCCCTCTGCTGTTTCCTGAAGTCCATGATCAGCTCCTTTGTTTTGTCGACATTGAGGGAGAGGTTATTTTTTTGGCACCACACTCCCAGGGCTTTCACCTCCTCTCTGTAGGCTGTCTCATCATTGTTGGTAATCAGGCCTACTACTGTTGTGTTGTCTGCAAACTTGATGATTGAGTTGGAGGCGTGCATGACCACGCAGTCATGGGTGAACAGGGAGTACAGGAGCGGGCTGAGCATGCACCCTTGTGGGGCACCTGTGTTGATGATCAGTGAAGTGGAGGTGTTGTTTCCTACCTTCACCACCTTGGGGCGGCCCGTCAGGAAGTCCAGGACCCAGTTGCACAGGGCAGGGTTCAGACCCAGGGCCCCGAGCTTAATGATGAGCTTGGAGGTTACTATGGTGTTGAATGCTGTGCTATAGTCATTGAACAGCATTCTTACATAGGTTTTCCTCTTGTCCAGATGGGATAGGGCAGTGTGCATGGCGATGGCGATTGCATCGTCTGTGGATCTATTGGGGCGGTAAGCAAATTGAAGTGGGTCTAGGGTGTCAGGTAAGGTAGAGGTATATGATCCTTAACTAGCCTCTCAAAGCACTTCATGATGACAGAAGTGAGTTCTACGGGGCGATAGTCATTTAGTTCAGTTACCTTTGCTTTCTTGGGTACAGGAACAATGGTGGACAACTTGAAGCAAGTGGGGACAGCAGACTGGGATAGGGAGAGATTGAATATGTCCGTAAACACTCCAGTCAGCTGGTCTGCGTATGCTCGGAGGACACGGTTAGGGATGGCCGGCAGTCTTGCGAGGGTTAACACGCTTTAACGTCTTACTCACGTCGGCCACGGAGAAGGAGAGCCCACAGTCCTTGGTAGCGGGCCGCGTCAGTGGCACTGTGTTATCCTCAAAGCACACTCTGTTCAAGTTTTCCCCCCTCAGTTTAGAGAAACAGTACAGGCAAATTAAGTGATTAGATCAATTTCCAGGGTGCTTTAATTGCACTTTCTTCTTGATGAACACCTGCCCGTTGACATTGCCCCGCGTCTCATTCAAACAACCTTGTTGCAGTAATGCTCAGGCAGATGTTAGCATTAGCGCTAGCACTCGAGGAGCAGTCCAGATGTCTGCTTCAGCCTGTTCTGGGGAAGAAGTGGAGCAGATTGTAATGGTGTGTTTGGATAATCAGGATCCCTATTGTGCCAGGGAAAACACACCCGCGCTCTATTGTACTTTCTGGCTCGTTCTCTACCCTTCTGTCCTCCTGCTTCCCCTGCTTGGCCATGCGTTCTATGTGATTACTTTAAGCCGTCTCTTTGAAAGAAGGAGGATGGGCTTAAATGGCTATTTTAGGTCAAAGAAAGAGCAGCGCTTTTCTCTTTGAAGAAATGCTCTCATCAAGTAACATTGTATCCCACTTCGGACACCAAATGTCCCTGAAGAGTATAATGTCGGCCTTATGGTTACTTTATTATAGGTGAGCATATTCAAAGGCCTCTACCCCTGTACCAGTTTAAGGCCTCTAAAAAACAGGAGTTAGATGCCAAAACATTTTTATTTTTATTTTATTTCACCTTTATTTAACCAGGTAAGCCAGTTGAGAACAAGTTCTCATTTACAACTGCGACCTGGCCAAGATAAAGCAAAGCAGTGCGATAAAAACAACAACACAGAGTTACATATGGGGTAAAACAAAACATAAAGTCAAAAAAGACAACAGAAAAAATATATATACAGTGTGTGCAAATGTAGCAAGTTATGGAGGTAAGGCAATAAATAGGCTACAACTAGACTGATATCCTCTGCAGTAAATGCAGCTACAATGGGCACGTCAAAGCTGATAATCAAATGTGATTTCTCTCAGAGTAGTGTGTGTGCTTGGTGGTCCCATAGGCTTTTACGGTCTGTTCTTGTCCCACTTTCCAGCAGCTCCACAGCGAGTTGTCTAGCGAACGTGAGGAAACAGCCCCCCTCTAAGCAGATCCCTAGAGGTATCAAACAGTGTAGCCAATCCCCGCTGCTTGCAGCCCTCTGACAACCATCCACAACCATCCATAAATCGGAGTACACATCAATGACCATCTGAAATGGTCCACCCACACAGACAGTGTGGTGAAGAAGGCGTTACAGCGCCTCTTCAACCTCAGGAGGCTGAAGAAATTCAGCTTGGCCACTAAGACCCTCCAGAGGGTGGTGCAGTCTGCCCAGCGCATCACCGGGGGCACACTGCCTGCACTCCAGGACATCTACAGCACCCGGTGTCACAGGAAGGCCAAAAAGATCATCAAGGACATCAACCTCCCGAGCCACGGCCTGTTCACCCCACTATCATCCAGAAGGCGAGGTCAGTACAGGTGCTTTAAAGCGGAGACTGAGAAACTGAAAAACAGCTTCTATCTCAAGGCCATCAGACTGTTAAATAGCCATCACTAGCCGGCTACCACCCGGTTACTCAACCCTGCACCTTAGAGGCTGCTGCCCTATATACATAGACATGGAATCATAATAATAATAATGGAACACTAGTCACTTTAATAATGTTTACATACTGCTTTACTCATTTCATATGTATATACTGTATTCTACTGTATTTTAGTCAATGCCATTCCGACATAGCTCATCCTAATATTTATATATTTCTTAATTCCTTTCTTTTACTTTTAGATTTGTGTCTATTGTTTTGAATTGTTAAATACTACTGCACTGTTGGAGCTAGGAACACAAGCATTTCGCTACACCCGCATTAACATCTGCTAAATATGTGTATGTGACCAATAACATTTGATTTGATATAATAGATTCCCAGGGAACACAGAGGAAATGAGCTATCTAGCTGAATCTGGTGCAGTGGCATGTTGTACATGATCCCTGACAAATAAACAAATAAATACATAATCTGGGGTGTCTGGTTTTGGTCTGCGGCCAACTCACGTTGTTTGTTTCAGTGGAGATCATTCTTTGTCTTGGTCTGCTTCCCTCCTTAGGCTGCAGCCTGTGACTTCTTAGCTATCTTAGGAGTGAGTTGACACTATATTCAATGCTAAATATATCATTCGAGTAAAGGGAAGTGAGGTATGGCTTTTGCTGCGCACCCCAGCTGCCTGGGATCAATAAAGATAATGTTGTATTGAGATTCATGACCAGAACTACATTGTAGGGACCGTCAGCAATATTTAGACACAAGGTATATGCGATAATTGTGGTATTCCTCGCGTCTATGTGTTGCTCCACGCCAGAATTGAAAGTGACTGATTCGGTTACATATATTTAGGTCTTAGGAAGCCTAATGTTCGGGCCTTAAGTGCCTCCAGTGTTTTCAGCGACTGCCATTTAGGAAGGAGAGGCCGTAATAATCGCGACTGTAGCTCGGCTCACACAAAGGCAGCTCCCGAGTGGCGCAGCGGTCTAAGGCACTGCATCTCAGTGCTTGAGGCGTCACTACAGACCCCCTGGTTCGATTCCAGGCTGTATCACAACCGGCCATGATTGGGAGTCCCATAGGGCGGCGCACAATTGGCCCAGCGTCGTCCGGGTTTGACCGGTGTAGGCCGTCATTGTAAATAAGAATTTGTTCTTAACTGACTTGCCTAGTTAAATAAATAAAACATTTAAAAAACACACCACATGAATTGAAAATTAGAGACGACACGCTGGTGTTGGAGTATCATGGCATGGTGAGGTAATTACGTTAATACGAAATACCCCACGGCAGCGATCAGAACAGCTGGCGCATGAACGGTAGCGCCCCGGCTTGCCATCACCACGACGACGCTTTTGGGATGTAGGCCGTCACCATGAGAAACCATCACGCAGCCCTCTTGTGTGTCTAATGACACCTGATTTTCTCCTCAACAGGGCAACCGGGTCATTGGAATAATGGCTAAAGTGGACACTGACTTGGAATGCTATACTGAAAGGCCTTATAGTTGGTCCGGCAAAGGATGTGAGATATACTAATGGTCCGTTTATGACATCATTCACAGTAACGGCCTTGCTCCCAAGTTGGCAGGGGGAAACAGGTTCCTGTGTGGTGGTGACTCTGTACTTGATTGTGTCAAACGTCTCCCAAGAGGCCACAGAACATGACTGGGAGATTGAACCTGTTGTTCCACTGCCCACGTTACATAAGGGAAGGAAAGGCCTCAGGCTGTGTACCATATGGGTACAGCTGCCCTTGTCAGCATTCCAATAATTCAGACTGCTGTCTGTCCGTCTGTCCATCTGTCTGTATGTCCATCTATCCCTCTATCCTTTCATCTTTCTGTCTGCCCCTCTGCTTTCCCTCTAACTTCCTGGGTAATACATTTTGTGATATTCCTTTGCCTCATTGAGTGCCTATACGATATTTAATATGTAGTAAAATGACATTGTTTGGCTGCTCCCCCATCCCTTCCCTGGTGTTAACAGAGGGATTTCGAAATATAACTTTCTCCAAGAATAACCAGATAGCCTACAATAACATAAACTATTTTAGTGTTAATGTGAGGCATACAGTACAGGTGCCTCTAGACTCTCTGCTATTCAGTGTGTGTATAATACATTTAACCAGAGAATCAAATGACTGTCTTTATTTCAGTTTCATCAGGTTTATGGTGCAGCAGCAGGCAGATGCTGTGTGTGTGTGTATGTGTGTGTGTGTGTGTGTGTGTGTGTGTGTGTGTGTGTGTGTGTGTGTGTGTGTGTGTGTGTGTGTGTGTGTGTGTGTGTGTGTGTGTGTAAAATAATGCACGGTTTGGCCAGCTTTATACCGAATTGCTGTGGGAGTGGATTTATATAGAGTCTGTGTGTCTCATCTGACCTTCTCATAGCTTCTCCATGTCATAATAACTAAGTCATGAATGGTTCATGTTTTTGTCTCAATCAAATAATTAAAAAGAAATACAATGAAGAATAATCTGACACATAGAATATTGACTCACTCAACAGACGCGCGCGCACACACACAAACACAAATAAACACAAACACACAATTACTCAATTTTAAAAGCTCTCTCAGGGTTGAATAGAACCCTTGAGTATAACTGGTCCTTAAACCTTGACAGTGGCCATCAAGAACGACATTGACAAGCAATATTATTTGTATCTGAAGTATATTCGCCCAACTCCTACACCAAGGACAGGTGAACACGTCTAATGATTGATCTAATCTAGTCTGAATACATCTAGATGAATAGCGAGACTAGGTGGACTGAAAAGCTGGCCTTGCAATTAAAACAACCAATTTAACCAGTCTAGCATGAACACTTCACCCCCACAGTCTGTTTAGTTATTAAATACTTTATTTCTGTACGCAGAGCAACTCATTAAAGTTCTAAGTGTGTGTTCCGACTTTGGCTTGCCAAACGCGGTTTGAGAGGGTTTTGTAACACACGTTCTGTTTTTCTAAGCAAGGCTTTGGAGCCCTAAGGAGTCAGGGTTTGTTTTTCTAAGCAATGCTTTGGAGCCCTAAGAAGTCAGGGTTTGTTTTTCGAAGCAAGGCTTTGGAGCCCTAAGGAGTCAGGGTTTGTTTTTCGAAGCAAGGCTTTGGAGCCCTAAGGAGTCAGGGTTTGTTTTTCGAAGCAAGGCTTTGGAGCCCTAAGGAGTCAGGGTTTGTTTTTCGAAGCAAGGCTTTGGAGCCCTAAGGAGTCAGGGTTTGTTTTTCGAAGCAAGGCTTTGGAGCCCTAAGGAGTCAGGGTTTGCCCTCTTTTGTATCTCCGGCTCCCTCTTTCGCTAAACTAAATAACACTCTGCCTCCTCGCTCAGCAATGAGGAAGTTCAAAGGATCAATACAGAGAGGGAGGATCAAACATATAACAGACACACCGCTCCCGAGTAATGAATTTATACTCTTTCAGGCTGTGCCGTACAGTACTCAGGAGAAAGTTTTTTGAAAATGTTGTTTTTTGAGGAATTGCGCTCTAACTTTGTTTTTAAGAAATGCTAGCAAGTTCTGAACCCACCCCCCCCCCGTACGAGCTCTCACTCCCTCTTGTTGCCAATCCTCCACAAAGCATTCCTGTTTTATATCTCTCTCATAACACAAGTTATTCCTTTTCTCATTTTGACTTCAAGTTATTATGCGGAGGGGTTCGAGTGTGGGCCATGAATGTGCTATTTGTTTCTTTGAAATAAATGTATTCTGGGTGGTGGGTTCAGGTCGTGCTGTCCTAAAAACATAAAGGAGAAGATAGAGAACTAGTTCAGGATTTGGACCAGATCTCTTCTCCTCGTTGCGTTTATATTAGCCATCTGGTGTCTCTGACTGTAGAGTACACATTTAGCTGTCGGCCTCCAACTCATACATATTGTACAGAGCATTCGGAAATTATTCAGACCCCTTGACTTTTTCCACATTTTGTTACGTTGCATCCTTATTCTAAAATTGATTAAATAAAAAGTGAAATAATACCTTTACATAAGTATTCAGACCCTTTACTCAGTACTTTGTTGAAGCACCTTTGGCAGCGATTACTGCCTCAAGTCTTCTTGGGTATCACGCTACAAGCTTGTCACACCTTTATTTGGGGAGTTTCTCCCATTCTTCTCTGCAGATCCTCTCAAGCTCTGTCAGATTGGATGGGGAGCGTCACAGCACAGCTATTTTCAGGTCTCTCCAGAGATGTTCGATTGGGTTCAAGTCTGGGCTCTGGCTGGGCCACTCAAGGACATTCAGAGACTTGTCCCGAAGCCACTCCTTTGTTGTCTTGGCTGTGTGCTTACGGTCGTTATCCTGTTGGAAGGTGAACCTTCACCCCAGTCTGAGGTCCTGAGCGCTCTGGAGCAGGATCTCTCTGTACTTTGCTCCATTCATCTTTCCCTCGATCCTGACTAGTCTCCCTGTCCCTGACTCTGAAAAACATCCCCACAGCATGTTGCTGCCAGGACCATGCTTCAGCGTAGGGATGGTGCCAGGTTTCCTCCAGACGTGACGCTTGGCATTCAGGCCAAAGAGTTCAATCTTGGTTTCATCAGACCAGAGAATCTTGTTTCTCATGGTCTGAGAGTCCTTTAGGTGCCTTTTGGCAAACTCCAAGTGGGCTGTCATGTTCCTTTTACTGAGGAGTTGCTTCCATCTGGCCACTCAACCATAAAGGCCTGATTGGTGGAGTGCTGCAGAGATGGTGGTCCTTCTGGAAGGTTCTCCAATCTCCACAGAGGAACTCTGGAGCTCTGTCAGAGTGACCATCAGGTTCTTGGTCACCTCCCTGATCAAGGCCCTTCTCCCCCGAATGCTCAGTTTGGCCAGGCAGCCAGCTCTAGGAAGAGTCTTGGTGGTTCCAAACATTTTCCATTTAAGAATAATGGAGGCCACTGTGTTCTTGGGGACCTTCAATGCTGCAGACATTTTTTGGTACCCTTCCCCAGATCTGTGCCTCAACATAATCCTGTCTCTGAGGTTTACGGACAATTTCTTCGACCTCATGGCTTGGTTTTTGCTCTGACATGCACTGTCAACTGTGGGACCTTATATAGACAGATATCTGTCTTTCCAAATCATGTCCAATCAATTGAATTTACCACAGGTGGACTTCAATCAAGTTGTAGAAACATCTCAAGGATGATCAATGGAAACAGGGTGCACCTGAGCTCAATTTCGAGTCTCATAGCAAAGGATCTGAATACTGATGTAAATAAGGTATATTTGGTTTAATTTTTTATAAATTTGCTAAAATGTACAGTATAAAAACCTGTTTCGCTTCGTCATTATGGGTAATGTGTGTAGATTGATGAGGATTATTTTTATATAATCCATTTTAGAATAAGGCTGTAACGTAACAAAATGTGGAAAAAGTCAAGGGGTCTGAATACTTTCCGATTGCACTGTATATATACAGACAGACGAATCGAAGTTTGAGGTGATCGGATCACAAAGACGAACATTTGTGAGACGCAGACCAAATGAAAAGATACTGGAGGAGTGCTTGATGCCATCTGTCAAGCATGGTGGAGGGAATGTGATGGTCTGGGGGTGCTTTGGTGGTAATAAAGTGGGAGATTTGTACAGGGTAAAAGGGATCTTGAAGAAGGAAGGCTATCACCCAAAGCACAGCTCCAAACTATGCAAGAACTATTTAGGGAAGAAGCAGTCAGCCGGTATTCTGTCTATAATGGAGTGGCCAGCACAGTCACCGGATCTCAACCCTATTGAGCTGTTGTGGGAGTAGCTTAACCGTATTGTACGTAAGAAGTGCCCATCAAGCCAATCCAACTTGTGGGAGGTGCTTCAGGAAGCATGGGGTGAAATCTCTTCAGATTACCTCAACAAATTGACAACTAGAATGTCAAAGGTCTGCAAGGCTGTAATTGCTGCAAATGGAGGATTCTTTGACGAAAGCAAAGTTTGAAGGACACAATAATTATTTTTGCATCACCAGTGTCACTCTAATGGTCCGCCCAGTGTTGTCTTTTCACTGCCGTTAGCTTCTACAGTACTTGAGGACCCTAACTGTACATTCAATCAGGCATTTGTTATGTAGATTTCTGCTCAGACTGTCATGGGCCTCTCACTCCACCGGGTTACCACCTTTATTTTCTTCCACTCTGCTCACCACTCTCTCTACTCAGCCTAACTAGCTCCACCTGTCCCTGCTCTGCTCTGCTCTAATTACTCTGCCAGCTGCGCTGCATTACCCACTACCTCTCCCAGTATTTAAGGCCCTGTCTTTCAGCTCTCCGGTGTCAGATCGTCTGCAAAGCTCACACCCGGAACCTGTTTGCTCGCGCTTCTGGCTCACCCTGGTTTTGTGACCCCGGACCTGCCTGTTTTTTGGATACTCTTCTGCCTCAGGAGATCCAGACCTGCTTCTGCCATTACGACTCCTGACTACTCTTCAATCCCGGTAACTCTGACCAGCCTTCTGCCTTGCTACTACGTATTTTGGGTTTCCCTTGAACTGTACTGCTGCCTGGTTTCATTCCGCCCTGTTGTGTCTGTGTCTCCCCCCCCCAGGACTTCTGGACCACCCACCACCGGCTTCATAGGACGCATCGCTGCCACTGGGGGGGGCACAGACCCAGCGCATTGGACGGGATCCCTGTTACCCCTGGAGCCTTCATTCACTCCCTACTTCCCTTTTCCCTTAAGTTTAATAAACTTTCTGGTGTGACGCAATTGTGGTCCTCTGGTCGTCTGTCTGAACCGTGACAGTACGATCTGACCATTATGGACTCAGCGCACACTTTCCCCGACATGGAAACCGATGAGCATGAGCAGCAGTTCCAGCAGCAGCAACAACAACTCGCCATGATCATTCAACTCCTCACCAACCTTACCCCAGCCAGTCTGCCCACCAGCCCAGCCCCCGAGTTACCTGCCCCGGTCATCGCAGCCGCTGCTCCGGAACCCAAGATTGGAAACCCCGAGCGGTTCAACGGCGATTCAACCCAGGTCCGGCCATTCCTGACTAGCTGCCGACTTCAGTTCTCCTTGCAGCCAAGGACCTTCGCCACGGAGGGGGCTAAAGTTGGGTATGCCATCACTCACCTGACGGGCCGAGCTCGACTCTGGGGAACAGCAGAGTTCGAACGTCAAACCCCCGCATGTGCAACCTTCGACCTGTTTGCTGAGGAGATGCTGAAGGTGTTTGACCTGGATTCACCCACCGCAGAGGCGTCTCGTGAACTGTTCAGTATTCGACAAGGCAGACGTACAGTCGCAGACCATTCCATCGACTTCCGAACCCTGGCTAGACGAAGTTCTTGGAACACACCATCGTTGGTGGACGCGTTCTTCCATAGTTTGGCTGACTATATCAAGGACGAGTTGGTCTCCCATGAACTGCCTTCCACTCTTGATGAAGCCATCGCACTGACTGTCAGGATCGACAGAAGGATACAGACCCGTCGTCGTGAGAGGGGGCGCCAAGGTCCACCTACTACCGGCATTCGGAGAGATCCGACTGGGCTCCTGTCATCTACTGCCACTCACCCAGGTCAGCTTGATCAGTCTGAGCCTATGGAGATTGGGCGAGCCTCCCTCACTCCTGCAGAGCGCCAGCGCCGCTTCACCTCAAACCTCTGCCTCTATTGTGGAGGTGATGGACATCGTGTGGTAACCTGCCCTTTAAAGGGCCGAAGCTCACCGGGCATAGGGGGAGTCCGGTTGAGTTCAATGACCATCCAGTCCTCCGACCGCAAACCCCTGCTGCAAGTTCACCTCCGCCTCTCTGACTCAACTCACACCCTGGCTGCTCTGGTGGATTCTGGCGCCGAAGCCAACATAATGGACATCAAGCTGGCACGCCAACTGGGACTGGAGAACCTCCGTTTGACACCTCCTATTCCTGCCCGGGCACTGGACGGACACTTACTCGGATCGGTCACTCATGTCACGGCTCCGGTCTCGATGGGTCTGTCCGGAAACCATCAAGAAACTATCCAGTTTCACCTGCTCCCCTCTCCAGGCCAACCCCTCATCCTGGGTTACCCATGGCTCCGCCGGCACAACCCTCAGCTCGACTGGGTGACCGGGGTGATCAGGGAGTGGGGAGAGGACTGCCACCGAACCTGCCTGCTTGCTGCCGCACTACCCCCTCGGCCAGTACCTACTAACTCCGCTCCTGACCTCTCCAATGTCCCAGAATGCTACCATGGTCTCAGAGAGGTGTTTAACAAAGCAAGAGCCACATCTCTGCCCCCTCACCGACCGTACGACTGTGCCATCGACCTCCTCCCTGGAACAGCTCCTCCAAAGGGTCGTCTTTATTCGTTGTCTGCTCCTGAAAGAAAGTCCATGGAGGACTACATCAATGGCTCTCTGTCCGCAGGATTAATCCGTTCATCTTCATCTCCTGCTGGTGCTGGCTTCTTCTTTGTGGGGAAGAAGGACGGATCTCTTCGCCCCTGCATCGACTACAGGGGACTCAACGACATCACAGTGAAGAACCGTTACCCTCTGCCTCTGCTCACCTCTGCTTTTGAGTTGCTCCAGGGAGCCACTGTTTTTACCAAGTTGGATCTCAGAAACGCTTACCACCTAGTGCGGATCCGGGAGGGAGATGAATGGAAAACCGCATTCAATACACCAACAGGCCACTACGAGTATCTGGTTATGCCTTTTGGCCTCACCAATGCTCCTGCTGTGTTCCAGGCTCTAGTGAATGATGTACTGCGGGACATGTTAAACAAGTTTGTCTTCGTTTACCTGGATGACATCTTAATCTACTCCAGAAACCTGTCTGAACACACCCGCCATGTCCAGCAAGTCCTTCATCGTCTTCTGGAGAATTCCCTCTACGCCAAGGCCGAGAAATGTGAGTTTCACGTCAAGACAGTGGCCTTCCTGGGGTACATAGTGGCAGAGGGCAGTATCCAAATGGATCCTGCCAAAGTATCAGCAGTCACTTCATGGCCAGTTCCGGAGAACAGAAAGAAGCTGCAACAGTTTCTGGGGTTTGCTAACTTCTATAGGAAGTTTATCCGGAACTACAGTACCGTTGCTGCCCCTCTCACTGCTCTAACCAGCACCAAGCAACCCTTCACCTGGACCCCAGCAGCCGACAAAGCCTTCAGTACCCTCAAGGTGAGGTTCACCTCCGCTCCCATCCTCCAGATGCCTGATGTGGACCGGCAATTCATTGTGGAGGTGGACGCCTCGGATGTGGGAGTTGGTGCTGTGATTTCTCAGTGGGCTGCGGAGGATAGGAAGCTCCATCCCTGTGCCTTTTTCTCACGTCGGTTGTCCCCCTCTGAGTGCAATTACGACATAGGGAACCGTGAGCTGCTGGCTGTGAAGCTTGCCTTGGAGGAGTGGCGTCACTGGCTGGAGGGGTCCACCATTCCATTTCTCGTTTGGACCGATCATAAGAACTTGGAGTACATCCGCACGGCCAAACGGTTGAACTCCAGGCAGTCCCGCTGGGCCCTGTTCTTCACCAGGTTTAATTTCACTCTGTCATACCGGCCTGGATCACGCAACACCAAGCCAGACGCCCTCTCCCGTCAATTCCAGAAGGATGACACCCCCTCCAAGGACCCTGTGTCGATTCTGCCAAGTCCCTGCATCGTTGCAGCTCTGACCTGGGCTGTTGAGGAACAGGTGCTGGAGGCTCTCCGTAACCAGCCAGGTCCCAGCACTTGCCCAGCTGACCGCCTTTTTGTCCCCGAAGACCTGAGGTCCCAGGTCGTTCAGTGGGGACATGACTCCCGCCTAGCTTGTCACCCTGGCTCCACCCGCACTTACAACCTGCTCGCCCAGAGGTTCTGGTGGCCCTCTCTGAGGAAGGATGTACGGGAATTCGTCCAAGCCTGCCCCATCTGCAACCAACACAAGTCGTCCTGCCAGCCCCCAGCCGGATTGCTGCAGCCCCTGCCTGTGCCCAGACGTCCCTGGTCTCACATCGCCCTTGACTTTGTCACGGGGCTGCCCCCTTCAAGTGGCATGACCGTCATTCTCACCATCGTTGACCGTTTCAGCAAGATGGCACACTTCATTCCCCTCCCCAAGCTCCCAACCGCCAAGGAGACCGCCCAGGTGGTCCTGGAACACGTCTTCCGGATCCACGGACTGCCAAAGGATGTAGTTTCTGACCGTGGTCCACAATTCTCCTCCGCTTTTTGGAAGGAGTTCTGTCACCTGCTGGGAGCCACAGTCAGTCTGACTTCCGGATTCCATCCCCAATCCAATGGGCAGTCAGAGCGGGCTAATCAGGAGCTCGAGAAGGCACTGCGATGCATGACTTCACGCAACCCCCACTCCTGGTCGCAGCAATTGACATGGGTGGAGTACGCGCACAATTCTCTGACCTGCTCTGCCATCGGTATGTCCCCTTTCCAATGTGTTTATGGATACCAGCCTCCTCTATTTGCCAGCCAGGAAGAGGAGGTTACTTGCCCATCTGCACTTGCTTTTGCCCGTCGATGTCGCCGCACCTGGTCACAAGCCCGAGCCACACTCCTCAGATCCGTTGCCAGCTACACTACCGGGGCCAACCGTCGGAGAATTCCTGCTCCCACCTACCATGTTGGTCAAAGGGTGTGGTTGTCATCGAAGAACCTGCCACTCAGGGTGGAGTCGCAGAAGCTGGCACCTCGGTTCATTGGCCCATTCCCTATCATAAGAGTGATTAGCCCAACTGCTGTCCGGCTCCAACTGCCTAATTCCCTGAGGGTGCACCCCACTTTCCATGTGTCTAAGATTAAGCCCATCCATGAGAGTCCGCTGGTCCCTGCTGCGCCTGGTCCTCCTCCTCCACGGCTCGTCGATGGTGGTCTGGTTTACACCGTCCGCCGCCTGCTTCGGTCCAGACGGAGGGGTAGGGGTCTCCAGTACCTCATTGACTGGGAGGGCTATGGACCTGAGGAAAGGACCTGGGTGCCAGCTAGTCGGATTGTGGATAGGACTCTCATCACCGCTTTCCACCAACGGCATCCTGATCAACCTGCCATCCGTAGGGGCCGCCCCAGAGGGGTCCCTAACCGTCCGGCCCGCTCGGCTTCCTGTCCTGTGCCTGATCCTGTCTCGGGACCTGTCCCATCTCCCGACCACGGCCCTCCGGCTTCCTCCGAGGATGAGGACGTTCACTCGGACCGTTCGGAGGAGTTCTAGCCCTCCTCCGGCTCCCCTCCTCCCGCCCGGCGTGGTGTTGCTCTTGGGACTTCTGGGGCCGTCCCTTGGGGGGGGGGTTCTGTCATGGGCCTCTCACTCCACCGGGTTACCACCTTTATTTTCTTCCACTCTGCTCACCACTCTCTCTACTCAGCCTAACTAGCTCCACCTGTCCCTGCTCTGCTCTGCTCTAATTACTCTGCCAGCTGCGCTGCATTACCCACTACCTCTCCCAGTATTTAAGGCCCTGTCTTTCAGCTCTCCGGTGTCAGATCGTCTGCAAAGCTCACACCCGGAACCTGTTTGCTCGCGCTTCTGGCTCACCCTGGTTTTGTGACCCCGGACCTGCCTGTTTTTTGGATACTCTTCTGCCTCAGGAGATCCAGACCTGCTTCTGCCATTACGACTCCTGACTACTCTTCAATCCCGGTAACTCTGACCAGCCTTCTGCCTTGCTACTACGTATTTTGGGTTTCCCTTGAACTGTACTGCTGCCTGGTTTCATTCCGCCCTGTTGTGTCTGTGTCTCCCCCCCCCAGGACTTCTGGACCACCCACCACCGGCTTCATAGGACGCATCGCTGCCACTGGGGGGGGCACAGACCCAGCGCATTGGACGGGATCCCTGTTACCCCTGGAGCCTTCATTCACTCCCTACTTCCCTTTTCCCTTAAGTTTAATAAACTTTCTGGTGTGACGCAATTGTGGTCCTCTGGTCGTCTGTCTGAACCGTGACACAGACAGTTGGGCATATAGGTTACCTGTAGGGGAAATAGAATATATTGAATGTGGTCAAATGCTTTATAAAAATTAAGGATGGCATTTTATTGTCTTGTATACGCACATACTGTATGTTCAGTATTGTAGTGACCATAGCGATTGTAGCTACAACCCTGCCAACATTCAATTCTATTAGCATAATTATAGCATGCTCGGCTTTGGAGCATTGCCTTGCTTTGATTCCAGTAGCTTTGCCTACGGTGGTGTCAGCAGTGGGATCCTCCTTGTGTGGGTTCAGCGTTGTATTCCGGCTGCCCTGTGAATTCACACCAAAATTGGGTTCAACCCCTAAAGCTCCACCTCATTTATGTTTATATTGTCTGACTCTTCTGATCAAAAGCCTTGATTGAACACCATGATTAGATGATGAGTAGAATCAACTGTATTGCTTGGATGGAGCAAAAACCTGCACCCACTCCGGCCTTCGTAGACATGTTTGCCCACCCCTGGTTTAGCTGAACATAGTGTTGCCCGATGCTGGCAACCCAAACAGCTGTGTCAGTGCCAGCTTGCAAACCCCCAGTCACCTGATACAGTGGTGCAGACTTTAATGGACTTTAACTTATGCACTCGTGCATAATGCAACGGACAGAGGTCCTTAATGATGTCGCTTTGATCATATAACCATGGAGTTCTACTTCCACCGCAGATACACTATTTAACGTTAGAGGTCCACATCACAAAATACTTTATGTCAGTTCTGGTAAAAAGAGTTGGGCTTGGCACGGATTACATAAGGACGGAAATGGATGGTCTGTGTGTGTGTTTGTGTGCATGAATTAATGCACACATTTTTTTGGTAGTGTGTGTGTGTTTTTGTACAGGGGAGGAAGGGTTAAACATGAACAGACTACAAGCTGTTTTTCAGCTAACTCAGTTAAGCCTTAAGACTTTGTAAACACCCTGGGTCACACACACACACAAACACACACACACACACACACACAAACAGAGACAGACAGATGTGCCATAAAGATTTCTACAGAGACACACATATTAGATTAAAGGGTCATATAAGCTAGATGGCCACATTACTAATACACAATATATCTATCCATTAAGTGAAATGTGATGTCAGAAGTGGGATGCTTGCTGTTTTATGGTAGGAATGTTGGATTGGTATGAATGGAGAACTGTTTGTTAACTGTAGATTTGTTTGTAGCAAAACATCCTCATTCAACAGGAATGGACATCTGGTTTGATTGATTTTCCAGCGAGCTAATGTCTGCACACTTCTGTTTGAATACACATCAGAAACCTTAGTCTGAAAGTTTGAAAATGATCACATTTTCTTGAAGAAAGAGGGCTTTTTGCAGACAAAATGGCAATGTATTTCCTTAGTTATAAGATTTTCCTTCGTGCTCTGAAATTAACTCAGCTCTTAATTATCATCGCTCAGTTGGAATCACCCATGCAAAAGTTCCAACAGATGCATTGTTATTGTTGCTCAGTAAAGCCATTTTCCATTAGTGAGGACTCCCACCCCACACACACGCTCACTCTGGGAGACAAATGTATGCCCAAAAGTGAGTTGACATTCATTATGCATTTCCTAAATCAAGAGCCTAATCAAAAAGCCTTTCACCCACTGATGCCTCAATTTGCTTACTAATGCTTTCTCTCGTTTATCTTACTTTCACACTCCACAACCCCAGTGTGTGTGTGTGTGTGTGTGTTTGTGTTTCTATGTGCCTGCGTGTGTTGTGTGCATTGTTGTGCGTGTTTGTTTTCTAGTGCCTGTGTGCAACTTCAAATCCATCTGCAGTGGGCTAAAAGAAGAGGATGAATTCTGTTGAACATTACTCCCCATGCTTCTACTTAAACTGCCATACTCCATAAACTGCCATTAATTTGTCTGCTTCCTCCTATTCAAGTCCACTTCGCCGACATTAATGCTATTCAAGTCCACTTAGCCGACATTAATGTATCGTGCCTAACATCCAATGGACCTCCTCTTTCTCCACAGCTAAAATAGATGATTTTCATGCCATCCTTAAATGGGTACAAAGTTTATAACTGTAAGTGCGTCGGATGCACATAGTGGATGAATGAGAATGGACGACATCGTCAACCATCATCATTAATGATCATTATCTGATTTAATCCACTTCTTCATAACACAAGCATTTTCTCCTCTCCAGCCAGTCTGTGCTGCTTGGTCTGTGTCCCTTAGCTCAATTAGCTCCCCTCTCTGACTCTGAATCTGCTGTGACTTTCTCCTGCTGAGCCATCCAGCCCTGCTATGGATGTCTAGAAACCCAGCAAAGGTGGAGTCGAGATGGGGCTGGGATACACAATATGAGACTTACTGTATGGCTGGGGTTTGGTGTTCGGCTTAGTTATTTAACCCTTATTTGACCAGGTATGTTAATAGGAACCCAGGGAAGGTGGGCAAGTTGAGGCTTGGGCTGGGATACACAGTATGAGACTTCTGGATAGGGTTTGGTGTTAGGTTTCCTTTTTTGACAACAGTATGTTGGTGTCTAGGAACCCAGGGAAATCAGGGTCTGGGACATACAGTATGAGACTTACTGTATGGCTGGGGTTTTGTTATTTAACGCTTATTTGACCAGGTACAGTATGTTAAAGTCTAGGAACCCTGGGAAGGTGGGGGTGAGATGGGACTGGGTACACAGTATGAGACTTACAGATGGGGTTTGGACTGGCATGCTGGGTGTTAAGGGATCGTTATTTAACCCTTGTTTGACCAGCTATAACACGTTGATATCTAGTAGGAAGGTGAGATGGGGTCTCTGATACAGGTTTAGGCTGGTATATACCTTTTTAACAATTGTTTTACTTAACTATGTTGGACAGGTACAGTGTAATGTTTTGTAGACTAAGCTTGGGCTTGGTAACTATATGGGAGTCTTGGCTTTTGTCCGCCAGGTTGGGCCTGGGTTATGGGCCTTTAGACTGGGGTTGAAGCCAGCTGACTGGGGATGGGTTAGCTTAGCAAAGGGAGTTCAGTTTGGACTATCAAATTATAATGCCCCTCTCTGGTTGTTCTTGGACTACAGTCTGGGGTTTGGACATGGCTAGGCCCTGTTGGGACTCACTGATCCAGGCCCATAGTAGGTCCCAGCGAAGGCAGCTCTGGTGCGTGGAGGGCTCATCTGGGCAGAGCTTGTGTAATGACTTGTGTAATGACTTGGTGCTGCCTATCTTGGCCAGGACGCTCTTGAAAAAGAGATTTCAAATCTCAATGAGCCTTTCCTGGTTAAATAAAGGTTAAATAAATGAAATAAGAGCTTACAGTGGCCCGAGGGCAGAGGCTAATGTTTCAACTACACAGGGAGAGCTGCCTCAGAGTCTCTCTGTCAGAGATGGCATTAGAGGGTGTGTGTATGTGATGTTGGCGGGTGTGTGTGCGTGTGTGCATGTGCGCTTGTACAAGGAGCATCAAGCACTGCTCTACCCAAAAAAATCAAAGACACACTACAAAGGTTCATGAGAGGGAGATGGAAGAAACAAAGCATAAAACATTTAATATTTTTCCATATGAAGGAGTGGAAAATATGCTCTTCTATGTGTGTTGTATACGTGAGGTGAGAGTGGGCAAGGAGGAATATAGCATCAGAGCTTTGAAGAAAGTGATGTTCTATGCAGTTTGAAGCATTAAACCCGTTTCTCTTGATTTTCAAAAGGCACATGCCAAAGTGGATGTGGGGAAGAGGGCAAGAGGCTCAATCTATGAACTCTTGCTCTCTCTGTTGAAGTATAAATCCTATATTTTGTATGAGGATGGAGAAAGGGGGTCACAAATCACCAAGCTCTGTCCGAAAAAAGAGGAAAGTATCATAAATATATCATAAATTCTTTCTTATCCCCTTGGCCCAGGAGTTTCTTTCTCTCTATAAGGAGGATGGAGTTTGGCATGAACTCACACACTTGTCAGTTCAGGGTCAGGGAGCAGTGTATGGTGGTCAGAGTCTCGCACGCACGCTGTAACGGTTTTGACTTGAGGTATTTATAGGGGTGCCAGGTAGGTTGTGCCTACCAGAGAAAGCATGGGTTTCTCCTTTTAGTTCGGGAGGGAATGAGTCCCATCTGGTCCGTCAAGTCACACCAATACAAAGGACTTAGGTAAAAGTCAAGATGGAAATATACTTTTCATAAACCCCTTAAAACCTTGGAAAGAACTTCAAACAAGTGTATTCCTTTGCTTGGTTGTATTCACAACATAAATGATCACACCCACCCACACACAACAATATAACAAATCAATGCACTTATGTTCATTTAGAAATGTCCTGTACCTCGGGCATAAAAAGAGTCCAGCCCGGTAAATAAGTTCCGTGGCTCAAGTGCCCTTAGTCCCGCAACGCTTGTCCGTAGCATAAACCCAGTATATTCATACACTCAAAATAACACTTATTTTGTAACACAACTATAAAGCGTATCAAAGACTACCCAAAGAATAATACGTCCTCACAACTACATAAATCACAGTATACATCACCCCAAACAAATGAAATACCGTATACAAAAAGTTGTAGTCAGTCGGTCAGTCAGACAATCCGTCAACAGCCCTCCAGCGGAGGAAAGGCCACGAAAACCAACGGAGAGTTGTAATCCACAGACGCACAGAGTGGATCCAATCCTGGGTAAGCTCGCTTTAAGGCCACAAAACACACTGTAAGGCCACAAAACAAACGTAATGGCGAAGCTTCATGAACTGAAGGTAGTACACATCCTCATTCAGGTCTCAATCACCACTTTCCTTTTGCGCAGCCGATGCTGGCTATTTAATGGGGAATTAAAGGGGAAGCGCCCTATTAGAAGGAGAAGCCTTGAGACGGTTCAGAAATATTCAGGGCCGTCACACACCCCCTCCCCTGGAAAAAGCCGACCATTGCCCGGGAAGGCAAATCTTGGTCGGGGAAACCGAGAAAGGTCTCCTCATCACTTTCCTCTACAAAAATATTCATTACTTTTTGGCGCTCATGCTCCTCAGCTGAGGGGTCACAGGCATTAAGCCGTGAGACTTCTGGGTCTGGGAATCCGAGAAAAGTCTCCTTACTTTCCTCTTCAAAGATCTCCAGGACCTTGCGGCGCTCAGTCTCCTCCAATTCCTCAGCCGAGGGGTAACAGGCCTTAAGGCGTGAGACATGGACAACGCGCATATCTTCACCTGTGTCCTCTTTCACCACTCGGTAGTTCAAAGGGCCCACCTGCTCCACAATCCTATATGGTCCTTGCCATTTAGGAGCGAGCTTGGCCGAAAAGAATTGTTCAGCTTTCGAGTAAGGATGAGAGCGAAGCCACACCCGATCACGAAGCTGGAACTGCAGGTCTCGTCTGTTCTTATCATAATTTTTCTTCTGCTTGAGTCGAGCCTGGATCATGTTCCTTGAGACAAGAGCTCTCAAGTCGTGGAGATGGACTACCTGGTCATAGCAAGCCGCGTCTGGAGTAAGCTGCTGGGGCTGTAGCACCATATCCAAGGGTCCTCGGAGGAGACGACTTAGGTTCAGCTCTGCAGGTGTGACTCCAGTGGACTCTTGCACAGCAGAATTCAGGGCAAATCGAAACTCGTGAAGGTGCTTGTCCCAGTGTTTGTGCTGGGTCCCTACATAGGAAGCAACCATGGTCTTCAAGGTTCGATTTACTCTCTCAGTGAGGTTGGTCTGTGGGTGATAGGCTGTGGTCAACTTCTGTCTCAGGTTCCATCTTTGGCAGGTCTCTCCAAAGAGATCAGAGACAAATTGGGAACCTCGATCAGACAGAATGTAATCAGGCACTCCCCAGCGAGTCAGGATCTCTCTCGTAAGGATGTTAGAGACGGTCCTCGCTGTGGCCTGACGCAGGGCAAAGAGCTCAACCCACTTGGAATAGTAATCAACAAAAACAAGCATGTACACATTCTGATTGGAGCTTCTCGGAAATGGACCCATCAAATCCACTCCTAACATTTCCCAAGGTCGGGTAACCACAGTTTGCTGCAACTTGCCAGCAGGTTTTCTACCTTCTGGTTGGTACATTTGACAAACCTGACATTTTCGGATATGTGATTTCACATCCATGCTCAGATGTGGCCAGTACAGTAATGCTTGCAAACGTTTGTAGGTTTTGAACCTGCCCAAATGACCAGCTAATGGGTCTTCATGGAAATGTTGAAGCAGTTGAAGGCGTAGAGTTTCAGGTATGTACATTTGGTAGAGTGTTCTGTGAGGTAGTTGTACAACTCGGTAGACTTTGTCTTCAATGATGGTCAGCTTTGTGGTAGGGTTGACCATCTTTTCTTCATCTTCCAGGATACTCTGGTACAAAGCCTGTACTTCGGGATCATCCTGTTGGGCTTTCCAAATGACCTCATCAGAGATGGGCAAGTCAGTTTTGGGTGAGTCTCGACTGCTAGACAGGACAGTAGCACATGTAAGATGAGGGCCACCATTACCACAAGCAGGAGCTCTGGATAAGGCATCTGGAACAGTGTTGTATTTTCCTTTCCTGTATTCTACGGCAAAGGTGAACTCTTGCAACCGTAGAGCCCATCTGATGAGCCTGGTGCTTGGTTTGTTGGTCTTGAACACCCACACAAGGGAGGAATGGTCAGTGACCACAGTGAAGTGTCTTCCCTCCAGGTAGTACCTCCACTTTTCCAAAGCCCAGACAACTGCAAGGCACTCTTGCTCGGTTGTGGAGTAGTTCCGTTCTGCTCCATTCAATGTCCGACTGGCGAACGCTAGCACTTCTTCAGTACCAAGTCCAGTCTGTTGGACTAGGACAGCACCAAGTCCAACATCACTTGCATCAGTGTAAACAACAAAAGGGAAATCAAAGTTGGGATGACCCAAAATGGGAGGGGTGACGAGGTGTCGTTTCAGGGTTTCAAAGGAGTTCTGGCACTCTGCCGTCCATCGGAATTTCGCTCCTTTTCGCTTCAACCCGTTGAGGGGTTCTGCCACCTGGGAGAAGTTCCACACAAACCGATGGTACCATCCAGCCATCCCAAGGAACCGTTGAAGGGCCTTGAGTGTGGTTGGCACAGGGAAGTCTTGTACAGCCTTGGTCTTTTCAGGATCCACATGAATACCATCACAAGACACAATATGGCCAAGGAACTTCAGGGAGGTTTGGCAGAAGTTGCTCTTCTTCATGTTCACTGTCAGACCAGCTTCTCTTAGCTTGTCCAACACTGCTTGAAGGTCTTGAAAGTGTTGCTCTCTGTTCTGGGAGTAGATAATTATATCGTCCAGGTAGACGAAACATATCTTCCCTTTGAGCCCACCTAACGCAATCTCCATGAGTCTTTGGAAAGTGGCAGGTGCATTCTTTAATCCAAAAGGCATCACCTTAAAGGAAAACAAGCCCTCAGCACAGACAAAAGCAGTCTTGTCCTTGCTTTCCTGGTCCATCTCAACCTGCCAATAGCCACTATTGAGGTCAAGGGTAGTGAACACAACCGCGCCAGACAATGACTCCAGGATCTCGTGGATGGTGGGAAGAGGATAGGCATCAGTCTGGGAAACATTGTTGGTCTTCCTATAGTCCACACAAAATCTAAGACCACCGGTCTTTTTTGGAATGAGGACAACAGGAGCAGCCCAGGGAGAGGAGGAACGTTCTATTATATCTTGTGTCAACATATCATTAATGAGTCCCTTTTGGATGATTAGCTTCGCTGGGGACAAACGATATGGCTTTTGCTTGATCGGCATTTCCTGTGTAAGGAATATTTTGTGCTTCAGGAGTCCGGTGCGTCCTAACCTTGAAGTACACACATCGGCATTATTCTGCAACTGTTCCAACAGCCTTAACTCCTCTGGCTGTTCCAGCTGAGCTCTTCTTACAGCCTGTAAAAGGAGATCCTCAGAAGGATTATCCAGGGTTAGTGGTACCGTAGCAACGGCAGAGAAGACTGCCACATTTAGACCCCAATCATGTAACTTTGTAACTTCTGATTGGAAGAAATGCTTCTTGCTCGGATTGTTTGGAAACCAGTAGCAATTGTGTGCGATATCAATCTGGACACCACTGAAGTACATGAAATCAATTCCCAACACGACAGGAAAAGCAAGGTTCTTGGTTTGCAGGATAACCGAAGGAATCATATAGGAGCGGTTACACAGGCGGAACTCCACCTCACTCCACCCAAGTGGTCGTTTAGCCTCACCGTCAGCCAGATACAGTGGACCTTCTGTCCACGGCTTCAAATTGTATTTTGGACCTTCAACCTCCTTCCACAGTTTCTCATTGAGCAGTGTGTAGGATGACCCGGTGTCCAGGATGGCTCTTCCTGTCCATGGGCCTATGGACAGGGGTAACACCAGCTGGTGTGGTATTAACTGAAAGGAAGGGGATGTCGGCGGGGGGGCGTAGGCAGTGACTCTTGAGGTTTCAGCTCTGGTCAAAGCACCCAGAGTAGGATGGTCGTTCCTGCGAAGTGTGTTAGGGGTGTTGGCCTGTTGTGATTTGTGGTTTCTGGAAGGGTTTACTTGATACGGTCTTGGACATGTAGCTGAAGAATGTCCCTTTTGGCTACATCTCCAACAGAACATGGGAGGGGTCTTGGCTGGAGACTCTGGCTGTGGTTGATGATCTGGCTTGGGTAACTGTCTGGGTGTCTGTTTCTTTCTCTGTTCATATTGCTGTTGGCATTCTCTGTCCTTCTCGAACTGCTGTCCCAGGCGAACCAGTCCATCGACAGTGGTGACTCTTTCTCTGAGTTGACTGGCTAGTAGTGGGTTGATGTTCTTCAAGATCAACTTAATGACCTCTTCCTCCTCAATGCCAGGTTTCCACCTTCTGCACAGGGAGTGGTAACCGTATGCAAAGTCACGGATATTCTCATTCTCCCTTTGCACTCGATTCCTGACTCTGTCTGCCAGCTCATCTGTGTAGTCCTCAGACAGAAATGCAGAGGAAAACTTGGCCTCAAAGTCAGCCCAGGAGGTAGTGGTGAGACGTGCCACATCCCACCAGTCTCGAGCTGTCCCATGCAACACATTCCTCAATGTGGCAAGGAGTTCTTCGTCAGCCAGGGGATTGAGGGCAAGAAAGTCATGACATCTTTCCAGATACATTAGCGGATCAGGACTGTCATCCTTTTTCCCAAAGGTGGGAAATTGCAATTTAATGGGCATCGCTCCCACATGACGTCTACTCAAATCACCATGAACAAAAGAGCTAGGAGGGATTGAGGAAGTAGAGGGTGAGGGAGTTATGGGACCATGAAAATGAACACCAGGATGCATGGTGGATTGCATCCTGCAAGGGGTGGCTGCAGCATGGCCTTGTCTTGGCTGTTCTGAGGTGCCCGCTTGGCCCTCAGTGGTCTGAACAGAAGTGGACACAAGAGAAGCTCTGTGCAAGGAGTTGTGCCTAATGGAGGCCATGTCAACAGACACATCATCCAACATTTTAACACAATTAGAGAGCGCTGTCTGCAAGTGGTCTACAGTGTTAACCAGGGGAGAAAATACAGAATTGACGTCCTTGAGGACCTCAGTGTGATGATGTTGCAGGCGCCACTGGAGAGTGGCAGTGAGTTGGCTTTGTTGGTAGTCAAACTGCCTGTCCATGGCACCAGTAATTTCCTGTCTTCCACTCTCACTGAGCTCTGTCAGAGTGTGAGTTAGAGTACTCAGTGAGTTTCTGAATTCCATGGCACTCTGTTGTTGCTCTACACTCAGACATTTGAATTTATGATGGATTAGAGTTTGGAGATGTTGTTGAGTCTTACGAATATCAAGGATGTCACCTTGAAGTTGTAAGACTACAACCTCTGGAGATAAACCAGACAATGGAGTAAGATTGGGCGTCAGAGGGAGGGCTAGCTCAGTACCTTCACACAGATCCATGTCAATAAGTGAGTTACTAGTTAGACCTGTGGCCTGTGGTCCAGACTGAGCATTTAGATTCCCAGGGCTCTGGCCCACATCAACTCCATTATTTCCATTCACATTATGATTTGTATTGTTGGCTCGGTAGTCAGAATGGCCCTGTGTATTCCCATTGACAGGTAGGCTATGGATGAGCACATTTTCTTGTAGTGAATCCATTATTTTAATTCCACTCAAAAGATTTGCTTTGGTTAGTTCTCAATGTTGAGGTCCCATCTGGGGTGCCATTTTTTATGTAACGGTTTTGACTTGAGGTATTTATAGGGGTGCCAGGTAGGTTGTGCCTACCAGAGAAAGCATGGGTTTCTCCTTTTAGTTCGGGAGGGAATGAGTCCCATCTGGTCCGTCAAGTCACACCAATACAAAGGACTTAGGTAAAAGTCAAGATGGAAATATACTTTTCATAAACCCCTTAAAACCTTGGAAAGAACTTCAAACAAGTGTATTCCTTTGCTTGGTTGTATTCACAACATAAATGATCACACCCACCCACACACAACAATATAACAAATCAATGCACTTATGTTCATTTAGAAATGTCCTGTACCTCGGGCATAAAAAGAGTCCAGCCCGGTAAATAAGTTCCGTGGCTCAAGTGCCCTTAGTCCCGCAACGCTTGTCCGTAGCATAAACCCAGTATATTCATACACTCAAAATAACACTTATTTTGTAACACAACTATAAAGCGTATCAAAGACTACCCAAAGAATAATACGTCCTCACAACTACATAAATCACAGTATACATCACCCCAAACAAATGAAATACCGTATACAAAAAGTTGTAGTCAGTCGGTCAGTCAGACAATCCGTCAACAGCCCTCCAGCGGAGGAAAGGCCACGAAAACTAACGGAGAGTTGTAATCCACAGACGCACAGAGTGGATCCAATCCTGGGTAAGCTCGCTTTAAGGCCACAAAACACACTGTAAGGCCACAAAACAAACGTAATGGCGAAGCTTCATGAACTGAAGGTAGTACACATCCTCATTCAGGTCTCAATCACCACTTTCCTTTTGCGCAGCCGATGCTGGCTATTTAATGGGGAATTAAAGGGGAAGCGCCCTATTAGAAGGAGAAGCCTTGAGACGGTTCAGAAATATTCAGGGCCGTCACAACGCACACAAACACACACTAACTAAGGCTGCAGTGCCCTTACCTCGACTTCTATCCACTGTGGCACATCCTTTGTGCATGGCTACACACACACACACACACACACACACACACACACACACACAACACGCACACACTCTTGTATAATGTATAAGAACACACAGTACACCCAAAGTCCCGGTCAAGCCCAGGTGTGAAAGCACCCTGCTGCTGTTGTCATTTGGGTCTTGAGAGGAATCTGAGCCAGCAAAAACCATAACCCAATGCATTGACAACCTGTAACCAACGTATAAGTTGTTACGCAACAGCTTTGAATATGGATGAGGATGGGATTGTTATTGAAATGTTGTGAAGCGAGTCGCTGCCTTCGTCCTCTGTCAGGTACACAGAGGGAGAAAGATGAGTAGCAGACCAGAGAAGTACAGTACAGTACAAGGTGGAACCGCATCGCATGCCGCTACTTTGGCTTGTTGGCTTGGTACTCCTGAGCAGAAGATGCCCCTAAAGGCACAGATGATTTTAGCCGTCTTATGCCACGATTTTGCCGTCCCAGACAAAATGTCCACGTTTTGGGCAAATTCTTAGAACGTAAACAATTGACGGACATCTTGGCTCGTTCAATGTGACAGGGTCTAGGTCTGCCGATGACGTACCACTATTTGCAGTCGTAGGCTCAGACAAAGTTGTGATAGTGTCAGATTTAGGCTTTATCGTGTAGTGTGGCTGGTGTTATGAGCCGATCCCAGTGACTGACCAATAGGAACACGGCCGGCACTGAGTATGCACGCAATAATACGATTGTTGTGAATAGTCAGATTAACATAATAGTTTGATCTAAACGTTTACATACTTTGCAACAAGAATGATTTCCCTAATAATCTTGTTTACATGACACATCTGAAATCAAACTACCTGATGGGATTTTGATAAATGCACAAAATCGGCAATGGAAATTAACATTCTACCATGTTATTTTTCGGAAGCCTATTCGATTCGGAGTTCAGACATATAAAGTTTCTATGTCAAAACTATTTCTAAGATGCATACTTTCAGTTTTTCCAAACTCACTTGGGAGGCTTGCGCTGCTGGTGCTGGCACTTATATACTGTATGTCAAATACACTGATGCGGTTCACGTAGCCTCGCAAGCCATTCACAGAATGTGACGGTAGAACTGAAGCAAATCGTACAATTTGGCCAGATTGATATCAAGATTTTACTTTGGTAAAATCCGACATACAGTGTGGGAAGGCCTTATGGACTGGTCTAGGATCAGATTATATAACTCAATGTTGGCTAAGAAGTCAGGTGTGTGTGTGTGTGTGTGTGTGTGTGTGTGTGTGTGTGTGTGTGTGTGTGTGTGTGTGTGTGTGTGTGTGTGTGTGTGTGTGTGTGTGTGTGTGTGTGCCTGCGTGCGTGCGTGCATGCGTATGTGCGTGTGTTATTCAGGGATTTGGCACAGCGTTTACCTAAGTTACATTAGTTATTCCCTTTACATTACTAAGCCTATAATTGTTCTCTTTTTCTTTGACAGGAAACTCCTTCCTATCGAGACTTTGGCTCCCGAAGAATGAGCTACCAATGTAAGTACCTGGGTTGAATGAATGGATGAACGAATGAATGGATGAATGTCCTGATTGAAGATCATAGGAACCCCGTCTCAAATGCAGATCAATAGAGTTCAAACACAGTCCAGTATCAACATGTTCTAATTATTGGAGCTTTCTTTGCTTTGGTCATCCTCGTCCCGAGTGGCGCAGCGGTCTAAGGCACTGCATTTCAGTGCTAGAGGCATCACTACAGACCCTTTTTCGATTCCAGGCTGTATCACAATCCGGCCGTGATTGGGAGGCCCATAGGGCGGCGCACAATTGGCCCAGCGTCGTCCGGGTTTGGCCGGTGTAGGCCATCATTGTAAATAAGAATTTGTTCTTAACTGACTTGCCTAGTTGAATAAAAAAAAATTAAAAATAAAAAAACAGGAGGGGAAAAGCAGAGTATTAAAAATGGATGATCCGGGCTGCTTTCAAGGAGCGGCATTGCTTTCAGTCCTAACCTTTCAGGCCTGTCTCCCTGTCCCTTGTAAGGAAGGGATGTGATGCCGGTGTTAAAGGAAAATCAATCCCCTGTGCTAAGCTGCGGGTTGGGTTCCTGGGTATTCTGAAGTTCCCCTGGAATTTCAGTCTGTGTCATCAGAAGATTTCAATAAAGCCTCAAATGAAAAGATCAAGGTCTGTATTCATAAAGCGTCTCAGAGTAGGAGGGCTGATCTAGGATCAGGTCCTGTCTGTCCAATTCATTTAATTAATTATGATCTGAAAGGCTAAACTAAGCCCTCCAGATGCTTTTATGAAAGTGCCCTGGTCTGAAAGTTGAAGTAATAATCAAATTAATGCTTCAGTGCCGGCTTATATCCAATCTCAGGACTGCTTCATATTTTGTCAGTTTGATGTGGCCCTCCTACTGTATGTGTGTGTGGTGCAAGGTTGCAAGACTGGGATGTGTATGTGGTCTGACGCAGCCTATGGTATTTTGTGGTGTGTATAGGTGTGTGTATAGGTGGAAGTGTGTGTGTGTAGGTTGTGCAAATATTTAGTCTGGTTGGTGTCAGGGGACATAAGACCTCGGTCAAGTACCAATTATTTCAAATACTTCAGGACAACTGACCTTGATTTAGCTTGCCCAGTACAATGGAATCAATAGAATAGTCCCAAAAGTGCAAACGATGTCCACTTTGCATGCTGGCCAAGCTTAATCAAGCATACCTCAAGTATATAAGTGTTTGATATAATGTATATGTATTTGACCCAGGTCTGATAAGGAATAATATACTCAGTTATCAAAAGACATACTGTCCAGTATCTCTACTAATGGCAGTAACTTACCACGATTTTTGACAGTAGCCTATACTATAGGATCATAATGTTACGATCACATAAACATTGAATCCATCTCCCCTCACCCCAGTATCAATTTCAGTCAGTCAGTGTGTCTTTCCGTTTATCTTGTCTGAGTCAGTCTTTCTATCTCTCTGTCCATTTGACCGTATGTCTGTTTGTCTGCCACAATCTATACAGTCTTTCTGTTACTTTGTGTGTGCCTGGTTTGTCTGTCTGTCTGTTTTTGTCCATCTTATGTACCCCTCCAACTTGAGGCCCTGTTCCAATGCTTTCAAATGCATCCTTCCTGGTTTCCTTCCATGAAGAGATCTAAAATGCTTAGATCACTGAACGCAAGGGTTCCACTGCGTTCGCCAATCCAGTCATTACTGATCCCTTGATTACTTCCATTGAGCGAGCAAGGATGGGTGGGTGGATGGATGGACGCATATTCATAGTAATTGAATGGGGCCTTAGTATAAAAACAGCTCAGCCTGTACTCCCTCTGCGAATGAGGATGGAAGAGAGGAAGGAAGGAGGAGTAGAAAGAGAATGCTATGATTGATGTATTTGTCTGTCTCCACTGTTGCAACCGGGGAAGTAGGCAATTTCCTTGAATCAGAGCGCAGAACTTCTCTTTCTTCCCCTTTTAATCGCTCCAAATTCTCCTCCCTCTCTCTCTCTCCTTTTTTTTCATTATGGTATCATTCTTTCCCTAAAAAACAACAAGAAGCAAACTGCCCTACATACAGACACTGAGTAACATTAAGATGTTTGATATACTCAGTATACATGCATACAATGCTAACTAGCTCACACTGCAGGACATTTAGTGTAGAGAGTAGTATGCAGGAGGCAGTCGCAGGTTTAGAGCTACTGAATTTATTAAAGCACCACAGCTCAAAGCGGGACGAAACCCACAGTGCAAAATATAAAGTACTCAGGAAATAGTAGGTGAGAGTCCTCTCAGGAAAACAAGCAACATATACAATGACCGACAAAGACAAATGACAGAGGGAGTATATATACAGTGATAGAGTGGGGATTGGAACCAGGTGTGTGTAAGTCCGCGGTTGATGAGGGAAGGGCGTTTGCCAGCAGCAGGTTCGGCAGCAGCTAGAAGGCCGGCGACGCCGAATGCCTGAGCTGGACAGGAGGGGGAGCCAAAGCGAAGGCTGGTGTGACAGTACCCCCCCCCGAGGCGCTGCTCCAGCAGCGGGGCACCGCCGACCTTTGGGACGATCCCGGAAACGCGGTGTGGGTCGGTCGGGACGACGCCTGTGGAAATCCCGGAAGAGAGAACGGTCCAGGACGTCGCGTGCCAGAACCCAGCACCGCTCTTCGGGACCATACCCCTCCCAGTTGAGCAGGTACTGGAGAGACCCACCACAACGCCTTGAGTCCAACAGGCTGCGGACGGAGTACGCCGGGGCTCCCTCGACGTCCAAGGGGGGGAGGTGCATTGTGGGTTCCAGCACCAGCTAAGGGACCAGCTACCACTGACCTGAGGAGAGATACATGAAATGAGGGTGAGATGCGGTAATTGACGGGGAGCTGTAATCTGTACGTCACCTCATTGATTCTCCTCAGGACTTTGAACGGCCCCACAAACCACGGGCTCAGCTTCTGGCAGGGTAGGCGGAGGGGCAGGACCTTCATAGAAAGCCAGACCCTGAAAAGACCGGGGCCACACTGCGGTGATGATCGGCCTGCACCTTCTGCCAGAGGACGACGCGATGGAGACGGGTGTGCGCTGTGTTCCATACCTCCTCGGCGCGCTGGAACCAATCGTTCACCTTAGGAGCCTCGATCTGACTCCGGTTCCAGGGCCGGCTGATAGCCTAGAACACACTGAAAGGGTGTGAGGTTAGTGGAGGAGTGACGGAGGGAGTTTTGTGCGTATTCTGCCCAAGGCAGAAATGCAGCCCACTCCCCCGGCCTGTCCTGACAGTAACTACGAAGGTACCTACCCAGTTCCTGATTTACCCTTTCCACCTGCCCATTTGATTGGGGACGGTACCCGGAGGTGAGACTGACCGTGACCCCCAGTCGTTCCATGAAGGCCTTCCAGACACGGGAGGGGAACTGAGGACCACGGTCAGGCACGATGTCCTCCGGGATCCCGTAGTGCCAGAAGACGTGAGAGAAGAGAGTCTCCGCGGTCTACATGGCCGTAGGGAGACCAGGCAGAGGAATCAAACGACAGGCTTTGGAAAACCGGTCCACAACGACCAGGACGGTCCCGGGCCAAGGTGGGCCACCAGTACTTGGCGGAGAGACAGTCGATAGTACAGGCTATACCCGGGTGCCCCGACACAGGTGCTGTGTGTGCCCAGGCGAGGAGATCGTCCCTCATATCAGAGGGCACGTAGGTACGCCCTTCGGGACAGTGGGTAGGTGAGGGCTCCTGTCGCAGGGCTCGATGGATGTCCGCGTCCACATTCCACATGACAAGAGCCACAATGCGGGACAGGGGAATAATGGGTGTCACTTCCTCCCGCTGATCCTCTGTGTCATGCACCCGGGACAACGCATCGGCCTTAACGTTCTTAGATCCTGGCCGGTAGGAGAGGGTAAAGTCAAACCTGGTGAAGAATAGGGCACACCTGGCCTGACGCGGGTTCAGCCTCTTCGCTGCTCGAATGTACTCTAGGTTCCGGTGGTTCGTCCAGACGAGGAATGGGTGTTGAGCACCCTCCAGCCAGTGCCGTCAAGCCTTCAGCACCTTCTTGATGACCAACAACTCACGATCCCCCTCGTCGTAATTCATCTCCATGGGAGACAGCTTCCATGAGTAGAAGGCGCATTAATGGAGTTTAGGCGGCCATCCAGGCCATTGGGAGAGAACAGCCCCTACTCCAACCTCAGAGGCGTCCACCTCCACGATGAAGGGCAGAGACGGGTCAGGGTGAGCCAGAACCGGTGCGTTCGTAAACCGTTCCTTGAGCGCCCGAAAGGCTTCGTTGGCCTCCCCAGTCCAGCGCAGCTGTCGAGGACCTCCCTTCAGGAGGGAGGTGAGAGGGGCCACCACTTTGCTGAAACCCCTAATGAAGGACCTGAAATAGTTGGCAAAACCTAGGAAGCTCTGCACCGCCTTGATGTTGGAAGGAACAGGCCACGACCGTACTGCACTGACCCTCTGTTCTTCCATCTCCACTCCCGTGGTGGATACCCAATAGCCCAGGAAGGAGACCACCTGCTGGAAGAAAAGGCACTTCTCCGCCTTGGCGTACAGGTGATGCCCTATCAGCCTCTCCAAAACGGACCTGACATGAGAAATGTTGCTCGCGTGTAGTGGAGTACACCAAGATGTCGTCTATGTACACCACTACAGAGCGACTCAACATGTCTCTAAACACCTCATTAATGATGGATTGGAACACCGAGGGTGCTTTTGTCAGGCTGTAGGGCATTACCCTGTATTCGTAGTGCCCGGTGCTGGTGCTGAAGGCGGTCTTCCATTCATCCCCCTCTCTGATGCGTACCAGGTTGTGGGCACTGCGTAAATCCAATTTGGTAAAGTACGTTGCACCGTGCATCAGTTCGATCACAAACTGAATTTAACAGTAGCCTTGGGCCAGCACCTCCTGGATGTAGACCTCCATGGCTTTGGTCTCTGCATGCAAGAGAGGGAAATGGGAATCGTGGTCTGGATCACCAGTCCTGTTCCTAGGGGATGGTTGACTAAGGAATGGACTGGGATAGGGGGTTGTAAATGGACTAGAGGAATGCGTAATGATAAAGCACCTGAGTCCACTAGGGCAGGACAGTGGGGGACCAGGATAGTCCGGGAAGGTGACAGTGAAGAGGATGGGCTGGGTGGACAGAGAAGTTTCCTCGCCTGGTTCTCCAGGTGTTCCAGGGGTGGTCCATCTCCCCGCAGTAGGAGCTGAGACCCTGTTGACGTTCCTCTGGGGGAAGGTGCGTCGTGCCCACCTCCATGGGCTCAGTCTCGCTGGAGGTTCCTGGGAGAGACCCGAACCCCTGGGACGGGCACGCAGGAGATTATCCAGTTGGATGGCCATTTCAATGAGCTGGTCCAGCGTATGGTCCTCATCGTGACAGGCCAGCTCGGTCGGGCCTGTAGCCTGCTGCGGAAAACCGTCAACAGGGCCTGGTCATTCAAGCCAGTGGACGCAGCCACCGTCCGGAAAGTGTACTCAGACGCTGTCCTGGACCCTTGGCGCAGACGGAGGAAACACTCACCCCCCTCTTGGGCCTCTGTTTGATGGTCGAAAACGGCACAGGAGAGTTGGGTGAAGCGTTCATAGGACTGTACTTCTGGACCGTCCCTCTCCCAGACGCCGTGCGCCCACTCCAGAGCCCGGCCTGTCAGCACTGATATCACCAAGGCCACCTTGTCCCTCTCGGAGGCCGTCCCGGCATGACCCGCAAGGTGGAGGTCACACTGCAGGAGAAACCCCCTACAGTGAGCTGGGGTGCCGTCAAACCGCTCCGGGAGGGGCAGGTGGACGTTGCTGATCGGACCGGGTGATGTAGATGGTGGTGAGGTGGCTGGAACGACCGTGAGGAGCTGGGAAGGTGGAGGTGTAGCCTGTAGTTGGCGTACGGTCCGGATCACCTTGTCCATGGCAGTCCCGAGGTGCTCCAGGCGGAGAGGTGGGGATGTCCTGCTGCCTCCTGTTTTGTTGGGTCGGTCATTCTGTCACAAGTGTAGAGAGGAGTAGGCAGGAGGCAGTCGCAGGTTTAGAGCTACTGAATGTATTAAACCGCCATAGCTCAAAGCGGGACGAAACCCACAGTGTAAAATATAAAGTACTCAAGAAATAGTAGGAGAGATTCCTCTCAGGAAAACAAACAACATATACAATGACACATTTTACATATGCTCTTATCCAGAGAGACTTACAGTTTTTTTTTCATAATTGCCCCCCTTGGGAATCGAACCCACAACCCTGCCGTTGCAAGCTCTACCAACTGAGCTACACGGGGCCCAAATGACAGAAGGAGTATATATACAGTGGGGATTGGAATGATGGGGGGGGTGTAATGATGACGAGACAAGTCTGGGGTTGATGAGTGAAGGGCGTTTGCCAGCAGCAGGTTCGGCAGCAGCTAGACGGCCGGCGACGCCGAACGCCTGAGCTGGACAGGAGGGGGAGCCAAAGCGAAGGCTGATGTGACACACCTAAACCAAACCTAAACCATAGTCTAGCTTAGCGTATTATCCTTAATGTCATCCTTATATGTGATAGTAACCCTGCATACATACACTAAGTGTACAAAGCATTATGAAAACCTGCTATTTCATAGACTGACCAGGTGAAAGCTATGATACCTTATTGATGTCACTTGTTAAATCCACTTCAATCAGTGTAGATGAATTGGAGGAGACAGGTTAAAGAAGTATTTTTAAGCCTTGAGACAATTGAAACATGATGGTGTATGTGTGCCATTCAGAGGGTGAATGGGCAAGACAAAATATTTAAGTGCCTTTGAACGGGGTATGTTAGTAGGTGCCAGGCGCACCGGTTTGTGTCAAGAACTGCAATGATGCTGGGCTTTTCACGCTCAACAGTTTCCCATGTGAATAAAGAATGGTCCACCACCCAAAGGACATCCAACCAACTTGACACAACTGTGGAAAGCATTGAAGTCCAAATGGGCCAGCATCCCTGCGGAACGCTTTTGACACCTTGTAGAGTCCATGCCTGACAAATTGAGACCGTTCTGAGGGGGGGATCACTTGCTTGGCGGCAATTGCCGCCATTGCCATGGTGATGGCTCATCCCAGCTGAAATGTTGATAGGTTGGCAGATGCCCATTAGGGTGATATCACGTACTGACCAAGTTCTCTGTCACTACTGTCACACTGCCAACCCATTGAAATAGCCCAAACAGGAAATGCAGAACGTGACCTCCGACCCGTCTGTCAGAACAGGAAATTCCTGAGGAAGGTCAAGGGTATGTGACTAGGTCAGAATGGCCACCGTGACCCCTGGATGCTGTTGATTGGCTAAGCATTTTGAAATGGATTGTTGTTTTGGCTTATTGTGTGGATTGAATAGCCTAGATATGTTGTTTGTTTATTACATTTTAGTCCTTTAGCAGACGCTCTTATCCAGAGCGACTTACAGTTTTAGTGAGTGCATACATTTTTTATACTGGCCCCTCCGTGGGAATCAAACCCACAATCCTGGCATTGCAAGAGCCATGCTCTACCAACTGAGCTACAGGAGGCCAATTGAGCTACTTATTGAAAGCATATTATATTTATTTATTTATGTTTGTTTTTTTTTTGTAAAAAAAAAAAAGTTACTCATTTAGCAGACGCTCTTATCCAGAGCGACTTACAGGAGCAATTAGGGTTAAGTGCCTTGCTCAAGGGCACATCAACAGATTTTTCACCTAGTCGGCTCGGGGATTAGAACCAGCGACCTTTCGGTTACTGGCACAACACTCTTAACCACTAAGCTACCTGGTATGAGATTCTGTGTGTAGCCTGTTGATGGAGAGAGAAACTGCTCTAGTGTGAGTGCTTAGTGTTTTGATTATGTGGATTGTTATACAAGATGTAATGGAATGGTCTTAATGGAATCATGTGCACAGACGGGGTGTTATAGCATAGAGTAATGCTGCTTTATAATACAAGGGACGTTTTAGCCTTCTGCCTGGGTCTTTCTGCTGTGTGTGTGTGTGTGTGTGTGTGTGCGTGCGTGCGTGCGTGTGCGTGCGTGTGTGTGCGCGCGCGTGTGTGCGTGCACGTGCATGTGTGTTTGTGTGTGTGCGCGCGTGCGTGTGTCTCGTATCTGTGTATGTCTGTTTGTATTAGGGTTTCTTATCTGCCCTGGATCCAGAGAGAGCAGACCCAGCTGTAGCCTAGAACACTCAGCTCTACTGCTCTGCTCTGTGCGCATGGCACTCTGGGATAGCTGCCCATGTCTGTTTTATTCCCTGCGATATAAATGCCCACTGTGCAACACACACATACGCGCGCACGCATGCACACACACACACACACACACACAATCATGAGAGGCTTAAAGTAAAGTAGTACAAGACAACCTCATAACGTTGCTCCAAATTGTTTACTGCAACATACATCAGGGTAGCCTCGTTTTCTAAAGGGAAGCTCTCTTGAAACAGGGTTCAAGAAATGTTCAAGAGTTCCAATCTGCCCTTTATGACTTTACCCTCTTGAATCTGAGTGGACCGGTTCGGGGTGGTGGAGGTGTCATGATGATAGGGTGTTCCATCCTGTTTCTCTCACCTCTCCTATCCCTCTCAGATCTACCAAGGGAAGTCAACAAGGGCATATGGGCAGGAAGGGTGCATGATTTCAGAGTGAAACCCAGCCCTGGCATCTGCATGTTGTCACCGATGAAAGATACACAAACGTGAAATTGAATGGCTAAATCACCACTGAGCTAATAATCCATTTAAAGTAAAAGGTTTAGCTAAAGCCTCTGTTGTGGCTTATATCCTACAATATCTCTGAGATTCAGAATAGGAGCTACAGACAGTGTTAGTTAAATACCATTTCTTTATACCTATGCAAAATGTGCTTATGTATATATCAAATGACTATCCACCACCAATGTACTTATATTATACTACTTTCAAATGATCATTAGTTCCATTGCTGTAAATGTCTCTACCTTCCGTTAATAGACCCAAATGAAATCCGAGGAAATCCATTTCGCACGGCCACGCTAACTACTGAAAATAGATCATACCTCAGTGTCCGTGTTCGCATTTTAACTGGTGAAGCGGTGTTGCTGGTGAAGCAGTGTTTGTCTGTGTGTCGCTGTACAAGACTGTGTGTGTGTGTGTGTGTGTGTCTCGTGGTCTTCAGAGATTGGCTGAAATGAGTAGGACACCAAGACTGGTAATTTATAGATGTGAAAATAGGCCAGAGCCCAGAACTGACAGCATACAGCCAAGTGTAATTAGGACAAGGTTAGCGCAAGATACTGGTGCTTCATACATACACACACACTCATTTTGTGAAATACACAATCTCAGGAACACATACTGTACCAGTCAAAAGTTTGGACACACCTACTCATTCAAGGGTTTTTCTTTATTATTACTATTTTCTACATTGTGGAATAATAGTGAAGACATCAAAACTATGAAATAACACATATGGACTCATGTAGTAACCAAAAAAGTGTTAAACAAATCAAACTATATATTTTTTATATTCTTCAAAGTAGGCACACTTTGCCTTGATGACAGCTTTGCACACTCTTGGCATTGTCTCAACCAGCTTCACCTGGAATGATTTTCCAACAGTATTGAAGGGGTTCCCACATGCTGAGAACTTGTTGGCTGCTTTTCCTTCACTCTGCGGTCCAACTCATCCCAAACCATCTGCCGGGGTGGCAGGTAGCTTAGTGGTTAAGAGCGTTATGCCAGTAACCGAAAGGTCGCTGGTTCTAATCCCCAAGCTGACTAGGTGAAAAATCTGTCGATGTGCCTTTGAGCAAGGCACTTAAACCTACTTGCTCCTGTAAGTCACTCTGGATAAGAGTGTCTGCTAAATGACCAAAATGTAAATTGGGTTGAGGTTGGGTGATTGTGGAGGCCAGGTCATCTGATGCAGCACTCCATCACTCTCCTTCTTGGTCAAATAGCCCTTACACAGCCTGGAGGTGTGTTGGGTCATTGTCCTGTTGAAAAACAAATGATAGTCTCACTAAGCCCAAACCAGATGGGATGGCGTATCGCTGCAGAATGCTGTAGTAGCCATGCTGGTTAAGTGTGCCTTGAATTCTAAATAAATCACTGACAGTGTCACCAGCAAAGCACCCCCACACACCATCATACCTCCTCCTCCATGCTTCACGGTGCGGAGATCATCCGTTCACCAACTCTGCGTCTCACAAAGACACGGCGGTTGGAAACAAAAATTTCAAATTTGGACTCATCAGACAAAAGGACAGATTTCCACCGGTCGAATGTCCATTGCTCGTGTTTCTTGGCCAAAGCAAGTCTCATTTTCTTATTGGTGTCCTTTAGTAGCGGTTTCTTTGCAGCAATACAACCATGAAGGCTTGATTCACGCAGTCTCCTCTAAAGAGTTGATGTTGAGATGTGTCTGTTACTTGAACTCTGTGAAGCATTTATTTGGGCTGCAATTTTTGAGGCTGGTAACTCTTATAAAATTATCCTCTGCATTTGAGGTAACTCTGGGTCATCATTTCCTGTGGCGGTCCTCATGAGAGCCAGTTTCATCATAGCGCATGATGGTATTTGCGACTGCACTTTCAAAGTTCTTGAAATGTTCCGTATTGACAGACCTTCATGTCTTAAAGTAATGATGGACTGTCGTTTCTCTTTGCTTATTTGAGCTGTTCTTGGTCTTTTACCAAATAGGGCTATATTCTGTATAGCACCCCTACCTTGTCACAACACAACTGATTGGCTCAAACGCATTAAGAAGGAAAGAAATTCCATAAATTCACTTTTAACAATGCACACCTATTAATTGAAATGCATTCCAGATTACTACCTCATGAAGCTGGTTGAGAGAATGCCAAGAGTGTGCAAAGCTGTCATCAAGGCAAAGGGTGGCTACTTTAAAGAATCTCAAATATAAAATATATTTTGATTTGTTTAACACTTTTTTGGTTACTACATGATTCCATAATTGTTATTTCGTAATTTTGATGTCTTCACTATTATTCTACAATGTAGAAAATAGTCAAAATAAAGAAAAACCCTGGAATAAGTAGGTGTGTCCAAACAGTGGTTATCCTATTTTGTTGCCTTACAACCTGGAATTAAAATGGATTTTTGGGGGGTTCGTGTCATTTGATTTACACAACATGCCTACCACTTTGAAGATGCAAAATATGTTTTATTGTGAAACAAAAAAGAAATAAGACAAAAAAAAACATCCCCAAGTCAATACTTTGTAGAGCCACCTTTTGCAGCAATTACAGCTGCAAGTCTCTTGGGGTATGTCTCTATAAGCTTGGCACATCTAGCCACTGGGATTTTTGCCCATTCTTCAAGGAAAAACAGCTCCAGCTCCTTCAAGTTGGATGGGTTCCGCTGGTGTACAACAATCTTTAAGTCATACCACAGATTCTCAATTGAATTGAGGTCTGGGCATTGACTAGGCCATTCCAAGACATTTACATGTGTCCCCTTAAACCACTCAAGTGTTGCTTTAGCACTATGCTTAGGGTCATTAGGAAGGTTAACCTCTGCCCCAGTCTCAAATCTCTGGAAGACTGAAACAGGTTTCCCTCAAGAATTTCCCTGTATTTAGCACCATCCATCATTCCTTCAATTCTGACCAGTTTCCCAGTCCCTGCCGATGGAAAAACATCCCCACAGAATGATGCTGCCACCACCATGCTTCACTGTGGGGATGGTGTTCTCGGGGTGATGAGAGGTGTTGGGTTTGCGCCAGACATAGCGTTTTCCTTCATGGCAAAAAGCTCAATTTTAGTCTCATCTGACCAGAGTACCTTCTTCCATATGTTTGATGAGTCTCCCACATGCCTTTTGGTGAATGCCAAACGTGTTCGCTTTTTTTTTTTAAGCAATGGCTTTTTCTGGCCACTCTTCCGTAAAGCCCAATTCTGTGGAGCGTACTGCTTAAAGTGGTCCTATGGACAGATACTCCAATCTCCGCTGTGGAGCTGTGCAGCTCCTTCAGGGTTATCTTTGGTCTATTTGTTGCCTCTCTGATTAATGCCCTCCTTGCCTGGTCCGTGAGTTTTGGTGGGCGGCCCTCTCTTGGCAGGTTTGTTGTGGTGCCATATTCTTTCAATTTTTTAATAATGGATTTAATGGTGCTCCGTGGAATGTTCAAAGTTTCAGATATTTTTTTAATAACCCAACCATGATCTGTACTTCTCCACAACTTTGTCCCTGACCTGTTTGGAGAGCTCCTTGGTCTTTATGGTGCCACTTGCTTAGTGGTGCCCCTTGCTTAGTGGTGTTGCAAACTCTGGGGCCTTTCAGAACAGGTATATATATACTGAGATCATGTGACAGATCATGTGACACTTAGATTGCACACAGGTGGACTTTATTTAACTAATTATGTGACTTCTGAAGGTAATTGGTTGCACCAGATCTTATTTAGGGGCTTCATAGCAAAGGGGGTGAATACATATGCACGCACCACTTTCCTGTTATTTATTTTTTTGCATTTTTTGAAACAAGTAATTTTTTTCATTTCACTTCACCAATTTGGACTATTTTGTGTATGTCCATTACATGAAATCCAAATAAAAATCAATTTAAATTACAGGTTATAATGCAACAAAATAGGAAAAACGCCAAGGGGGATGAATACTTTTGCAAGGCACAGTACACTACATATTTTTCTCTTATTTTATTTATCCTTCTTTCTTCCTCGTCATTGATTTCTCCCAGCATCCAGCTCTCTTGTTCTCTATGTATTCCTCTTCCCTCTCTTCCTTTCTCTCTCACCGTATCTCTTCATCTCTTCCTCCATATCTTCCTCCCTCTCTCCCTTTCTCTCTCAACCCCTCTATCATTTTACATCACATTTTCACATTTAGCATTTCCCTTTAGATCGTTTTCATTCAACACAGCACCTCTCGTTTACTCCTCCCTCCCCCTCTCTCCCTCCTCCCTCCCTTCTCTCTCCCTTCCTCCTCCTTCTCCTCTCTCTCTCTCCTTCCTCCCTCTCTCTCTCGTTCTCCATCCCTCTCTCTTCTACAAACACACACACACAGCCCCCCTCTCACACCCCTGTCCTCTAAGCCAGTGGAGCAGATGGGGGCTCAAGGCTCCATGACTGAAATATGTTCTGACAAAAGTGCACATCGTCCACACAGCGCTTCTCAAACGTGGCTATACCTTCCCCGCTGTGGGGGAACCCGCGCTCAGGCCCCCATGCAGTCTGGATCTGGCAACCCGGAGGTTACCAGTTTGCTATTGGCTTTAGATGGCCAGCTTGGCTCAGGGTTTGGGTTTGGGATTTACCTGTTTGGGGACATACAACGAGTGTACAAAACATCAGGAACACCTTCCTAATATTGAGTTGCACCCCCTTTTGCCCTCAGAACAGACTCAATTCATTGGGGCATTGACTCTGCAAGGTGTTGAAATCGTTCCACAGGGATTCTGGCCCATGTTTACGCAAATGCTTCCCACAGTTGTGTCAAGTTGGCTGGATGTCCTTTGAATGGGGCACCATTCTTGATACACACGGGAAACTGTTAAGCGTGAAAATCCAGCAGCGTTGCAGTTCTTGACACATTCAAACCGGTGCACCTGGCACCTACTACCAGACCCCGTTCAAAGGCACTTAAATATTTTTTCTTGCCCATTCACCCTCTGAATGGCACACATACACAATCCATGTCTCCCTTGTCTCAAGGCTTAAAAATCATTATTTAACCTTTCTCCTCCCCTTCATCTACACTGATTGAATTGGATTTAACAAGTGACATCAATAAGGGATCATATCTTTCACCTGGATTCACCTGGTCAGTCTATGTCATGGAAAGAGCAGGTGCATTAATGTTCCTAATGTTTGTACACTCAGTGTATGTTTGACCCTGTAAAACAACACATTTCACTGCACCTATCGGTGTATGTGACAATATAAATATACACTACCATTCAAAAGTTTGGGGTCACTTAGAAATGTCCTTGTTTTAGAATGAAAAGCAATTTTTTGGTCCATTAAAATAACATAAAATTGATCAGAAATACAGTGTAGACATTGTTAATGTTGTAAATGGCTATTGGAGCTGGAAACAGCTGATTTTTAATGGAATATCTACATAGGCGTACAGAGGCCCATTATCAGCAACCATCAGTCCTGTGTTCCAATGGCACGTTTTTTTTGTTAATCCAAGTTTATCATTTTAAAAGGCTAATTGAACATTAGAAAACTCTTTTGCAATTATGTTAGCACAGCTGAAAACTGTTGTGCTGATTAAAGAAGCAATAAAACTGGCATTCTTGAGACTAGTTGAGTAACTGGAGCATCAGCAATTGTGGGTTCGATTACAGGCTCAAAATGGCCAGAAACAAATAACTTTCTTCTGAAACTCATCAGTCTATTCTTGTTCAGAGAAATTAAGGCTATTCCATGCGAGAAATTGCCAAGAAACTGAAGATCTCGTACAACGCTGTGTACTACTCCCTTCACAGAACAGCACAAACTGGCTCTAACCAGAATAGAAATAGGAGTGGGAGGCCCTGGTGCACAACTGAGCAAGAGGACAAATACATTAGAGTGTCTAGTTTGAGAAACCGATGCCTAACAGGTCCTCAACTGGCAGGTTCATTAAATAGTACCCGCAAAACCCCAGTCTCAACGTCAACAGTGAAGAGGAGACTCCGGGATGTTGACCTTCTAGGCAGAGTTGCAAAGAAAAAGCCATATCTCAGACTGGCCAATAAAAAGAAAATATTATGATGGGCAAAAGAACACAGACACCGGACAGAGGAAGATTGGAAAAAAGTGTTATGGACAGACGAATCGAAGTTTGAGGTGTTCGGATCACAAAGAAGAACATTTGTGAGACACAGACCAAATGAAAAGATGCTGTAGGAGTGCTTGATGCCATCTGCCAAGCATGGTGGAGGCAATGTGAGGGTCTGGGGGTGCTTTGGTGGTGGTAAAGTGGGAGATTTGTACAGGTTAAAAGGGATCTTGAAGAAGGAAGGCTATCACTCCATTTTTCAAAGCCATGCCATACCCTGTGTACGGCACTTGATTGGAGCCAATTTCCTCCTACAACAGGACAATGACCCAAATCACAGCTCCAAACTATGCAATAACTATTTAGGGAAGAAGCAGTCAGCTGGTATTCTGTCTATAATGGAGTGGCCAGCACAGTCACTGGATCTCAACCCTATTGAGCTGTTGTGGGAGCAGCTTGACCGTATGGTACGTAAGAAGTGCCCATCAAGCCAATCCAACTTGTGGGAGGTGCTTCAGGAAGCATGGGGTGAAATCTCTTCAGATGACCTCAACAAATTGACAACTAGAATGCCAAAGGTCTGCAAGGCTGTAATTGCTGCAAATGGAGGATTCTTTGACGAAAGCAAAGTTTGAAGGACACAATTACTATTTCAATTAAAAATAATTATTTCTAACCTTGTCAATGACTGTATGTTTTCATGGAAAACAAGGAAATGTCTAAGTGACCCCCAACATTTGAGCGGTAGTGTATGTTGTGTGTGTTTCCTTGTAGGTAAGCAGACACAATGTTGGAAGACTAGACTACAGCACTGAATTACGGATTATTCAAGTGTACACAATATTTTCAGATGTCTCAATCTGTCAAATGTTATTTTTATAGCACTTGTACATTTAGCCTTCTGAGTGGGGACCTTAATGATATTAGTTGGTATGGAAGCATGCGGCTGCCAATATTCATGTTCAAATGATAATTGGGTAATGACAAATCAATAACACAGGTTTTTGACAGATATATGCTTCCATAATTTGAGATGTGGGTATTATGTCTCCTGTGGGTAATTATTGCTCCTTATAGGCCAATGTGTAGGAGACAACTGAGACTAAAGGAGACACCAATGCCAACTGGATCCTTGAACAAAATGAATATTTCCCCACAAGGCTTATTAGATCCAACAGCTTTCATCTGAGAGACTCTTCGAGGCTTTTAACCCTGGAGTTTATCACCTCTAAAAACAAAGCAGTAAAACAACCATGTCCAGATGGCCATTGTGAACAAAGCAGTCCCACTACAGAGCAGATAAAACAATAATGATGCATTTTACACGTTATTGTATTAAAACACCACATTGCCAGGCAATCATTGTAAATAAGAATGTGTTCTTAATTGACTCGCCTGGATAACTGTAAAATAAAAAATGTAATGAATTGTAATGGATTCACCATTTTAAAACTGTGTATTATGATTGGCCCCCGGGTAGAAGTTGCCCTACAGTACAGATCTAGAATCAGTTTACCCACGGCAAATTCTAACCTTATCCAATAGAAAGAAAAAAAACACAAATGCAAAACCTGACCTTAGAGCAGTTTCTATGGGAAAATTCATCTTACTCCACATGAATGCAGGGAGTCAGTGTTTTTTGTATTGGATAATGGCACCCCCTAATGGTTAGAAGGGCACATTGTTTCTATGGTTGTGGATGGAAATGTGGTCAGGTCAGGGATTGGACACCATGCCAAACTCGCCCTTTCCATTGGACTATGAGCAGATGGTGCCTCCCCTGTGCACGAGGCAGGGAGAATCTCCTCCCATAAGCCGGTAGCAGGGCATGTCTTTGAAGCAGTTACCGGTAACTGCATAATGATGTTTCCTGCTCTACCCTCTTTTATCTATTCTCTCCTCCTCTTGAATCGCCTCTTCTTTCTCTCTCTTGTTAAAGAGATGTTATGGCTATAATGGTAGTGGGGTAATATCTATACCATTGTGCTGTGAACCAGGGTACTATAAGTTTGCAGAAATAGACTGGTGTAATAGGGCATTATTTCCAACCACAAGTTTCTTCATAATGAAAATGTTCTCGACACCTCACATTCACCTCGCTGCTTTATGAATCATTACAGTGTGAAGCAGCTAGACCCAACTCAATACTTTCACTAAATAGAGAAATAGCTGAATCAATTGTCTCCTACCTCCGCCTCTGCTTTAATCTTTTCAACCACATGGATAATATTATGTCATTTATTACAGTAACAGAAAATACTGCATACAACAAATAAAAGGAGAGTGCAAGAAATTGTTGTCTCAGCCCAGCCATTCTCAAAAGAGGGATAAGTACATCCTCATCCTCACACAGTGTGTATGTCACGATTCTCTAAAGCAGAACCCAGAAGCAGACCAGGACAAGGTGATTTGAGTTGAATGAAGGTGAGTATTTATTTAAAGACTTAAATGTGGAAGCAGGAGAATCCAGGTGACGGAGCTGGCAGTGGAGGTGAGTTGGTGGAAGTGAATGGGCAGATCCAATGATGTCTCTGAAGCCACAGACGACCAGGCAGCGGTGGAGTGAATGTTCCGGGAGAGTAACTGTAGACAGAGTAAACGAAGGTGAGTTCACAGCAAGCAAAAAGTAACAGAACAGCAAAACTAACTCTTAGTAATCTGAGGCTGATACGCAGGCACAACATACTGTTTATGGCTAACGATCTGGCAGGGAATGGATGTCAGGTCAGAGCTTATGAAGTGGAGAGGTGATGATCAGAACCAGGTGTGCAGATAGCTGATGAGATGCAGGTGCGGGTAATGGAGAGCTCTCCCGCCTTGCTTCGTCGCCCGGCAACCAGACAGGGTGCGTTCAAGAAACTCAGGAAAAAACAACTCCAGGACAAAAAACAGGCAACTCAGACAGAAACCGACTCAGGAAGCGGGATTCATGACAGTGTATCAATCAATCAATCACAATTTATTTGTATAGTGCTTTTAAACAAATAAATGTTTCACCAGGACTCGATCAGCCCATCCTCTACTGGCTTTCTGGGTTGTTCAGAGTATATCGTCATCACCATCTAGGCCAATGCAAGGCAGAGCAATAAGCAAGCCAAATTCCTTAAAAATACCTAACCCAAGTCTATTCCAAAAAGAGGGCTACTCAGAGTAGACTAACTAGGCTAATGATGCAGTGAGTGAAGTTATATTGGAAGTGACCTAAATATAATTCAAATGCGTCTTTCTAATCACGTACTGCATATTGACTCTGTTGACACTATTTGGGCCTAATCTGTGGTGTAGAGCTGCCTGGAGAAGTGGGTGTAGTCTAAAGAAAAACACATTCATCAGTAATACGGTCCTCAATCAGCTTTCAGAATTGCCCTAAAGGCACTAAAACATCAAATGTAAGAACATTTTGAAGATTGTTACACAAATAAGGTGCAAGAAAACTAAAAGCTGATTTACCTAACTCAGTAGAGACCAAAGGAATTTCCACAGTTGTCAATCCCTGAGACCGGGTGTGGTAACTCGTATGTCTAAAGTTTAGTAATGATGTTGGGTACAGTGGGACTTTTTGTAAAAGGGCTTTATAAATGAAAACAGCATTGTTTCAACCTATGTGACATCAAAGAGGGCCAACCAACTTTCTGGTAGAGAATGCAGTGATGAGTACTAAAACTGTCGCCCGTAATAAAGTGCAGTGCCCTATGATAAACTGCATCTAATGACTTTAATGAAGTGGCAGCTGCATTCATATAGATGTTGTCGCTATAGTCTAGGACCGATAGGAACGTCGACTGAATAATCTGCTTTCTACTATGTAGCGAGAGGCAGGACCTATTTCTATAAAAGAGCCCATTTTTACTCTCAGCTTCTTAACAAACTCATTAATATGCTTTTTAAAAGACAGCTTTTCATCTATACAGATGCCCAGATATTTGTAAGCAGGGACACAATCAATGTGGACACCATCCAAAGTACATATGCTTAAATCATCAGAGTCTAGAGAACAACATATATTTAGTTTTACCTGCATTCAATACTAATTTCAGGTCAATAAAGTTTTTTCTGTAATACAATGAAGGCAGACTGTAGTTCAGATAGAGCCTGGTCAACCGTGGGTGCAAAAGCATACACAACAGTATCATTGGCATACAGTGCAGGTTCCAATTTTTTACAGACAAGTCGATATTGTATTGTATATCCGCTCTCCTGTTCTATTGGTTTTCAAATCAACTTTCTTTCATTGTCTAGCAGCCAAAGGCATTATCATTTACATTTACATTTACGTCATTTAGCAGACGCTCTTATCCAGAGCGACTTACAAATTGGTGCATTCACCCTATAGCCAGTGGGATAACCACATCCTTGTCATGTTAGCAACCCATGATAGTTGTTGCATCTTTAGATCTCTCCTCTTTCTAAATTTCTATCAGATATTTCTATCTCTGTCCAGGAAACCGCTTGCATGTGCGGTGTGAATTTTAGAAAAGTGTTTTCCTGCTAATCCCATTTTGGAACATTTGCACTTAGACCAACTGCCATGTGCACATTGCTGCGCTTAAATTGTGAAGAAATAATAGTTTATCAACATTTTAAGCTAAACATTCTGATCTGTTCCATCAGCCCTAGTAATTGATACAGCGTATACCTCCACTATACTACTTTGATATGCATAGTGGGCAATGTTCCCTCTAAGCTGTGTGCGTGTGCAAGGCACGCAGCTCCCCCAGGACTGCCATGCAGAAGAAATATCAACCCGTGCAGAGAAGCACGAGATTGAACTTCACTCTAATTTCTAGAGTTTTCCCCCTTAGTTAACACTATCAACATTTCCCTTTACTGTGGGAATTGTGATCGAATCAACGCAATATTAGTCACTTTCAATGCAACATACCGAAACAAAATGAACTATGCAAGACTTAGTATTCAACACTAACTATGCAACAGATTTTGTTGTAGGCAGAACGCATTGGAGTAGGATTCAATTGCATTGACAGGCACGACTCAGCCCATACTCTACACAGACCGGTGCTGCATAACCAATCAGAGCTGCAGTAGGCCTATATGCAAATAGACCATTGCCATATATGGATCTGTGCTATTCACTTTGAACTGGACTGTGTTTGCAGCATGAGCGGTCGTGAGTAGATGAGCTTGTTTTGAGATCAAAGTGAGAGCTGCGTGTAGCCAAGTGTGCACATTTGTTTATATCCTTTACTAGTTAATGAGTTATTAGCCCAGTTATATATAATTTGTAGTCAGCAATGGGGGAGTGATTGCTTCCTACAAGAGCACAAAACGTGTACATTGCTAGACATCTTTCAAAAGCAAGTCACGTAAATAACTTTGTTTGTCTTAAAGGGGCAGTGTTGTATTCTGAGACAGGCTTGAATAAGCTAAGTAGCCAATAGGCAGAGGGTAGCATAATTTGTCTGATTCTCTGTAATAATGGTATAGGAATAATAATGCATTCTATTTGTAAAACAACACAACAACATTTGTGTTGCATCAAACAACACAACAACATTTTCAGTCACCTCCTTGTCTGAAGGACAAGTGAATAAACAGGTTAATGTCAAGCCCTGCATGTTTTTTTCAAAAGTATAATGGAATGTAGGCCTACATTGAAGACCACACACTGGCTGCTACTGTAGGCTAAGTGATAGAACAGCTATTTCCATGTTAAAATGTTATGGGATACATTTTCTCCATTGTTTTGATGGTAGGCCATTCTGGTAGACCTACATTATGATCAAATAGCCACAGTAGCCTACTTGACCATTGTCAGAAACTGTAACTTAAACCGGGTACAACCTCAGTGTTCACAATAAACACGTGCTAGAAGTTTCGCAGAATTTTCACAAAGTTAAAGTTTTCGCTCAGCAGAAGAAAATGGGTATATGGTGTATACAGTGAGGGGAAAAAGTATTTGATCCCCTGCTGATTTTGTATGTTTGTCCACTGACAAATAAATGATCAGTCTGTAATTTTAATGGTAGGTTTATTTGAACAGTTAGAGACAGAATAACAACAACAAAAATCCAGAAAAACGCATGTCAAAAATGTTATGAATTGATTTGTATTTTAATGGGGGAAATAAGTATTTGACCCCTCCGCAAAACATGACTTAGTACTTGGTGGCAAAACCCTTGTTGGCAATCACAGAGGTCAGACGTTTCTTGTAGTTGGCCACCAGGTTTGCACACATCTCAGGAGGGATTTTGTACCACTCCTTTTTGCAGCTCTTCTCCAAGTCATTTAGGTTTCAAGGCTGACGTTTGGCAACTCGAACCTTCAGCTCCCTCCACAGATTTTCTATGGGATTAAGGTCTGGAGACTGGCTAGGCCACTCCAGGACCTTAATGTGCTTCTTCTTGAGCCACTCCTTTGTTGACTTGGCCGTGTGTTTTGGGTCATTGTCATGCTGGAATACCCATCCACGACCCATTTTCAATGCCCTGGCTGAGGGAAGGAGGTTCTCACCCAATATTTGACGGTACATGGTCCCATCCATCGTCCCTTTGATGCGGTGAAGTTGTCCTGTCCCCTTAGCAGAAAAACACCCCCAAAGCATAATGTTTCCACCTCCATGTTTGATGGTGGGGATGGTGTTCTTGGGGTCATAGGTGCATTCCTCCTCCTCCAAACATGGTGAGATGAGTTGATGCCAAAGAGCTCCATTTTGGTCTCATCTGACCACAACACTTTCACCCAGTTCTCTGAAACATTCAGATGTTCATTGGCAAACTTCAGACGGCCCTTTATATGTGCTTTCTTGAGCAGGGGGACCTTGCGGGCGCTGCAGGATTTCAGTCCTTCACGGCGCAGTGTGTTACCAATTGTTTTATTGGTGACTATGGTCCCAGCTGCCTTGAGATCATTGACAAGATCCTCCCATGTAGTTCTGGGCTGATTCCTCACCGTTCCCATGATCATTGCAACTCCACGAGGTGAGATCTTGCATGGAGCCCCAGGCCAAGGGAGATTGACAGTTATTTTGTGTTTCTTCCATTTGCGAATAATCGCACCAACTGTTGTCACCTTCTCACCAAGCTGCTTGGCGATGATCTTGTAGCCCATTCCAGCCTTGTGTAGGTCTACAATCTTGTCCCTGACATCCTTGGAGAGCTCTTTGGTCTTGGCCATGGTGGAGAGTTTGGAATCTGATTGATTGATTGCTTCTGTGGACAGGTGTCTTTTATACAGGTAACAAGCTGAGATTAGGAGCACTCCCTTTAAGAGTGTGCTCCTAATCTCAGCTCGTTACCTGTGTAAAAGACACCTGGGAGCCAGAAATCTTTCTGATTCAGAGGCGGTCAATTACTTATTTCCCTCATTAAAAGGCAATTCAATTTATAACATTTTTGACATGCGTTTTTCTGGATATTTTTGTTGTTATTCTGTCTCTCACTGTTCAAATAAACCTACCATTAAAATTATAGACTGATAATTTCTTTGTCAGTGGGCAAACGTACAAAATCAGCAGGGGATCAAATACTTTTTTCCCTCACTGTACCTGCGTATACCCTCCACTACACCACTAGGCCTTATGCTTGTCACAGAGGGCAACACTGATTAGCATTCAGGAGGCTACGCTAGGCTACGCTAAGCCAAGCCGTGTGGCAGGATGCAAAATAAGACAGTCAGCTAAATGTGCTGTGAATTGATAGTGAGGAGTTGACCCTCTGGGCTATCTATTAGCAGAAAGATTGTATTTAAACAGTTCTCTGATAATGACGTTAAATGAGTGTGCGTCTGTCGCATGCTAATAGCGGTGGGATAGAAGTGGCAGTCGGTTGTGTGGGGAGAGATGCGCTACGCTAATCTCTGTAGCTCAGCTGGTAGAGCACGGCGCTTGTAACGCCAAGGTAGTGGGTTCGATCCCTGGGACCACCCATACACAAAAATGTATGCACGCATGACTGTAAGTCGCTTTGGATAAAAGCGTCTGCTAAATGGCATATTATTATTATTATAATCGTTAGCGTATACGAATGAGTTAGGCTACTCTCTGGGAGCTGGGTTATCGAGCGTGTGTGTGTGTGTGTGTGTGTGTGTGTGTGTGTATGCATTCTTTCCTGTTTGTGAATGCGTGCATGTGCGCCTGTGTGTATGTGTGCGTGCATTCTAGCTGCATCATCTTCAGAATCATTAATCTCATTTGCCTGCTAGTAAATCACACTCCATTTACATGGGGCTGTAAATTAATTGAGATATAATGTGTGATTTATTTGTCTGTTGCTATCATTTTCAGTCAGCGTGGTAGAACTGAGCTGTGTACAATGATCCTATTTTCTGCTTCCCTCTTTATGGGGGTCAAGATTGTTAGCATCAGATTATTTAATGGAGAGTAACAAAATGTATAACCAATATTATTTCCGCCCTACTTACATTGAATAAATGAAGCAATTTTGTCAGCCAAATTAGCTCTTTCTGCATGGAATGTTTTGCTCTTTTCCAGTAATCCCCTGAACGTTTATTAGTGGGTCAGAGCTATCAACTTGATACTTCATAACATTTTGATATAATATAATAATATAAGCCATTTAACAGACACTTTTATCCAAAGCAACTTAGTCATGCGTGCATAAATGTTATGCCCACTAAAATACCTTTGGCCTACACCTGCTGCATTCAGAAAGAGGGAAATGTAGCAAACGTTTATGTAAACAGAACATTGAGGAGCATTGTAATTCTTGCTGTTGATTGGGTGATTGTGTATAGTGCGCTCCGCTTCAGCAGGAGTTTTAAGCAAGCCAGGAATTAGTTGCCTCCAGTCCACACCCCTTCATACCCATCGAACCGGAGCAAACGTATCTCAGTTGTAAGAAAACATGTGTTTCAGTATACTGTCGCAAAACATAGCAAAACGTTTAACCAACAATTCTATAGTGACTCATCAGAGCACAGGAGGTTGGTGGCACCTTAATTGGGGAGGACGGGCTCGTGGTAATGGCTGGAGAGGAATGAATGGAATGTTATCAAATACATCTAACACATGGTTTCAATGTGTTTGATGCCATTGCAGTCGCGCTGTTCCAGCCATTATTATGAGCCGTCCTCCCCTCAGCAGCCTCCACTGCATCAGAACATTTTCTACCATTCTACCCCTATTTTCTTCTTTCACTGAGAAACACTATTAAAGCCCCTATGTAGTCTTTTTATTTGTATTTTTAAATCATCACTTTGTCTAAGTGTGTTTATTTTTTTGTATATAACTCCGAAATATATTTTTAAAGGCCCAGTGCAGTCCAAAACGTGATTTTCCTGCGTTTTATATATACACTGAGTATACCAAACATTAGGAACACTGTTGAGCGTGAAAACCCAACAGCGTTGCAGTTCTTGAAACAAACTGGTGCTCCTGGCACCTACTACCATACTCCATTCAAAGGCATTCAAATATTTATCCCATTCACCCTCTGAAAAGCACACATGAACAATCCATGTCTCAATTGTCTCAAGGCTTCAAAATCCTTCTTTAACCTGTCTCCACCCCTTCATCTACACTGATTGAATTGGATTTAATAAGTGACATCAAGAAGGGATCATAGCTTTCACCTGGATTCATGTCATGTTTTGTATTCTCAGTGTATTTCCACACTATGAGGTTGGAATAATACTGTGAAATTGTGAAAAGGATGATAATGCCCTTTTAGTGTAAGAGCTGTTTGTAAAGACTGCCTAAAATTCTGCCTGTTTTGGTGGGATGGAGTTTTGGCCTGTCTGGTGACATCACCAGGTGGTGAATTAGCTAATAGACCAATAATAACGAGAGTTCCAAACCTCTTTCAATCAATCAATCAATCAATTTTATTTTATATAGCCCTTCTTACATCAGCTAATATCTCGAAGTGCTGTACAGAAACCCAGCCTAAAACCCCAAACAGCTAGTAATGCAGGTGTAGAAGCACGGTGGCTAGGAAAAACTCCCTAGAAAGGCAAAACCTAGGAAGAAACCTAGAGAGGAACCAGGCTATGAGGGGTGGCCAGTCCTCTTCTGGCTGTGCCGGGTGGAGATTATAACAGAACCATGCCAAGATGTTCAAAAATGTTCATAAGTGACAAGCATGGTCAAATAATAATCAGGAATAAATCTCAGTTGGCTTTTCATAGCCGATCATTAGAGTTTAAAACAGCAGGTCTGGGACAGGTAGGGGTTCCATAACCGCAGGCAGAACAGTTTAAACTGGAATAGCAGCAAGGCCAGGCGGACTGGGGATAGCAAGGAGTCACCACGGCCGGTAGTCCCGACGTATGGTCCTAGGGCTCAGGTCTCTCAGTTGGCTTTTCATAGCATGTAAGTATCTTTGCCAATAACAGTTTGTTTTCAGTTTTCCCCTCCCCACAGAACACTCCCAAATTATTGCTTGAGAAATTGCTCTTGCTTTTTGACCATTTTGATTGAAAACAGTCACAGTAAGGTACTTAATTCACCCAGAAATGATTTGATATTTAGATGAAAACGGCTGCATTGAGCCTTTAATAATTTATTACCCTGAGCCTCCTTGGGCCACTGAAATGCTCAGTCCGACTGTGTGGGCGTGGCGATACAAATTGGAATATATTTACATATACAGCCCTGATTGGCTGATAGAATCGTCTAGAGCCCACCCCCTTACCCTTAAAAAAAGAATACACATGTTATTCAACCTGTCAGCTGGAGCTGGACCCTGAAAGCGACCAACTTCCACAGGTGTGTAGGCTGCTTCTGTTTTGTCATTAAAACAAAGGGCATACATCACGCATCTTAATTTGCTATATCATTGTTGTACTGTTTTCAATAGGTCACCAGAAGATGCAGTAGGTCACCAGAAGATGCAGGACTGGAACTGCCTGTTTGCATGGTGGCCCATCCTGGCCTATACCATGTCTGCCGTCTATTCATTGTAGAATGGCATGATTATCTACAAGGCAGACTATAGGTCTCTGCATCTCAGAGGCCAAACACATTAAGTTATACTTAGCACTACTTGCTGTGTTAGGCCTCTGAGATGCAGAGGCCCATGGTATATAATCTTAAGTATCATCACAGTCTATTTCATTATTTTGAGAAATAGACTTTGGAGATTATAAGTCATTAACATTTTTCAAATGAGTAAATACTAATAAATAATAATAATAATAATAATAATAATAATAATAATAAATAAATGAGTAATACATCAACTAGACGGCAATGAAAGGTTTTTGTCTTCTTCATAAATGCTCTTGTCAGTTATTTACATAACATAATCAATCAATCGTAAACAAGGTTATAATGAAAGCGAAAATCATGGCATGTAAGTATCTTTTCAAGTTGTTTTTTACAACTCAAGCTATGTAAGGTATAACTCACAGTAAAAGGTATTTCTATGATCCTTACAAAATAAGGAACACCTGTTTTAGTGATAGATTGCACTTTTCAAAAATTCCATGGAATTTTCTGTGATCAGACACTTTCATAACCGAATAGTAAATGAAACACATATCTGCACCAAAACAAATTACAGGAAGCATTGAGTCTTACATGATTTTACATGATATGTAAAAACATACACAAGTAATATAATATTAATAAAACAATAACTTTATTGAAAGAATAAGGTTAGGGGAATACATTGTCTCATTCAAAACTGATAACAAAGTGCAAGTTAGGGCCTACATCACTATCATAACCATAACATCATACACTACCCCTTCCCCTAGTATCCAGGTGCCACACAAGCGAAACACGTCATTCTCCTTTCGGTCTTTCCTGTAACAAAGCCAACAATTTCTAGAGTAGTCCTCAAGTACACTGAAGTTTTACTCTTTCTGTTCTGACAATCAGCCAAATGTTAGCTTGGCCTTATATCTGTTTGTACTATATAGCCAACTCCTATGGTAACATGGCATGACAACTATCATACATTAGGAGTTAGCAAGACAGCATAAACAGATCTGGGACCAGGCTAGAGCATTTCTATGACCTGCACCACCAGCTTGGCATGTATAGCAGCCACCTCCACCAGCATCAACCTAAGAGGGTTAGGGGGGAACCAGGTCAGCTGCTTCTCTGCCAGTCGATGTTCACCTGTCTGTCCTGTGTGTGTGTGTGTGTGTGTGTGTGTGTGTGTGTGTGTGTGTGTGTGTGTGTGTGTGTGTGTGTGTGTGTGTGTGTGTGTGTGTGTGTGTGTGTGTGTATGTGTGTGAAAAACAAGTCACAGTGGTTGCCTGCCCTTTACTCAGTATGCTTCCTACCAAACCAAGCACTGGCAATGCAGACACAACAAGATAACTAGCTTGATTTAACAAACATTTAACTTCATAATTAACAGCTAGCTGGATGTGAATGGTATTCAGCTAGCTAGCCACCTAGTTGAATATACAAACAATGACCTAAACAAATTGTGTAACGTTAAAGGGTAGGTAGCATAAACATAACCACATGTAACACATGGATTTGCATTAGTATAAGCATCAAAAGTCTCAATGGAAAGTTACACCTCACTTTTCAATTTTTTTTGTAATTCCAAAGAATGCCGAAGTCATGGCGGAAAATGTTTTTGTGGGGTGTGACATAATATGGAGGACCCGGCAAGCCAGCCTATTCCCTATAATGTAAACTCCAACAAAAACAACTTTCAATGTATAACTTCAAATTAAACCAAATTGTTTGCACTCGTGACTACTGGTTTCAATAAAATGTTCAGCCAACTTACAAGCAAGTACTTTATGAATTTATTGTTACAAATTAACTTGCAAGGTTACTAGCCAACTAGCCTGCTAACGTTACATTAGCACTGCATGAGTCAGCCAGCTGCTATCAACACCTTCAGTTGAAGTCGGAAGTTTACATACACCTTAGCCAAATACATTTATACTCAGTTTTTCACAATTCCTGACATTTAATCCTAGTAAAAATTCCCAGTTTTAGGTCAGTTAGGATCCCCACTTTATTTGAAGAATGTGAAATGTCAGAATAATAGTAGAGAGAATGATTTATTTCAGCTTTTATTTATTTCATCACATTCCCAGTGGGTCAGAAGTTTACATACACTCAATTAGTATTTGGTAGCATTGCCTTTAAATTGTTTAACTTGGGTCAGATGTTTCGGGTAGCCTTTTGGCCCATTCTTCCTGACAGAGCTGGTGTAACTGAGTCAGGTTTGTAGGCCTCCTTGCTCGCACATGCTTTTTCAGTTCTGCCCACACATTTTCTATAGGATTGAGGTCAGGGCTTTGTGATGGCCACAAAATCTGAGGTCTTGGCTGATTTCTTTTGATTTTCCCATGATGTCAAGCAAAGAGGCACTGAGTTTGAAGGTAGGCCTTGAAATACATCCACAGGTACACCTCCAATTGACTCAAATGATGTCAATTAGCCTATCAGAAGCTCCTAAAGCCATGACATCATTTTCTGGAATTTTCCAAGCTGTTTAAAGGCACAGTCAACTTAGTGTATGTAAACTTCTGACCCACTGGAATTGTGATACAGTGCATTATAAGTGAAATAATCTGTCTGTAAACAATTGTTGGAAAAATTACTTGTGTCATGCACAAAGTAGATGTCCTAACCGACTTGCCAAAACTATAGTTTGTTACCAAGAAATTTGTGGAGTGGTTGAAAAACGAGTTTTAATGACTCCAACCTAAGTGCATGTAAACTCTCGACTTCAACTGTAGCTTTCAGCTACATTAAAGTAAACCAATGTTTTGGAAATACATAATGCCATTTAACCAGTTATCAAATAATGTTAGCTGCGGAGCTAACGGGTTCGATTTAGATAACACAGCCAAAAAGTATGTTCCTTGTTTATATCACACTTCCTTGTGATTGGTGGATTGTAGCAACACCTCCAACACTTAGTTTGGAATGTAATTACATGCTAGCATGGCTAGTGGCTAATGTTAGCCAGTTTGAGCTAGCTACCGAGCTAGCATACAAACTCGGTAGCACACAGTATATTCTCCGTATGATGTTGAGAAATAGTGCATTGTGGGAAGTTTGGAAGATAATAACCCAAAAACAGTGCATTCGGAAAGTATTCAGACCCCTCGACCTTATCCAAATTTTATTACGTCACAGCCTTATTCTAAAATTGATTCAATTGTGTTTTTTCCTCATCAATCTACCCACAAAACCCCATAATAACTAAGCAAAAACAGTATTTAAATTTTTTTGTAAATGTATTTCATTTAAATAACTGAAATATCACATTTTATATAAGTATTCAGACCCTTTACTCAGTACTTTGTTGAAGCACCTTTGGCAGTGATTACAGCCTCAAGTCTTCTTGGGTATGACGCTACAAGCTTAGCACACCTGTATTTGGGGAGTTTCTCCCATTCTTCTCTAAAAATCCTCTCAAGTTCTGTCTGGTTGGATGGGGAGCGTCGCTGCACAGCTATTTTCAGGTCTCTCCAGAGATGTTCGATCGGGTTCAGGTCCGGGCTCTGGCTGGGCCTTCAAGGACATTCAGAGACTTGTCCCGAAGCCACTCCTGCGTTGTCTTGGCTGTTTGCTTAGTCATTGTCCTGTTGGAAGGTGAACCTTTGCCCCAGTCTGAGGTCCTTAGCGCTATGGAGCAGGTTTTCATCAAGGATCTCTCTGTACATTGCTCCGTTCATCTTTGCCTCGATCCTGACTAGTCTCCCAGTCCCTGCCACCACCATGCTTCACCGTAGGGATGGTGCCAGGTTTCATCCAGACGTGACGCTTGGCATTCAGGCCAAAGAGTTCAATCTTGGTTTCATCAGACCAGAGAATCTTGTTTCTCATGGTCTGAGAGTCTTTAGGTGCCTTTTGGCAAACTGTCATGTGCCTTTTACTGAGGAGTGGCTTCCGTCTGGCCACTCTACCATAAAGGCCTGATTGGAGGAGTGCTGCAGAGATGGTTGTCCTTCTGGAAGGTTCTCCCATCTCCACAGAGGAACTCTGGAGCTCTGTCAGAATGACAATCGGGTTCTTGGTCACCTCCCTGACCAAGGCCCTTCTCCCCCGATTTCTCAGTTAGGCCAGGCGGCCAGCTCTAGGAAGAGTCTTGGTAGTTCCAGACTTCTTCCCTTTAAGAACGATGGAGGCCCCTGTGTTCTTGGGGACCTTCAATGCTGCATAAATGTTTTGGTACCCTTCCCCAGATCTTTGCCTCGACACAATCCTCTCGGAGCTCTACGGACAATTCCTTCGACCTCATGGCTTGGTTTTTGCTCTGACATGCGTTGTCAACTGTGGGACGTTATATAGACAGGTGTGTGTCTTTCCAAATCAATACTTATGTAAATAAGGAATTTCTGTGTTTTATTGTTAATAAATTAGCAAACATTTCTAAAAACCTTTTTTTGCTTTGTCATTATGGGTATTGTGTGTAGATTTTTTAAAATCAATTTTAGAATAAGGCTGTAACGTAGCAAAATGTGGAAAAAGGGAAGGGCTTTGAATACTTTCTGAAAGCACTGTATGTTTGTAGTTATAGGCAGGGGTGCACATAACTTTTTCAGTGAGTTACTCAGGTGAGTACCAGCAGATGGTGTCTGGTACTCACCCCATATGTAGCGTGGTCTTAATAAGTGCAGTCTTCCTCACTGTCCTCCTCAGTGCCGCCACCACTGTCCTCTTCATTGTCGCCCCCACTGTCCTCTGCTTCAGCTTCCTGCATGGTAGATGATGAAGATGCTGCAGATGCACCTCCCTGTCCTTGGTTGAGCCTCCGATTAGCTGTCTCCATCCACAGGTCAACAGCAGGCTTTGGGTCAAATGTCTCTGTGGTCTGCTTTGACAGGTGAATGTGCATCAGGGCTGAGAGACGAGCATGTGACAGACGAGATCTGTACTTGGTTTTTATTATGTTGAGATGTGAAAATCCCCTCTCACAAGCTGCACTGCTTAAAGGCAGTGTAAGAGACAGCTTAACCACCCTGTTGATGTTGGAGTAAGTATCTGGGTTACTTGTATTTACTATTTGGACCAAGTCATACACAGAAGAGGCTCCCAGGCATTTTCCTGCCTGCTTTAAGCGCATCCATTCTGTCACAGTGGTATCTTTGTCAAGTTGCATGGTGGCCTCATATTTCTTGAGAATGCTGCAAACTGTTGTGTTTCCAAAACTGTGGAGGTCTTGCATTTCCTGAGGCCATGTTGAAGGATCAAATACTAAGAAATGATCACATGACTTGAGGGAGTCATATCTGATTTCAAACTCTTCAATTAACCCCCTGAGTAAGTGTGTCTTGTCTCTGTCAGCATCAGCTTTGGAAACAGTGTGTGCCCTGTGGCTTTCACCATCAAGCAGAAGTGTGAACTGTCCAATGGCCACCATGAGTTCATCCTTACATTCTCCAATGGTCAGCTTTTCCTTCTGAAACCTAATGGATGTGGTCTTCAAAATGTTGCAAATGTCAAGCATGTTTGACAGAAAGCACTGAAAACGCTCTGTGCAGATATGCTGCAAGTCACTGTTATCACTCGTAACCAGTTGCATTTTAATGGCTGGCAATAGTCTTGATATTTTTAACAGTGTTTCATGCCTCCATGCAGACCATCTGATATTATGAAACTTAACCAGTTTCACAAAGGAAATCCCATTTTCTTCACATAGCTTATTCAGTGCAGCAGTTTTTTTTGCTCCACCTTTTTGTGAATAAAACTGCAGCAGCTTGTCCACAGACCGATTAAATGTCTCACAGTAAGGAACGTTGCGATCAGCTGATTTCGCGCAACCGCAGCAAGTTGCCGGAGTTTTGGCACAAGGCCGTTGTAGAGACCTACGTTGACAGCAGCCCCGTCTGTGCACACAGCGACCAACTTTGTTGTCCAGTCATCCAAGCCTGTGTCCTGGAAAAGTCTCACAAGTCCGTCTGTTATGGCCTGCGCGGTTCGGTCAGCACCCAATTCAATCAGTCCAATAAAGTCAGAAGTAAACTCTCCGTTGCTGGACACAGACACAATGTAAACGATTTCCTGCTCAGTTTTTGTGATGTCCTCAGATCCATCAAAAAGCAGCCCCTTAAAATTCAGCAGACTGCAACTTCGCTCGTAACTCCCCGCTGATGGTGTGAGAGATGCTCTGCATCCTCCGACATTTACTCCCAGCCGCTTCAGTAAAGGAACATCCTCAGAATAGGAAGACATGGGACATGCGTGTTTAGCTTTATGGAAGGCGAGGAGAAAAATATTAAACAGAGCTTGCCGCTGTTCTTCATTCAGCTTGTCTCGCCATCTGGCAAGTGGGCGACTGGACATTTCTTCTCGGCTAGCTTGTTTTAGCAATGGCTTGCGCCACATTCGTGTGCTCCTTGCTCTTTTCATGTTTGTCAAATAAAGGATGGTTGAAATTCTTTGAGCCTTTATAAAATACACCTGTTTTGTCTGCTAGATGTGGATTTGAGCGGCAAATCATCATTTCAGTACGCTCATCGTTAGCTTCAAGCCACTGCACATCTTGGAGCCACTTTTCCGAAAAAAGTATTTTCTTCGGCTCTGGCTCCAGTTGGCGTTTCTTTGCTTTTTGGACATCCCTGACAGTAGTTGACAAGCAACATGTCATGTGTAAGGTTAGATGAGAAGATCGGTCAAGTACGCAAAGGCGCGTAGTAACACAAGTGGCATTACGCATTCCTGATTTTTATCGCGCTTGCGTACCTGCGTACCAGTTGTGTGCACCCCTGGTTATAGGTAACCAGATTGTGACTACAACAAAGTTATTAAGTCTTTGATCACACTGTGTTGTTACATTGGAGAGTAAACACTCATGCTTCCTACCCTTTAATCCAAGCTAGCTTGCCAACTTAGCTAGTAGCCAGTTTTTACCACTGAATGTGTTTCGATTAGCATTCAAACTACAGTGAATATTTTCTGTAGTGAACATGAAAAACTGACAATAGAGCTCACCAGCTTGTACAGTGGGGAAAAAAAGTATTTAGTCAGCCACCAATTGTGCAAGTTCTCCCACTTAAAAAGATGAGAGAGGCCTGTAATTTTCATCATAGGTACACGTCAACCATGACAGACAAAATGAGGAAAAAAAATCCAGAAAATCACATTGTAGGATTTTTAATGAATTTATTTGCAAATTATGGTGGAAAATAAGTATTTGGTCAATAACAAAAGTTTCTCAATACTTTGTTATATACCCTTTGTTGGCAATGACACAGGTCAAACGTTTTCTGTACGTCTTCACAAGGTTTTCACACACTGTTGCTGGTATTTTGGCCCATTCCTCCATGCAGATCTCCTCTAGAGCAGTGATGTTTTGGGGCTGTCGCTGGGCAACATGGACTTTCAACTCCCTCCAAAGATTTTCTATGGGGTTGAGATCTGGAGACTGGCTAGGCCACTCCAGGACCTTGAAATGCTTCTTACAAAGCCACTCCTTCCGGGCGGTGTGTTTGGGATCATTGTCATGCTGAAAGACCCAGCCACGTTTCATCTTCAATGCCCTTGCTGATGGAAGGAGGTTTTCACTCAAAATCTCACGATACATGGCCCCATTCATTCTTTCCTTTACACGGATCAGTCGTCCTGGTCCCTTTGCAGAAAAACAGCCCCAAAGCATGATGTTTCCACCCTCATGCTTCACAGTAGGTATGGTGTTCTTTGGATGCAACTCAGCATTCTTTGTCCTCCAAACACGACGAGTTGAGTTTTTACCAAAAAGTTATATTTTGGTTTCATCTGACCATATGACATTCTCCCAATCCTCTTCTGGATCATCCAAATGCACTCTAGCAAACTTCAGACGGGCCTGGACATGCACTGGCTTAAGCAGGGGGACACGTCTGGCACTGCAGGATTTGAGTCCCTGGCTGCGTAGTGTGTTACTGATGGTAGGCTTTGTTACTTTGGTCCCAGCTCTCTGCAGGTCATTCACTAGGTCCCCCCGTGTGGTTCTGGGATTTTTGCTCACCGTTCTTGTGATCATTTTGACCCCACGGGGTGAGATCTTGCGTGGAGCCCCAGATCGAGGGAGATTATCAGTGGTCTTGTATGTCTTCCATTTCCTAATAATTCCTCCCACAGTTGATTTCTTCAAACCAAGCTGCTTACCTATTGCAGATTCAGTCTTCCCAGCCTGGTGCAGGTCTACAATTTTGTTTCTGGTGTCCTTTGACAGCTCTTTGGTCTTGGCCATAGTGGAGTTTGGAGTGTGACTGTTTGAGGTTGTGGACAGGTGTCTTTTATACTGATAACAAGTTCAAACATGTGCCATTAATACAGGTAACGAGTGGAGGACAGAGGAGCCTCTTAAAGAAGAAGTTACAGGTATGTGAGAGCCAGAAATCTTGCTTGTTTGTAGGTGACCAAATACTTATTTTCCACCATAATTTGCAAATAAATTCATAAAAAATCCTACAATGTGATTTTCTGGATTTTCTTTTCTCAATTTGTCTGTCATAGTTGACGTGTACATATGATGAAAATTACAGGCCTCTCTCATCTTTTTAAGTGGGAGAACTTGCACAATTGGTGGCTGACTAAATACTTGTTTTCCCCACTGTAGTCCTAAAACCCGTAAATGAGTTACCTCTGGTTTGTACAGCCATCCCTATGGAAAACATTTATGGGGAAAGAATAGGGTTTTGGAATAAATGCTGAAAATAAGGTCTGAGGTTAACACAGGCTTAGGATATCTTATATGTTTTGTTCTATGAGATAATAGCAGTCAATTAACATGCCCTTTATTAATTATTACGCCTTTATGTGCTTTATGTGCTTTTTTTATGACAAATTCTTCAAAATTCACAAAAAGTGATGTTAGCTGATTAACATTATCTCATAGAACAAAACATGTAAGATCTCCTATGCCTGTGTTTACCGCAGACCTTATTTTCGGCATTTATCCAAAAACCCTATAAAAATGCCATTCATTTTCCCTGATAGGCTTTGTCCAACGAACCATGGTGGAGTTTGTGCCTAGAAAAAGACGCCATTACTATTTCTCTCTATAATGACAGATGATCATCTTAGCTAGCTAACGCATGAGCAATCAACGTAAACATAGCTAGCTAACTAGCATGCAGCTTCCAGTCAGCTAGCTAGCTAGCTAACCAATAATATGCAGAGGCTAGCTAGCTAGCTAACAATATAGCTAGCAAAACAAACAATCTTTATTCAGTTGAACAAAAAATGTATGCTCATGTAGCTAGCCACTGTAACATAATGTTAGTCTCTTAACGTTAGCTGTGTATGGATGAATGATTCATGACAGAAGACTGAAAGTGAAACATCATTCTCACTCGGCATGAACTTTTTTTCTGACTTTCTTGACTGAGCGCTGTGTCGTCGATGAATTCAGGGCAACACATTATTGAAAGTTGTAGCTTTACTTTGCATGTTGTCCGTAATGAAAATATGAGTAATCCAAAGATTTGTCATTATTCAAATATCCTAGGGTAGGACATGTTTTTGACAGAAGAAGCCTCTCTCTCGTTCTAGCATAGGGTACATATTCAAATACCAGATGAATATGCAAATAAAAGATTGACGATCATTGGTCCATTATAATTACATCGCCGTGTGACGCTATGCGATGGCCTAAACCTCCATCCCACCCGAACTGGCTGAAATTCCAGGCGTTTGTTCGAAACAGCTCTTACACAAAAAGGGCATTATCATAATTGTCACAATTTCAGAGTTTTATTTTATGGAAATATCATTTTTTTAAAGGAAAATCACGTTTTTTTTATGCATTTGGCCTTTAAACCAACTGGGTATCAATGCTAATCTTTAAGAACGTGATTATGTTGACTTTTCCAAGAAACAGGACTCTATTATCACAGGACTCTGTTGTTTGACATAGCATTGTGTAGTAAATAGAGACGCAATTGTTTGATTATTTATGCATAAAGACCTGACATGATACCGTCAATAAAACAGTTGCTACAGTTATTCAAATATTGTGGAGTAGATTGTTTAATTTAACAAATTGTATTACTAAGGTAGTTAAATTGAATACTCACTTTTACTGCAGTTAAATTATCTGTGAATTGGTGCCTCCTCTTGTGACTGTGGGAGCTGAAGCAATGTGCTGCACCCTACATCCTGAGTTTTGTTTCCCTTTAACCATACAAGTTTCGTTTTCCCTGTAACTAGTCAGTTCTAGCCAATCAGAAAGTGTTTTTGCAAGTACCACTTCCTCCCGATTCAGTCCATACCTGGCACAAACTCAGGACCTCTGCCTTGCTAGCATGACCGCCTTCAGCGCCACGCGAAAAGCTAGTTATTCGGGGACACTTCAGGCTGAGGAGTAAGTTTCACACATCCCCATGTGCTACATCGGCATCTACATTCCAAGGCACTATTATGTGATATATCAGCAGGGATTTTTATAGATTTATATGGATGTATGGCTTGTCTCCGGCCATATCTTTCTCCTCCTACCTCACCCTTAGCTTAAAACAAAGCAACTTCCTCAGCCTGCCATTCTAGTCAGTATTTCACAGACAATATGATCATGGCTTCAATGGAATCAGCCTTTATCCAACCAACCTTCCTTAAAACTCCATCCCTTCGCATGGCGAGCATTAACCACCTTGCCAGGCAGGGCACTGGCACAGACCGTCTTGGGCTGGGCAGGTGGGCGGGCAGGGCACCAACCAGCCAACCCCCATCTGCTACCAATCCTCTTAACCCTCATCACAATCCCACTGGGCGTGCCAGTCTTGGTGCCCCGTGCTAGGGATGCCTGCTGGAAAAGCTCTCATCTGTTGGAGACTGGCGAGAGAGAGACAGATGGGAAGCTGGGAGGAGGGAGGGGGCTACCCGGAGGTAAGGGCTCTCCTGGTGATAAGGCACTAGGTACCTCCCGACTGTGGAGGATAGTTGGTAGCAGGAGGTGTTTTTATTTTATTTATTATTTTTTATTATTTTTTGGGGGGGTAGATCAGCTTAATATTGTAGATAGATTGTAACTTCCATCAATGTAATTGTCTGCATCACTTCCAATCCCCCATGTTTTTATATATATATATTTATATATATATACATACATACATATACATATATATACATACACATACACATACACATATACAGTACATACACATATACATGTACACACATACACACACACATACACACCCACATACATACATACATACATACATACATACATACATACATACATACATACATACATACATACATACATACATACATACATACATACATACATACATACATACATACATACATACATACATACATACATACATACATACATACATATCCTTTAAAAATATATATATATTCCCCTTTATTACTTTCCAACCCCGCCACCCTTTCCCCACTTGGAGTAAACTAGTGAACAACAATTTCCAGCCCATACCCACTATCTACATTTTATGGACACAGACAATTTTACAATAATTACATTTTGTTTGTTCTTTCTCCTGAACTTCTTCTACTCTCAACCTCTCCGATCATTTTCATGATGTCCATCCGGTTTGCTTCTATATGCCATATCTTTCTAACTGTGCTCCTTCACAAAAGCTCCCAACCTACAACCCATACACTTATTATGGATACAGCGGAGGTGTTGCTATCAGAGTGGAGCAGAAGCGAGGTGGAGGTTTGATGTTAGACGTGTGAGAGGAAAGTAGGGGATGTCTTGATGGGTTTAGCTGGCTACTCATGCTATGCCGAGAGCAATAACAACGACATATCTCCATCCCATCCCCATGCATGCACCCACCAAAAAATGTTTATCTTGTCAAAAAATGTTGATTAGGAGACATGAATTGCCAATAGTCACAATTTTCCTTGTGTTATTTTCTGTGCTCTCGTCAGTTGAAAATATAACTCTACAATACCATGGATGTAGCTGTTTGTGACTGCCAGCAATTGTCAACAAAACAACCAACTGGTTGCAACATTTGAAGACTGATGTTCTCCGTGGGAGGCTGTGGGATGTTGGCTCATTGAGATCAAAATATTTCCTTCACAACCCTCACAGTGCTAGTCTGTCTGTGAGCATAAATGGGTGTGTTTGTTTGCCTGTGCATATGTTAGAAATTGTGTGTCTGTGTGTGTGCAAGCATGCGGGTGCAAACTCGGGTGCATGCGTATAGGAGAGTGTGTGTGCCATGCATTAGTGTGTGTGTGTGTCTCTGTCTGGGCAGAAGCTGACCCAACCCCCTCTCTCTCTCTCTCTCTCTCTGTTTTCCAGGAGTCATCCTCCAGCCCTCTCGTCTCTCCCTGGCTGGGGAGTCTTCTAGAAGGGGGCCCCTCCTGACCACCATGAAAGGGTTAGGAGCCAATCGCAACCGCCACCTGTCCGACTCCTGCGACCCCACCCAGGGCCCCCCGGAGCCCCTGTACCCCCACCAGGCCTCCACCCTGCCTCGGAGCCCCTACCTTCTCAGCCCCACCAGCATGGACCACTACGGCACCATGGACCCGCACCACTACAACCCCTCAGTGGACCCCCACTACAACCAGGGCTCCCTGCCCCCGGACTACTCTCTCCCCCTCAACAACCAGCTGTCCAACAGTAGTACCTTCCCCCGCATCCACTACAACGCCCACTACTACCCGTCCGACCTCTCCCCGCCGCAGGAGGACAGCATCGGGGGCATTAGGACGGGAACCCTGGGCACCTCCATGTCCATGGGCATGGGGATGGGCATGGGGATGCATGGCTCGAGTGGCATGGGGGGCCTGCAGAGCAGCCGTGGGTCCATGATCACCAGTGGTTCGGCCACCATCTCCGGCGGGGCCAAGATGAACCGACAGCTTGCGCCTAACCTGCTGGATCAGTTGGACAAGCAGCTGCCTGGGGGGCCCAGAGATGGCTTCAGCACACTGCAGTTCCACCGGAGCACATCGGCCGCCCTCTCCGCCGCCTCCAAGCAGCGCACCGACAGCCCCGGGCGCATCCGTAACCTGGTGTGCTCCGTCCAGAAGCTCTTCGCCAAGTCACAGTCCATGGACGGCCACAACCTCAAGGGCGTCAACGGGCGATCGGGAGCAGGAAGCGGCAGTGGTGGGACCTCATCCGGGACCGAGGACGGTGGGAAGCGGGAGCAGCGAGCAAAGAGCAAAGACCGGGGCGGGGCTAAGTCAGACAGGGGCGGGACGGGAAAGCGGCGGCCGCGCTCCAACATGTCGGGCTACTGGAGCTCGGACGACCTGGACAGTGCCGACCTCAGTAACTACCGCAACCCCATAGCCATGACACTGGGACGACCCACAGCCCACGCCACCCAGCACGCTACCCACGGTACTACCTATGACTCCCAGCAGGGGGCATTACAGCAGCAGCAGCAGGGGCAGCAGAGCCGCTACGTGGTCCACAGCGGATACAACACCATCAGCTCATCCAAGAGCAACAACGAGGTCATGAAGTACCAGCAGGCACTGCTGGGTCCTGGGGATGGAGGTGGGGGAGGAGGAGGAGGAGGAGGAGGTGGAGGTGGGATCAGCATGGGGGTGAACAGTAATGACTATATGAAGGGGGGTTCATGGTCGACGCTGACCCTGGGACACCCCAGACAGGTGCTGCAGAAGGGCCACTCAGCCACCCTGGACCGGTCCATGCTCAAGTCCAAGTCGTGCCAGCAGGAGCTGGCCTGCCACTACCTGCAAGTGGGCCGACGGGTGAGTAGTATTTAAAAAATGAAGTGCTGGACAGAAATAAATTGTGGGGAGATAGAATAAGGCATAGTGGACACTTAACCCTAAAAGCGGCAACATATTTAGACTCTAAAAGGAATACTTATTTTACCCCAAATTGGAAATTATGGCAAAAAGACACTTTCTTTCAAACAATTACACTTTTTCTTTTGTTAACCTTTTTGTTAACAAATTTGATGTTTCAAATATACATTTTTGTATGTGTTTCATGTTTTGAACAGATATTTTGATCAATTTCATCCATAGCCACTTGTTATTAACATTTGTCGTTACTCATTCAAAGTGTTTTGTTTCTGTGATACTCAGAGGCTGAGAAATTGGTGAAACAGCTAATCTGACCTACTGGTACGACCTAAAATGGCCGGCATTATAGGCGATATGGCCATCAGACTCTTAGCTCTTACTTTGGAACGCTATGGGCTATCAATTCAGTTCCAAATGCATCTAAAAGATGATACTCTCGACTTGGTATAGAGAGACATTGACAGGATGCTAAATATCTATTTGTGTTTTTTAGTTATTTTTTAGTTACAGTGGCTGCCACGCCCCCCAGGGGCCAAATCTGGGGTGGCTCCATAGTCATAATACCCATAAAACCTAGCGGTCAAACAGGGAAATGGTTTTAATCATTTTACCAACATTAATTTTTTCCATAGGGGATTTTAGAAACACTTAAAATAAGGGCTGTGTTTCGTGTAGGCTTACCCTGGCGCCATGTTTCGATAACTGTGTAAATGTCTCTCGGACAAGGTGACTTTTAGCAATATATTCTGCTCTATTTACGCTCAGATTCTAAAATGCTAATTAGCATCAAAGTAGACGTCATGCAAGATTACAAATCCCTGCAAGCTACTGCACGTCATCTCTTGCGGACACCTTTGCTAACAGGTATTGTGTCAGCAAAAAATTGCCCAAGACAGTTCACATAACTGTCAATTTAAAGACATTTAGCCAATTTATTCATGCCTACATTTAGCTAACATTAGATAGTTAATCCAGAGATTCTTCATTTGCCTCAATTCGGCAGTCTCGTCCAGATCATCATGCAGTGGCATGTATTCATGGATGCCAAGGGAGGCTTCCCCAAAAAATGTACTTTAATCTCTCTGTGTTTCATAATTTCCTTCAATTCGCAAGAGGCTGAATATATCTCACAGGAGAAAGCATCTGAGCGAGAAAAACAGCGCCCCTCTGTCTCTCTACGTGTAGGCCATCTATCTGATGCTGTCTGGTCCAAACGAGTATGACATTGTTGCTGCCCGTAGCATTGAAGGCAAGGGAAGCCAGCGAGCATCTTGTCTCCCTTGACAAAAAAAATATTAAAAACATTCCGCTTGAGCTAAACTGAGCGAGCTCAACTGTGAATGGTCCTAGCGCATAAAAAAAAATTGTATAGGAAGCCAGCTTGGATTTTGGCGTCACTCCTATCAAATCCCATTGAGAGGATATGTCATTGACAGAAAAACTTGAATTGTTGCATCTCGTTGTGTTGTTGTCCTCCGTTGGCTAGCTAGCCAGCTAGCTAAAATTGGCCCTTTTCTAAATTAACCATAAATGGAGATAGGGATTTGGACTTGTGGTTTTACTTAATTAACTTAACTCCGTACTAGACATTTATTATAACGGCGATTCTGATCCAACCATAGATTAATACATTGTTGTGCCCCTGGCCTGAGAGGATGGAAGTTCAATATGTAGCTAGATGTAGAAGGCTAATGTTAACTAGCTAACGTTGCCCATGAATGGAAGTTAGGTTAGCAAGCAAGCATTTTAGCCAGGTAGCCTAGGACAACAAAAAATGTAAGCGTGTACTGTATGACAGAGTCATAGACCGTTTCATCACATGAAAGAGAGGATGGCATTGGCGTTTCTCTACAAGTAGGGTGAGTCAACATGTTTTTCTACGCACACGCACAGAAATCAGAACCATGGACAGCCACATCACATTTAGCTTAACTTCATTGGACTAAATTGTTTTTGGAATCTTTTAGTTGTCACTGTATTAGACTGAGCAGAGGTCGTTTCATGATGTTGAAATGTTGAAGTTGAAATGGTGCTGGGATAGTGGAGGCAGCTCCTGTTTGTTTAGTGGTCCGAAAATGTCGGAAACATGAACTTGCTTGACCATGCTGTAGGTCATGAAACTGTCTGTTACTGTACATGCTCAATATGCTTTGTGGACTTCACTGAACAGAGGTTGCTATCCGGTTTTGTGCTAAAACAAAGGTGTGGTTGAATTTATTCTGGCTTTTTTTGGGGGGGGCGGGGGTTCCATACTATTGGAACCATTTCCCTCTTTGACCGCTAAGTTTTATGGGTGTGATGAGTGTGATAGGAGTCAGGCGCAAGAGAGTAATCACCGAATGCAGAGTTTATTCCGTCGTACACAAATAGCGCTGAATAGCGACAAACAAAACAGGCACAGGGGAAAATCTACCCTGGCAATACAAGGTAACGGTAGCTCCAACAATAACAGGAACAGGGGAAATATTTACCCCGGCAATAACAATGTACGAGTAGCTCCACCGAGCTACACTACTCTCGCGAATAAACAATCACCCACAAGGACAAGGGGGGCAGAGGGGATAATGAGGGGATAAGAACCAGGTGTGTATAATTAACAAGACAAGACAAATGGAATGATGATATATGGAGCGGCAGTAGCTAGTAAGCCGGTGACGACAAACGCCGAAGCCTGCCCGAACAAGGAGGGGAGGCGGCCTTGGCGGAAGTCATGACAGTACACCCACCCCCCCCCCCCACCCCCCTTGACGCGCAGCTCCAGCAGCGGCCAGGAGGACGCGGAGCAGGGCGAGCCGGATGGCGACGGTAGAAATCCCGCAACAGGGAGGGATCGAGGTTATCCCTCACCGGGACCCAGCACCGTTCCTCCGGACCGTACCGCTCCCACTCCATGAGGTACTGAAGGCCCCCCACCCGACGCCTCGAATCCAGGATGGAACGGACAGAGTATGCCGGGGCCCCCTTGATGTCTTGAGGAGGTGGAGGAACCTGCAGCACCTCACTCCTGGAGTGGACCAACCACCACCGGCCTGAGGAGAGACACATGAAACGAGGGGTTAATACGGTAATCAGGGGGAAGTAATAACCTAGAAGTGACCTTGTTGATTCTCCTCAGGACTTTGAACGGCCCCACAAACCGCGGGCTCAGCTTCCGGCAGGGCAGGTGGAGGGGCAGATTCTGGGTCGAGAGCCAGACCCAAACCCCCGGTACGAAGACCGGAGCCTCACTGCGGTGGCGGTCAGCGTTGGCCTTCTGACGACGCACGGCGCGCTGGAGGTGAACGTGGGCGGCGTCCCACGTCTCCTCCGCGCGCCGAAACCAGTCATCCACCACAGGAGCCTCGGTCTGGCTCTGGTGCCACGGTGCCAGAACCGGTTGGTAACCTAAAACAAACTGGAATGGTGTTTGGTTAGTAGAGGAGTGGCAGAGAGAGTTTTGGGCATATTCTGCCCATGGCAAGAACACCGACCACCCCCCCCCCCCCCCAGGCCGGTCCTGGCAGTAGGACCGCAGGAACCTATCCACATTTACCCGTTCCACTTGCTCATTTGACTCGGGGTGGAACCCAGAGGTCAGGCTGACCGAGACCCCCAGACGTTCCATGAACGCCTTCCAGACCTTGGACGTGAACTGGGGACCTCGGTCGGACACTATATCCTCTGGTACCCCGTAGTGCCAGAAGACGTGGGTAATCAGGGCCTCCGCAGTTTGCAGGGCCGTGGGGAGACCGGGCAGAGGAAGGAGGCGGCAGGACTTGGAAAAGCGGTCCACAACAACCAGGATGTGTCTTAGGTGAGACCATGGTCGTTGTGGAACTGGTAAAGGTTGTAACTTACCCGCTGGGAGGTACCTAGGTGCCTTACTCTGGGCGCACAACGAGCAGGAGGAGACGTACACCCTCACGTCCTTAGCCAAGGTAGGCCACCAGTACTTTCCAGTCAGGCAGCGCACTGTACGACCGATACCTGGGTGACCAGAGGATGGTGACGTGTATGACCAGTAGATCAGATGATCACGGATAAGAGCAGGCACGTACCACAGCCCAGCTGGACACTGAGGTGGAGATGGATCTGTGCGTAATGCCTGCTCTATATCCACATCCATCGCCCATACTACCGGCACCACAATGCAGGAGGCCGGGAGTATGGGGGTGTTGTCTCTGGGCCTCTCCTCTGTGTCATACAGCCGGGACAGTGAGTCTGCCTTCACGTTCTTCGTACCCAGAATGTATGACTGTGTAAAATCAAACCGGGTGAAGAATAGGGCCCACCTGGCCTGGTGAGGATTCAGCCTCCTCGCTGCCCGGATGTACTCCAGGTTATGGTGGTCTGTCCAGACGAGGAAAGGGTGTTTCGCCCCGTCGAGCCAATGCCTCCACACGGTCAAAGCTCGGACAACATGCCCGAGTGGCGCAGTGGTCTAAGGCACTGCATCGCAGTGCTAGCTGTGCCACTAGAGATCCTGGTTCAAATCCAGGCTCTGTCGTAGCCGGCTGCGACCGGGAGAGCCATGGGGCGGTGCACAATTGGCCCAGGGTAGAGGAGGGAATGGCCGGCAGGGATGTAGCTCAGTTGGTAGAGCATGGCATTTGCAATGCCAGGGTTGTGGGATCGATTACAGTATGAACACAAAAAAAATAATGTATGCACTCACTAACTGTAAGTCGCTCTGGATAAGAGCGTCTGCTAAATGACTAAAATGTCAATGTAACAGCCAACAGCTCCCGATCACCAACGTCGTAGTTCTGCTCCGCTGGGCTGAGCTTCTTTGAGAAGAAGGCACAGGGGCGGAGCTTGGGTGGCGTGCCCGAGCGTTGAGACAGGACAGCGCCTATCCCTACCTCGGACGCATCCACCTCCACTACGAACGGTAGTGATGGATCGGGGTGGGCCAATACCGGGGCTGAGGTGAACAGACCCCGCAGTTTGCTGAAGGCCAGGTCAGCCTCAGCAGACCAGCGGAGCTGGGACGGCCCACCCTTCAATAGGGATGTAATGGGAGCTGCGACCTTGCCAAAGCCCCGGATTAACCTTCGATAGTAGTTGTCGAAGCCAAGGAAGCACTGCACCTCCTTAACCGTGGTTGGAGTCGGCCAATTACGCACGGCTGAAATGCGATCTCCCTCCATCTCCACACCTGAGGTGGAAATGCGGTATCTGTGGAAGGAGACAGACTGCTGGAAAAACATACACTTCTCTGCCTTGGCATAAAGGTCCTTTTCCAACAGTCGGGCCAGCACTTTGCGAACCAAGGACACATGCTTGTCACGCGTAGCAGAATACACCAGGATGTCATCGATGTAGACCACCACACCGCGACCAAGCATTTCCCGAAACACCTCATTCACAAAGGACTGGAAGACGGATGGAGCATTCATCAAACCGTAGGGCATCATCAGATATTCATAATGCCCCGTGGTTGTGCTGAATGCTGTCTTCCACTCATCCCCCTCCCGAACACGCACCAGGTTGTATACACTCCTGAGATCTAATTTGGTGAAGAAGCGCGCCCCATGCCTTGACTCAATCACTGAAGGAATGAGGGGGAGAGGATAACTAAATCTTATAGTCTCCTTTTTCAGTGATCGATAATCAATGCACGGGCGCAGACTGCCGTCTTTCTTCTTCACAAAGAAGAAACTTGAGGAGGCGGGTGAAGTGGAGGGACGTATATACCCCTGGCCCAGGGACTCGTATGTTTCCATAGCCTCCGTTTCAGCCTGCGTCAGGGGGTACACATGACTCCTGGGAGGTACAGCGTCTATCCGAAGGTTTATCGCACAATCCCCCGCCCGATGAGATGGTAATTTTGTCGCCTGTGTCTTAGAAAACGTGTGCGCCAGATCATGGTATTTGGGGGGAATGCGCACAGTGGAGGTACCGTCTAGACTTTCCACCGTGGTTGCACCAACGGAAACACCTAGACACCTACCCTGACACTCGCGACCACCCCGTGAGAACCCTCTGCGGCCGTGAGAAGGTGGGGTTGTGGAGTGCTAGCCAAGGGATACCTAATACCACAGGGAAAGCAGGAGACTCCATAATCGAAAAACCAACCTGCTCACAATGAGTCTCCTGGGTGATCATGGTGACTGGTACAGTGACTTCCTTTACAAACCCGGACCCTAATGGTCGACTATCAAGTGCTCTGATGGGGAGTGGAATGGATAGGGGAACCAATGAAATGCCTTGACGGCGTGAGAATGCCCTGTCCATAAATTCCCAGCTGCGCCTGAATTGACTAGCGCCTTATACTGGGGAACTACCATGTGATCGGGAAAGTGGATAGGTAGGGTACAGTGCGCAGCAGAGGGCTCTGACCGAGTGTGGGTGTTCAATACCTGGGGTGATGCGAGAGTGCCCTTCCTGCCACCTCCAGGCCCAAAAGAGCATTGACTATGACGTGTGGTGTATTGTCCCTTCGCTGTCGTCCTCCGCTCTCTCGGACGGCGGCTCCACCCAGCTCCATCAGCTCGGGATCCGAGTCGTCCGGGGTGGAAACGGGCTGACCCCTACCAGGACGTCCTCTGGCTGCCAACAGGTTGTCCAAACGGATGGCCATGTCCACCAGTTTCGTGAAAGACAACATGATGTCCCGGCAGGCTTGCTCTTGTCAGATGTCCTCCTGCAGATGGCACCGGAAATGGTTGATCAGGGCCCGCTCGTTCCACCCGGACCCCGCTGCCAGAGTCCGAAACTCCAACGCGAAGTCCTGCGCGGTCCTCGTCCCCTGCTTCAGATGGACCAGCCGCTCGCCCGCCTCTCGACCCTCGGGCGGGTGATCGAAGACTGCCCAAAAGAGGCGAGCGAACGTCCCGTAGTCCTCCAACGTGGCTCCTCCTTCGTTCCAAACTGCGTTGGCCACTCCAAGGCTTTCCCCGAGAGGCAGGAAACGAGGACGGACACCTTCTCCCACTCCGATGGCGCCGGCCTGATGCTGGAGAAGTAAAGATCCAGTTGGAGGAAGAATCCTTGGCAGAGCGCCGCCGTCCCGTCGAACGCCCGTGGTCGGGATATCTGGATCCCTCCAGATGCTGGGGTGGAGGTGGCTGGATCCGGTTGGCCAGCTGGTCTCGACAGATCGGGTCCTCTCCTCTCCAGGCGTTGGACGACCTGAAGAACCCGATCCATCGCTTCTCCCAAGCTGGCCAGCATCGTGGAATGCTCCTGGACCCGTGCCATGACTCCAGGCATGCGCTCTTCTCCCGCTGACTCCATAGCGGGTGGGTGATTCTGTGATGAGTGTGATAGGAGTCAGGCACAGGATGGTAATCACCGAATGCAGAGTTCATTCCGTCGTACACAAATAGCGCTGGATAGCGACAAACGAAACAGGCACAGGGGAAAATCTACCCTGGCAATACAAGGTAACGGTAGCTCCAACAATAACAGGCACAGGGGAAATATCTACCCCGGCAATAACAATATCCGAGTAGCTCCACCGAGCTACACTACTCTCACGAATAAACAATCACCCACAAGGACAAGGGGGGGATAAGAACCAGGAGTGTGTAATTAACAAGACAAGACAAATGGAATGATGATATATGGAGCGGCAGTGGCTAGTAAGCCGGTGACGACGAACACCGAAGCCTGCCCGAACAAGGAGGGGAGGCAGCCTCGGCGGAAGTCGTGACAATGGGTATTATTACTCATACTGTGGTATTCTATATCTATATCTTTTCAGGGTACAAACGTGGTGCTTTTATCACAAAGTTTACTATTGAATCTACATTTTCAGTTTAGCCACGCAAAACAAGTACACAAAATAGAGATTATTATGTTAACACAGAAATCATGGTAAATTGTGGCGGGTTTTGTCTGAAATTGACATTTTTGACCACTTGGGGGTCAGAATTGATCCCTTGTTGGCGCTTTTGGGATAAAATACTCCAACACATTTACAGTGCCTTCGGAAAGTATTCAGACTCCTTCCGTTTTTCCACATTTTGTTACGTTACAGTCTTATTCTCTAATGGATGAAATAAAACATTTTCCTCAGCAATCTACACACAATACCCCATTATTTTTATTTTTTTTAAAGACAAACCAGAAATAAAGTATTTACAAAAGTATTCAGACCCTTTGCTATGAGACTCGAAATTGAGCTCAGGTGCATTCTGTTTCAAATGATCATCCTTGAGATGTTACTACAACTTGATTGGAGTCCACCTGTGGTAAATTCAATTGATTGGACATGATTTGGAAAGGCACACACCTGTCTATAAAAGGTCCCACAGTTGACAGTGCATGTCAGAGCAAAAACCAAGCCATGAGGTCGAAGGAATTGTCCGTAGAGCTCCTAGACAGGATTGTGTCGAGGCACAGATCTGGGGAAAGGTACCAAAACATTTCTGTAGCATTGAAGGTCCCCAAGAACACAGGGGCCGCCATCATTCTTAAATGGAAGAAGTTTGGAACCACCAAGACTCTTCCTAGAGCTGGCTGCCCGGCCAAACTGAGCAATCAGGGGAAAAGGTCCTTGGTCAGGGAGGTCACCAAGAAACCAATGGTCACTCTAACAGAGCTCTATAGTTCCTCTGTGGAGATGGGAGAACCTTACAGAAGGACAACCATCTCTGCAGCACTCCACCAATCAGGCCTTTATGGTAGAGTGGCCAGACGGAAGCCACTCCTCAGTAAAAGCCACATGACAGCCCGCTTGGAGTTTGCCAAAAGGCACCTAAAGGACTCTCAGACCATGATAAACAAGAGTCTCTGGTCTGATGAAACCAAGATTGAACTCTTTGACCTGAATGCCAAGCGTCATGTCTGGAGGAAACCAGGCACCATCAACGGTGAATCATGGTGGTGGCAGCATCATGCTGTGGGGATGTTTTTTAGCGGCAGGGACTGGAAGACTAGTCAGGATCGAGGCAAAGATGAACGGAGCAAAGTACAGAGAGATCCTTGATGATAACCTGCTCCAGAGCGCTCAGGACCTCAGACTGGGGTGAAGGTTCACCTTCCAATAGGACAACGACCCTAAGCACACAGCCAAGACAACACAGGAGTGGCTTCTGGACAAGTCTCTGAATGTCCTTGAGCAAGAGCCCAGACTTGAACCCGATCGAAGATCTCTGGAGAGACCTGAAAATTGCTGTGCAGCAACGCTCCCCATCCAATCTGAAAGAGCTTGAGAGGATCTGTAGAGAAGAATACAGGTGTGCCAAGCTTGTAGCGTCATACCCAAGAAGGCTCGAGGCTGTAATCGCTGCCAAAGGTGCTTCAACAAAGTACTGAGTAAAGGGTCTGAATACTTATGTAAATGTGATATTTCAGTTTTTTATGTTTAGTAAATTGGAAAACTTTTCTAAAAACCTGTTTTTGCTTTGTCGTTATGGGATATGATGAGGGAAAAAAAACGATTTAATCAATTTTAGAATAAGGCTGTAACGTAACAAAATGTGGAAAAAGTAAAGGGGTCTGAATACTTTCCTAATACACTGTATTTACTTTCCAGACAGTTTGTCAGGTCTGACAAAGATCTGTTTGGATCGAAAAATAAAACATGTAGTCTTGTCACTACAATAAACCTACTACAGTTGAAGTCGGAAGTTTACATACACTTAGGTTGAAGTCATTAAAACTCGTTTTTCAACCACTCCACAAATGTCTTGTTAACAAACTATAGCTTTGGCAAGTCGGTTAGGACATCTACTTTGTGCATGACACAAGTCATTTTTCCAACAATTGTTTACAGTTTACTTTAGAAGCTTCTGATAGGCTAATTGACATAATTTGAGTCAATTGGAGGTGTACCTGTGGATGTATTTCAAGGCCTACCTTCAAACAGTTCCTCTTTGCTTGACATCATGTGAAAATCAAAAGAAATCAGCCAAGACCTCAGAAAAAGAAAAGTATACCTCCTCAAGTCTCGTTAATCCTTGGGAGCAATTTCCAAACGCCTGAAGGTACCACGTTCATCTGTACAAACAATAGTACGCAAGTATAAACACCATGGGACCACGCAGCTGTCACACCACTCAGGAAGGAGACGCGTTCTGTCTTGTAGAGATTAACGTACTTTGGTGCGAAAAGTGCAAATCAATCCCAGAACAACAGCAACGATGCTGGAGGAAACAGGTACAAAAGTGTCTATATCCACAGTAAAACGAGTCCTATATCGACATAACCTGAAAGGCCGCTGAGCAAGGAAGAAGCCACTGCTCCAAAACCGCCATAAAAAAGCCAGACTACGGTTTGCAACTGCACATGGGAACGAATATTGTACTTTTTGGAGAAATGTCCTCTGGTCTGATGAAACAAAAATAGAACTGTTTGCCCATAATGACCATCGTTATGTTTGGAGGAAAAAGGGTGCCGAAGAACACCATCCCAACTGTGAAGCACGGGGATGGCAGCATCATGCTGTGGGGGTGCTTTGCTGCAGGAGGGACTGGTGCACTTCACAAAATAGATGGCATCATGTGGAAGGGAAATTATGTGCATATATTGAAGCAACATCTCAAGACATCAGTCAGGAAGTTAAAGCTTGGTCGCAAATGGCTCTTCCAAATGAACAATGCAAGCATACTTCCAAAGTTTTGGCAAAATGGCTGAAGGACAACAAAGTCAAGGTTGGAGTGGCCATCACAAAGCCCTGATCTCAATCCTATAGACAATTTGTGTGCAGAACTGAAAAAGTGTGTGCGAGCAAGGAGGCCTACAAACCTGACTCAGTTACACCAGCTCTGTCAGGAGGAATGTGCCAAAATTCACCCAACTAATTGTGGGAAGCTTGTGGAAGGCTACCCGACACATTTGTCCCAAGTCAAACAACGTAAAGGCAATGCTACCAAATACTAATTGAGTGTATGTACATTTCATCACTGGAAATGTGACGAAATAAATAAAAGCTGAAATAAATAATTCTCTCTACTATTCTGACATTTCACATTCTTAAAATAAAGTGCTGATCCTAACTGACCTAAAACAGGGAATTTTTACTAGGATTAAATGTCAGGAATTGTGAAAAACTGAGTTTAAATATATTTGGCGGTGTATGTAAACTTCCGACTTCAACTGTATATGTTTTGGACCGTTTGAGTGTTAGGTTGATTATTCCTCCACTATGTCTGTCAGCTCGTCTCGTTTTTCAGTTTCCTCAGTTTATTTCACTAAGGTATGGCCCTGTCTACCCGTTTGGTACAATTTCTGTGCATCTTTCATTTTATCAGCCTTTCTTTATGACTTTGTGTCTTGACATTTATCCATGTGACATTAACGTGCTTTTTTATAAATATCTACCTATAGAATTGTTTTGATACAAATAGTTTTTACTTGGTTTTCAAGTTTCAAAGTAAAGATATTGAGGGAGGAGTTGGTCAAATGTAACAGCCCTATAGCATTCTTAATGATTTAATTTATTTTGTATTTTAAATGTTTATTTACATGTGTAATCGATAACACCATATCTACTGTCAAGAAAAGTAGAATGTGGGACCCTCACATCAGTTTCTGTAGGTACTTTAGATTACTGAATGAATTCTGTAAAACAAATTATATTATGTGAATAATACAATATACTGTCACAATCATGTCAACATAAATTACATAATTGTAAATTGTCATATATAAGAATATATATGGGCTACTGCTGCTTGTAGGGGGACTGGAGTAACACGCTAGGTCGCAGCGGTGGGGGAGGCGGAGACAATGAGATCCCGTGCAGGCGCATGCGGAGTGGCAGCTACGTGAAGGCCATGGGTGACCTGGAGGACAGCGATGACTCGGACGGCAGCATCAAGCCCTCGCCCAAAATGGCCGCCCGCCGCCAGAGCTACCTCAGGGCCACCCAGCAGTCTCTGAGCGACCAGCTACCGTCACGCAAGTAAGCTCAGCACCAAAGTATCCCACATGGACTTGAATTCTGACAAACATGCATTCATGTGAACATACTAACATGTAGACTTTCAATTGGAAGGAAACCCATGCTAATATCAATTCTGGCATGACAAGTAAGCTCAGTGCTAAAGTTTGATCAACACTGCCTTGCCGAAATACAGACTTTATAACACATTCAAGTTGACGCAAAACCAAACTACACTGAACAAAAATATAAATGCAACATGTAAAGTGTTGGTCCCATGTATCATGAGCTGAAATAAGAGATCCCAAAAATGTTCCATACGCACAAAAAGCTTATTTCTCTAAAATGTTGTGCACAAATTTGTTTACATCCCTGTTAGTGATAATTTCTCATTTGCCAAGATAATCCATCCACCTGACAGGTGTGGCATATCAAGAAACTGATTAAACAGCATGATAATTACACAGGTGCACCTTGTGCTGGGGACAATAAAAGCCCACTTGTGCAACACAATGTCTCAAGTTTTGAGGGAGCACGCAATTGACATGCTGACTGGAGGAATGTCCACCAGAGCTGTTGCCAGATAATTGAATGTTCATTTCTCTACCATTAGCCGCCTCCAATGTCAGTTTTAGAGAATTTGGCAGTATGTCACAACCGCCAACCCAGGAACTCCACATCAGGCTTCTTCACCTGCGGGATCGTCTGAGACCAGCCACCAGGACAGCTGAGGAAACTGTGGGTTTGCACAACCAAATCATTTCTGCACAAACTGTCAGAAACCTTCTCAGGGAAGCTCATCTGTATGCTCGTTGTCCTCACCAAGGTCTTGACCTGACTGCAGTTCGGCATCGTAACCGACTTCAGTGGGCATATGCTCACTTTCGATGGCCATTGGCACGCTGGAGAAGTGTGCTCTTCACGGATGAATCCCGGTTTCAATTGTACCAGGCAGATGGCAGACAGCGTGTATGGCGTCGTGTGGGCTAGTGGTTTGCTGGTTTCAACGTTGTGAACAGAGTGCCCGATGGTGGTGGTCGGGTTATGGTATGGGCAGGCATAAGCTACGGACAATGAACACAATTGCGTTTTATCGATGGCAATTTAATGCACAGAGATACCGTGACGAGATCCTGAGGCCCATTGTCATGCCATTCATCCACCGCCATCACCTCATGGCCTGCATACTCACCAGACATGTCGCCCATTGAGCATGTTTTTGATGCTCTGGATCGTGTACGACAGCGTGTTCCAGTTCCTTCGCACAGCCATTTAAGAGGAGTGGGACAACATTCCACAGGCCACAATCAACAGCCTGATCAACTCTATGCGAAGGAGATGTGTTGCATTGCATGAGGCAAATGGTGGTCACACCAGATACTGACTGGTTTTCTGATCCACGCCCCTACCTTTTTTAAAAAGGTATCTGTGACCAACAGATGCATATCTGTATTCCCAGTCATGTGAAATCCATAGGTTATGGACCTAATTTATTTATTTCAATTGACTGATTTCCTTATATGAACTCTAACTCAGTAAAATCTTTTAAATAGCTGCACGTTGTGTTTATATTTTTATTCAGTGTTGTATCAACTCAGTTACATTATATAGGAGAACGATTAATAAGGCTATGTCACATAGCATACACACACACATCCACATCCTCTCACTCTCTCTTACACGCCCACCACAAGCAGACAGACGCGCACACACACACACACACACACACACACACACACACACACACACACTGAGCCCATGGCACGATTTCAAACAGAGCTGTGACATGCAGGAAGGAGACGGCCATGCTGCCAGCTTTTGGCATGCCAGTAAACAGGCCTTGCATACTATAGAGACGAACACACACAGTCAGGCATGCTGGGCTCACTCACGTGTGGGATTAAGCACCGTCTGACTCCTGCCTCAGACACATGCCAGAGCTCTGATTATGGTTTCCTCACCGTTGATTTACTAACATTTCCGCAGCTTAGGGGCTTGGCCTGAATGGATTGAGTCCTCTTACCGTAACATTTTCGGAACATCACACACACGATGCCGCCTTCAGCTACTGCACCGACAGACAGTGAGTCACCACAAACTAGGGTAAAGTCTCCTCCTCTCCCCCTGACTGACTGACTAGGGTTTCTAGCTCATTGTCTCTAGATTACATGCTTTCTGAAGCAGACAGACACACGCTGTGCTAGACACAGAGGGACACAGTGCATTGGGTATCCTATTCCTTTTCACATAATGACAAACAAATCGAACCCCATTTGGATTAACAGTCTCAGAGAATGGGATCAACAATGAGCAAGCTGCTGTGTTTACTGTTTGCTCTAATGTGTCCTTTGATTTGAAGGACCAAAATATGTTTGTACGGGTTATATGGAATTACATGTGTGCCAATAAAATCCTAAACCTTTGCATGATAGAATTTGGCACAAATGTATTTCCATAGGGACGTGGTGTTGCAGACTGGTCATTATTTGGAAATATTTTTTTAAAAGAGTAACAAGAACAGGAATACAGTAAACGTTTCATCCACAAGAGGGCAGCAAATCAACAAGCTATAAGCATACTGGCCAAGCAATCATCTGATACATTTGTTTCACAAACACAGAGCAAAAGGGAATATATCCTGTTACGTCATTATTGAAGCAGCTTTTTGTTGATAGTGACAACACACACAACATGATAAAGTAGTAGGGGTGTTGCTTTAAAAATGACATGGAATAAAAATACCTACATGATTTCAAACCTGCATGCTAAATGACTAACCCTGCTCCCCCCCACCTTGCCAAACCCAAACGCCAAACCCCTGTTCTCCCTCCGTGGTCTGCTCCACCCTGGTTGGCAGGAGCAGCAGAGCCCTGGATTACGCCATGCTGCAGGGGGAGCTGGAGGCACTGTGGTCTCCTCTGCACAGTGTGTCCTCTCTGCACCAACTGGGCAGGTCAGTGCTAGGCAGCCAGCCAATCACCATTAGGGGGCAGGCATACGCTTGCACTTGATTTGATGCTGCCCCAATCAATCAATCAATCCACCCCTCCCCCTGCCCCCCATGTCTTGCCCACCTCTTCGGTTACCCATGCCACGTGAGTGCCAACGCCATACCAATGTCATGCCACCCACCACACCCACCTTTTCCTCCAAGCTAATTCGCTTCCCCTCTGACCCCTCTGCCCTCACATGAAGTACCCCCACCCAAATAAAGGAGTGCCAATGCCCAGCTTGGCACCTTCAATGCCAGGGGTTATTATTGGCACCCTTGATAAAGATGAGCAAAAAAGACTGTATAAAATAAATAAATAAAATACTGAGCTATATTGTGTGCTCCAAAAAATGGGAAATTAAAAATGTTTATACTAATACATTTGCTCAGAGAAATATATATATAATTGTTTTCTAAAAAAGATAGGGTTCAAAATGTTTGGATCCCCTGTTTTCAATACTCCGGCACCCTCCTCTTGCTAGGATAACGACACTGAGCCTTTTTCTCAAATGTTTTATGAGATTGGAGAACACATTGGGAGGGATCTTAGACCACTCATCCATAGAGAATCTTTCCACATCCTTGATGTCCTTCATCTGCGCTTATGGACTTCCCGCTTCAATTCAAACCACAGGTTTTCAATAGGGTTCAAGTCCGGGGACTGAGATGGCCATTGCAAATTGTTGATTTTGTGGTCAAATAATTTATGAATTTCTTTGTTTGTTGTTATCCTCGCAAAAGGAGGGTGCCGGAGTATTGAAAACCGGAGTGAAAATAATTTTGACCCCTATCCTTTTTAGAGAAAAAAAAAAGTACTTTGTTCCACGAAATGAGTGCCTATTGCTGAGAAATATTTTAACAATAAACATTTTATTGTGAAGCTTGCATTCAATTGCCTCTCCCTGTTGCACACAACATGCTTCCATTACCCCTGTCACAAGGGGATTTATCAAATCCAATCAAATTGTATTTGTCACACTCGCCGAATACAACAGGTGTAGACCTTACCGTGAAATGCTTACTTACAAGCCCTTAACCAACAATGCAGTTCAAGAAATAGAGTTAAGAAAATATTTACTAAATAAACTGAAGTAAAAAATTTAATAATAAGTAACACAATAAAATAACAATAACTAGGCTATATACATGGGTAGGGAGTCAGTGTACGGGGGTACAGGTTAGTTGAGGTAATTTGTACATGAAGGTAAGGGTAAAGTGACTATGCATAGATAATAAACAGCGAGTAGCAGCAGTGTAAATGTAAATAGTCCGGGTGGCCATTTGATTAATTGTTCAGCAGTCTTATGGCTTGGGGGTAGAAGCTGTTAAGGAGCCTTTTGGACCTAGACTTGGCGCTCCGGTACCGCTTGCCGTGCGGTAGCAGAGAGAACAGTCTATGACTTGGGTGACTGGAGTATTTGACAATTTTCTGGGTCTTCCTCTGACACCGCCTAGTATATAGTTCCTGGATGGCAGGAAGCTTGGCCCAAGTGATGTACTGGGCCATATGCACTATCCTCTATAGCGCCTTATGGTCGGATGCCGAGCAGTTTCCGGGAAGATGGTGTTGATGTGAGCCATGACCAGCCTTTCAAAGCACTTCATGGCTTTCGACATGAGTGCAACCGGTCAGGATGCTCTCGATGGTGCAGCTGTAGAACTTTTTGAGGATCTGGGGACCCATGCCAAATCTTTTCAGTCTACTGAGGGGGAAAAGCCATTGTTGTGCCCTCTTCACGACTGTCTTGGTGTGTTTGAACCATGATAGTTTGTTGGTGATGTGGACACCAAAGAACTTTAAACTCTCTACCCGCTCCACTACAGCCCCATCGATGTGAATGGGGGCGTGTTCGGCCTTCCTTTTCCTGTAGTCCACGATCAGCTCCTTTGTCTTGCTTAAGTTGAGGGAGAGGTTGTTGTCCTGACACCACACTGCCAGGTCTCTGACCTCCTCCCTATAGGCTGTCTCATCGTTGTCGGTGATCAGGCCTACCACTATTGTGTCGTCAGCAAACTAAATGATGGTGTTGGAGTCGTGCTTGGCCACGCAGTCGTGGGTGAACAGGGAGTACAGGAGGGGACTAAGCATGCACCCCTAAGGGGCCCCCGTGTTGAGGATCAGCGTGGCAGATGTGTTGTTGCCTACCCTTACCACCTGGGGGCGGCTGTCAGGAAGTCCAGGATCCAGTTGCAGAGGGAGGTGTTTTGTCCTGGGGTCCTTAGCTTAGTGATGAGCTTTGTCTGCACTATGGAGTTGAACGCTGAGTTGTAGTCAATGAACAGCATTCACACATAGTTGTTCCTTTTGTCCTGGTGGGAAAGGGCAATGTGGAGTGTGATTGAGATTGCATCATCTGTGGATCTGTTGGGGCGATATGCAAGTGTTGATGTGAGCCATAACCAGCCTTTCAAAGCACTTCATGGCTTTCGACATGAGTACAACGGAGCGGTAGTCATTTACGCACGTTGCCTTCGCTTTCTTGGGCACAGGGACTATGGTGGTCTGGTTGAAACATGTAGGTATTACAGACTCGGTCAGGGAGAGGTTGAAAATGTCAGTGAAGACACTTGCCAGTTGGTCCGCACATGCTCTGAGCACACGTCCTGGTAATCCGTCTGGCCCCGCGGCTACAGAGAGCGTGATCACACAGTCGTCCGGCTGGGTTTCCCTTTGTAGTCTGTAATAGTTTGCAAGCCCTGCCACATCCGACGAGCATCAGAGCCTGTGTAGTAAGATTCAATCTTAGTCCTGTGTTGACGCTTTGCCTGTTTGATGGTTCGTCTGAGGCCATAGCAGGATTTCTTATAAGCATCCGGATTAGTGTCCCGCTCCTTGAAAGCGGCAGCTCTAGCCTTTAGCTCGGTGCGGATGTTGCCTGTAATCCATGGCTTCTGGTTGGGATATGTTCGTACGGTCACTGTGGGGACGACATCGGCGATGCACTTATTGATGAAGCCGGTGACTGAGGTGGTATACTCCTCAATGCCATTGGATGAATCCCAGAACATATTCCAGTCTGTGCTAGCAAAACAGTCCTGTAGCGTAGCATCCGCGTCATCTGACCACTTCCGTATTGAGCAAGTCACTGGTACTTCCTTCCTTAGTTTTTGCTTGTAAGCAGGAATCAGGAGGATATAATTATGGTAAGATTTGCCAAATGGAGGGCGAGGTAGAGCTTTGTATGCATCTCTGTGTGTGGCGTAAAGGTGGTCTAGAGTTTTTTTCCCTCTGGTTCACATGTGACATGCTGGTAGAAATGAGGTAAAACGGAATTTAAGTTTGCCTGCATTAAAGTCCCCGGCCAGCAGGAGCGCCGCTTCTGGATGAACATTTTCTTGTTTGTTTATGGCCTTATGCAGCTCGTTGAGTGCGGTCTTAGTGCCAGCATCAGTTTGTGGTGGTAAATAGACGGCTATAAAATATATAGACAGTGTGGTCTGCAGCTTATCATGAGGTACTCTACCTCAGGTGAACAATCCCTTGAGACTTCCAAAATATTAGACATCGCGCACCAGCTGCTATTGACAAATACACACACCCCTCATCTTACCAGACGTAGCTGTTCTGTCCTGCCGATGCACAGAAAACCCAGCCAACTGTATATTATCCGTGTTCAACTGTATATTATCCGTGTCGTCGTTCAGCCATGACTCGGTGAAACATCAGATATTACCGTTTTTAATCTCCAGTTGGTAGGATAGTCTCGGACGGAGATCATCCAGTTTATTCTCCAGTGATTGCACGTTGGCCAATAGAACGGATGGTAGAGGCGGGTTACCCACTCGCTGACAAATTCTCACAAGGCACCCCCAACTCCGCCCCCTGTATTTCCGTCTTTTCTTCATGCGAATGACAGGGATTTGGGCCTTGTCTCAGAGAAGCAGTATATCCTTCACGTCGGACACATTAAATAAAACATCTTCGTCCAGTTCGAGGTGAGTAATCGCTGTAAGAGATTGAGATGGTAGCAGCAACATTATGTACATAATATGTCACAAACAATGCGAAAAAACACACAAAATAGCACAGTTGGTTAGGAGCCCGTAAAACGGAAGCCATCCCCTCCGGCGCCATTATAATCCTGATTTATGGCTGGTTTAAGATGAAATCATCAACCCTGTTACTGTCAACCCTGTTACTTTATTTGGCAGTTAATAGGCACTTAATATAGTCCTTTTTTTATTTAACCTCTTGAGATGGGAAAACTTGTTTTTTATTCAATTAAACATGTGCTCTTTATTACAAGTTTTTTTTTGACCAAGTTACACTTCTGAAAAGCATCGAATTGGTGGAACGACCCACTTCTTAAACAAAATCTCTTTCTCTGAGCAATTGTATTAGTATAAAAGAATAGAATTATCCCAATTTTTTTGCATACAATTTTGGTCATGACTGTATGTACCCAAGGATCATCACAATCACATGACAAGTGCAATGTCATGTCACTATCACTGTGGACCAGCAAAGACAAATGAATACTAGGTTATCTTTTGGTAATCACATTCAGTATTGCTAATCTGAGCTGAATTTTGACTGTTTTCCCTACTACTCTTTGATTTTGCCACCATGATGCGTGGAATAAGGCTACATATGCTTGACCTCTGTATCATTGGCTTTGCATTGTTTGGGGGCCACAGTATATGGGTTCAATTATTGTAATGAGATGAGATGGGAGAAACATTATTCACAGGTGTCATGATGGGGGCAATGATGCTGACACGTAATGAAAATGATAATGAAGGGAATCAGGGATGAGAAGTGGCCTAACTTGAATGTATCTTCCTTTCATCTCCTGTCTGCCCCTCCCCTCTACTTCTCTCTTTTCTTACCTTCGTAATCCCTTTACCCACTCCTCTCGGCTTTTTTTCCTTTCTTTGCTCATTCTCTCCTCTCCTCCCCTTCTCTCTGATCTCATCCCCCTGTCTTCTCACATCAACTCTCCTTCCTCGCCTCTCCTCCCATCCTCTCCTCTCCTCTCTTCCCCTCCTCCTCCTCCTGTCCTCTTCAGCTGTCTTCCCTCTCTGAGAGAGCTGTCCACCAACCGTAGCCTGGATAACCTGGACTGTCTGGGGGGTCCGGTGGGGGGCTCCCCGTTCCCCCGCTGGGACGATGAGGACTTCAGCCAGGGTGGCACCCTGGGGAGGAGCAGCTGCTTGGGCCAGGTCAGAGGGGGGGGCGGGGCGGGGGGGGCGGGGGGGTCTTTGGGGTCATACAACTGGTGAGAGGACTTGAACTTACAGTATCTCAGCATTAGACCATTTCTTTTTTTCTTCTTCATCCGATCCCCTGTCGTACTTTAAATTATTTTTGTGACAGAATAGTGTGGATGTACAGAGAAAGGGAGTTAGATATAGGAAGGCGGAGATGGGAGAGTGGATGAGAGTTACCTCCACACCAGACTTCATTGGACACATTTTGATTTTGGAGTGAAGTATCACATTAACTCTCCAATTCTACACCTCAGTTGATTATGTTCTAATGAGGTAGAAGAGAGTATTTATACACCTCTCAAAAATCACCTTGATCATTCCACTCATTCCACTTGAATATCACACAAGTCATTTTCAAGAGGCCCCTCTTTCGCCTCGAAATGAGTTTACCTTGTCAAATGGGCAATTACTCAGATTACAGCCTTCAGTGACATGACTGTAATATAGTATAATATTCCTGTTGAATAGAAAAAACTCAATTTTCATTATGTCTCTCATATGACTGTTCTGAGCCAAAAAAGCTAATTCCTCCATTTACACAGAAAGATCCATTACCCTTCTACTGACAAGGTCATCATGGTTGTGAAGAATGACTCTGGATCCTCTTTGATCTTTTATAAAAGGACTATCAAACTAGGCTTTAAAATCCATTAGTATTAAGCATTTTGACCCCCTCTTGGGGAATTTACAATGTTTTATGAATTCAGAAAATGAGTGTGGATTTAGGCCTACATGTAAATTACTAATCTTCAGAGCTGCAAGGTACAGAAACCTGTGAGTTGACTGTTTATCAACCAAAAACAGCAGAATAACATTTAATTAATATGACACATTGTGCTGTTATTATAAAGGGGACTGCAAAGTACTAACATGACGATGACCCTAGGAGTTGGCAAGACAGCGCAAACTGATCGGGGTTCAGGCTATAGATCTCATGCGCTCACTCATCTCATGCGCTCACTCTTTCTCTCACTTTCTGTCACTCTCCAAATCTCTCTGAGCTGTCGTTACTGCCTGCTCTTTGATTTACTGAAGCATGTGACAGAGCCAACTGCGTAAGTGACAACTCAAACACCATATTCATCACATCCCTGTCACTCCAACACTGTGTTAGGCTCGCCTCGTAGAAAGATTGTTCATGTCCCTCTGTCAAATCTCAAGAGTCCTTAATTTGCACTGCTGCTCCTTTAATCTGGTTTCTCACCAATTTCATGTAAGTCAATCAAATGACTAAGTTTTTATGGGAAGTTAGACATCTTTGATTAATACTTACAAAGTGATACTGAAACTAATTGGCAGTTAAAAATTGCATGGTTGTTAGCTTTACTTAGCTTCTTAACTGCCTTAGACTTTGACAAGTTGCTATAAGGAGTTGATTCAGGAGAAAGTGTCACTGCTGCACTTTCCTGTCCCCTCACCCAGCCTTAATACTGTAATGTGTCATTTTGGGTGCATTTTATTGCATTCCCTCCAAATGTGTCACACAAAACTGGAATTTGCTCACTCCTCTAACAGACGCAGTCAGCTGTGCTCTCAATGGCAGACCTGGTTCATATAGTATTTGATTTCATTCAAAACACTGAGTGTTTGCGTGAGCCTGCTTGAAGTACTACATGGGTGGTGTTGGCACTTTTGTGACTAATTCCATTGGTTCCAATTTGCTAAGTAAGCTGAAAAGGGCACAGAAAAAGTATTTGAAAAATGCTAATACTATTCCAACCCAGATCTAGTCCATGGATCTCTAACAACCATGCCTCTCTGGTCCTGGGACACACCATGCCTTTCTTTCACAGTCCGGACAACTAGCTAGCAGCAGTAGCCATGCAACGCTGTCCCTCTCACTCCACCTCCGCCCCCCCAAGGTGCCAACCTATGCCACCCATGCCAACCTGCCTTTCTCCTTCCAGCTACGAGACCTGGAGATGTTGAGCCAACGCTACGAGGATAGCTGCTCCGAGTCGGCGTTCCGAGATTCCCACACACTCTCGCGCTCCCATTTCCAGGCAGTGGAGCCTCCAGATCTACCCATGCCCACGTGCTTCCGATCTCGTAGCCATAGTTACCTGCGAGCCATCCAGGCCGGATGCTCGCAGGATGACGACACTGCTTCCGTGGACTCTGATTCGCCGCCGCCGACCGCCACTACTGTTCGCACCTACAGCACCAGCACTGGTGAGTAGGCCTATCTTAGAGGCTGATCTTAGGTCAGTTTTGCACTTTTACCTGCGAATGGTTGAGGTTAGCATTAGGGAGAGGGTAAGCTTATCCTAGATCTGTGCCTATGGGTAACTTCACTGAATGGAGTGAAAGAGACTGCTTTGGATTTTGCAATGTACCCGTCCCCTTCGCTGATTAAATTAGTTCCTGAATGATGTTTTGTCTTATTGGTGTGTGGCTGTAATGCTGTGATAAGAGTATTGTGAAAAGTGATGTGTTCTTATGGGTCGATTGACAGAGATTGACATGGTTATTGTTTCATGTTTATGTACTGTATACAATTATTCCTGTTAGCTCTCTTTCTCTCTCTCTCTCTCTCTCTCTCTCTCTCTCTGTTTGAATGAGGTGCAACCAATAAAACTATAAAACAGTAAATTAATATTTTCTTCTTGCTAGTGACACTTATCTGGCAACGAGGTAGAGAAAAGAGGACATTTTGTGGTGGTGGATGGCTGACTGGCCTACTGCCAGACTACTCAACCACCCTGAACACCAACCTGGTCTCAGAGCATTTCGTATTATTCTGTACGTAAATCAGGGAGACTAATTTAGTATGATATGTTACGTTTCATATGGTATGTATTAATTTGTGGATGTCCTTCACCCATTTGGTATTATACAGTATGTTATAAATTACAATTCGTATTATATGTTACGAATTTGCAAAATGTATGATACACTATGAATTCTAGCTAGGTGGCTAGGTGGTTAACGTTAGTTATCTGGCTAAAGTTAGCTAGGCTAGGGGTTAGGGTTAGGGGTTAGGGGTTAAGGTTAGGGTTAGGTTTAGGAGTTAGGTTAAAGGGTTAAGGTTAAAGGGTTACGGTTAGAGTTAGGGGAAGGATTAGCTAAAACGGTTAAGGTTATGGGTAGGGTTAGGGGAAGGGTTAGCTAACATCCTAAGTAGTTGCAAAGTACTGTAGCTAAAAAATAGTAAGTAGTTGAAAAGTTGCTCAAATGCTAAAGTTGTCCATGATGAGTTTTGAACTCGCAACCTTTGGGTTGCTAAACTTTGCGTTATACATCCACCCATCCACCCAAGTAACCATGTGTCTTATGTAACCATACGTCCCCTGTAGCTCAGTTGGTAGAGCATGGCGCTTGCAACGCCAGGGTTGTGAGTTCGTTTCCCACGAGGGGCCAGTATGAAAATGTATGCACTCACTAACTGTAAGTCGCTCTGGATAAGAGCATCTGCTAAATGACTCAAATATAAAATGTAAAAATACAAAATGGAACAGATCATACTAATTATAGCGTCCATGATTTACATTTACTATGTTATGTCTAGTCTATGATACCAGGCTGTGAACACATCCTGTTGTTAGCCCATATCTGACAAGGTCCTGGTCACCCTTCCACACTTGGCTATGGTCCAGGCTTGGCTACCTGTGTAGTTGGTGTTGGTGGAGGCTGAAGCTTGTCTCTCTCTCTCTCAATTCAATTGAAAGGCTTTATTGGCATGGGAAACACATTGCCAAAGCTAGTGAAGTAGATAATAAACAAAAGTGAAATAAACTCTCTCTCGCTCTACTAGGCTTTGAACCACTCATAATACAGAGGATGAGTTTCCTTTCTATTTCGTATCCATTAAATGATTGCCTATTTCCACGTCCAAAGCCTCCACATCGCAGCACTCTTGACCGTCATCACCACGCCTCTTTCCACACCGTTTCCTGGGAACTGGGCAATATAAAATGAGGCATTACCAAAAGCTTGCTTCTATTCATCGTCCTTGACAGAAGCTTTGTTGGCTCGGGTTGTTTCTAAGTAACAGCTCCTGCAATCCTGTTTTTAGCAATTTCTAGGCTTCGTTTTCAGTTTTTATCTTCTGATACGAGGGTAAGTGTTTTTTGCCAATAATGTTTACCTTCGGCTGTGACTTTTATGGAAATATCAATTTATCCAAATCGGCTCTCATTTTGTGTCATGATCAGCTTTGCAAACTATAATGTTAGTGAGTATAATGCAAGGGATACTATATGGACGGATACATTACTGTAGATGTATTTGATTTTGACAGTAAATCTGACATGAGGACAGTTGAGTTTCGTAATATTTGGCAACAGTTTAGCCTATAGATGCGCAATATTCGGGAATCGAGATCAGAGCGCGCGCGGTGTAATGTCATGTCAACCGAGGTAAAATTACTTTTATACTGGATATTCATTGATCAATAGCTAGCTATTAAACTAAGAATGCCATGACTATGAATATGGTATATTCTGAATCAGGGGTGGATGGAGAACAATCCACACACACATATGTATGTTTGTGTGTGTGTGTGTGTGTGTGTGTGTGTGTGTGTGTGTGTGTGTACAGTGAGGGAAAAAAGTATTTGATCCCCTGCTGATTTTGTATGTTTGCCCACTGACAAAGAAATTATCAGTCTATACTTTTTATGGTAGGTTAATTTGAACAGAGAGAGACAGAATAACAATCAAAAAAATCCAGAAAAACGCATATCAAAAATGTTATGACTTCAACTGCATATATGTGTGTGTATATACAGTTGAAGTCGGAAGTTTACATACACTTAGGTTGGAGTCATTAAAACTAGTTTTTCAACCACTCCACAAATTCCTTGTTAACAAACTTTCGTTTTGGCAAGTCGGTAAGGACATCTACTTTGTGCATGACACAAGTAATTTTTCCAACAATTGTTTACAGACAGATTATTTCACTTATAATTCACTGTTTCACAATTCCAGTGGGTCAGAAGTTTACATACACTAAGTAGACTGTGCCTTTAAACAGCTTGGAAAATTCCAGAAAATGATGTCATGGCTTTAGAAGCTTCTGATAGGCTAATTGAAATAATTTGAGTCAATTGGAGGTGTACCTGTGGATGTATTTCAAGGCCTACCTTCAAACTTAGTGCCTCTTTGCTTGACATCATGGGAAAATCAAAAGAAATCAGTGAAGAACTCCGAAAAACAATGTGTAGACCTCCACAAGTCTGGTTCATCCTTGGGAGCAATTTCCAAACGCCTGAAGGTACCACGTTCATCTGTACAAACAATAGTACCCAAGTATAAACACCATGGGACCACACAGCTGTCATACCGCTCAGGAAGGAGACGCGTTCTGTCTCCTAGACATGAACGTACTTTGGTGTGAAAAGTGCAAATCAATCCCAGAACAACAGCAAAGGACCTTGTGAAGATGCTGGAGGAAACAGGTACAAACGTATCTATATCCACAGTAAAACAAGTCCTATATCGACATAACCTGAAAGGCCACTCAGCAAGGAAGAAGCCACTGCTCCAAAACCACCATTAAAAAGCCAGACTACGGTTTGCAACTGCACATGGGGACAAAGATCGTACTTTTTTGAGAAATTTCCTCTGGTTTGATTAAACAAAAATAGAACTGTTTGGCCATAATGACCATCGTTATGTTCAGAGGAAAAGGGGGGTCGCTTGCAAGCCGAGGAACACCATCCCAATCATGAAGCACGGGGGTGGCAGCATCATGCTGTGGGGGTGCTTTGCTGCAGGAGGGACTGGTGCACTTCACAAAATAGATGGCATCATGAGGAAGGAAAACTATGTGGATATATTGAAGCAACATCTCAAGACATCAGTCAGGAAGTTGAAGCTTGGTCGCAAATGGGTCTTCCAAATGAACAATGACCCCAAGCATACTTCCAAAGTTGTGGCAAAATGGCTTAAGGACAACAAAGTCAAGGTATTGGAGTGGCCATCACAAAGACCTGACCCCAATCCTATAGAAAATGTGTGGGCAGAACTGAAAAAGCGTGTGCGAGCAAGGAGGCCTACAAACCTGACTCAGTTACACCAGCTCTGTCAGGAGGAATGGGCCAAAATTTACCCAACTTATTGTGGGAAGCTTGTAGAAGTCTACCCGAAACGTTTGACCCAAGTTAAACAATTTAAAGGCAATGCTTCCAAATACTAATTGAGTGTATGTAAACTTCTGACCCACTGGGAATGTGATGAAATAAATAAAAGCTGAAAGAAGTAATTCTCTTTACTATTATTCTGACATTTCACATTCTTCAAATAAAGTGGTGATCCTAACTGACCTAAAACAGGGAATTTTTACTAGGATTAAATGTCAGGAATTGTGAAAAACTGAGTTTAAATGTATTTGGCTAAGGTGTATGTAAACCTCCGACTTCAACTGTGTGTGTGTGTGTGTGTGTATGTATATATATATATATATATATATATATATATATATATATACACACACACACACTACCGTTCAAATGTTTGGGGTCACTTAGAAATGTCCTTGTTTTCGAAAGAAAAGCAAAAACAATTGTCCATTTAAAATAACATCAAATTGATCAGAAATATACATTTTAGTCATTTAGCAGACGCTCTTATCCAGAGCGACTTACAGTTAGTGAATATATATATATATATATATATATATATATTTTTTTTATACTGGCCCCCCATGGGAATCGAACCCACAACCCTGGCGTTGCAAACGCCATGCTCTATCAACTGAGCTACATCCCTGCCGGCCATTCCCTCCCCTACCCTGGACAACGCTTGGCCAATTGTGCACCGCCCATGAGTATCCCGGTCGCGGCCGGCTGCGACAGAGCCTGGATTCGAACCAGGATCTCTAGTGGCACAGTTAGCACTGCGATGCGCCGCCTTAGACCACTGCGCCACTCAGGAAATGAGGTGTAGTTAATGTTGTAAATGGCTATTGTAGCTGGAAATGGCTGATTTTTCATGGAATATCTACATAAGCATACAGACGCCCATTATCAACAAACATCAGTCCTGTGTTCCAATGGCACGTTGTGTTTGCTAATCCAAGTTTATCATTTTAAAAGGCTAATTGATCATTATAAAACCCTTTTGCAATTATGTTAGCACAGCTGAAAACTGTTGTGCTGATTAAAGAAGTAATAAAACTGGCCTTCTTGAGACTAGTTGAGTATCTGGAGCATCAGCAATTGTGGGTTCGATTACAGGATCAAAATGGCCAGAAACAAATAACTTTCTTCTGAAACTCATCAGTCTATACTTGTTCTGAGAAATGAAGGCTATTCCATGCGAGAAATTGTTAATAAACAGAAGATCTCGTACAATGCTGTGTACTACTCCCTTCACAGAACAGCGCAAACTGGCTCTAACCAGAATAGAAAGAGGAGTGGGAGGCCCAGGTGCACAACTGAGCAAGAGGACAAATACATTATTGTCTAGTTTGAGAAACAGACGCCTCACAGGTCCTCAACTGGCAGCTTCATTAAATAGTACCCGCAAAACACCAGTCTCAACGTCAACAGTGAAGAGGCGACTCCGGGATGCTGACCTTCTAGGCAGAGTTGCAAAGAAAAAGCCATGTCTCAGACTGGCCAATAAAAATGTAATATTAAGATGGGCAAAAGAACACAGACACTGGACAGAGGAAGATTGGAAAAAAGTGTTATGGACATACAAATCGAAGTTTGAGGTGTTCAGATCACAAAGAAGAACATTTGTGAGACGCAGACCAAATGAAAAGATGCTGGAGGAATGCTTGATGCCATCTGTCAAGCATGGTGGAGGCAATGTGATGGTCTGGGGGTGCTTTGGTGGTGGTAAAGTGGGAGATTTGTACAGGGTAAAAGGGATCTTGAAGAAGGAAGGCTATCACTCCATTTTGCAACGCCATCCCATACCCTGAGGATGGCGCTTGATTGGAGCCAATTTCCTCCTACAACAGGACAATGACCCAAATCACAGCTCCAAACTATGCAAGAACTATTTAGGGAAGAAGCAGTCAGCTGGTATTCTGTCTATAATGCAGCACAGTCACTGGATCTCAACCCTATTGAGCTGTTGTGGGAGCAGCTTAACCGTATGGTACGTAAGAAGTGCCCATCAAGCCAATCCATCTTGTGGGAGGTGCTTCAGGAAGCATGGGGTGAAATCTCTTCAGATTACCTCAACAAATTGACAACTAGATTGCCAAAGGTCTGCAAGGCTGTAATTGCTGCAAATGGAGGATTCTTTAACGAAAGCTAAGTTTGAAGGACACAATTATTATTTCTATTAAAAATCATTATTTCTAACCTTGTCAATGACTACATTTCCTATACATTTTGCTATATTTCCTATTCAAACTCATTTCATTTACTGTATATTTTCATGGAAAATAAGGACATTTCTAAGTGACCCCAAACTTTTGAATGGTCGTGAATATATAATAAGACGGAGAACAAAAATATATACTGAACAAAAATATAGACAACAATTTCAATTATTTTACTGAGTTACAGTTCATATAAGGAAATCAGCCAATTGAAATAAATTCATTAGGCCCTAATCTATGGATTTCACATGACTGGGCAGGGGCGCAGCCATGGGTGGGCCTGGGAGGGCATAAGCCCACCAACTTGGGAGCCAATCAGAATTCGTTTTTCCCCACAAAAGGGCTTTATTACAGACAGAAATAATCTTCAGTTTCTTCAGCTGTCCGGGTGGCTGGTCTCAGACGATCCCGCAGGTGAAGAAGCCGGATGTGGAGGTCCTGGGCTGGCGTGGTTACACGTGGTCTGCGGTTGTGAGGCCAGTTGGACGTACTGCCAAATTCTCTAAAACAACATTGGAGGCGGCTTATGGTAGAGAAATGAACATTACATTCTCTGGCAACAGCGCTGTGGGACATTCCTGCAGTCAGCATTCCAATTGCACGCTCCCTCAGCACTTGAGACATCTGTGACATTGTGTTGTGACAAAACTGCAAATTTTAGAGTGGCCTTTTATTGTCCCCAGCACAAGGTGCACCCATGTAATTATCATGCTGTTTAATCAGCTTCTTGTCAGGTGGACGGATTATCTTGGCAAAGGAGAAATTATCACTAACAGGGATGTAAACAAATTTGAGCGTATGGAATATTTCTGGGATCTTTGATTTCAGCTCATGAAACATGTTGCGTTCATATTTTTGTTCAGTATACATCCCAGAAGACAAATAACAAAAACTGTTTGACAAACACTGGATTTTCGGCGTGTAAAGAATGTTTATTCATTATCAAATTATGAAAAATATTAAAAACATTCCACCCATGAGGCCACTAGGTAATTTGACTGCAGGAAAGGGCTACGGCCCTTAAATGGAGTACTCCATTAGGGTTACCGGTTAGCTAACATACTAAGTAGCCTACCCATCCTTCCTGACCAACCTCCTTCCTTTGTTTGCCTAAGTAACCTGTCTTATGTAACCATACCAAACATAAGATATACTAATTTCAGTGTCACATATTTACATTTACTATGTTATGTCTAGTCTGTGAGGCCAGGCAAAAAAATTAAAAAATCACCCTGAACCAGTGAAAGATAATCTGTTAACCTCATCAGCCCCAAAGACCCCAGCGTTTTTTTGACTACTGTCATTTATCTGCATGTCCAGCCCTTATATTTAGTCTCACAATGAAGTGTTTTACCATTTTCTTTTGACAAACAGTTGCATTCATAAGTTTTATTGACAAAGCAAAAACCTGAAAAAGAAAACGCATGTATATGAATGCTGTAAGTACACAAATTGTTTGCTAAGTGGTGGGGTGGGGGGAATTATTTAAGATACTCTTTGAAGAGCAGTGGGAGGCTGCTGAGAGGAGAACCGCTCATAATAATGGCCAGAACGGAGCAAATGGAATGGCATTAAACACCTGCAAACCATGTTTGATACCATTCCACTGGGGGGGGGGGGGAAGTAGTTGAGTGTCATCCACATAGCAATGATAGGAGAGACCATGTGTGGATATGACAGAGCTGAGTGACTTGGTGTATAGAGAGAAGAGGAGAGGGCCTAGAACCGAGCCCTGGGTGACACCAGTAGTGAGTGTATGTGGTGCAGACACACAGATCCTCACCACCTTGTAGGAGCGGCCTGCCAGGTAGGATGCAAGCCAAGAGTGTGCAGAGCCTGAGACGCACAGCCCTGAGAGGGTGGAGAGGAGGATATGATGGTTCATGGTGTCGAAGGCAGTGGATAGATCTAGGAGGATGAGAACAGAGGAGAGAGAGTCAGCTTTAGCAGTGTGGAGAGCCTCCGTGACACAGAGCAGTCTTGGTTGAGTGACCAGTCTTGAGGCCTGACTGGTTAGGGTCAAGAAGATCATTCTGCGAGAGATAACGAGAGAGTTGATCAAGTGTTTTGGAAAGAAAAGAAAGGAGAGATACAGGTCTATAGTTTTTAACATCAGATGAGTCGGGAGCGACTCGGGACGTTTTGAAGTCAGAGGGGATGCAGCCAATGGTCAGGGATGAGTTGATGAGGGAAGTGAGAAGGTCTCCAGAGATCGTCTGGAGGGGGGAAGAGGGGATGGGGTCGAGCGGGCAGGTTGTCAGGCGGCCAGACCTCACTAGTCGCAGGATTTCATCTGGAGAGAGGTCAAGGCGTAGGGTTGTTCTGTGTGAGTTGGACCAGTGGACTAATAGGCTGAGTGAATGAGGAGCGGATTGTCGTCAACCTTTTACAAAGTGGTTGACAAAGTCGTCCGCAGAGAGGGAGGAGAATTAAGGAGGGAGGAGAAGGTGGAAAATAGTTTCCTAGGGTTAGAGGCCGAAGCTTGAAATGTAGAGTGATAGAAAGTGGCTTTAGCAGTTGATACAGAGGAAGAGAAGGTAGAGAGGAGGGAGTGAAAGTATGATAGGTCCTCCGGAAGTTCATTTTTCCTCAGCCCTGTTCTGTAAGCTTGCAATGAGTCACTCAGCAAGAGGGGAGGGCCGAGCCGGCCGGGATGAAAGGGGACAGTGAGTCATAGGATGCGGAAAGGGAGGAGAGTAGGGTCGAAAAGGCAGAATCAGGAGACAGGAGGGAGAACGATTTAGCAGAAGGGAGAGACTATAGGATAGAAGAGGAGAGAGTAGTGGGAGAGAGAGAGCGACGATTGCGACAGCTCATGACCATCTGGGTAGGGGCTGAGTGGCTAGGGTTGGGGGAAAGGGAGACAGAAAAGGTTAACAAAGTGGTGATCAGTAACCTGGATGGGGTTTGCAGTGAGATTAGTAGGTGAACAGCCTCTAGTAAAGATGAGGTCAAGCGTATTGCCTGCCTTGTGAGTTGGAGGGGATTGGGAAAGGGTGAGGTATAAGGAGTGAGGTATAGAAAACACACATAGTTGCCAAAGCTACAAAATAGCAAAATTAGATTATCTCTAGGTAAGATACTCAAGTGAGAGAGTGGTGTGGAGCCTTCCTCTCTTTCCTTCCTCGAACAACAACAGAACGGTCTTTGTTTCAGAGACCGCTGCTGAGAAACCAGGGGAGACTGAAGTACTAACACTAATTGCCTAGCAGAGGTGAAGAGCACGCCTCCCTGTACTAATTGCTGATTGCTTAGGAGAGGAGAAACCACTCCCCCTCCAATACAGACACTGATAACCAAAACAAGTCACAAATTGCCCTGCCCCTTAATCCTGGTTGATGTGTCAACAATCATCTGCAAGTTATGAGCAGTCAGCAGTTCACACACCAAGTAGGCTACTGGGAAGACAGGCAGCACTTACAGTAGATGGCCCTAGCTAGCAAAAAGACAGTACTAGACAGCAGATAAATGATACTTACATTTTAGTCATTTAGCAGACACTCTTATCCAGAGCGACTTACAGTTAGTGAGTGCATACATTTTTCATACTGGCCCCCCATGGGAATCAAACCCACAACCCTGCCGTTGCAAGCGCCATGCTCTACCAACTGAGCTACACGGGACTACCACTCCTGGAGATATCAGGAGTCCTCTAACTATGGAATGAAGCTACTCCTAACTACTCCTGTGTGGCTTGTGAGCGTCATAGAACAATACATTAAATGTACGTGTTAGTGAGAATCTCAGCTTTTCATAGATTGGTCATAATAGTTTTTAGCGAAATCCATTTTAACTTTATAGACGTTTTTGTGAGAAGAATCGCCCCAAGACCTCTTCGGGATCTGCCCTTGTCTCACATACACCGCTCTAGCTCAGCCCCCGTTAATCACACAGACCAATGGCTGGTATCAGTGGATGCAGAAGTCCAATGGTACAACCAAAAGAAGTCCAAAATGTGCCGGTGTCACGTGGGACTGTAGGAGTTAAGCCACAAGGTAAGACTGAGTCAAACTGACAGTGGGAATTGTGTGCCATGTGACGTTTTTATTTTGTTTAGTATCATTGATGCCATAGAGGACTATAAGCACAAAAGCAAGAAACCATCTAAAGCGGTTTACAACTCACTTTCTTTCACATGTTGCGGCAGCTCCTCCACCCAACAATACTGTTCTCCCTCCATCCATCCTTAGTTACAGATCTGATGCCTGAGGGCCATAATGACTGCTATTCGGCCTTCTGCATCTGCGGTGGAAGGTGGCCGAGCTACAGCTGTGTTTGTCAGACCATGAGACATCCCGAAAATCGGTCTTCTCACGGAAAGGTCTGTAGTTTCCAAACAGTTAGGCCTACAAATATGACCACTCTATGGAAAGATGAGACTCTCACGAACACGATGATGTTCTCCATTTTGCTCTAATGGACTCATCTGAAGGTAACCCATACAAATGAATGGAAGTATTTGTGCCAAAATAAATAAGGGGTTAAATATGTATCCAAAAAAATACATATATTTCCTGAGCTTTCTTATATCTCCTAGACACTTCAAAACCTAATTCTTTATGATAAAAATTTTTGACTGTCTATTTTGCCATTTATTAATGTGTTTCTATGGGCTATAGTAGTAAAGCCCAAATTCAATATTTTATCAAATAATAAAAAATTAAAACGATTGATACCTAAAGGGGCCTTAAAATTCCAAATCAAATATATAAATGACCATCTAAACAATTCCATATGTTAGCTTAGTACCAATTTTTCCAACAATTGTTTACAGACAGATTATTTCACTTATAATTCATTCTATCACAATTCCAGTGGGTCAGAAGTTTACATACACTAAGTTGACTGTGCCTTTAAACAGCTTGGAAAATTCCAGAAAATGAGGTCATTGCTTTAGAAGCTTCTATTAGAAGCTTCTGATAGGCTAATTGACATCATTTGAGTCAATTGGAGGTGTACCTGTGGATGTATTTCGAGGCCTACCTTCAAACTCAGTGCCTCTTTGCTTGACATCATGGGAAAATCAAAAGAAATCATCCAAGACCTCAGAAAAACAATTGTAGACCTCCACAAGTCTGGTTCATCCTTGGGAGCAATTTCCAAACGCCTGAAGGTACCACGTTCATCTGTACAAACAATAGTACGCAAGTATAAACACCATGGGACCACGCAGCCATCATACCGCTCAGGAAGGAGACGCCTTCTGTCTACTAGAGATGAGCGTACTTTGGTGCGAAAAATGCAAATCAATCCCAGAACAACAGCAAAGGACCTTGTGAAGATACTGTAGGAAACAGGTACAAAAGTATCTATATCCACAGTAAAACGAGTCCTATATCGACATAACCTGAAAGGCCGCTCAGCAAGGAAGAAGCCACTGCTCCAAAACCGCCATAAAAAAGCCAGACTACGGTTTGCAACTGCACATGGGGACAAAGATGGTACTTTTTGGAGAAATGTCCTCTGGTCTGATGAAACAAAAATAGAACTGTTTGGCCATAACGACCATCGTTATGTTTGGAGGAAAAAGGAGAACGCTTGCAAGCCAAAGAACACCATCCCAACTGTGAAGCACGGGGGTGGCAGAATCATGCTGTGGCTGTGCTTTGCTGCAGGAGGGACTGGTGCACTTCACAAAATAGATGGCATCATGAGGAAGGAAAACTATGTGGATATATTGAAGCAACATCTCAAGACATCAGTCAGGAAGTTAAAGCTTGGTCGCAAATGGGTCTTCCAAATGGACAATGACCCCAAGCATACTTCCAAAGTTGTGGCAAAATGGCTTAAGGACAACAAAGTCAAGGTATTGGAGTGGCCATCACAAAGCCCTGACCTCAATCCTATAGAAAATTTGCGGGCAGAACTGAAAAAGCGTGCGCGAGCAAGGAGGCCTTCAAACCTGACTCAGTTACACCAGCTCTGTCAGGAGGAATGGGCCAAAATTCCAAGTTAAACTATTTAAAGGCAATGCTACCAAATACACTCAATTAGTATGTCAACTTCTGACCCACTGGAAATGTGATGAAATAAATAAAAGCTGAAATAAATAATTCTCTCTTGTATTATTCTGACATTTCACATTCTTAAAATGAAGTGATGATCCTAACTGACCTAAAACAGAGAATGTTTACTAGGATTAAATGTCAGGAATTGTGTGAAAACTGAGTTTAAATGTATTTGGCTAAGGTGTATGTAAACTTCTGACTTCAACTGTATGTACATAATGTTGAGTCTGACAAAGCTTGCTTTCAGAAGCCATCTGCAAAGCAGTTTAAAGCTTTGCAAACAGTCCATCTAAATACCGTTCCTGCTTAATGGCGCTTAATGAATGAAGCTCAGGCTGTACGGGTTGTTGGCTGCCACCACCAAACTGAAATCCTATTAAATAGGAGTAGGTGTTCTGACTTAACCAGAAGGACGACAACAAAAACAACACCAAAAACCCGGAGCTTTGTTCAAAATGTTTGGAATGTGAGTGGACAACGGTCCGGTCTTATCCTGCCATCTGTATTAATGGTCAAGCTATCAACTTGCGGGACTCTAGTTCACCATGAGTTACTTGGAAGTGTAAACTATAATGTATCATGGACAGATGCAAACTAAGCAGGATAGTTGTCATGACAAGTCATTCCATCCCACTGGGCACATACTGGTTGAATCAACGCTGTTTCAACGTAATTTGTCAATGTATTGTGACGTGGAATCAACGTGGAAAATATGTTGGATTTGAAAAAAGTCATCAACCAGTATTGTTTTCATCTAATTTCAACCAGTGTTGTAAACATTGTAATTAGGGTAAAACTTCAACTTAAATACATTGACTTAACCTGACTAACAGGTTGTAACATCAATATAATTTCAACATAATCATTAGAACTAGGCTAATACGTTGAAATTGTGTTGAAAAGTCCACATATATTTTGTTTTTAATTCAATATACTGTATCCTAAGCCCATTCAAACTGGCCCGCAAGGTGGTTGGAGTAAAATGATTATATTATTTTTGGGGGGAGGAGAAAACGATCTCAGTTGACATTGAAATGACTAAAACTAAATGATAATGATAATAGACTTACATTTATAGTCTCTTTACAATGTCCAGCTTGCTAACAATCATCATGAAAGCTAGACAGTCAGGGAAAATGAAATATAAGGAAATATGATAGCAAGGAAATAAAACCAATTTTAAGAGTGGCCCTCTGGACCTCTCTGCTTCAGATTGGTCATATGTGCATTTTATTCTTAACTATTCCCCTTCTACGCTCTCTCAGCAACAGTTTTTTCACAGTGGTTGCCAAGTGGACCAATGCCATACCAGCTGACCTGTGTAGGTAGTTTAATCTAATACCAGCAATGAGAGGCTGGCAAATTCAACTGTGCCCCCATTGCTCTTACACCTCTCCTTGACTGCCAACAATATCACCCCATACAGCCATCTGCCTGGACAGCAAGCCTCCAACACAAAAAGACACTCAAACAATTATGGTACTCCTCAATTCCAGAGTCACTTCGTTGAAACTTTCAGAATAACTTCACACTATTGTATACATGCCACACTGACAAAGAGGTTACGGACATAGGACGAAATTGGTTTGGAGGTCAGATGAGCATGGTCACTCAAATGATTGCTTGGTGAGCAAAGCCAGCAACAGGCTGGAAGAAAACTTCAAAACAAGGACTAGGGAAGCAGCAGGCGTATTTGAATGTTAAATAGTAAAAGGAGTTAAGTGCAAGGAAAATATGGTCGCTTCACATACAGTTGAAGTCGGAAGTTTACATACACCTTAGCCAAATACATTTAAACTCAGTTTTTTCACAATTCCTGACATTTAATCCTAGTAAACATTCCCTGTCTTAGGTCAGTTAGGATCACCACTTTATTTTAAGAATGTGAAATGTCAGAATAATAGTAGAGAATTATTTATTTCAGCTTTTTATTTCTTTCATCACATTCCCAGTGGGTCAGAAGTTGACATACTAATTGAGTGTATTTGGTAGCATTGCCTTTAAATTGTTTAACTTGGATCAAACGTTTCGGGTAGCCTTCCACAAGCTTCCCACAATAAGTTGGGTGAATTTTGGCCCATTCCTCCTGACAGAGCTGGTGTAACTGAGTCAGGTTTGAAGGCCTCCTTGCTTGCACATGCTTTTTCAGTTCTGCCCGCAAATTTTCTATAGGATTGAGGTCGGGGCTTTGTGATGGGCACTCCAATACCTTGACTTTGTTGTCCTTAAGCCATTTTGCCACAACTTTGGAAAGTATGCTTGGGGTCATTGTCCATTTGGAAGACCCATTTGCGACCAAGCTTTAACTTCCTGACTGATGTCTTGAGATGTTGCTTCAATATATCCACATCATTTTCCTTCCTCATGATGTCATCTATTTTGTGAAGTGCACCAGTCCCTTCTGCAGCAAAGCACCCCCACAGCATGATGCTGCCACCCCCGTACTTCACGGTTGGGATGGTGTTCTTCGGCTTGCAAGCGTTCCCCTTTTTCCTCCAAACATAACGATGGTCATTATGGCCAAACAGTTCTATTTTTGTTTCATCAAACCAGAGGACATTTCTCCAAAAAGTACGATCTTTGTCCCCATGTGCAGTTGCAAACCGTAGTCTGGCTTTTTTATGGCGGTTTTGGAGCAGTGGCTTCTTCCTTGCTGAGCGGCCTTTCAGGTTATGTCGATATGGATATAGATACTTTTGTACCTGTTTCCTCCAGCATCTTCACAAGGTCCTTTTCTGTTGTTCTGGGATTGATTTGCACAAAGTACGTTCACCTCTAGGAGACAGAAGGTGTCTCCTTCCTGAGCGGTATGACGGCTGCGTTGTCCCATGGTGTTTATACTTGCGTACTATTGTTTGTACAGATGAACATGGTACCTTCAGACATTTGGAAATTGCTCCCAAGGATGAACCAGATTTGTGGAGGACAAAAAAAAAAATCTGAGGTCTTGGCTGATTTTCTTTTGATTTTCCCATGATGTCAAGCAAAGGGGCACTGAGTTTGAAGGTAGGCCTTGAACTACCTCCACAGGTACACCTCCAATTGACTCAAATGATGTCAATTAGCCTATCAGAAGCTTCTAAAGCCATGACATAATTTTCTGGAATTTTCCAAGCTGTTTAAAGGCACAGTCAACATAGTGTATGTAAACTTCTGACCCACTGGAATTGTGATACAGTGAATTATAAGTGAAATAATCTGTCTGTAAACAATTTTGTTGGAAAAATTACTTGTGTCATGCACAAAGTATGTCCTAACCGACTTGCCAAAACTATAGTTTGTTAACAAGGAATGTGTGGAGTGGTTGAAAAACGAGTTTTAATGACTCCAACCTAAGTGTATGTAAACTTCTGACTTCAACTGTAAGTGGTGAAAAGATTAGTTGGCAGTCTTATGTTGTGTGTGTGTGTGTGAGTGATTTATGCGTAATAGCCAGAAATTGGGAGGGAAATGTACTCTGGAGACAGCTGCACTCTCTTCCCCTGTCGGTAGGAGATCACACATTTCACATTTTAATTGGGTGCATCTCAAAAGTCTCAAGTGGATTCCTCTCCTTGCCTCCTTTCCTTCATCTTGACTGATCTGAAGACACAGGGGAGGATGCCTTCCGGAGAATTGCTTTCACCTGTCAATTTTTTTTATGTCATGTGCAAATGGCTTAATGAAGACATCTAAAGGAAGCTACCACTGAGATGCACCCTTTTTTCCCTTCTCGAGATGTTTCCCTACACCTGTACCCATCTCTTTGTCACAGAGCTAGCCTGATGTAGGTTATATGCTAATCCAAAACCCACGACCTCAATAACCATGTAAACCAACATGAATAATCTCCTGTGTAATCTGAGAAGAGGAGGTCATTTATGATTTTCCATCTGTTAGGGTTTTTTGTAAGAATAGCAGATTTTGTAGGTTTTTCACCCAAGGATAAATTCTGTGCAGACTGTTTGGAATTGTGCACGAATAATATGCCACTTGGAGCCCTATAGGGCAGGGCAAGTATCCAAACTGCTTCTCTCACACACGCACGCACAAACATACAGACTGGAATCTGGAGTGGAGCCAGCATGTCACATAGCTGCCATTGCGACGACAAGCCCCTTCAGCCTTGTCAACGTTTCTGTTATTAGATGTGGCAGACAGGCAGTGGTCACTGGTCCCCCTTCAGCACTATCTTCCCCTGGCATGGATGTCTGTCAGAAGCTTGGGGATACAGTATATGTCAAGTATAGCATTAAACAGCAGGGCAACACTTTGCATAATTTACAAAAGTCTTATTCCTGGGTAGCTATGAGGGAATATTTTCTCATATAGGCCTAGTCTTACATAATTTATGTCATATAATCTTACTTAACTACCTTGCACCAACCTACAAGCAGTTATTGTACATAGTGCTTACCTGTTTTAAATACATTTTCTAAAACGTGTGCAAAAATGGTAAGCATTCCATAAGAGCATTTACTTCTATCCTATTACAGGGTAATTACATAGATTATAATGTATTACCCAGGTATTTACTCTGGTATAGGGTCTTTGCAATATTAAGTGTGACCGACAGACCCATACATATGACAAACACTACCTACCTAACAAAGGAATCAACAACTCACAGCGGTCGATATGGCAGTACATCTTGACGGCATGTGTTGCTTTCCTGTCTCTCTTTAGGAAACTCTTTCCTGGGGCCCAACCACGGTAGTTACTCATTATGGTATCAGTGGTATGTCAATGAGGAGATGGATGACGACATTCGAAATGTGTACTTATACTCGTCCTTACACAAGCTATTTGCCGTTGTTGTACAGTTCTAAAAGCTCTACTGTTGTGGGAAAAAATGTGATGGCACCATTTTGAACTAGATATGTGAGGTGAGGCAACTTGTAGTGGGGAGAGAAAGACGCAACTGCGTATAGTGTTGTTGATGCTAATAGTGATGGAATGGTGAAAGCCAAAGCATTCCGAAGCGCATTCGTCATTCAGGGTTCATGCCATCATGCTGGTAGGTTTCACATTGACAATGAACATACCTATTTCAAACATTCTGTGTGTTGTTGTTGCATTCCAAGTGAAGGCCCCCTCTTGCGCTTGACCTTGCTATAGGGATTCATGTACCATTTGTGCAAGACAATTTTTTTGCTCTGGATACTCTTTTAGCTGTGTTCCTTACATTTACAGTGAGAAGACTTGGAAAGTTTGCAGTTCTTTACACTAAGACTTGTGTAAAGAACTGTCTGTGGTTTTGGAGTGATACAAGGGCGTACAGTTTCTCAGTGCTGCAGCCTGTAGTTTCACCTAGAGACAAGCCTTAGTAGTTCCAGCTCAACCATTGCCTGTACTTTGATGGAGCAACGAAAGGCAGCTTGGTGCTTTACAGCAAGACGCGAGTGAGTTCATGTGAGTGTATCATTAGGTGTAGTGTCACGATACCAGAATTTGGACTTCGATACCAGGTTTACTATCAAGATGCTCGATACCATCACAGTAATTGATACCAAAACGATACCACGGCAAAAGAAAGAAGGCGTATTAGCCAAAGTCCAGAATGGCACTTGATCCATACAGATCTTTTGAGTTCAATATCATTACATTTGACATGTTTTATTTTTTTTATGTATGCATTAATGAATCAATTATACAATCATACAATACATTTGACTTTTGTAAAAAGAAAATCAAGCTACATAACCACATAATTGTAATAATTTAATTGAATGGTAAATCTATATTCTATTGACAACTGGGTAAATTAAGATGTAGCCAAGGCCTATTCACACAATACAGGTGAATGCATATTCAATAGGAGTGTGTGCATGCATTGTTACGGAGCTTGTTTTGGCTGATTTCATGGGGCAACAGATGAAAAATAATCGGCTTCCCTTCCATTTGAGACTTATTTTATTGTACTGATCAACAACATTTGCATAGAACGAGCAATCTCTTCTTTTATAAAAGTGTGCACTGTCTCTTTAAGACCCATGCCATCATTCACACACAGTCAGTTCAAGGATCTAGTGAAGATGATCTTGACTGGGAGAGACATAATGCAGAGGACACAAAGTGAATTCATAAAGTTTTTGCTGACAGTCAGCTTTGAAATCAGCAATATTTTGCGTTATGGTTTGCATATTATCACAAACAAGGTACTAGGGTAGTGAATTGATGTTAGCTTCAGCAGTAAGCTAACAAGGAAAGTTGGCCTACAAAGATGGAAGCTACATGTATCTTCTTGCATTGTAAATTATTCTAGCCTGTAATGGACATTTTGTTTTGCGAACAGTAATTAACAGTTTCAACTTTTCTACATGCTGTGTTGCATTATTCAAGTATGTTAACTTCTTTGCAGCAAGAGTGGGGACTGCAGTGGAGGCTGCTGAGGGGAGGACGGCTCATAATAATGGCTGGAACAGAGCGATTGGAATGGCATCAAACACATGGAAACCATGTGTTTGATGTTGTTGATACCTTTCCACCTATTCCGCTCCAGCCATTACCATGTGCCCGTCCTCCCCAATGAAGGTGCCACCAACCTCCTGTGGTGGGGAGCTAACATGATGCAGCCCAGACTCCCAGTGCAGGCTAAAAGTGGAGCAGGCATGGTGCTCTCGCGCTATCATCAGCTGCGCCGATAGAGAGACTTGATCCTCTCTCAATCAGTAGACGATGTGAGACACATTTGACAGAAGTACCGAAAGTAACAAAAATTCTAGTACCGAACCATTTTTTCATGTACTAGTATCGAAAAAGTACAGAAGTTTTGGTATACATGCAACATTAATTAGGTGAGGTCGCGACACACATTGAGACTAAAGCTGTCTGTGGATCAAGCCACACAACAGATCTTTTGTTTGGAGTGTTTCTGAGCTCCCTCGCATGTTTATGCTGCTGCTAGTGTTTTTAAAAAGCTGCTGCTAGGGTTTTTAAAAAGCTGGCCCCCATAGAGTACTTGAGATGTACAGTCATAGGGAGATATTATTAACATAACAATATTAGGGTTTGAAATACTGTCTCGAAGGAAAGACCAGCCTCATACGGCCTCCTGTAGCTCAGTTGGTAGAGCATGGCGCTTGCAACACCAGGGTTGTGGGTTCGCTTCCCACGGGGGGCCAGTATGAAAAATGTATGCACTCACTAACTGTAAGTTACTCTGGATAAGAGTGTCTGCTAAATGACTATAAATGTAAAATGTACCAAGTTTGAGCTGTTTTGAAAAGAGCTGTCATAGTCCTACATGTTTCCTTTAGGCCAAGGGTAAAACATTTTGGGGAATCGCCTCAGGAAATGTGCTAGAAGGAGGTCATGGCTATTAGCATTGTTGATTGATGACAGTTGGCTCCAGTTTTGCCTAGATGTCCAAAATGTGATGTGCCATGGCATTGGCCTATATGTGTCATGCTAGGTGCTTGTTGTTACAGGTACAGCTAGCCTTTAACTATAACTGCTTGTCATTGAGGAAATTCAACTCATGTAGGTGGATAATTAACATATCTGGGTAGATAGAATTACACCAGCTTAAATCCATCTCCACTTTCAAATATTATTCAAATATGGTCATTCGAGTCTCCACAAGTCATATAGAAATGACACACGACCATATCCATCTTAGGACACACCAAAGGAATTCTCTCTGGAAAGTCCTCATACAAAATCCACTGTCTTGTGGGGTGGTGACGTAAGCACACGCAGTGGTTAAATTCCTGTGGACATAATTTGTTTTTGGTACGCTTGGACCTTTGCCCACCCCAACCCCAAAATTGCTATCTAGCTAGCTCCCCCTGGCTATTACTAAGCCAATGTCCCTACTAATTCTACTCCAAAGGCCTGCTGCGTATCCCCTCCCACTCTGCCTTAAGCTCCATAAAGAGTGGAAAACAAGGAAGCAAAGTTGTGTCAAAGCTATTTTTTGAGCTACAGTAAACATTGGCGTTTTTGTGAAGGAAATGTCCTCTATCAAAGGCAGCTATGCTAATTTTCGAACACTCAAAATAGACCCACCACACAGTCGCCTGTAGCATGATGCTAGCGTAAAATTGTTTGACATTATTTGAGACCAATTTGAGTCAATGTGTGATCTTCATCAACGAATGCATTACATAGAGGGAGGCAATTTTATCTCCATGTTCTCACTTAGCCAGTCAAGCCTCTGCAACAGAGTGACCATTGTTCTATACTGATACACTATGAGACGAGGTTAGAGACAAGAGAGTGACTGCAGTACTGGACTGGCATTGTGTTCTGTGTATGTAGCTAGTCCAACCCAGTATCACAGATTATTGTAAAATAGACACTAATTGCTTATTGGAAATGTTTCCGTGTGCAGTACACGATTTTGTATACAGTGCATTTCAATCACAGATAAAGACAGTGGGTTACTTAAGACAGAAATGATAGGAGGGAAGTAGTTGGGGAGGATGGGTAGGTGTATAATGTGAATGTCTAGCAATCCAAAGGTTGTGTGTTTGAATCTCATCACGGATAACTTTAGCATTTTCACTAATTAGCTACTTTACTACTTACTACTTTTTAGCTACTTTGCAACTACTTAGCATGTTAGCTTATCTTAACCCTTTAACCAAACTCCTAAACCTAACCCTTTAACTACTTAGCTAGCATGTTAACTAACCCTAACCTTAACCCCTAGCCTAGCTAACTTTAGCCACCTAGCTAGCCTAGCTAACGTTAGCCACAACAAATTGGAATTCGTGTAATGTACACGAATACGTTATGAAGAAAGAAATCGTGTAATACACACGAAATGCGTTGTGATGAAAATTGTGTGATGACTTTTTTTGAGTGCCTGTCACGAATTTCGAATAAGTAATTTGTGTCTATTTCACAATAAGCTGTGGTACTCCCGAGTGGCGCAGTGGTCTAAGGCACTGCATCGCAGTGCTAGCTGTGCCACTAGAGATCCTGGTTTTTAGTCCAGGCTCTGTCGCAGCCGGCCGTGACTGGGAGACCCATGGGCAGCGCACAATTGGTCTAGCATCGTCCAAGGTAGGGGAGGGTTTGGCCAGCAGGGATGTGTGTTCGTTTCCCACGGGGGGCCAGTATGAAAAAAAACGGAAAAAAACATGTATGCATTCACTAACTGTAAGTCGCTCTGGATAAGAGCATCTGCTAAATGACTAAAATGTAAAATATAATAGTGTGTTGAGCTAGTCTGCATCAGTAAGTGGTTTAATGTAGCCTTCTTGTACTCCAACACATGTGGGATACAGTGGTGAGGATACAGTGGTCCTCTGTAGCTCAGCTGGTAGAGCACAGCGCTTGTAATGCCAAGGTAGTGGGTTCTATCCCCGGGACCACCCATACACAAAAATGTATGCACGCACGACTGTAAGTCGCTTTGGATAAAAGCGTCTGCTAAATGGCATATTATATATTATTATATGGCTGTGTCCCAATCCAAAGGCAGCATCCTTGTCGATTGGGACACACACAGCCTACATACATAAGGGCTCCAATTGTGGGTCACAGAGCTTAGTTATCATGACATAGCAAGTTGGAGTTTTTTTTAAACCATAAGTCACTATTAAATGTTGTTAGAAAAGCATTAGTGTGCCGTGAAGTAAGCCGTGGTTGGGAATGGAGTTCCTATAATGAAAATATTCAATAGGAACTCCGGCAGGTAGCCTAGCAGTTAAGAGTGTTGGGTCAGTAACTGAAAAGTCACTGGTTTGATTCCCCGAGCTGACTAGGTGAAAATCTATCGATATACCCTTGAGCAAGGCACTTTACCCTAATTGCTCTGGATAAGAGTGTCTGCTAAATGATATGTAAAACATTTTTTAGAATAATATTTGGAGATCCAACAGTATCTTTCTTAATATCTCCCTCATGTACTGTACTGTATGTCACCATTCTGTTGAAAAAGAGGGGAATGAGTAGAATTGGCCTTCGCAGTTAAATGCTGATGTAGCAGAACAGATCGCACACAACACCCTCCTTTTATTCAGCTGGGAATGTTTCTCGTCTCTCTCTCTCTTTCTCTCTCTCTCTCTTTACTTCATCCCACAGCCCTTTGCTTACACTTCAGCTACACGACACTCGTCGCGTTGGGTCGCCATCAGCATTGTGTCCATTTGACGTTCTACCTGCTACACCAGAAACCAAAATCAACTTTATTTCTCATTATTTCAATTACCCAGATAGAACCTCTACGATTCTTGAGCTTGGACACTGCCATTGGACTCAATGCAACGCAGGCAGTATAGCAGCTTTCATTGATTTCAAAGGAAGCACTCCCTCAATGGTTGATGGCTGATGGCATTGCCGAACGCCCGATGGCTATAGTGTAGCAGGGCGGTTACTCTGCCATAGATGGATGGATGGATGGATGGATGGATAGATAGATTTATTTGATCATTTAAAACACAATACAACCAGATATGTGGATAATGCATTTAAATTCATCGAGGATGACACAAAAAAGTTAAACATATTTTCATTGTGGTCCTCTTAAATAAATGCCCAAACATAACAGACGTAGCCTTCTAGGCATACTTGGGTTACAGATATAATAATAGTTAATACAAAAAAATACTTTTCAAATAATCTCAACGTGCATAAAAAGTAAAACAACAAACAAAACATTTAAATGATGGAGATTGAAAGTCTCGGTCGACTTGGGATGAAGTTGAGGCAGTTTTGGCTGAAAAGGTAGTGGAGGTTCAGTGGAGGGGGCATCGATGGGACAGCCAAGGAGAAACAAAGACAGTCTGAAAAAACAGGCCCGGAGCTATTCAACAGCACACCACACCTGCTTCTCTGAATGGTCAGTCACTCCATTGGAGCCGCTTCTCTGGTACTGGTCCTCCATTGCCAGGAATTTCTCTCTCTCTCTCTCTCTCTCTCTCTCTCTCTCTCTCTCTCTCTCTCTCTCTCTCTCTCTCTCTGTCTGTCTGTCTGTCTGTCTGTCTGTCTGTCTGTCTGTCTGTCTGTCTGTCTGTCTGTCTGTCTGTCTGTCTGTCTGTCTGTCTGTCTGTCTGTCTGTCTGTCTGATCACCTGAAGCGTGGGATTGGGATCAGGTTCATCAGGCTAGGCATTCTGGGCTGGAATTATTTGAATCAATTGTCTTATTCATTGAGCTATGGGAAAGCTCCATAGGCTACACTCAGCAGTCAGCCGGTGGTGATCTGTACTTCCTGTTCACATGCAATTGCATTACGCGGCTTAATGATTTGATTGACTTATTCGCAATTTGGAGTTTGAAGCATGCGATTTATGCTAACCACCTGTGGAACAGTATGTGCACAGTATGTACTGTATGTTCAGTGTGCCAGTAAATGTAATTATCCGCTTTTAAAATAATCCTGTTGGTGCGGGCGTTCCTCCTTCGCGCTAATCTAGTGTGCATTTGGTGTGTTTATTTCTGCTTGGAGATAAAGGTATCTTATCTTATATTAAAGTTGGTGACGTTTTCCTGACAATAGTTTTGTTGGTACGCAATGAACAGACTGTACAGCGGTCTTCAAAATTCACGCTGACGCCACTCCATGTGCTATGTAGGAATTGCTCTCTCTGAAGCCTCAAAGCTTTACGGTATATCATTGTTGAAAAATAAAGACTTGTTAAAACTCTAAACTCTCTCTCCCTCCTCTCCAGTCTCCACATGCATCACAACCTGTAAGAAGCCGGCGCCCCCGCCCGTGCCGCCCCGCACCACATCCAAACCCTACATCTCGGTGACGGTGCAGAGCAGCACTGAGTCGGCCCAGGACACCTACCTGGATCACCAGTCTGAGCGCGACCGCCGCAGTGAGACCATCACCAGCCTGTCTAGCCAGGCCCACAGCAATTCCTCCGACAGCCTCGACAGCACGCGCGCCAACAGCCTGGCTCGGGGTGTCCCTCGGCCCATCCCCGTCCCCGTCGCCACCCACCGGGAACCCCTTGCCACCACCGTCCACCACACCATCACCGGGACTGACACCAATGACTTCCAGCATGAACCCCTGAGTACGGGCGCCAACAGAGGGAGCCTGACAGCAGAGGAGCCACGAGCGGACATCGTGCCCCGGAGAAAGCTCTCCTCCATAGGGATACAGGTTGGAGCGCCGTTACAGTTTAGTCAGTGACGTTATGGTATAGTCAGTGACATTTTACATTTTTTTTTTTTACATTTTTAGTCATTTAGCAGACGCTCTTATCCAGAGCGACTTACAGTTAGTGAATACATATATATATTTTTTCATATATATTGGCCCCCCGTGGGAAACGAACCCACAACCCTGGCGTTGCAAACGCCATGCTCTATCAACTGAGCTACATCCCTGCCGGCCATTCCCTCCCCTACACTGGACGACGCTGGGCCAATTGTGCGCCGCCCATGAGTCTCCCGGTCGCGGCCGGCTGCGACAGAGCCTGGATTCGAACCAGGATCTCTAGTGGCACAGTTAGCACTGCGATGCAGTGCCTTAGACCACTGCGCCACTCAGGAGTGACGTTACGGTACTGTCAGTGACGTTACGGTACTGTCAGTGACGTTAAAGTACTGTCAGTGACATTATGGTTGTGTTACAGTGGAGTCATTAACGTTTCATTAGTCAGTAATATCACAGTTTAGTTTCTTACTGTTTGAGGTAAAAAGCTGGAGTAAGAGTGTCTGTGTTTGGTAGTATGGCTTAGGTCCAGCAATGGACTGATGTGCAACCATTGGGCTGCTGGAGGGTATTTAACCTAACCATTGTTCATTTTAAAGAATAACCAAACAGTGTACTGCACTAATTCAAAATGGATTTTTCTTATGCTTACAGCTCATATGGGGCTTGCTGAATTTGTATTTTGAAAGAGTGCCATCTGGAAAATGAAAAACTCAAATGAGTACTCCCCATCCTTGCCTGAGGCAAACATTATGCTTTCACTTCATTATTATTATTATTATTTATTTTATTACTGTCTAGAATGAGGCAGCTAGTTCTTTTTTTGCGCGATGCAAATGGTCAGATCTCACAATGCCTGCAGAAGTGTTTACTGTCTCTGGAACCACATAAAAATGACATATAGTAGTAATCTTCTGAGACGCGCAGATCGACTGCAACAAATATGACCTTGAACACCACACATTTTCCACCAGAATCAACCTTTTCCAGGTGACAAATGCTTTGTATTGAAGACTGTTTTTTGATTGGTTGTTAGGTTGACTGCATTCAGGAGGAAGCCCAGCGAGAGGAGACACCGACAACGCCATTGACCAGATTCCAGTCAATCGGAATCCAGGCGGACGACGGTTGGCAGTAAGTGCACTTCCTGTCCCGTTCGTGACTCCCGTTCATTTCTGCGCCACACAATACAATGTTGCCTAAATATATTAATCTCTGAGGGGCCATTTTGATGTAGACACTGAGAAAATATACATAATGTGAGAACTAACACACCTGTTATGTTGCCAAGAGCATACAATATTTACATAAGCTGTTTTACAATGACTCATTCGACATTTGAAAGTCATTCTGTAGTTGTGTAGCGTAGCCATTGTCATGTAGTTTACATCGTTTCGTGATATTTTAATGCCAGGAAGTCCTTGCATGCTACACTCGGCTTCCCTCTCTTTGACCCCCCTCCTAGTTTTCATGCTGAGTACCAGTTGGTTGTCAAAATTCTCTCACTATATGAATACATCTGAATGTGGCCTTTATCAGTTGATATCTTAGACAGAGCCTAAACACAGAGCTTTGTTTAACTTGACTCAAACATAAACTGTGAGTTTGGTATTTCTATACCGGTATGTCCACCTAAACATACTCCTTTTCAAAACACCACCTCCTAGTTCTATTTCTAATAAAAACATCAATGCTTTTTATTGGCACCCCATACCAACAATTAAAGTATGTCCTTTATCCCCCTCCCATATTATTATTATTAGTATTATTAGTATTAGTATTATTATTATCCTATTCTTAACCATGGATATTCGGACTGCCAAGTATCCATAGTATTTCCACAGATGACCTTGTTTGGTGTTTCCTGTTCTATCACTTGAATGGGAAGGTAGCATTGTAGCCAAGGTCAGACAAAGGTCAGGGTTTGCGCTACCATACCATTCCTCAGCCAAGCCCTTTTCCCGTACATGTGATGAGTCATAGAGATAGATAGAGATCGAACTTGCCACAAAAGACTGCGATGGCATGTGCAACGCAATGGAGGGCTTTCACCATTTTAATGTAGTCAACTGTGTGGTATGCTCTCTATCCATCTCTACGGTTTAGGCTATGTTCTGTGTCTCCTGTCTACTGCCTCCAAGCTGAGTTTACCACCGCATCATGTCGACAAGGCAACGCTACACCGTGATCGATATCCATCTTCTGTTTTTATACCTGTATTGATCAGTAGGGGATGTAGTGCCTGGCATTGAGAACATTCCTTGGTTTGTTTTGTAGCAGGAAAAGGCTAGGTCATATTTTGTCCTCTGGTCTTTGTTTTGGATGGTTGGCTCAGTTACAGAAGCAGTTGGGGTTGGTTTGACTTTGGTTAGCTTTCGATTGCAGGATGGTGTTAGGTTGCAGGCACATTCTGGTTCTCAAAGTTTACTTATACTTATCCATTGTCTTGACAGAATAATATTATTAGAGATGCATTGTCTGTTTTGCCATCGACATTGGAGCATTGACCACTTTCTTTTCTCTCACTGTTTTGTGTGTGTTTTCAGGCTCAGTCACTCCAGTAGCATGGCCTCCAAGCAGGAGACAGACTCTGACAGACAGGACCTTCCCATCAACTCGCACACCAACTCCCATGCCAAGCCAGCCGCCGAGAAGAAGAGCATGGTCAATAGTGCCTGCCAATCCATGGACTCGCCCCCGTGCGGCGGCCAGGTCAGCAAGGGCAACGGATCAAATCCCACCACTGACACCAGTACGTCGCCACCTCCGCTTCGGCAGATCCTCAACCGCTCCACCACACGGTCCGACTCCTCCGACTCCTTCTCCGAGAGCATGGACCCGGCCCTGGACCCCTCGTCCCTGCCCCCTCCGGACCCCTGGCTGGAGAGCGGGAACGGAAATGGCGGCAGCGGGAACCCTAACTCGGTGCCCCCTCCTGGCCCTGCCTGCCGGCGGGACGGCCACTGGTTCCTCAAGCTGCTGCAGGCGGAGACGGGCCGCATGGAGGGTTGGTGCCAGCAGATGGAGCAAGAGACCAAAGACAACCAGCTCTCAGAGGAGGGTAAGACAACTAATCGTTCTATTCTTGCAGTACATATAAAGAAATTGCCTGCCCTAGTAAGAACTATCATTGACAGCTTTCATTTGAAAACATTTGCTCCTGTGCAGGCATAATGATCATGAACCTATCAGAAAGTAGGTCATACCCTGACAATAGACTCTGCTCCAGGACAAACCTCTCCGTAACTCAACTCTACGCAAAGTATTTCTGAGAGAACATAATGTAGCCTATTCTTTTGGAACGAGCCCCCACTAACATCCACATCATGCGGATGGACTGATCTACAAAGTGGTCTGACCTGAACTGACCTGATCCAATGGTTCAAAGCTTGGAAGTAGGGTTCAACCACAGGATTCACACACAAACACACACACACACACACACACACACCCTGCAGTGGATGAGGCGGTAATACTTGGGGTTAACACACAGACAGACCTGTAATCCCAGAATTACACTAATCTACTCTGGACTGGATAACAGACCCAGATTATATTAGCGCCTCAACATCAGGCTGACATAGCACACACAAGAGAGTAGGCCAGACACACACACACTGCACAGTCCTGACACAACATCTCAGTCAAGCATACACGCTATATCAGAAGATCTTGACCAAACCAAGAACAAGCCAAGGTCACGCATGTGTGTATCTGCGCGTGCACAGTGTATGTGTGCTCGCCCGTGCATTTCTCTCACTGTTGGCTGGATTGAGTCGACATTGAATCTGATTACTGCAGGACCATAGAAATACCTTGTTCTGCTGGCCCTTAATCTCAATGCCATAACCTCATCATCCAGTGGTCAGATTTCACCAATGCAGATGTTTGTTCTACTTTTGAAGCAGCAGTAAAACCACGTCATAAAGACTGGATGAAGAAGACTCAAGTATCTATGGATGCTAAGAGGGTTGCCTTTAAAGAGGATAACACTGTCCATTACACTGTAATCCTCTCGTGTTGCCCCCCTATGGAGTCGTTTTGACATGGCCTTAACATCCATCTCTAGTCTAGACACCCCACATTAGCTTGGGTTCATTTTAGCAACGTTGTTGGCATGTTTTGCTGTTATAATGTAATGTTCCTGTTAAAACAGGCTAAGGTTGTTCTCCCTCACAAATCATCTTGTATCTCCCTGTGTGACAAATCCTTTTCACAGATTCCCTTGTGTGCAGTCTAGCATTCAATTTAGTTGTACAAATAGGGGGAAGTGTGTAGACAACCACATCTATCTCAAGATGGTAGTACCAAGTATTTACTCAGTACATGGCAGAACACTGTCTTGTTGTTTTTGAAACAGTGTGGAAATGGATGTACAGTAAGACCTGATACACATCAGTAGCAATGGGAATAGTTTATTACCATTAGCCCATTTTAGGGTTTCAATCCTTTTTTTTTTGTGTGTGTGATTTTACCCAATTTTTCTCCCCAATTTCGTGTTATCTAATTGGCAGTTAGTCTTTTCCCATCGCTGCAACTCCCGTACAGACTCGGAAGAGGCGAAGGTCGAGAGTCGTGCGTCCTCCGAAACACAACCCAACCGAGCCGCACTGCTTCTTGACACAATGCCCGCTTTAACCCGAAAGCCAGCCGCACCAATGTGTCGGAGGAAACACTGTACACCTGGCGACCGTGTCAGCGTGCACTGCGCCCGGCCCACCACAGGAGTCGCTAGTGCGCGATGGGACAAGAACATCCCTGCCGGCCAAACCCTCCCCTAACCTGGACGACGCTGGGCCAATTGTGCGCCGCCCATGGGTCTCCCTGTCGCGGCCGGCTGCGACAGAGCCTGGACTCTAACCAGGATCTCTAGTGGCACAGATAGCACTGCGATGCAGTGCCTTAGACCACTGCGCCACTCGGGAGGCCCTAGGGTTTCATTCCTGAGTGAAACAAGAGACATTCAAGGCGTCTTGTGTCTTGTCTGTCTTGTGTGTCTTGTGTGTCTTGTCTGTCTTGTCTGTCTTGTGTGTCTTGTCTGTCTTGTGTGTCTTGTCCTTCTGTTTGTCTTGTCTGTCTTGTTTGTCTTGTCTGTCTGTTTGACTCAATCTATGTGTGTGTTTTTGTTATCTGCAGTGTTGGGGAAGGTCCGCAGTGCAGTGGGCAGTGCTCAGCTCCTCATGACCAAGAAATTTGAGCAGTTCAGAGGACTGTGTGAACAAAACTTGGTAAGTATCACCTCTCCATATTCCAACTCACCAATACACACATCACATAAACAGACAAAACAATACTACCCCATGACAACATCAAATTACTAGACCAAACAATGTTTGTTATGCCACCACAACAACCACATAACCAGACAAAACAATACATCCACATTACCAGACAAAACAATACTACTCTACCAAAACATCACCAGACAAAACAATACATCCACATTACCAGAAAAAACAATACCACTTTACAAAAACATCACTGGACAAAACAATACATCCACATTACCAGACAAAACAATACTATTCCATACTCTACACACACATCAAATAACCAGACATTACAGAAAAACACACACAAAAAACACCACTTATATTATATTACCAGAAAAAGAGTTATTATATGATGATAATTATCCCATCCATTCCACATCTGATCCTACACACATCACATCACTAGGCAAACACATGCCACATAATAATATAATATGCCATTTAGCAGACGCTTTTATCCAAAGCAACTTACAGTCATGCGTGCATACATTTTTTTTGTGTGTGTATGGGTGGTCCCGAGGATCGAACCCACTACCTTGGTGTTACAAGCGCCGTGCTCTACCAGCTGAGCTACAGAGGAACACATGAAATGCAACTGAGAGATTAGCATTACCTACGTGACAAGCTGAATGCTAACAGGCAGTAAGGTCAAAGGAGAATTGATTGATCGGGCTTCTCCCCGACCTGAGTGGTTAAGCTCCCTTAAAGAGTGGACATGTCTCTCTGAATCACATCATTCCACTGATCTTAGTACAGTGGACTCAGACTATGACAGCCCCAATCAGTGGGATAAGACTGACCTCGGATCGACTACATTTTGTTGGTCCTCTGGTAGTCTATTCTCAGGGGAATTCAGTGTCATCATTGTCTGAATGTATTACGTTCTCTCAAATGAGAACTAGACATGCAGTTATTCAGACAGAGGACCGAGAATCTATGGATGTTAACGCAGTTTTTATGAATAATGATCATGTGGTCATAAAGTTCAGTGTGCGTATCATTGTAGAAAGGGGTACTGATTGTGTTCAATGAGTCGGTTATAATAGGACTCAGTTTTAATGTCACCATATTGTTGAACTCATGTTTTGCATTAATGGTTGTGTATTGAACCTTTGGGCTATGCTGTGCTTTTGCTGATATAATACATTTATCCTACAAATAAATACCTAATATTTTGTATTTATTGGAATTTTTCCCCCTATCATTACACAAAAAGTATATTTTTGAAAGAGAAATGTTATTCAGAAACCAGATAATTTTTCTCTCAATACATAAAATGTTCAGCTGGAAACAGCTTCAGCTAGTTGTACCATATGTTGTTGTGTTGATTAAATCCCACACAACGACAATGGTCTTTCTATCTGACGATCCTGAAAGCACAATTAGCATGATAAAAAAAACATGCAAGCACGTCGAGCAAAAAGGCTCTGGATTGGGGTTTAAAACCTGTCTAGTTGCACAGATGGCAGGAAACACAAGCATTTTTTAAAAACATTTCAGTCATTTAGCAGACGCTCTTATCCAAAGTGACTTACAGTAGTGAGTGCATACATTTTTCTGACCGGTCCCCCATGGGAATTGAACCCACAGCCCTGGTGTTGCAAGCGCCATGCTCAACCAACTGAGCTACACAGGACCCAACCATAACCAAGCAGACCCAAACATAACAAAGGATAGTCTGGTAGAGCATTAGTAGCAGAAGAAAACAAGTCGAAGTGTGACCGTCAAGCCATCCATCAGCTCTCACAGACTTAAGCTTGCAAGACAAAACAGAGTGCCATCCAAGTCACTATACAGTCGGTATACTGCTTGTGCAAAGTGGTCATTCTACCTTGCATTAAGGGACTTATAGTGCTTTATATTTAATTTGACTTCTTATACTTTATCAATCAGGGGGAAATATATTTTCAAGGAAGACCTGCCCCAAGACAGCAGCATAGGTTTGTTTTTACAGAGGCATATATCAAATGACAATACAGTAGCACACTTGAGTGCAAGGTAACTGAACTAAATGACTATCGCCCCATAGCACTCACCTCTGTCATCATGAAGTGCTTTGAGAGACTAGTCAAGGATCATATCACCTCTACCTTACCTGTCACCCTAGACCCACTTCAATTTGCTTACCGCCCCAATAGATCCACAGACGACGCAATCGCCATCACACTGCACACTGCCCTATCCCATCTGGACAAGAGGAATACCTATGTCAGAATGCTGTTCATTGACTATAGCTCAGCATTCAACACCATAGTACCCTCCAAGCTCATCATTAAGCTCGAGGCCCTGGGTCTGAATCCCGCCCTGTGGAACTGGGTCCTGGACTAACTGATGGGCTGCCCCCAGGTGGTGAAGGTAGGAAACAACATCTCCACTTCGCTGATCCTCAACACTGGGGCCCCACAAGGGTGCATGCTCAGCCCCCTCCTATACTCCCTGTTCACCCATGACTGCGTGGCCAAGCACGCCTCCAACTCAATCATCAAGTTTTCAGATGACATAACAATAGTAGGCTTGATTACCAACAATGACGAGACAGCCTACAGAGAGGAGGTGAGGGCGCTGGGTGTGGTGCCAGGACAATAACCTCTCACTCAATGTCAACCAAACAAAGGAGATGATCGTGGACTTCAGGAAACAGCAGAGGGTGCACACCCCTATACACATCGACGGGACCGCAGTGGAGAAAGTGGGAAGCTTCAAGTTCCTTGGCGTACACATCACTGACAAACTGAAATGGTCCACCCACACAGACAGTGTGGTGAAGAAGGCGCAACAATGCCTCTTCAACCTCAGGAGGCTGAAGAAATTTGGCTTGCCACCTAAAACCCTCACAAACTTTTACAGATGCACAATTAAGAGCATCCTGTCGGGCTGTATCACTGCCTGGTACGGCAACTGCACCGCTAGCAACCGCAGGGCTCTCCAGAGGGTGGTGCGGTCTGCCGAACGCATTACCGGGGGCAAACTACCTGCCCTCCAGGACACCTACATCACCCGATGTCACAGGAAGGCCAAAAAGATAATCAATGACATCAACCACCCGAGCCACTGCCTGTTCACCCCGCTATCATCCAGAAGGCGACGTCAGTACAGGTGCATCAAAGCTGGGACCGAGAGAATGAAAAACAGCTTCTATCTCAATGCCATCAGACTGTTAAATAGCCATCACTAGCACATTAGAGGCTGCTGCTGCCTATTGAAATCACTGGCCACTTTAAGAAATGGAACACTAGTCACTTTAATAATGTTTACATACAGTGGGGAAAAAAAGTATTTAGTCAGCCACCAATTGTGCAAGTTCTCCCACTTAAAAAGATGAGAGAGGCCTGTAATTTTCATCATAGGTACACGTCAACTATGACAGACAAAATGAGGAAGAAAAATCCATAAAATCACATTGTAGGATTTTTAATGAATTTATTGGCATATGATGGTGGAAAATAAGTATTTGGTCAATAACAAAAGTTTCTCAATACTTTGTTATATACCCTTTGTTGGCAATGACACAGGTCAAACGTTTTCTGTAAGTCTTCACAAGGTTTTCACACACTGTTGCTGGTATTTTGGCCCATTCCTCCATGCAGATCTCCTCTAGAGCAGTGATGTTTTGGGGCTGTCGCTGGGCAACACAGACTTTCAACTCCCTCCAAAGATTTTCTATGGGGTTGAGATCTGGAGACTGGCTAGGCCACTCCAGGACCTTGAAATGCTTCTTACGAAGCCACTCCTTCGTTGCCCGGGCGGTGTGTTTGGGATCATTGTCATGCTGAAAGACCCAGCCACGTTTCATCTTCAATGCCCTTGCTGATGGAAGGAGGGTTTCACTCAAAATCTCACGATACATGGCCCCATTCATTCTTTCCTTTACACGGATCAGTCGTCCTGGTCCCTTTGCAGAAAAACAGCCCCAAAGCATGATGTTTCCAACCCCATGCTTCACAGTAGGTATGGTGTTCTTTGGATGCAACTCAGCATTCTTTGTCCTCCAAACATGACGAGTTGAGTTTTTACCAAAAAGTTCTATTTTGGTTTCATCTGACCATATGACATTCTCCCAATCCTCTTCTGGATCATCCAAATGCACTTCAGACGGGCCTGGACATGTACTGACTTAAGCAGGGGGACACGTCTCGCACTGCAGGATTTGAGTCCCTGGCGGCGTAGTGTGTTACTGATGGTTGGCTTTGTTACTTTGGTCCCAGCTCTCTGCAGGTCATTCACTAGGTCCCCCTGTGTGGTTCTGGGATTTTTGCTCACCGTTCTTGTGATCATTTTGACCCCACGGGGTGAGATCTTGCGTGGAGCCCCAGATCGAGGGAGATTATCAGTGGTCTTGTATGTCTTCCATTTCCTAATAATTGCTCCCACAGTTGATTTCTTCAAACCAAGCTGCTTACCTATTGCAGATTCAGTCTTCCCAGCCTGGTGCAGGTCTACAATTTTGTTTTTGGTGTCCTTTGACAGCTCTTTGGTCTTGGCCATTGTGAAGTTTGGAGTGTGACTGTTTGAGGTTGTGGACAGGTGTATTTTATACTGATAACAAGTTCAAACAGGTGCCATTAATACAGGTAACGAGTGGAGGACAGAGGAGCCTCTGAAAGAAGAAGTTACAGGTCTGTGAGAGCCAGAAATCTTGCTTGTTTGTAGGTGACCAAATACTTATTTTCCACCATAATTTGCAAATAAATTCATTAAAAATCCTACAATGGGATTTTCTGGATTTTTTTTCCTCAATTTGTCTGTCATAGTTGACGTGTACCTATGATGAAAATTACAGGCCTCTCTCATCTTTTTAAGTGGGAGAACTTGCACAATTGGTGGCTGACTAAATACTTTTTTTCCCCACTGTATCTTGCATTACTCATCTCATATGTGTACTGTATATACTGTATTCTATAATATTCTACTGTATCTTAGTCCATGCCGCTCTATCATTGCTTTTCCATATATGTATATATACTTAAATTTCATCCCTTACTTAGATTTGTGTGTATTGGGTATGTTGTGAAATTGTTAGATATTACTTGTTAGATATTACTGCACTGTCGGAGCTAGAAACACAAGCATTTCGCTACACCCGCAATAACATCTGCTAAACACGTGTATGTGACAAATTTGATTTGATTTGGACAAACAACTACATATTCCAACAGAATGATTTACACAGAAAAACCTGATCGAATGTATCTATTCAGTGTGACAGTCTTCACTTACATTGTGTTGTAGGACAGCTCCCTCTAGTGTCAAAAGTGGACAAGGCAAGACTGAATGAATTTCACATTTCTCCTTTATCCCTCTCCTGTTTTCTCCCTCACCATTTCTCTCTTCCCCTCTAACATTCTCTCTCTTTTTCACTATTTATCTCTCTCCTCTTCCCCTCTCCCACCTACTCTCCCATTTCTCTTTTTTTTTCTCCCTCCCTCCAGAATGTGAACGCCAACCCGCGGCCCACAGCCCAGGACCTGGCGGGCTTCTGGGACCTGTTGCAGCTCTCCATCGAGGACATCAGCCTCAAATTTGACGAGCTCTACCACCTCAAGTCCAGCGACTGGCAGCCCCCTGCCGTGGCCCACTCGCCCCCCGAGCGGAAGGTACTTCCCACCCCTGCTGCCCAGTGCCCAGACTGGGGTAGGAAAGCCGCCGAAACTGGCCTCTCTCCTCCCTCCCCATCTCCCCTCTCTCTTCTCCCTCTCCCTGTGTGAGGGGAACACTTAAAGGGGCTTCCTAGCCCAATGTAAAGGGGCTAGAGAGAAGCCACCTCCCTTTACACATGCATGGGGTTCAATCTCAAAGAGGGCAGTTCTTTTTGGACTGTTTTTGCGCTTGTAAGCCCCTCCTTTGAGCATGCATGTCGCGGTAAAATAAATGCTCCAGTCTGAAGTCGAACTTGCATGGCAATGGCAAAGGTTGCATCACGTCATGGAATGTGGCCTGGCTTTCGCTCTATCTTGGATGTGTGTGTGTGAACGCGCGCGTGTAGGAAGCGATTAGTTAGTTTGATGGCTGCTGGATTGACTGGAGTAGAAATAGTATGTTTTGGTGAGAGTATTTGGGTGGATGTGTGCTTCAACTGCTTTGAGTTCATGCAGCGCCATTTCACTTCTTCTGCAGTGACATTGCATTCAATTTAGTGTGATTCATCCAATGGGATACACTTAATTTGAATTATACATCGTAACAGCATCAACATTTGTTATGTTATGTCAATATTGTGACACTTTTATGGCGTACAGTTCAAATAGAGTGATACCATTTTAATGTCCTTTATGGCGTACAGTTCAAATAGAGTGATACCATTTAATATTATTCAGACCAGTATTCATTCAGTGTCTACTCTGACAAAGTGTCACCCTCAATCTCCTATATTCAACATATTTTGTCTGTATTGTCCATATAATTGGCTCTATGTGTCAAGTTAGCCCCCTTGTACATTTAATTGTAGAAAGCTTCACCATAATCAAAACGTCCCTGTCAAAGATCTACGTTTATCAAATGAAACTCACAATGCTCTTTTTTGCGACCTCTGTATTACCCTCCGTTGCTTCGTTGCTTTCGAAAAGAAAACCTTGTATCTCCAAAACTGAAACTTTTCAGGACATGGAAAAACTGCCATATTTGACCATGTATGAACATACAATCACGAAAGCTATTAATTAGAAGCTATTTTGTATACTTTTTCTTGGTCCAAAAGGCCTAACATTTTAAAAGTTGAATTCATCCAAAAAGGGGGCAAAATGGAGTTACAAGGTTTTCTTCTAACAGCAACAACGCCTTGCATCCTCTCACTCTCTCATCCCCCCCCCCCCTTCTCTCTTCCATGTCTATCTTTCCAATGTATTTTCTGCCCCCTTGTGGTTGACTCCATCCATTGCGGACCACCACCACCAGGAGGACAAAAAGGAGCCCCCTCCTCCAGTGCCAAAGAAGCCCGGTAAGGGGAGGCCGGTGCTGGGCCGCGAGAAGAGCGCAGACTCGGCCTCGTCCACCTCTTCGGCGGAGAAGCAGCGGACGGAGGCCCGCAAGCGCCTACTGGCTGCCAAGAGGGCCGCCTCGGTCCGGCAGAACTCAGCCACGGAGAGCGCCGACAGCATCGAGATTTATGTCCCTGAGGCCCAGACCCGCCTCTGAGAGAGAGAGTGAGAGAGAGAGAAAGTGTGTGAGAGAGAAAGTGTGTGAGAGAGTGAGAGAGTGAGAGAGTGAGAGAGTGAGAGAGTGAGAGAGTGAAAATAATGGTCTCCTCACCATACACACAGGGTAGGCTGGTGTTGGTGGCAGCCAGTCTAGATGGAGTGAGTGAGAAAGAAAGAAAGAAAGAAAGAGAGAGAGAACTTTTGGCCTGTAGACTATATGGGGAATAATTGTCTCCTCTCACGAGGCTGCAATGGAAAAACCTAAACCACAGACTTTGTTACTATTGTTACAACTTTTTTGGGTTATTTTATTAGGATCCCCATTAGCTCTTGCGAAAGCAGCAGCTACTCTTCCTGGGGTCCACACAAAACATGAAACATGACATAATACAGAACATGAATAGACAATAACAGCATACATTTACAATGTCACACAGCCTACATATTAGTACAAACACACAAAACTCTTGATTATTACTCAAATTATGAAAATTGTTATTGATGATGGTATTATTATCTCCTAAAGAAACTATATCAAGACTGTTTTAGATGTACCTGTATCTTGGCTATAAGAGATCTAATATGCGGACAGAGTAAGCGTTTGTGCTTTCCAATGCCCCTCCCACCTCCCTCTCCCTTGCCTTGGCCAACCCGTAGTTTGCACAACGCCACCATGTGGTCAAACGTACACACACTTACTCAGAGGAGCACTCACACACACCCACACCCACACACACATCAGACCCACAGCTATCTATGTCTTCCTGGTGCTTTTTTGTTTGTTTTGTTTTTATTTGTTTTGTATGAGCCCTTGCCTGCAGTTCTAGATTCTTGAGGGGTTTTGTAGAGCAGGGCACTTAAAACTGAGTTAGGAAATAGGGGATTGGGGTATTTAATGTCAAATTATCACAACTTGTATAAGTGAGATCTATTGAAAACATAATGTATGTTTTTGAGTTAATTCTTGTCCAACCTTGAAAAAAATATATTTAAAAAAAATAAAAAATATTAGGTGCTTTATAACTGACTCAAACTACACTCAAACATCAATATTTACTGGAATATCATTTGAAGATCCTACTTTTCCATTGAGATGCTATTGCCATTTTGGTCTTAGGATGGATTCATCAGCCAATGTCCACACTTTGTACTCTCATGTCTCTCCATTGGTCTGTGTCTGTGAATTTACTAATCAGTCCTATTTATAAGGCACCACACAGGGGAAAAACAGACTGAAACCTGGTGGAACTACCTGAATAATCAATAATAATAATAATAATATGCCATTTAGCAGACGCTTTTATCCAAAGCGACTTACAGTCATGTGTGCATACATTTTTGTGTATGGGTGGTCCCGGGGATCGAACCCACTACCCTGGCGTTACAAGCGCCGTGCTCTACCAGCTGAGCTACAGAGGACCAATAGCCACAATAAGAAATGCTTGTTTAATTTTCCTTTGCAGAACGTTTCGCTACGTTGTCCCCTAATGAATACAACCATGGTGTAGGTATATCAGATCAATTGAATATAAATTTAGGTTTTGGGTAAAACTTGCACATAGAGGGGTCAGACAGGACCACCATTGAGAACCGTCCCACTGGGCAAAATGTGGTTGAGTTTGAATTGTTTCCCTGTTATTTCAGGATACTTTTACCAACGTTATCATGTTGCATCATTGTGGCTATTTCATTGAACATTTCAAAAGTCTGTGGGTTTTTAAAGTAGGTACTTCTAGCAACTCAAGCTTGTTGCAGCAGCAATATCATTCAAAGGTTAGAGGGGTTTCTTTCCCCAACTTCTGTCTCAACTTCCCTTTCTACAATTCACCTCTGGTGATTTGGCGTCACTGTTTTTTATATTGTAATTGAGTTTTCACAGATGCTGGTGCGTTTCCCATATGGGACCACTACTCAGTTTGCATGGGAAAGTTCTGGTCAATTCCACCTCAAATTCCAGTCACTTCAACCATAGTTTCATTTGCTATCCTATAGAGATTTTAAATGGAATTGAGCCCAATTCGGACTTATGGTTAAGCATCAAATAACTTTGACTAATGCCTGCTTAATTACAGTATTGTAGGTGACTATTCTCCATACTGCACACGCCCATGTAAATGATTTGTGATTCACTACACTGCATATTCAGTGCTACTGTATGGCTTTTACCACATCACGGTTCCTGACCAGACAGCCTCTTCAAAAGAGATGGAGAAAGGAAAGGATACTAGAGAAAGGAAAGGAGACTAGGAAAGAGATTAGGAGAGGAAACCACTTTAGACTAGTGAGATGTTTCAGTAGCACTATGTTGGAAGTTTTTCTCTTATCCCCTCTACTGGTAATAGTTTGCACTACATCTCAATTGTCCATGACAGTTTTGGAGGGAAGTATTTCATTCTTGAATGTAGAAGAAACACATTGTTTTACATTTTTTTAACCAAGCACCCTGTCATATCGCTGCCTGCCATTGTTGTAGTTTTCTTTATTTTCGTTAAATATCATCCCTAACTACCTACACTAAAATTGAGACAAAAATGATTAAATCTCTATTATATTACATCTATTTGTCATTTCTTTGACATTATTTATTTTTGAAAATGCTGTTGGTACTTTAACAAAAAATAAATGCATTACCCTTCTGCCTGTGTGGGAAATAAGTATAGCCATCAGGTGATTCACTCTCTCAAGATGCCTGTGAAAGTGGAAAATGTAATGATTCCAGTCCAGTAATAAAAAGTAGCCTAATCTCTCATCTAACAACACATATTAACTTTGTCAAATGAGATCAATAAGTTTGACATTCTATGGTATTTCATTCACCACTAGGGGACATTTATTAGAGGGGTAACTGTCAAAAGTTGGTGATTTTGAAATGATGAAACCCTGATGAAGACAGCTTGCTGTCGAAACATTTGTAAATAAATAATTGCATCGGAGCTACTAGAGTGTGCGGCATTTCCTTTTCTTTAAAAGATTTCACTTGCCAGACTCATGGTGCTCCAGTGGCTGTGGGAAGAGGCCAATTGTGCGTCCCAAATGGCACCCTATTCCCTACAAAGTGAACTAGCTTTGAAAGTACTTTTCAAAAGTAATGCACTGTTTAGGGAATAGGGTGCAATTTGGGACAAATTCTATAAAAAGGCAGAGTGAACAGCATTTTCAAAGTTGGTCATTACAAACATGCTTCCGACCATACATTTTCAACATTTTAGTCATTTAGCAGACACTCGTATCCAGAGCGACTTACAGTTAGTGCATTCATTTTCATACTGGCCCCCCGTGGGAATCGAACCCACAACCCTGGCGTTGCAAATGCCATGCTCTACCAACTGAGCTACACGGGACCTACAGACCTTCAACCAGTACTGTTTTTTATAGCTAATTAAGACTTTTAGTGGTAGCCAGATACTGATTAATTGTGTTTGTTTCTTTGACAAAACACTGAAGAATGCAGTCTTCTCCCCCTTCTCATTATCTCTCACATACAGTACTATGACCAAATGCTATTAAATGTTCTGTGTCCAATTCCACATGGTTTCCCCTTTGCTACACATGGCTAGGACATGCAACTTTACTACATGTCAAAGTCAACCCCAATTAGTTTTCTTCTATTTCTCATCCCCCAACATGGTGTCCTGCACCAAATACTACCTTTCCCTGCTAATTAATTACATCATTTAGCAGAAGCTCTTATCCAGAGCAACTTACAGTTAGTGAGTGCATAAATTGTTTCATACTGGCCCCCCGTGGGAATCGAACCCACAACCCTGGCGTTGCAAACACCATGCTCTACCAACTGAGCTACACAGGGCCTGTTAATGGTTATTCTGTTGTTCCAGATGGTTCAGTCTGTTGAAGATGGTGCTTGCAACACCAGGGTCCCCACATGGGCCATATACAATGTGTTCACTTGAATAAAAATGACCATATGCCTGGTTGCTTGTTAGCTAGTTACTCAATGTCTCGTTTCTCATTTTGGGGTATTTTTCCCCCTACCACCACAGTGACAGACTAGCCTGAGCCTCAGGCTTTGCATTGGAAAGGCCTGGCTGTATTGGCCATCATCCCCCCTCCTGGGAAGAGGTCTCTCTTGATTGCAGCCTATTGTTTGCTGTTGTGTGTTTGCCTGAATTGCTGATAGCCCCCTTTGCTCTGCTCAGTAAACGGTGGGGTGTCAATGGCTCTGCTCCCTCTCTGTGAATACGTCATCTGAAGGCTCCCCCATTTGACCATGGCTCTAATCATTGGCGCCTCCAGGCTTTGTGTGAGAGTTGCTTGTCATTGGTGGTTTGATTCTTTGCCAGGAAGGGGGTTGGTGTGTCTGACAAGTTGTGTTCTTGGTTTGCTGTTGTGGCCAATGTAGTTAGACGTGGGTATTTGTTTTTCATGCTTATTCTGGAGCATTCCAACTCTTTTCTCTGGTGATTTTGTAGTCCAGTGACTTGGACTTGAATTTGGACACAATCTGTTATAACATAAAAACATATTGGTAAGATGAGGGCAGTGGAAGGTAGGCCAAGAAAGAAAACAAGTAGGCAGCCAGTACGATACAGAACATTTTTGTGAACTATTTACAGGTCATATTTACAAAGAATACATACTGTATAAGGAGCAGATCAGCCTATAGTATATTTCACATCAGGACGCACAACTGCAACACGTTTTGACTACAAGAGTCTTCTTCAGGCAGTGTGAACATAGGGGTAACAAGTGTTATTTGTAACGCTATATGAGATCCTGCTAGATTGAGAAAAGCAATTTATATTGTAAGTCGGTAACAGGGTAATGGTTATATGAGGAAAATAATGACACTGACTGTATCAATACTGATAAGAATGGATGTCCCCCTATCACTACACTGTGGCACCGGCGGACCCCTTCTGGCCCTCCAAAACCACTTCCAGCCACCCGTTTTCCCAGGTGGTTTCCCATCCATGCACTAACCAGGAATAATCCTGTCCGTTTCAGAGGAAAGACAGCAGAGATCTGTCAACACTGCCAGCTCTATTTCGATTTGAGTCGGTTCCTGACTGGAATTTAAATAATTCAATATGCATATGGAAAGAGTGCGAGGCAGAGAGAGAGCGGGAGAGAGATGGGGTGCGTCAAGGACAAAAAGCTATTACAGGATGACAGAAAGACAGTCCAGTGCTGCTCTAATCTGCATGAATACGTAAATGACAGCAACTGTCTGTCCCTGAGAGACTATGGCAGAGGCCTGTCTCATACATTTAAACAACCCACTGCTCCAATACACAAATCAGAGGGACACACCTAGGCCAATTTCCTCAAGAGGTTTAACCAATGTCCTGACTCTCTGTAGTCACGAAAGATCCTATGACAAGTGTTGAGGTGTTTTAAAACATAATGTTTTAAGCTATTGTTTTGGAGATAGGCCTTACCCAGGTGTTTTGGATTGGTTGATATTCAAAATGTCACATTTTGCTTGAAATTACGAAGCTATTGGTGGGGAATAGGTGGGGAATTGATAAAGGGCAGTTGAAGTACTCTTAAACCAACAACAACAACAACTTTATCATGGTCCCTTTGGTGTAGATTACACAGTGTATACTGACTTGATGTGTTCCATGAAACTGCATTTGACCATGTTGTTTCTATGCATTAAAAGTATTCACTTGATATTCTTATGAGTTGTAGGCCTGCATTGGTAGCAAACCTCACAAGGAAGAGACGTTTTAGACTGTCTTATAATTAACAGCTCTTGTTTATTATAATGGTATTTTCAAGATTTACAACATTGGTAAAGTGTGGCCATGTTCCAATTCCTTACTGCATTTAGTGATACTGTTTGTCTTTCACACTTAACCTCCATATACTTCAGCAGTGTTTTTTTCTTCTATTTGTTTTCACCACACCAGTTTTGACCCGACTCACCTGTGCTGTTAGTGAGTGTGACATATTAGGGGGGGTCAACAATCTTTTTGGATGTGTTCACTATGGAAGTCTGACTACGGAACATTTCCTGTACTTCAAACTTCTAGAAGACATGACTGTCATGGTGGACACTTGCCATGCTCACTTGGACTTACAGCAAACTAATTTCTGTGAGACTGAAGTCACTTTGAACTGATTTACAGTACATGACTCTCAAGGCTAGGATACAACAAGACATTTCAGGGGGTGCCCAGATAGGGTACCCCAGGGTAGGAGTACCTGTCATCCCACTCCATGGTCCAAAGGCCTACGAAGTTAAAAGAAGCCCCCTTCTGAATTGTCTGTCCACTTTACCTTGTACCCTTCGCCTACAAGGGTTGGGAGAGGGAAAGAACAAGCACTCTTACCACAGGAGATATGAAGCAAAAAAGAGAGAGACTATAACAAACAATAATGAAATATTTTATGAAACAAGCACATATTTTATTGACTAGGATTTGTTCATGATTGATAATGCTATACAAGTTAGGCTGTGTATGTAAGGGTTTTCGGTTTAGTGTACAAGGTTGAGATAAAATGAAATTAGGTTTACTATGATTCCTGTGACTATATCTACTCTGGTAACATTAAAGCATATTATGAAATACTAAATTAATTGAGTAAATTGGTTCTATGTTAAGTTGAAAATGTTATGATAAAGTAATTCACTAGCCTGGTCCCAGATCTGTTTGTGATGTCTTGGCTTGCCAACTCCTATGGTCATTGTCACGCAGCACAAACATATCTGGGACCAGCTAGTAATTCCCCATGTGCTCATCAAAATCACATTCTGTTGTAAATAAGAACTAAATCTGAATGCAGAGAACCGCTTAATCTTTTACAATGCTGTAGATTTATTTATACAATTTCAAAGAGCTCATTTGTTCAAATATGTACTGTATAATGAAGAGAGAATATAATTCAATAAAATGCACACAATACTTTCTCAAAACGTTCACAGTGGTTATTTTGTTAATCCTTTTTGGGTTGATGGGTGTCAGAGATTATTTTGGTATAGTGAGTAAACCGATTACAGTCTATAATTTAGGCTATATTGTAGTCTTTGATCTAGACAACCTAGACTATAATCTATATCAGGGTTTCTTATGGGTCGGGACCCAAAGTGGGCCCTGGGCATGTGATAGGTGGGTCGCGAGTTATGAGAATACATTTATAATCACACACTATTTCTTCTTAATTTGGGTCGTTGGAGGATGATTTGGGTTTCAAGCTGATAAAGTTTAAGAACCCCCCATGGGTTTTCTGCACATTTTGTTGCGTTACAAAGTGGGATTGAAATACCTTTCATTGTGATTTTTTTTCCCATTGATCTACACAAAATACTCCATAATGTCAAAGTGAAAAGATATTTCATTTTTATTAATTTGTTTAAAAAATATATATATATATATATATATATATATATATATATATATATATATATATAGTCGTTGCATGATTATTCACCCCCTTTGTTTAGGCAAGCCTAAATTAGTTCAGGAGTAAAATTTCGCTTAACAAATAACATACTAAGTTACATGGACTGTGTAAAATAATAGGGGTTGACATGATTTTTTAACGACTACCCCTTTCTCTGTCCCCCATACATACAACATCTGTAAGGTCCCTTAGTCAAGTATTACATTTCAAGCGCAGATTCAACTACAAAGACCAGGGAGCTTTACGAAAGCCTCATAAAGAAGGGCAGTGATTGGTAGATGGGTAACAATAACAAATCAGCATGGTCAAGTTAATAATTATGATATGGATGGTGTATTAAACCACCCAGACACAACAAAGATACAGACATCCTTCTGAACTGAGCTGCAGGACAGGAAGGAAACTGCTCAGGGATGTCACCATGAGGCCATTGGTGATTTTAAAACAGCTACAGAGTTCAATGGCTGTGAAGGGAGATAATTGGGGATGGATCAACCACATTGTAGTAACTCCACAATAATAACCTAAATGACAGAGTGAAAAGAATAATACAAATATACAGAATAAAAATATTCCAAAACATGCTTCCTTCCTGTATGCAAAAAGGCACTAAAGTAATACTGAAAAAAAACACGGCTAAGGAATAAACTTTTTGGACTAAATGCAACGCTTCATGTTTGGGGCAAATCCAACACAACACATCACTAAATAACTGCCTCCTTATTTTCAAGCATGGTGGTGGCTGCATCATGGTATGGGTATGCTTGATATCGGCAAAGACTGGTTTTCAGGATAGAAATAAATGGGATGGAGCTAAGCACAGGCAAAATCCAAGTGTAAAACCTGCTTCAGTTTAAATCTGCTTGAAAATCTATGGCAAGCAGTGGCGATTTTAGCATGTAAATCTTGGTGGGATACATGCCAGCAAAGCCACTACACAACACAACACTGAACAATACATTCATTAGGGAGGAGGTGAGGGCTCTGGGAGTGTGGTGCCAGGAAAACAACCTCTCACTCAACATCAACAAAACAAAGGAGATGATCGTGGACTTCAGGAAACAGCAGAGGGTGCACCCCCCTATCCACATCGACGGGACCGCAGTGGAGAAGGTGGAAAGATTCAAGTTCCTTGGCGTACACATCACCGACAAACTGAAATGGTCCACCCACGCAGACAGTGTGGTGAAGAAGGTGCAACAGAGCCTCTTCAACCTCAGGAGGCTGAAGAAATTCGGTTTAACATCTAAAACCCTCACAAACGTTTACAGATGCACAATTGAGAGCGTCCTGTCGGGCTGTATCACCGCCTGGTACGGCAACTGCACCGCTAGCAACCGCAGGGCTCTCCAGAGGGTGGTGCGGTCTGCCGAATGCATTACCGGGAGAAAACTACCCGCCCTCCAAGACACATACAGCACCCGATGTCACAGGAAGGCCAAAAAGATCATCAAGGACATCAACCACCCGAGCCACTGCCTGTTGAGAATTAAAAACAGCTTCTATCTCAAGGCCATCAGACTGTTAAATAGCCATCACTAGCACATTAGAGGCTGCTGCTGCCTATTGAAATCACTGACCACTTTAAGAAATGGAACACTAGTCACTTTAATAATGTTTACATATCTTGCACTACTCATCTCATATGTATATACTGCATTCTATTCTATAATATTCTACTGTATCTTAGTCCATGCCGCTCTGTCATTGCTTGTCCATATATGTATATATTCTTAAATCCCATTCCTTACTAGTTTTGTGTGTATTGGGTATATGTTGTGAAATTGTTAGATATTACTTGTTAGATATTACTGCACTGTCGGAGCTAGAAGCACAAGCATTTCGCTACACCCGCTATAACATCTGCTAAACACGTGTATGTGACAAATAAGATTTGATTTGATTTGATCTAATTGGACTATAACGGTGACAAACGATGCCCACAAACTGTTAGGGCCTACATAAAGCTGTCCCAACAGCAGTCCCAACACCTTACCACTGTTACACCTGGCTATCAGCGGACCCTTGTCTGGCTGGCTATCAGCGGATCCTTGTCTGGCAGCGAAACAGATCATTCAGCCTCATTTACTGCTTTTAAAAAAACATAGCTGATATGGCTGACTTGCTTAAACAAATGTGGTTTCTACTGACAATTGAGATGTACAAACTGTGGCATAAGGGGACGACGAGCGGATAAGAGGCAATCCGTAATTTCGATTAAGACATTAATGAGCGAGCTAGGACGGACGTAGTCAATATAACTATTTGTTCAGCAGTTTTGAAATGTACAGCGACAGAATTCAGAACATGGGCTGTTCTTACAGTATTCTCCCTGAACACCAAGTCAGAACCGTAGGATAAATAAAGGGGGCATATAAGTAGTCAATGAAAGCTCTTACAATATTCAATGATGACATTTCTCTAAAACAGGCTATAGGCTACATGTACACCACCAAGTCAGAACAGTAGGCTAAATTATGAGGGGAAAAGGGACCAAATTATTAGGGTGATGCACATGGGCTACTAACATCTTACTACACAACATGCACTTAGTATTACTTTCTTAGCTACAGTATACATATCTCCCTGATATATTACATCATTTATGCAGCAGCATACAACACATTTTTGGACTCACCTTGTTGTGCTGTGCTCACTTGAACAGGAAGGTGGTGCGGCGGTCCTTCGTGTGCGAATTTTGTCATCAAACTTTATCATCAAAGTCTGGCATTCTCTGGATTTATGGTGCTTTCAAGACAACTGGGAACTCGGAAAAAAACAAGGTCGAATCATGACGTTAGTGATCTTCAGGCCAGAGCTCTAGAAAGAGGCCCGAGTTCCTGACTTGGAATTCCGAGTTGGATGACCGTTAAAAATGTTTTTTCCAAGTTCCAAGTTTCCAATTGTTTTGAAAGCGACAGAAGTCATTCTGGATTGACAGCATGACTAATGTTCAATGTTGATCCTTTTAAGCTTGGAAAAGAGACCCTTAAACCCAGACTTTAACCACACATCCACTCCAATGAATAGCAGGCTAGTGATTGCTTTGCAATGCTTGCAGTTAGCCACTGATTCCTTCCAAACCACTCATTGCTAAATTTGCGATTTCCAACTTGTTGTGGAATGTTTATGTCCAATGGCCGATGAGCACCGATATGTTTTATCTATAATTTCTCTTCATAATTCCTCTTGATATGACAAGATTTGAAAATGATTTGAAAGTACATTGTTGACTTGATTCATGATGATGACTGCTAACTTACTAGCTAAGATTTTGAAAGTATGATGTTGACATGATCAGTCCAATCAAAGCTACTGTAGATATAACGTGATTTGACGTGATTTTATCTGTGACCAATTACCTTGAGCCTTCTTGGATGGGCACTTCTATTGTAACTCTATGGCAGCACCCAAGGGGCTTGAATTTTCAAGCTCTCCCTGTAGATTTTGCGGTGACGTAGTGTCCCCATGAGTTACAAAAAAACACTGAGCCAATCATGGCGCAACTAGAGAACATTACCAACCCCTATGCTACGCATTTTCCGTAGGCTGCCCCACCACTACAGAAAGCACTGAGCTAGGCTGAAACACCTGCATTTTGGAGCTGCCTTATTCAAGAAAGCAAACAATAGATCATGTTTGTATGCGGCTTTTACATTGTTTGCAAACTGATATGTGACAAGTATTAATGCCAAAATAACAGGCAAAACAGGCAACAAATATATATATATATATATATATATATATATATATATATATATATATATATATATACAGTACCCGTCAAAAGTTTGGACACACCTACTCAATCAAGGGTTTTTCTTTATTTTTACTATTTTCTACACTGTAGAATAATAGTGAAGACGTCAAAACTATGAAATAACACATATGGAATCATGTAGTGACCAAAAATTTGTTAAACAAATCAAAATATATTTTATATATTTGAGATTCTTCAAATAGCCACCCTTTGCCTTGATGACTGCTTTGCACACTCTTGGCATTCTCTTAATCAACTTCACCTGGAATGCTTTTCCAACAGTCTTGAAAGAGTTCCCACATATGCTGAACACTTATTGGTTGCTTTTCCTTCACTTTGCCATCCGACTCATCCCAAACCATCTCAATTGGGTTGAGGTTGGGGGATTGTGGAGGCCAGGTCATCTGATGCAGCACTCCATCACTCTCCTTCTTGGTAAAATAGCCCATACACAGCCTGGAGGTGTGTTGGGTCATTGTCCAGTTGAAAAACAAATGATTGTCCCACTAAGCCCAAACCAGATTGGATAGCGTATCGCTGCAGAATGCTGTGGTAGCCATGCTGGTTAAGTGTGCCTTGAATTCTAAATAAATCACAGACGGTGTCACAAAGACACGGCAGTTGTAACCAAAAATCTCAAATTTGGACTCATCAGACCAAAGGACAAATTTCCACTGGTCTAATGTCCATTGTTTGTGTTTCTTGGCCCAAGCAGGTCTCTTCTTACTATTGGTGTCCTTTAGTAGTGGTTTCTTTGCAGCAATTCGACCATGAAGGCCTGATTCACACAGTCTCCTCTGAACAGTTGATGTTGAGATATGTCTGTGACTTGAACTCTGTGAAGCATTTATTTGGGCTGCAATTTCTGAGGCTGGAAACTCTAATGAACTTATCCTCTGCAGCAGAGGTAACTCTGGGTCTTCCATTCCTGTGGCGGTCCTCATGAGAGCCAGTTTCATCATAGCGCTTGATGGTTTTTGCGACAGCACTTGAAGAAACGTTCAAAGTTCTTGAAATGTTCCGTATTGACTGACCTTCATGTCTTAAAGTAATGATGGACTGTCGTTTCTCTTTGATTATTTGAGCTGTTCTTGCCATAATATGGACTTGGTATTTTACAAAATAGGGCTATCTTCTGTATACTCCCCCTACCTTGTCACAACACAACTGATTGGCTCAAATGCATTAAGAAGGAAAGAAATTCCACACATTAACTTTGAAGAAGGCACACCTGTTAATTAAAATGCATTCCAGGTGACTACCTCATAAATGTATGTCCCGTTTAGCTCAGTTGGTAGAGCATGGCGTTTGCAACGCCAGGGTTGTGGGTTAGATTCCCACGGGGGGCCAGTATGAAAATGTATGCACTCACTAACGGTAAGTCGCTCTGGATAAGAGCGTCTGCTAAATGACTAAAATGTAATGAAGCTGGTTGAGAGAATGCAAAGCTGTCATCAAGGCAAAGGGTGGCTGTTTGAAGAATCTCAAATATATTTTGATTTATTTCAAAAAAAATTGGTTACTACATGATTCCATATGTGTTATTTCATAGTTTCGATGTCTTCGCTATTATTCTACAATGTAAAAAATTGTAAGAAATAAAGAAAAACCCTTGAATGAGTAGGTGTGTCCAAACTTTTGACTGGTAGTGTATATATCTTTTAGCTAAACATGTGGGGCTCAAAACAGGTGGGGCTCTGCCCACCTGCCCTGAATGACGGGTCGCCACTGATGGCAAGACCTGAAAATTGGTGTTTAGCCATGATCCCCAACACCTTGACAGAGCTTGAAGAATTTTGAAAAGAATAATGGGCAAATACTGCACAATCCATGTGTGCAAAGCTCTAAGAGACTAACCCAAGACGACTCACAGCTGTAATCGCTGTCAAAGTATATGAATGTTTTATTTTTCATTAATGTTAATGTATTTAAAATGTTACTGCCACTTTGATATTATAGTTTATTTTGTGTAGATTGATGACAAAAACAGGACAATTTAATCCATTTTAATCCCACTTTGTAACACAATAAAATGTGAAGAAGTCCAAGGGGGTTGAATATTTATGATACCCACTGTAATCTATAACAACTGTAGTGAGTCATTTGGTTAGTCTCCCATGCCAGTATACTTGTTTTCCTATTGTATTGTCGCCTATTGTATTGTCACACTTTTTCGAAATAGGTGATAGGCTATGCCTATATTCATGTATTTTCTAGAGTTTAATGATAAGCTGTATTGATATTTAATTAATAGTTAACAAATGTTAATAATTGGATTGCAGTGCCAATTAGATTTTCTCCAAAACTTCCCTTTTCATCACTTCTGAAACACAACGGTAGGCCTACATAATGTTCTGTTTGATTTATTGGTCAATCAGAGGATTCTGCGAACAAAATGATGGAATACTTCCTGACATGTAGACAGTCATTTTGCAGTGGCAACAACAACCTTTCAGAAGCAGTCCCACAGCACTGTTTTACAAAGAGAAAATTCCTGCATGTGAAAGAGGATGTGTGTACAGGATCAAGGTGAGAAAGCTTCGACTTTCTCCAGCCGTTGTTGGGAAGATTTTGCTGTTCTTATGTCAATACTTTATCAGAATAATATTTAATTATTGCATCCATTAGTGGCTCACTGTTTTTGTCGACATTGTTTATCCCGTTTATGTAACAAGAAAACATGATCGTTTCGGTTACATAATAAATGCATATTCCAACGACACGAGGAAATCCCCTTGTTTTGCTGGCAACTATAACATGTTGGCAAACAGAGGGCTTGTGCGTTGATTAATCCTGCGCGAGGAATTTCAATAATGTCGATAACAAAATAACATTTTTTAATGAAATATTTTACTGTCTGAAATTTGAAGTAAATGCTAATCCTGTCAATCACTCAGGAGTGATGACACGGGCGTGTCTACTGGAAATGAAGAGCCGTAATTGGAGGGCACTGGTATAGGAGGCGGGATCATTACATTTTCGACTGTCAGATTGGAGCTGGCGTTGCTGTGTGCAGGTAAAGAGAACCAAGCAGCAGAAATTATAGAACATACATTATTTGTTCTACGTTACTAGACTATGAAACGCGATGGACAGACACTGTTCTGTTGAAGAACAGCACGTTTATGTCACAAGAACGAAGAATTGAAGCCCCGAGCACCAAAGTAAAAGCGTGCAAAACCTTGGAAAGAAAATCTCGTGTGAACGTTTGGCTGGGGCAAACATTTTACAAGGAACTTCGACAGCTGCGTGTTTTCAAGCAAGCCATCAACAAAGAATGAAACCCTTCAAACGAGGTAGGCATACATTTATGGGAATTTAGTCTTTATTTTTTTATTGGCAGGCATTCATTATCACCCTGACAGTTTGCCCGGCTGTTGGGTTTAAATGGAATGCTGCTTTTTGTAGCAAACAAATGCAGCGTGTGTTTGAATTTGGAGGAACAGCGAACCAGCTAAGTTATGTTTGGAAGCAAGCATGGTGTCCATCTGGCGGAGCTACAGAACAATCCTGCATGCGCGAGGGCGTGCGTTCAGCGGGTTCTTTGTACGTTTGCTACACGATGGGAAGATGGCTAGCCAACTTAGTTAACGTTTTCTTTCCTGATTTTTCGAGCTTTTACCAAATGTTCTCATGTTAAATCTTATTGATATATTTTTGGATTTGGCAAATTGATAGCATTCAGGTAGCTATTGGATTTAATTGCAACAGTAATCTTAACCCCACGAAATACTAGATTGAATGGAACAAGACAGAATTCCAAGAACTTGCTTTATTGTTTGTTAGCTAGCCTGCTAACTTTAGCCTAAAACTAGCTAGCTTAGTTCGCCTTGAAGATGTTAGTAAATTTAACCAAAACTCAACTTCTGCACGCCTTTGAAGTTTGTCAACGTATTTTGAATAGATAGCTAACTTCGTATAAAAAAAAGACTGCCTTTTTGTTTTGTAAACACTTTTTTTGGGGGGGGGGGGGTTTGACAGGAACAGCGTGTGACGTACTGTAGCTAGCAAGCAAAGTACAATTTAACTCCACGATGTAGCTACCATAAATATAAAGCAGTGTTCTAGTTATATCGCTACTCCGCATCAACGGAGACGAGTGGGCGGAGTGTACCTCTACTAGTGAGGCGCGAGTTGACTCGTAACCCGCGGGGCGGGTGGGTTTAGGGTCATGAAATATTTTGTTGATGGATGGGTTGAATAAAGAGAGAACAGTACCTTCAATTAATTAATGTACCATTCTTGTGCATTTTATATATATATGTATATGCTACATTGAGGTTTTTCTTTAGTTATTTTAGACTATCTGGAATTAGTGAGTAAGCTTTAGGGCCTGACTACTCGCGTCAAATAGCCTACAAGACAATCGCCAAATTATTTTCGGAACTGGCAGAAAAAGTTAATGTTGATCCAAGGCAAAAAGGACAATGTCGGAGTTTAATTCAATAAGAGAAAAGCTGCGAAATGCAGAGTTGAAAAAGGGCCAGAAAAGTAATGTTTGGGAAAGATTTGGTGAAGTGGTAAAAGAGGAGGATGGCAGTGTGATGATTGTGAGGCGCTATACAAATTTGACAGTAGCAAGAAGGGTACTTCAAATAGACTTGTGGCACATCAAGGGAACTGAACACTATACTGTTCAGATGGGTTAAATAGAAATCTGGACACTGACTTTAGGTCTATAACCTCTCATAGCCTTAATATGAACTCCTGCAGAATCCAGCAATTCTTGCAGTAAAACAATACACCAAATGTAGGCTACATTTTTACTCTGAAACATGAGTAGAGAAATATGATTTATTTCTTTCAGCATCTTGAGAGAATGCGAATGCGCAGTTGGAGGTGCTGTCTTTATCAGCATCATAAAAGCTGACAGTATTTCAACCACAAAATATACATCCAAGCTAAACTGAAATCTTATCAGAAACGTGCTGGGTCATTTTCACAGCTTTCTACCGGTCAAACTGATGTCATTTGGACATTTGGCACAAAATGTTTCCCGTAAAAAAATAATTTAAAAAAAGCGATTTGCATTTTCTCCCCGGTCTCTAAATGTCTTTGCACCACTTTACAGAAGTCATCTAGATTGAAGCATTCATTATATAATTTGACATTATTCTGGTAAGCATAGGTTTATTTAGTCTTCTAGGGAAACGTATGACCGAAGAGAAGCGGCATGAATCTAATTATAGACAAGCTGACTACCAAAATGTCGGAAATTAGAAGCAGAAACATATCTTAATCAGGCAAAAAATAATTTTACACTTTCTACATTAGCAGCTTAGGATCGGGTCTCAGATTTTCTCTTTATCGCATATAGTCGGGTGGTTGTGGATGGGTTATTAGCAATTGTTTGAGTGTGGACAAACAGCTGACCCGCGCTCCACTAGCTCCGACTAATGGTAGCTAACTCAGTTCCGTACATATGTGGGCAACCGCGGCATTCAAACAAGGCTGCAATGAAAACTAATGGGGCTGTAGCGACTGTGTTGGCATCAAAATCTGGGGTGTGAACTAAGTTTCGATTCAGCCTTGATTGACATGGTAATAGACTAATAGTATTGGAGAAAAGTTGAAATAACTGACTTCGCTATACGTTAAAGTGTGACATGTCACGATGTAACGTACAGCACGCATTATTCAGTCATTCTGTGCCGTACATCCTCTTTCCAGCAGGTGTAGCGCTTCTCTCGCAGATTAAAAACAAGACATGATCAATGGTGAGTGTGAAGTTAATTACTCGTGAGTTCATCAATAGCTAATTCAATCAATTGTTAATTTTTCGCATAATCATTACACTCAAAAACCGTGACACCCACAGTTTCATTGTGAAAAATTTAGCGCTGCCCTAAAAACCCTATTCAAATTCGACACAAACCTTAAAATAGGTATGTAATGAGACATTATATATAAACTCTTTATAATGTTTTATTTACATTTTAGAGGCGATACGTTGGACAGCTTTCGCTTCCCCACCCGCCATTTTAAAAAGACCCGGCGGAGCACCATTGCTTTCTTCGATCATGCAGAGACTAGCAGCAGGAAGGTCTCGTCATTAACTTTGCTGGAAGGGGAGAAATTGTGCTTTACAGTGGTATTCATATTACATTTGACCTGGAAGTATTACGTTTTTGGGGCACTAAAATAAGGTCAAATGTACAGAACAGAGCGTTGTACAAAAGTGCGTTAGCTACCGTTACACCGAGTCGCTGTATTTGATTTATGTTTTATTAAAAAGTATGAATTTCAGCAAACAAAGGCACGTCTTCTGAAAATACCTCGTCTTATTGGACAACTGATGCGTCCTCCTTCAGAGGAAGATGGGGAGGAAGAAGATGATGATGAAAAAATGTATGCACTCACTAACTGTAAGTCGCTCTGGATAAGAGCGTCTGCTAAATGACTAAAATGTAAATGTGTCAAACTCAGCAGGTAACTGTGAGTCATTTTGCTTGCCGAACAAGCCCAGGCAATATTGGTTGTCCAAATGCGCACTGTTCCCAGCTTCGTGCACTGACCACCACGATGTAGGCTGCCTGTGGTGGATATTATAAAATAAGGATCTGCTGGAGTCCAAGTCAAACCAAGATTATTTATTTTCTGAACTCAGAGAGAATAAGAGTTACACAGCGCACTGTAGACAGTCTGAATTCTGAAACATTTGGTGATGAGCACATATCTTTATAGTTTCCTGTTCTTCGGCGGGACTTTGTCTATACAAGGACGCAGGTGCAAGCTGGTTTGCTGCACAGGATGATACTCCCAAGAACATAAGATTATAATAGGACCGTTTCACAAGGTTAGTCACATACTCAGATATGTGGTCACATACAACAAAATGTCCCATTACAACACACGCATAGTACATACTGTACATCATAAGCATAATTTACACACACACACACACACAGTCAGGTCAGACAGATCCAGCTCTTGAGCTCCATCAGCAGGGGATTTTCATTTAGAATACGTTTATGCAACAAACGTTAGTGCATCGGACCGAATTGCATCTATTCGTTCTTTCAAACCGAATCGTTTCAAACTAAAACGTGTCGTATCGGAGCCCATGTATCTAGATGTGTATCGACTCGTCTTGAAAGCGAAAGATGCACATCCCTAGTCGATTGGGATCTATAGGAGTACAGCGCCATCTCCCATCCCTGGATTGAGGTACGTTTTCTGACCTGTATCTCACGCGGGCGCTGTCTTGATCTTGGCATAGCTCCATTCCGACTAGAGAGAAGTTATAAACATCTAGTCGGATTCTTATGGCTACCAAGTTTGGTAGCTAGCATATTTATAATAAATCATCAGTTTTGCCCTTTCATGCGCAATTGTTCTAACTTCATTGTAGCTAGCCGCAAACGCCCTGTAAGCCATTGAATTCACATTCATTTTGGGGATGCAAAAAAGTTAAAAGAATGTCCATTGCTCCAGGACTGAAATTCCCTGGCAAAAGGTGAAAATAGCCCCTCGCACAGTCTATAGATCCCTAGCTGCTGGAGATGGTGATATGCACACAATCTCCTTTTGTGAGGACCGGAGCTCACTCCAGGGGTCAGATTTCACCAAGAGAAAGACATTTACTGCATTCTATACCCTGGGAGAAACCATGCTCCATTTTGAGTTGGTCTTCCCCAGTGCCACAAATAATGATTTGGGGAATGAAGACAAATCTTGTTTTCAATGTGTGTGTATATATGTATGTGTGTGTGTGTGTGTATATATATATATATATATACACACGTGTATATTTTTCTTCTTCTTCCAATTAGCATATATTGTCACTTAATTTATTGATGGTGTGTCATTGTGCCATCATGCACGCTTGTACAGTTGTACTCAACTAACTACTACACCCACACTTGCCTATCAGTGTAACTTGATTTATGTATCAATCACATTGCTGACATAAATCATAGATCATATTGTAGGCTGAGTACTGATCAATACTTCACCAACCTGTTTCTTTATAGATCGGTGAATGCACGATAAGAGAACAAACAAGAAACACAGGCCTACACAACAAGTAGTTGGTTATGTCAGTCTCTGTTTTGGAGGGAAAGCAATACATTCTATAACAAGTTAGTGTATGTCCAACCCTGGCCTATTATGAGCGCAAACAGTGTCCCCCCATACAAACACTAGCACTGCCTACCAACTGACTCACCAACCCCCTCTGTACCCCCTGTCCTCAGCTCTGGAAGAGGAGCGGATGCGAGAGCAGGAGCTGTCAGCCATGTCTGACAGTGACCCCTTTGAGGACGACAGCTTCCCTCTCGACCTGTCTGGAGGTGGTGGGGGCTCGGGCAAGCGGCGTCGGCGTGGCAACCTGCCCAAGGAGGCGGTGCAGGTGCTGCGGAGCTGGCTGTACGAGCACCGCTTCAACGCCTACCCCTCAGAGCAGGAGAAACTCGGCCTGTCAGATCAGACCAGCCTCTCTGTGCTGCAGGTGAGTTGAACGGGAACAGTCTAGCCTTTTTAAAATAAACAATGTACAAAAAAAATTCCTTGTTCATTCTTGCTCCCAAATGCTTGAATTGAGCCTAATCATACAGCAGTCCACAGACAACATTTTGGCCTACAGTAGCCTTCGCCAGGTGGAAACTTTGAGCTGTGTAGTGGAGCACCAACACAGGGCTGGGTGATATGGCCTAAAAATCATATCTCAATTTTATTTTCAAACTTATTGGCGATTCAAGATCTCTCTAAATAAGCATTGTTGTTTAAAGGTCAAATACACTGCATTTCAAGCAGTCAGCAATAATCAAATGTTTTTTGTTGTTGCAATAATCACTGATCTGGCTTTCAGGTCAGTCTATGAAAATGCAGTTTTTGTAAAAAATGTAGTAGAACCATGCATAATGCACATTCCCTAATAATGACTAACTTCTTGTAGCAGGCATTAGGCTATAGAAAATTATCACAGGTCTCATCAACGGTCTCTCAAGCCCACGTGCTAGGGATTAGCCAGCTAATCTTTATATTTCAAGTTTAGCCAACTTGGATCTATTTGCTAGCTAACAAGGTTGAACAGTTGAATTGTTATGAACACACCCTTCTGTTTGAAAAGCGTGTTATCCTGTCCACTTTGTTCAGATGTTGAAATCAAGTGGGCTTGAAAAAGAAAAGGAAAGCCGCACACTCCAGGAGCTCAGATGCAATTAATATCCTAATAACCAACATTTCGACAGACAAGCTGTCAAGTGGGCTACCTTATTTCTCAGAATGAGAACGAGTTGCCAATTCCTTATTGTTTTATGCTTATTGCACATTTATAAAACAGACTAGGCAGTTAGTATAACAGTCTTTGGCTAAAATGCTGCTAGTGGTACGTGGTAACCCATTGCCACATGTGACAAACTGAGCATTCATTTTCCAGAATCAATGTTCATTGATACACTCGTTTTAGTTGTCTGCTCTGCGCTCAATTTGACTAGTTGAGACATAAAAAGGGTATCATTAGAAACGTTTGCTATTACAGTAAAATAAAGTCTCAATGTGTTTTGGTGTCAATATGACCTATTCTGTTGGACCGAACCTCAACTGCAATTAGTGAGTTGAAACTGCTTGTCAGAGAGGAAGATGTGGTTTCAACTTTGTTGGCGTGAGGCAGTGGGAGGGGCTTGGGGTGTGTGTGTAAACCATAGAGGAAGAGGTGACGCAAGATGTTTCACTTTCGCTAAAACCTGTCCAAAATAAAGCCAATGCGTTTCTATGGGCTTATTTTGTACCTAAGCCTGTCGCCTACCTTCCCGCCTTTGGGACAACGACTCCCATTGTTAGGGCGGAGACGTGCATCTCGTCATTATATACAGATCTCTGGTGTAACTGGGAAGGTGCACAGAGGAGCGACGGAGACGAGACCAAAAACAAGCAGACAAACGCTCCTAAAAACGAAAAAGAACAAAACCTCGATACAGGCATTTGGAATGTCGTGCAAAAATACAATTTAGAATGAATCAAATGAATTCTATATATATCGCCCAGCCCTACACCAACATAGCCTATACCCTAGCAAGGTTTGCTTTGAACTATTCTAACAAATTATTAGGTCCGGTTTCGGCATGTTCCCCTCGATTAGTTTAAATGTCCTCCAGTCGAATTGTTCCAGATATGCTGATTAGTGCCTGATGCAGTGTAAACAGATGATCATAGCAGACACTTGGGCCTAGATGGAGTCATGATTACGTACTCACTCTGTTGAAGATGGTTGTTTTTCTTATCAGATATTGTGTTCTCTATTGGCCTCCATGACCGTTTTATGTGTGCGGGGAGATGAACCCCGTAGCACCTATAGGCCTACTTCAGGCCGGTGCTAAATGGAGATCCATCCCATGATATTTACGTTGTACTTATCGTCGTACTTCAGCTCTAGGGTGTTTCTCAACAGCTTTAGCAAACGACAGTATTCAAATGTCACATGAGTGCGGTACTACTGTACGGATGAATTTGACACCGTCGCCGTAGTCTTCCCTTCTCACCTTGTATAGGACACCCATTTGTTGTTGTTTCCTCTCTCCTCAAATACTCACGCATTCACACCCCAGGAGTGGTGACATGAGGAATTCCTGGACTGAGCAGAGAGCAAGCAGAGCTGACAAACCTATAGTGCAGTGGAATGCCCCTGGTTGGCTGCGCTCTACTTGCTCTGTTGAGCAGCGTTTTCCAGCTGAGACTTCATTAATGCCAGCTGCCTTCATCTCACTGTGTGTGGGAGGTTTTTACCACAAGATGGAGGTCAACAAGGCCTGGAGGAGTGCAGGAGAATGAACATGTGGGCAGAAGTCTCATTCCAAAAAACTGCTCTCGGACCAGTTTGAGCTCTTCATTATATGCCTCAATTGAGTTATGAGTTGAGCTAATTATTATTGTCTTGTAGTTGACTTGGCACACTAAACTAGAGAGTACAAGTGACTTGAGATTTACACTCGGTGGCCAGTTTTATTAGGTACACCCATCTAGTACCGGGTCGGACCCCCCTCCAGAACAGCCTGAATTTTTTGTGGCATGGCTTCTACGTGGTGTCGGAAATGTTCGTTGCTCAATTGGTATCAATGGACCTAACGTGTGCCAGGAAAACGTTCCCCATACCAGTACACCACCACCACCAGCCTGTACCGTTGACACCAGGCAGGGTGGGTCCATGGACTCATGCTGCTTACGCCAAATCCTGACAATGCCATCAGCATGACGCAACAGGAACTGGGATTTGTCAGACCAGGCAATGTTTTTCCACTCCTCAATTGTCCAGTGTTGGTGATCATGTCCCCACTGGAGCCACTTCTTCATGTTTTTAGCTGATAGGAGTGGAACCTGGTGTGGTCGTCTGATGCAATAGCCCGTCCTTGACAAGGATCGACTAGAGTTGTGCGTTCTGAGATGCCGTTCTGCAGCGTTATTTGTCTGTTTGTTGCCCGCCTGTTAGCTTGCACGATTCTTGCCATTCTCCTTCAACCTCATCAATGAGCTGGTTTAGCCTACAGGACTGCTGCTGATTGGATATTTTTTGTTTGTCACACCATTCTCGGTAAACCCTAGACATTGTCGTGCGTGAAAAGCCCAGGAGGGTGGTCGTTTCTGAGATGCTGGCACCGACTATCATACCACGCTCAAAGTCACTCATTTTGCCATTCTAACGTTCAATCGAACAAACAGTAGATGCCTGTCTGCCTGCTTTCTATAGCAAGCCACAGCCACGTGACTGACGATCCATTTAGGAGCGATCCATTTTCGTGAACGAGGTACCTAATAAACTGTCCATATTCTTGTAGTTTGGTTCTTGAGGGAATCCATGTTAGGCTTTTGAGATGCACCCCAGTTTTTTTCGCAGGCGTTGTTAAAGTTACTGACTCCTCTTTTCCAGATATGCAACTGGTTCATCAACGCCCGCCGCCGCCTCCTCCCTGACCTGCTCCGCAAGGATGGCAAAGACCCTACCCAGTTCACCATCTCCAGGCGGGCAGGGAAGAGCGAGGGCCGCCCATCCACTGGAGGATGTGGTGGAGGTAATTACCCTGAAAGCCCCACCTCCTCAGTCCCCTCTCCAGCCCTGCCCCCTCTCAGGCCCTCTGTCATCCGGCCAGCCCCCACACTAGACCTCAGCCTCCTGGGAAATACTGCCACTACCATCCTTTTGGGAGCTGGCTACCCCGGCCAAGAGGGCTACTGCGTCCAGGCCCTGATGCAGTTGGACATGCAGGGTCTCCTGAGGAGGGTGGCTGAGGAGAACAGCTCCAAGGTTATCAGCGCCAGCCCCACTGGCGGGCTATTCAACACGCCGCCCCCCACACCTCCAGAGCTGTGCCCCAGCCAGGACTTCAGTGACCTGAGGTTGCTGGTGGATGCAGCTCTCCAGAGGGCTGCCGAGCACGAGAGTCAGAAGAGGCTGCTTCAGGAGTACCAGAGCAGGGCCGCTACAGAAGCCACAGGTGGCTGCAGCCACAGCAGCAGTGCTATGGGTCCGACCCCTCCACCGGCGCAGAGCCAAGCTACAATTGACTCGCCCAAAGAGCAGAGTCCTACGGACAAGGCTGTGGTGTCCCCAGTTTCAGTACTAATCCCTGTCACAGTCTCCTCTGCACCTAAACTCGCCGTGGCCTCTGTACCGGCTCCAACTGTGCCTCCCCGCCTAGCCCAAAAGCCAGTCCTAGTGCCAGTTTCAACCCCTGTTCCAACCAAACCCCCTGTCCCAGCCCCAAGCCCTGTTCAAACTTTTGCCCCTGCACCAACTTTGTCCTGTGTCCCAACCTTAGTCCCAGCTCCAAGCTCTACCCAAGTCCCAACCCTAACCCCAGTCCCAACCCCGGCCCCACCTTTAGCCCCAGCACCACCAGCCCTCACCCCATTCCTGGGCCTGGCCTCCCTCCAGCCCCTGTCCTCCTCCATCCCCAACAGCAGTGTCCAGAGGGCCCAGTCGGTGCCCAGTGTGTGGAGTGTGGTCCACAGTGACGTTACTGTCCGACAGCCTGTCCCAGTGGTTCAGACTCCCATGGCCACCATGTGGGGGTCACAGCACACCCTGCGCGCCGTCAGCGAAACGGTCAATTAGAGCCACGGCCACACCCTGGTCTGTGTATGTGTGGGAGCACCATATCCCTACTCAGACTGCCCCTAACTGTGTGTGTACACACGAGAACATATTCCCTTCATCAGCCCCTCTGACACTGTATGCTCCACAGTTTGGATATGGCAGAACTGATGCATACGGTTCATACATCAGACACTAGGATGGAAAGACAAGTGTTTTTAAAGACAGTGCTTTTTAAACATTTTTATCAGGACTTTTAAAACTTTTATCCAATGGAGGCTGTTGCTGGGCGGAACCTTTCAACGTTCCAGAGTACATAAGCACGACAACACAGAGTTCTATGATGTAGTTTAACTCCCTTTTCCACTATCTCAACTATTTCCAAAAGGGGACATTTCCTTCCCCTGTGATGTGTTTTCTTTTTTTTTTCTTTTTTACAGTTTTGAGGCCAGCACCAGTAGAGCTAGGCTCATCAGTAGCAGTACTAGACTTGGTTGAATGTATTAAGACTGCTTTTAACTCCGGCTGTCTAGCCTGTCAATCATTCCCACCAAGGTTAAACAAGGGCGGGCCTGGGGCTGAGACAGGTAGGTGTGTGTTTTTCAAGCCCGAGCATTGTGCTCCTCCAGTACAGTTTATGCACTTTAGATATTTTCACTTTTTTGTACGGCCTTCACCTCTCCTCACAGTGCCGGAAGACAGGCGGAAGGGAAATTGATTGTATTGCAGTGTGCCTGACTGCACTGCTCCAATGTCTGTCTCCGCTCTCCTTGCCTTAAACTACTGTAAACAAGTGGCCACCATGGATTCTACATTTTAAGACACACACTCTAAATCATCAGTTACAAAGAATATGAACTCAACTTTTATTTTTAATTTTTTTTACCTATTTCCAAAATAGTATCTTAGCAGGAAAGCAGTATTTTTCTGTGTATGTATGTGTATATACTCTACCGGTCAAAAGTTTTAGAACACCTACTCATTCAAGGGTTTTTCTTTATTTTTACTATTTTCTACATTGTAGAATAATAGTGAAGACATCAAAACTATGAAAAAACACATGGAATCATGTAGTAACCAAAAAAGTGTTAAACAAATCAAAAATGTTATATTTGAGATTCTTCAAATAGCCACCCTTTGCCGTAATGACAGCTTTGCACACTCTTGGCATTTTCAAGTAACACATCTCAACATCAACTGTTCAGAGGAGACTGTGTGAATCAGGCCTTCATGGTCGAATTGCTGCAAAGAAACCACTACTAAAGGAAACCAATAATAAGAAGAGACTTGCTTGGACCAAGAAACACGAGCAATGGACATTAGACCGGTGGAAATGTGTCCTTTGGTCTGGAGTCCAAATTGGAGATTGTTGGTTCCAACCGCTGTGTCTTTGTGAGACGCGGTGTGGGTGAACGGATTATCTCTGCATGTGTATTTTCCCACCGTAAAGCATGGAGGAGGAGGTGTTATGGTGTGGGGGTGCTTTGCTGGTGACACTGTCTGATTTATTTACTTCACCAGCATGGCTACCACAGCATTTTGCAGCATACGCCATCCCATCTGGTTTGGGCTTAGTGGGACTATCATTTGTTTTTCAACGGGAGAATGACCCAACACACCTCCAGGCTGTGTATGGGCTAATTTACCAAGAAGGAGAGTGATGGAGTGCTGCATCAGATGACCTGGCCTCTACAATCCCCCGACCTCAACCAAATTGAGATAGTTTGGGATAAGTCGGATGGCAGAGTGAAGGAAAATCAGCCAACAAGTGCTCAGCATATGTGGGAACTCCTTCAAGACTGTTGGGAAAGCATTCCAGGTGAAGCTTGTTGAGAGAATGACAAGAGTGTGCAAAGCTGTCATCAAGGCAAAGGGTGGCTATTTGAAGAATCTCAAATATATAAAATATATTTTGATTTTTTTAACACTTCTTTGGTTACTACATGATTCCATATGTGTTATTTCATACTGTTGATGTCTTCACTATTATTCTACAGTGTAGAAAATGGTAAAAATAAAGAAACCCTTGAATGAGTAGGTATACTAAAACCTTTAACTGGTAGTGTGTGGGGGTGTGTGTATATATATATATATATATATATATATATATATATATATATATATATATATAATGAAAAATATGTGTTTTTTTTTCTCTGTTACTTCTGCGCTATCTTTATGCATCGTACGATTTCCAGGGACGTAGTGTTTTTAATGTGGATGTGAAGGAGGTGGAATTCTTGTGTGTTTGAGAGCGATGGGGTGGAAGGTCACATTGGTCTCATTACAGAAATCAATTTTGTGGCGAAGCTAAAGGCTTAGTCGGGTGACGCTGTCTCCTCATTCTTAAGGGTAACGTAACACTTGCTATAAGTGCCCTATTATGCCATAGTCTTCTATGGATGAAGCCTGTCACAAATTTCAAGCTTTTGGGCCCTCCTGTTTGGAGAGGGATTGACCAAAGTAGCGTGTCATTGGCGGCTTAAGATTTGGTCCTTGTATTTCAAACCAAAATATGTCTTAATTGAAACACCTGTTGTTCGCTTGGATGACAATCTGGTCAGTATTGAATTCATTGATCAATGTTGACGTTATTGAGAAGCAAACTGTCTCTCCTTTCCTCTCTGTATTTTCACTCGGTGTTAGCGAAGTATATCCTCTCGTTACAGTATTTTAAACTTTTTATTATACAGTTGTAGTTTCCATGAAACAGTCTTATTTCATACTACATATTATGGCCAAATCGACGCTGCACAAAAGTGAATTGGGCCCTACTACGTAAACAGTGCTGCAGCAAAGTCAATTTCTTGTCTGTCATAGGTCAGTTCAAATGGGTCTAACTTAGACTTTTTAGCTGTTACCGGTGCCATACATTTAATAACCCTGGTGGTTCATATATAATTTTTTTTGCAGCTAGAATTCCGTGTTATTAACCTAGATTTGTGACTAGCACATATCCACATTCCTTCTTCCTCATGTCAGATGTCTCCCAGATATATAGGCTACCCCTCGTTTTCTGCTCTTTCATACGGCTGGATGTCAGCACCATTTTCTGAATTGTCTAGTATGTCAGTGGGGAAGGGTAGCTCTTATAGATACTCTACTACCGGAGATGTGCTAAAGAGTTGTACCTCTTTTCTCACACAGTTTGGGGGACTGAAGAGTTCAGTCAGACTTGAGTCATACTGAATACTAAGCAAAAAATGGTAACTATTTTTAATGGGTTTTGAATATAGATGCAGTACAATAAAGCGGGTACGTGGTTTATTCATTACTACACTTCTACATTACTACATGCCACTGTGAGTACATATTACTTATTACGATGCTGGATACTGAACATTATTTAGAAAAGGCTATTATATATCTATCAGGTTTTGGATGCAGAATGAAACATGAGGCGTAGATGCCAATGTGAAAATGCATGCAAATATATGTCGGGGGGGTGAATTTTGTCAAATGTGTAGCTTCTCAATACAACCAAATGCATCCTAAAAATGTTTTCCCATTTCAATGTAAGAATCATGGCTGATGTATGGACAGTTTAACTGGCTATCGTGCCTTAAACCTGGGATTGAGGGAACATACCCTTCTACATAGAAACGTTTGAATAGTCTGTGCAATATATGCCTTAAACTTTGTGTGTTTTGTACAAGCATTTCAGAGAATAAAACAATTTTCCATAAGCTGATCCATGCACTGTTTTTTTTAATCGAACTTGACCATGTGTAGAATTAACCATGTCCTTATGTTTTATTTTTGTCTCAACACAAAGATAACTTTCTTGGAACTAATTACATGGGCAAGATATTGTACCTTGGATTTCCACCCCAGTTTTATCACAATTATTGTCTTCTAAGGCAAGTCCAGAGGTGTACATAACCTTTGGATAGTTACCTTCTTGGATGGAATTACACTACTAGATGGTGTGGTCTGGAGTACTCCAGATAACTTTTTTGGTCTATTCATAGGGGTATCCCTGATGTACTTTTTTGGACAACCTGTAGGGTTCAAGGACAATTCCACCACTTCAACTTCATTATCTCCAGCACAAAGTATTCACACCCCTTGATTTTTTTCCAGCATTTTGTTACAGCCTGAATTTAAAATGGATTAAATTGAGATTTTGTGTCACTGATCTACACACACTGTAATTGTGTTTCTCAATTTTTACAAATTCATTACAAATGAGAAGCTGAAATGTCTTAAGGATTCAACCCCTTTGCTATAGCAAGCCTAAATACGTTCAGGAGTAGAAATGTGCTTAAGTCACATGTTGCATGGACTCTCTGCAATAATCGTGTTTAACATGATTTTTAAATGACTACATCGTTGTACCCCACACATACAAATATTTGTAAGTCCCTCTGTTGAGCAGTGAATTTCAAGCACAGATTCAACCACAAAGACCAGGGAGGTTTTCCCATGCCTCACAAAGAAGGGCAACTATTGGTAGATTGGTGAACGAAAAACATTGATAATCTCTTTGAGAATGGTGCAGTTATTAATTACACTTTGGATGGTGGCACCAATACACCACAGGAGGCTGCTGATGGCAGGACAGCTCATAATAATGGCCTGAACGGATCAAATGGAATGGCATGGAAACCATGTATTTGATACCTTTCCGCTCTAGCCAATACCGCTAGCCTGTCCTCCCCAATTAAGGTGTCACCAACCTCCTGTGCAATACACCAAGTCAGTACAAAGATACAGGCGCCCGTTCAAGCTCCATTGCCGGAGAGGAATGAAACTGCTGAGGGAGTTCTCCATGAGGCCATTGCTGATTTTAAAACAGTTGCAGAGTTTAACCGCTGTGATAGGAGATAACTGGGGATGGAGTGAAAAGAAGGAAGTCTGTACAGAATAAAAATATTCCAAACCATGCATCCTGATTGCAATAAGGCACTAAAGTAATGCTGCAAAAAATGTGGCATATCAATTAACTTTTTGTCCGGAATACAGTGTTATGTTTGGGGCAAAAACAATGCATATTTTCAAGCATGGTGGTGGTTACATCATGTTATGGGTATGCTTGTTATTGGCAAGGACTAGGGAGTTTTTTTTAGGATAAAAAGAAACGGAATAGAGCTAAACAGGCAAAATCCTAGAAAAACTTGGTTCAGTCTGCTTTCCAACAGACACTGGGAGACAAATTCACCTTTCAGCAGAAAAATGACCTAAAACACAAAGCAAGATATACATTGGAGTTGGTTACCAAGATGTTACAGTTGTGACTTAAATTCGCTTGAAAATCTATGGCAAGACTTGAAAATGGCTGTCTAGCAAATTATCTTCAACCAACTTGACAGAGCTTGAAGAATTTTTTAAAGAATAATGGGCAAATATTGTACAATCCAGGTGTGCAAAGCTTTTAGAGACTTACCCAGAAAGACTCACAGCTGTAATTGTTGCCAAAGGTGATTCTAACCTGTATTGACTCAGAGGGTTGAATACTTATCTAATCAAGATTTAAATAAATATATTTGTCATAAGTGTAAAAGAAAGTTAGAATATTTCTTCCACTGACAGAGTATTTTGTGTAGAATGTTAACAAAAATTTACTAATTAAATCCACTTTTATCCCACTTTGTAACACAACTGGCTTACCTGGTTAAATAAAGGTGAAATAAAAAATTTATAAAAAAGTCCAGGATTGTGTATGTGAAAATGGTCCATTTGTAGAAAAAAATGTAAAGTAAAAAAGTTCTACCCGATGACATCATCAAATTTTAAACAGTGATTTTCAAACACAGATTTGTGGTGACGTGGCGAGCAAGAAAATACCCTCTGGCTAGAAACTTGTTGCAGGTTTTGAAAACTACTGTTTTTCTTAATTTTCATCCTACCCTGTGATGTCGCAGAGAAGCAGTTTTTTATACTAACCAAAAATATAAACGTGACATGTAAAGTGTTGGTCCCATGTTTCATGAGCAGAAATAAAAGATCCCAGAAATGTTCCATACACACAAAAAGCTTATTTCTCTAAAATGTTGTGCACAAATTTCTTTACATCCCTCTTAGTGAGCATTTCTCCTTTGACAAGATAATCCATCCACCTGAAAGGTGTGGCATATCAAGAAACTGATTTGACAGCATGATCATTACACAGGTGCACCTTGTGCTGGAGACAATAAAAGGCCACTTTAAAATGTGCAGTTTTGTCACACAACACAATGCCACAGTTCTTCCATGACCTGCATACTCACCAGACATGTCACCCATTGAGCATGTTTGGGATGCTCTGGATCGACGTGTACGACAGCGTGTTCCAGTTCCCGCCAATATCTAGCAACTTCACACAGCCATTGAAGAGGAGTGGGACAACATTCCACAGGCCACAATCAAGAGCCTTATCAACTCTATGCGACGGAGATGTGTCGCGCTGTATGAGGAAAATGGTGGTAACACCAGATACTGAATGGTTTTCTAATCCACACCCCTACTTTTTTTTTAAGGTACAGTATCTCTGACCAACAGATGCATATCTGGATTCATGTCCTGAGTGGCTCAGTTGGTAGAGCATGGCGCTTACAATAACAGGGTTGTGGGTTTAATTCCCACTGGGGACCAGTATGAAAATGTATGCACTCACTACTTACTGGAAGTTGCTCTGGATAAGGGTGTCTGCAAATTATTATTTTTTAAATGTGAAATCCATAGATTAGGGCCTAATGAATTTATTTCAATTGATTGATTTCCTTATATGAACTGTAAATTGTTGCATGTTGCGTTTATGTTTTTGTTCAGTGTAGGACCTTATCTTTTTAACCACAGATCATAGAAACGCGCCATTTTCACATACATGCTGCTGGATATAATGAATATGAGTTTGAAAAGTGGCAGAATTGCCATTCAAGGTTGGCACCCTTTTTGTTTGATGAAACATTTGTGTAAAATTGAACACCCATTCATATCAAATCAAATGTTATTTGTCACATGCTTCGTAAACAACAGGTTTAGACTAACAGTGAAATGCTTATTTCCCAACAATGCAGAGAGAAAAATAGAAAAATAATAACATGAGGAATAAATACATTTTACATTTTAGCAGACGCTCTTATCCAGAGCTACTTACAGTTAGTGAGTGCATAAATTTTTCATACTGGCCCCCTGTGGGAATCGAACCCACAACCCTGGCGTTGCAAGCACCTTGCTCTACCAACTGAGCTACAGAAGGCCCTACACAATGAATAACAATAACTTAGCTATATACACGCGGTACCAGAACTGAGTCAATGTGCAGGTAATTGAGGTAGATATGAACATATAAGTAGGGGTAAAGTTACTAGGCAACAGGATAGATAAACAGTAGCAGCAGCGCATGTAATGAGTCAAAAGAGTTGGTGCAAAAAGGGTCAACGCAGATAGCCCGGGTAGCTATTTGGTTAACTATTTAGCAGTCTTATGGCTTGGGGGTAGAAGCTGTTCAGGGTCCTTTTGTTTCCAGACTTTGTGCATCGGTACCACTTGCCGTGCGGTAGCAGAGAGAACAGTCCACGACTTAGGTGGATGGAGTCTTTGACAATTTTTAGGGCCTTCCTCTGACATCGCCTGGGTGGAAGGGAGCTCGGCCCCTGTGTACTGGGCCGTACGTACTATACCCTCTGTAGCGCCTCGCGGTTGGATGCCAAGCAGTTGCCATACCAAGCGGTGATGCAGTCAGTCAAGATGCTCTCAATGGTGCAGCTGTATAACTTTGAGGATCTGAGGGCCCATACCAAATCTTTTCAGCCTCCTGAGAGGGAAGAGCCGTTGTCGTGCCTTCTTCACGACTGTGTTAGTGTGTATGGACCATGTTAATTCCTTCGTGATGTGGACACCGAGGAACTTGAAGCTCTCATATTGAATTGTGTTCAGATTTGAAAAGGTAGACAGACCTACAGGTGCTCATTGAGGCCTTCCTTCAAGTTATTTGGTTACCACTTCTCTACTAGTGTGGAGCTGTATATTTTAAAAAGTGAATAAATAACAAATACATGTGAAACTCATAATTGGATTTAGGCCTAAGCTTCAAGGGGAATATTTGTAGATAATTATGGTAGTAGGACGAGTGTCACGCCTACTTCCACTCTGGCGCTCGACGTCGCTGGTCTACTAACCACCGGTCCTGGCAATCATCATTAAGCACACCTGGAGCTCATCATCACCTTGATTACTCTCCCTTTATTTAGCCCTCAGTAGCATCAGTCAGTATTGGTTTTGTTCACGTTCTGTATGCTTCTCCTGTTTTGTTTAGCGTCATGATTCTTATTAAACTCACCTTCTGCACCTGCTTCCTGACTCCCAGCCTATACGTTACAACGAGAGTATTTGACAGCCCTTTTAGCTCTAGAGACGTTATTGACCTTAAAGGCTCAATGGCTCTTGAAACACTATCTAGCATCTACCCCCTACTCTATCTGGTGCTGAGTGCTTTTTACTAAAACCTTTCACAAGTGGGATCCTGTGTTTCATTAAAGTGGACTACTTAATTGTATCACTTGTCAAAATGGTGTTACAACTGCAATGTGAGGAAATCCACCTGTACTCTGGTATGGGAACATCTTTCCTTTTCTCCAATACAGAATATAAAAGGAATGCAGCAGGACATTGAAACAACTCTTCATCTTGGAATAAAGGACACGTTAAACAACTTTTTTTTAAACAAGGGTCCTTCGTTGGTTCTATACAGGCATGCTACATTTCCACGACAATTCAACCCAAACATGATTATACCCAGACAACCCAGCCCAGCCGTTTCCTTCTGCTCTTTATACTCCTCCTTGGAAGGGCAACGCATAAGACCTTGCTCGGCAAAACACAATTTCAAGGCTGACTTCCTCCATAACATTGCCCCTCGCTTTTTTAACAAGTCCGATCCTTTAGCAACATTCATGTTGAATGTTCCAGCTTTAATGAGTTTGTGATGCATCGATGCAGGCAGAGTTAGAATTGACCTGACCAGCTGAAAAGGGGATACGACTAGCAACATGTGGAATAATAAGCATTCAAGCAATGAGGGTAAAATACAACCTGTTTTGATTGTCAAAAACCTTACATGAATAGAACAAAATAGAGTCCTTTAAAATGTGGTTTTCCAACACAGCTCCTGGATAGAAGGTGCAGTTTCTTACAGAGGCAGTGCTGGTGCTGATGTGAGAGGCAAGGACAGGTAAACCTGGCCAGTATGTAGTGCTGGTTTTCTGAGGCACACACACACACACACACACACAAAGGTATTCAGTGCATCTCATCTGTCTAACATGGCTTCCTATCACTTTGTCACCATTCGTTCATCTGCACTGATTTATAAAAGACTACAAATTAAAGAAAGGACACATGGAGACGAAGCCACTTGCACTTGTCAAGATGCATTTAGCTGTGATACACTCCTCTTCAATGAATAATCACCATTGACGATAAAACTCACTAAAGAGGAGCCCATTCCAGCTAAAAAGCACTGTGTGTGTGTGTGTGTGTGTGTGGGCCGCGAAGCAGTCGCCTGTCTCTACATGTCATCCTTGTCCTTGGCGCCGTGTTTGAGGATGCGAGTGAACTCGGCGTAGTTGAAGTTGCCCTTCTTGTCGATGGGCGCCTCGCGAAATAGCTCGTCAACCTCCTCGTCGGTGAAGCGGTCACCCATGGTGGTCAGCAGCTCCCGCAGGTGGTCCTCGTGGATCACTCCTGCAAACAGGGGAGAGTTAGTGGGCCTGTGTCACTCTATGCTTAGTGGACTCCTAGTATTGCCGTTGTCATGCCAACAATGGAATAAGACAGCACAAACAGATCTGGGACTCAGCCTAGTGGATAATGGGTTGTAGCCTGTATATCTCTGGTCCTGTAGTCTGTATGTGCTCAGAAGGGTTGATCAGCTCTAGCTACAGATCTAGACCAGGCTACAGGCTATGACTTTGCACAACCTACATCAAGCTAATTTTCGACGGATGTGCATCTCTCCTTTCATGAACGATTCGATACATGGGCTCCGATACGATTCACTATATTTTTTTGCATGAACACAATTTTCCATTTTCGATTAATATCGCTGAGTGGCCCTCAGCTTAAGAAGTGTGTGTTGATGTCAATGGTGTGTGTAGGCACCTGAGCTGAGCCATAGGGCAGACTGTGCATTACCACCCCACTATCAGATTAGTGGTGGGCACAATTTATGCTTTTTGTCCCCCCACTTTTCTATCTGAAATCACTATCACACACTGATTAACTTGTCATTTTTACCAGTATTTTTTTTTTGAGCTAGTACTATGTTAATATTTATCTTTAGAAATTCACATGGCATTTAGCCAATTCATATAATGAGTTTGGGATTTTTACCCTGTCTCAAAAGCGAATGGTAGACCTTTTGGAATTTTACTTCGAGCTTCTCCTGCTCAGACCAGTGAATGTATGGAAGGCCATTCCCGACACCATTTTGTTTTGTGTATTTTTACTATCTACACATTTCAAGATGCTACACAAAAAAAAACACAAAAAAAACAACATGCAACAATTTCAAAGATTTTACTGAGTTACAGTTCATATAAGGAAATCAGTCAATTGAAATAAATTCATTAGGCCCTAATCCAGTGTTTCCCAAACTAGGTCCTGGGGCCCCCAAGGGGTGCACGTTTTGCTTTTTTTCCCTAGCACTACACAGCTGATTCAAATAATCAAAGCTTAATGATGAGCCCAAAATGGTTCTACCTGGAACCAAATGGGGTTCTTCAATGGGTTCTCCTATAGCGACAGCCGAATTCCCATTTTAGGTTCTAGATAGCAGCTTTTTTCTAAGAGTGTAGGGCAAAAAACTAAACATGCACCCCTTGGGGTCCCTAGGACCGAGTTTGGGAAACACTGCCCTAATCTATGGATTTCACATGACTGGGAATACAGATATGCATCTGTTGGTCACATATACCTTAAAAAAAGAGGGCCGTGGATCAGAAAAACACTCAGTGCCTCATGCAGCGCAACATCTTATTCGCATGGAGTTGATCAGGCTGTTGATTGTGGCCTGTGGAATGTTGTCCCACTCCTCTTCTGTGCGAAGTTCCTGGATATTGGCGGGGAACTGGAAAACGCTGTCGTACATGTTGATCCAGAGCATCCCAAACATGCTCAATGGGTGACATGTCTGGTGAGTATGCAGGCCATGGAAGAACTGGGACATTTTTGTGTGCAGATCCTTGCGACATGGGGGGATGGCGGCGGATGGATGGCACAACAATTGGCCTCAGGATCTCGTCACGGTAACTCTGTGCATTGAAATTGCCATCGATAAAATGCAATTGTGTTCGTTGTCCGTAGCTTATGCCTGCCCATACCATAACCTCAACGCCACCATGGGCACTCTTTTCAAAATGTTGAAATCAGCAAACCGCTCGTCATCTGCCCGGTACAGTTGAAACCGGGATTCATCCATGAAGAGCACACTTCTCCAGCGTGCCAGTGGCCATCAAAGGTGAGCATTTGCACACTGTGGCGGCAGGTAGCTTAGTGGTTAAGAGCGTTGTGCCAGTAACCGAAAGGTCGCTGGTTCTAATCCCCGAGCCGACTAGGTGAAAAATCTGTCGATGTGCCCTTGACCAAGGCACTTAACCCTAATTGCTCCTGTAAGTCGCTCTGGATAAGAGCGTCTATTAAATGACAAGGACGCAGATGAGCTTCCCGGAGACAGTTTCTGACAGTTTGTGCAGAAATTATTCTGTTGTGCAAACCCACAGTTTCTTCAGCTGTCCGGGTGGCTGGTCTCAGACGATCCAGCAGGTGAAGAAGCCGTATGTGGAGATCCTGGGCTGGCGTGGTTACACGTGGTCTGTGGTTGTGAGGCCAGTTGGACATACTGCCAAATTCTCTAAAACAACGTTGGAGGCAGCTTATGGTAGAGAAATTATCATTCAATTATCTGACAACAGCTCTGGTGGACATTCCTGCAGTCAGCATGCCAATTGCACGCTTCCTCAAAAGTTGAGACGTATGTGGCACATTTTAGAGTGGCGTTTTATTGACCACAGCACAAGGTGCACCTGCGTAATGATCATGCTGTTTAATCAGCTTCTTGATATGCCACGCCTATCAGGTGGATGGTTTATCTTGGCAAAGGAGAAATGCTCACTAACAGGGATGTAAACAAAATTTGAAAGAAATGCGTATGCTTTTTGTGCGTATGGAACATTTCTGGGATCTTTTATTTCAGCTCATGAAACATCAGACCAACACGAAATAAGTCGAGATTTCAAGATACGTAAGTAAACATTTCAAGATTTGCTTTTCCTGGGGCCCAGAGATTTCCTGATCTGGTAGGCTAACCCTGTGGTTCTCAAACCTCTCCTCGGGGACCCTCAGCCAGTTCATGTATTTGATCTATTCCAGAACTAGCACACCTGATTCAACTTGTCAACTAACCCTTGATTAGGTGAATCAGATTAACTATTTCAGGGCTAAAACAAAATTGTGAAATGTCTGGGAGTCCCCGAGGAGAGGTTTGAGAACCACTGGGCTAACCTAACCAGCTAAAACTCTGCACCCTAGTTGGATGGTATGACATAGTAATACATCTGCTATGATGGGACGAGATTATTTCTAATCAGATCATATGTTTTTTTTTAAATTGGACAATAGAACTAACAGGGCTGAGTTTGCTTTAGGCAGGGTTGCATCATGTAGGCCTTTGCATCTGTAATGAAAAAGTTACTCACACAGTATGTCATTACTATTGTCTAGGTAGCCTAGCCACCCGAAGTTTGAATATAAACCAAATTTGATCACATTCACATTTTCTCTTAACATATATAAATAGTCCTATTTTAGGCTATAAATACATAGCTTAGGCTATAAATACATGACGTTACCACTCGTGTCCCCTGGCCAGAGGGGATCAGAGCGCATAGGCTTCTCTAGGCTACCTGCAGCTGTAATCAGTAGGTGTAGTGGAATTTCTAATCAATAATGAGGAGAGACAAGGTCAATCACCAATCAGCCGTTGGGCTGAGAGCCCCGAAACAAAGAATACAAATATATTTTATAGCAAAGATACACCCTCTTAGTCTACATGACAAATACCAGATGTATGGATTTGGTCACAAGGTGAGACTTGATATATGAGAAAGGAGTATCCCCCAGCCAAATAGCATTTGCCGTGAAGACCGTTCTTATTGTACAGAAACCAGAGTTTGGCCCCTAAGACAAGCTTCCTCTCATCATTATCCATTCTCGAGCCATCTCTCCCTGGTACCTCATTATACACAAACACCAATTCAGTCTAAAAACTGCAGGCTTAGTCAGACCGGAGCCATCTTCCTCACATGAATGGAATGTGGCTTGTTAGGTTTATCACCTAAGGCATCGTACATCTACTGTCAGTGTTAACACAGACACATGAGAGTTCTAAGAACCCTATTCTATTGCAGAAAACAACCATTTGATGCAATAGCAGTATTATAACATAATCTAGTCATTTTTGCTCTCACATAGGCTACAGTTGATCAGACAGAAAGCACAGATTAATTGTACACGAGTTGCTAAATCATGAGGCAAATCAGTCTAAAGAACAGTATTTTGTCCCTATTTTCAAAACTTTGATGTCAATATTTTTAAATCAAACTGAATCAAAAGTGTTGGGGAATATGCCAGCTCGCCACACGTTTGCTGATCTCTGCAACATGGATAGATGAAAATCGCCACATAATGCTACAAATAAAGAAACATATCCTACCGATATGTATGTTCTACTATCTAGACATTTTTAGATACTAATGTTGACTTGCGTATCTCCACATTTTGAGATAGTATCAACAGTAAAATAATAATCATCATAATAGGGTGGCAGGAATAGGCTTCCATATGAATGTGACCATGCACAACTCCCAAGAATTACTCTGTTCATGTAAAAATGACCAAATACCCTGACTGTTTAAAGCAAAACTACCAAAACTATTTCTTATTGTCAATCTGAACAATCTAAATAAAATCGGAATTATTGAAAACCCCTATCAACTGTTGGGTCCACCCTCCCCCCTAACACTACACAGCTGATTCAAATAACCAACTCATCATCAAGCTTTGATTATTTGAATCAGCTGTGTAGTGCTAGGGCAAAACCCAAAACGTACACCAAGGGGGGGGGGGGGGGGGGGGGGGGGGGGGGGTCTTGTGTCATCTGCATGAACAGAGGAAAAAACCCTTGCCGAACTGTTTTGGATGGGAAGCATGCGGACGCCTTTAGGCTATTTGTCTTTTCCTATAAGAGAACGTGCAAGTTCTTTTCAACCTACATTTCGTTTCAGGGCAGGGTTTTATTTTAAATGTTACTACCCCGCAGCATGGCAATGTTTATTGATCAGAAACACCTGCTGCAAAGTTCTTCCTATTCACGAGTCGTCTGAGAGCCAAACAGCTTTTCTCTGTAGCCTACACTTGGGTTTCCACTAGATAAAAACAGCCACAAAGTCAAAATTGGCTATATCGTACGAAATCATGAAAACAAAAATGAGTTTTTTGGTATTCATTTAAGGTTAGGCTAAATTTAGCAGTATGGTCAAGGTTAGGGTTAAGGTGAAATCCAATTTTAATAAGAGAACATTTAGAAATAGACAGGGTTTATGACTTTGTGGCTGTGCTAACTAGTGACGACCTTACACTTGGCCGCCTTACCATGAAGAAAATTAAAATAGGGGGTGCACCCCCCGTTTTTTACCAGCAGATTATCATAACCCATTGAATAATTTGTCAAATTTCACTCATTTTTTACCAAGTTTGCATAAAAAAAACATGATAATTCGCCCCAAGATGAATAGTTTTGGCCACTACAGTTTAAGGCAAACTCACCCATTGCTTCAATACACGCTCCAAACCGTTCAATAGGGGACGTTAGAGGAAAATTGCAGAAGCGGATGTTCTGTTTGAATCGGATGACGTGGAGATGAGTGAGAATAATTGGATTACAGTGGCGAACACAAAAGGAAATAAGAGAAGTAAAGTGGTCCTCTGTAGCTCAGCTGGTAGAGCACGGCGCTTATAACGCCATGGTTCGATCCCCGGGACCACCCATACACAAAAAAATGTCTGCACGCATGACTGTAAGACGCTTTGGATAAAAGCGTCTGCTAAATGGCATATTATTATTATTATTGGAGACTAGTAAATCCATTCATTTTTGGGGGGTTGGAATAAGGGTTTTGGATCGATGTTGTTACCTGGGAGATCCGTTTGAAGTCTATTAAAATTGTGGATGCATTGGAGTCGATGAGAATAATGAGAAGTGGGCTTGTTTTATTTTGTTGTTTCTATGGAAACAGAAGGAGCGTGCTTTGCGCCTCATTTGGCAAGATGGCGCCGACAGACATGGCAGCTCTGCTTCTAGCTTCTAAGCAACTTTGCAGTATTTTGTTTTTTTGTGCGTTATTTCTTACATTATTAGCCCAGAACGTTTTTTGTGTTACTACATACAGCCGGAAATAACTTTTGGATATCAGAGCGGTGGTAACTCACCAGCATTACGACCTGGAATACGACTTTCTCGAATTGGATCCTTTGTGCGTACCCCCCAGAGAAGAGGTATTCGGAGTGGACTTCTAGTCAGACTCAGGAGGCGTGCACATTATCCACCGCTTCCGAGTATATTACTCGCTGATGTTCAGTCTCTGGACAATAAAGTAGATGAGCGCAGGGCGAGGATCTCCTTCCAGAGAGACATCAGGGACTGTAACATACTCTGTTTCACGGAATCATGGCTCTCTCTGGATATACTGTCCCCGTCCATACAGCCAGCTGGGTCCTCAGTATATCGCGCAGACAGGAATAAAGAACTCTTCGGGAAGAAGAAAGGCGGTGGTGTATGTTTCATGATTAACTACTCATGGTGTGATTGTTATAACGTACAGAAACTCAAGTCCTTTCTTTCACCCGACCTAGAATACCTCACAATCAAATGCCGACAGTATTACCTCCCAAGAGAATTCTCTTCGGTTATAGTCACAGCCGTGTATATTCCCACTCAAGCCGATACCACGACGGCCCTCAAGGAACTACACTGGACTTTGTGCAAACTGAAAACCACATATCCTGAGGCCGCATTTATTGTAGCTGGAGATTTTAACAAAGCAAATTTGAGGAAAAGGCTACCGAAGTTCTATCAACACATTGACTGTAGTACTCGCGTTGCTAAAATGCTGACCACTGTTACTCCCCCTTCCGGGATGCCTACACGGCCCTCCCCCAATCTCCCTTCGGCAAATCAGATCACGACTCCATTTTGCTCCTCCCTTACTATAGGCAGAAACTCAAACAGGAAGTACCCGTGCTAAGGTCTATTCAACGCTGGTCTGAACAATCGGAATCCATGTTTCGGGTAGCCTCTGAGAATAACATTGACATATACACGGACACGGTGACTGAGTTAATCAGGAAGTGTATAGGGGATGTTGTTCCCACTGTGACTGTTAAAACCTACCCAAACCGTGGATAGATGGCAGCATTCGCGCAAAACTGAAAGCGCGAACCACCGCATTTAACCATGGCAAGGTGACTGGGAATATGGTTGAATACAAACAGTGTAGTTATTCCCTCTGTAAGGCAATCAAACAGGCAAAACGTCAGTACAGAGACAAAGTGGAGTCGCAATTCAATGGCTCAGACACGAGACGTATGTGGCAGGGTCTACAGACAATCACGCATTACAAAGGGAAAACTAGCCACGTCTCGGACACCGACGTCTTGCTCCCGGACAAGCTAAACACCTTCTTCGCCCGCTTTGTGGATAACACAGTGCCACCGACGCGGCCCGCTCCCAAGGACTGTGGGCTCTTGTTCTCTGTGGCCAACGTGAGTAAAACATTTAAGCGTGTTAACCCTCGCAAGGCTGCCGGCCCAGATGGAATCCCTAGCTGCGTCCTCAGAGCATGTGCAGACCAGCTGGCTGGAGTGTTTACGGACATATTCAATCTCTCCCTATCCCAGTCTGCTGTCCCCACTTGCTTCAAGATGTCCACCATTGTTCCTGTACCCAAGAAAGCAAAGGTAACTGAACTAAATGACTATCGCCCCGTAGCATTCACTTCTGTCATCGTGAAGTGCTTTGAGAGGCTAGTTAAAGACCATATCACCTCTACCTTACTTGACACCCTAGACCCACTTCAATTTGCATACCGCCCCAATAGATCCACAGACGATGCGACCCCCATCGCACTGCACACTGCCCTATCCCATCTGGACAAGAGGAACACCTATGTAAGAATGCTGTTCATTGACGATAGCTCAGCGCCATAGTACCCTCCAAGCTCATCATTAAGCTCGGGGACCTGGGTCTGAACCCCGCCCTGTGCAACTGGGTCCTGAACTTCCTGACGGGCCCCCCCCCCAGGTGGTGAATGTAGGAAACAACACCTCCACTTTGCTGATCCTCAACCCAGGGGCCCCACAAGGGTGCATGCTCAGCCCCCTCCTGTACTCCCTGTTCACCCATGACTGCGTGGCCACGCACGCCTCCAACTCAATCATCAAGTTTGCAGACGACACAACAGCAGTAGGCCTGATTACCAACAATGACGAGACAGCCTACAGGGAGGAGGTGAGGGCCCTGGCGGAGTGGTGCCAGGAGCTGATCGTGGACTTCAGGAAACAGCAGAGGGAGCATGCCCCTATCCACATCAATGGGACCGCAGTGGATAAGTTGAAAAGCTTCAAGTTCCTCGGCGTACACATCACTGACAATCTGAAATGGTCCACCCACACAGACAGTGTGGTGAAGAAGGCGCAACAGCATCTCTTCAACCTCAGGAGGCTGAAGAAATTTGGCTTGGCCACTAAGACCCTCACAAACCTTTACTGATGCACAATTGAGAGCATCCTGTCGGGCTGTATCACTGCCTGGTACGGCAACTGCACCGCCCGCAACCGCAGGGCTCTCCAGAGGGTGGTGCGTCTGCCCAACGCATCACCAGGGGCACACTGCCTACCCTCCAGGACACCTACAGCACCCGATGTCACAGGAAGGCCAAAAAGATCATCAAGGGCATCAACCACCCGAGCCAAGGCCTGTTCAAGGTCAGTACAGGTGCATCAAAGCTGGGACTGAGAGACTGAAAAACAGCTTCTACCTCAAGGCCAACAGACTGTTAAATAGTCATCACTAGCCGGCTACATTTTACATTTTAGTCATTTAGCAGACTCTCTTATCCAGAGCGACTTACAGTTAGTGAATGCATAAATTTCTCATACTGGCCCTCCGTGGGAAACAAACCCACAACCCTGGCATTGCAAGCGCCATGCTCTACCAACTGAGCTACAGGACAGCCTGCTACCACCCGGTTACTCAACCCTGCACCTTGGAGGCTGCTGCCCTATATACATAGACATGGAATCACTCATCACTTTAATAATGGAACACTATTCACTTTAATAATGTTTACATACTGCTTTACTCATTTCATATGTATATACTGTATTCTATTCTACTGTATTTTAGTCAATGCCACTCCATTGCTCGTCCTAATATTTATATATTTCTTAATTCCATTCTTTTACTTTTAGATTTGTGTGTGTATTGTTGTGAATTGTTAAGATACTACTGCACTTTAGGAGCTAGGAACACAAGTATTTCGATACACCCGCAATAACATATAAAAAAAATAAAAAAATAAAAAAACATCTGCTAAATATGTGTATGTGACCAATAAAATTTGATTTGATTTGAAGAAGATGTCGGATTAGAATGTGTTGTGCGTGGATCTTCGAAGCAGGGCGCCTATCAATGTTGTTATCGCTGGGGTGGCGCTAGACTTAAATGCAAAGGATATACGTGAAGAATTGGATCAAGTGCACAACGACTGACCTGCATGGCAGATGGAAGCCCACTCCATCCATTCTATTGTTTTTTTATGAAGAGTCTCTCCCTACTCACGTGTATTTGGGTTATATGAGATTTCCTGTGAGAGACATCGTGCCCAAACCCATGCAGTGTGATGAATGTAAACTGTGTCCTGTTAGGGTGAAGGAGACGGAGGTGGCAAGAATAAGGGCTGTCCAGAATGTCTCCTATCCAGAGACATTGAGAAGAGTGGAAGAAAGGAGTGAAGTGGAATAAATAATGGTAGTAGGAGTAGAGACACAGGATGTTTCTTGTCAACAGAGGGATCCTGACATGTTGAACGTTAAGAAGGTGGACTTTGTAGCGTTTATTACTTTGGTTTTCAACTGCACAGCGCAAACGGAGAGGATATTGAAGAAAATAGGCATCATTGACAGTGTGGCTGAGCGTTTTTTGGGGACTCAGGAACTTTTCTGCAGAGGCATTACAAGGAATCCTGTCGATGAATGCTCTTTCCTCACAGGCACCTGAGCCTGTGTAGGGATGTGATTTGAATGTGACTGAAGGAGTGGGATGGTTGTTCTCACAAATGTTTGTATTTTGTATTATCCTCAGCCCCCTCCTTCCCACAATGAAATATATTATTTTTGTTTTGTTTCAATACCCCGTACAGTAGGTGGCGGCAATACACCAATAGGTATAGTCTGCCATAACACTTTAAAGAATAACCTTTCAATAGTTACGCCATCCATATTACCGGCAATTTTCTTTCTATTTCTATGGCGGATTCACGGCCGCAATTTAGATAATGCGGTGATACATACAGTGAAGGAAAAAAGTATTTGATCCCCTGCTGATTTTGTACTATGCCCACTGACAAAGACATGATCACTATAATTTTAATGGTAGGTTTATTTAATAACAACAACAAAATCCAGAAAAACGCATGTCAAAAATGTTATAAATTGATTTGCATTTTAATGAGGGAAATAAGTATTTGACCCCTCTGCAAAACATGACTTAGTACTTGGTGGCAAATCCCTTGTTGGCAATCACAGAGGTCAGACGTTTCTTGTAGTTGGCCACCAGGTTTGCACACATCTCAGGAGGGATTTTGTTCCACTCCTCTTTGCAGATCTTCTCCAAGTCATTAAGGTTTCGAGGCTGACGTTTGGCAACTCGAACCTTCAGCTCCCTCCACAGATTTTCTATGGGATTAAGGTCTGGAGACTGGCTAGGCCACTCCAGGACCTTAATGTGCTTCTTCTTGAGCCACTCCTTTGTTGCCTTGGCCGTGTGTTTTGGGTCATTGTCATGCTGGAATACCCATCCACGACCCATTTTCAATGCCCTGGCTGAGGGAAGGAGGTTCTCACCCAAGATTTGACGGTACATCGTCCCTTTGATGCGGTGAAGTTGTCCTGTCCCCTTAGCAGAAAAACACCCCCAAAGCAGGTGGGCCTTTAAATTAGCAATATGTAACTTTTTGGGCGGCCCGACCAAATTCACATAGAAATGTGAGTTATGGATCTGTCATCCTTCTTGAAAGCAAGTCTAAGAAGCAGTAGATCTGTTCTATGTGCCCTATTTTTATGCTTCCGGTTCTTAAGTTTTGTTTTTGCTTCTTTTACTTTCAGTTTTGTACACCAGCTTCAAACAGCTGAAACAACAATATTTTTGGTTATGGAAAATATATTTCACAGCGGTTTAGATGGAACAATGATTCTCTACACTAGACTAGCTTATTTTGTTACATAAACTGAAATTAGAGTTTTAGCAACCAGGAAAAGGTGGAGCATTTTTTGCATAGTTCAACTTTAAACATATGAACTGGGGACCGATGCATATATGTGAATCATTACATTCCTATAATTTTCCCATTCTATCTGTTTTTCCTTTTGTGTTTGATGTTGTTGTTATGGTGGAGAGTGGAGGTTGACATTGAAGAGTGTTTGTGTGTGTGCTTGCGTGTGTGTTTGTGTGTGTGTGTGTGTGTGCTTGCGTGTGTGTTTGTGTGTGTGCTTGCGTGTGTGTGTCTCACCAGAGCCCTCCTCGTCGAAGCAGGCAAAGGCGTTGCGGATGACGTCCTCGGGGTCGGTGCCGTTGAGGCGCTCTCCGAACATAGTGAGGAACATGGTGAAATTGATGGGCCCCGGCGCCTCGGCCATCATCCCCTCCAGGTACTCATCAGACGGGTTCTTACCTGGGGACCACAACAAAACACACACACCATGGTCAACGTTTAAGAGATTCTCCTGTATTTTTGTATACTTTTTAGCCAGTAGTTCTGAAAGTAGCCTCACTAGCCAAAAGTGGTCCCCGAAAATTGCACATTATTTCACACTGTGCACCACGTCATTGCTCTCTCTCTCACTGTGGGTGCATGATGTGCCTCTTGCTAGCTGTCAGTCATATGGCGAGGGGCTGAAGCTCATTGGTTGAACTCAAATTTCTAGGGGGCTGGCCTACTTGGGGGAAAATATAGGGAAAATGGCGCAGCACAGCATCCAGAAAAACTGTTGCTTTCAAACTAGGGATTTTGTGGCTAATTGAGGTAAGACAGTAATTCTACTCATAGGATATGCATGTATGAACTACAAATTGACACATCCAGCCCAAAGCGGGAGGTTTAAAAAATACTTAGTAGTCGCCAAGGTTCCGGAGCATGTCGTTAAGTGGTCAAATCTGAATTTTGTTCAACAGTAGCCATTGATTAACTAGGTCAGGCTTTGGTTTGATTTGGTAGATTATGGTTAAATGTTATTATTGATCTGTCTGCTTATTGTTATATCTCTATTTTACAGTATACTAGTATTTAGCTGGGAAATGCATTTCTGTTGCAATACAGATTCAATGAAACACATGTTCTATGACAGTGGAATTTCTTTGAATTGCACTCAAACTCTACATTCTTTGGGGTGTGGCCAATTCAATTAGATTTTCAACTCATGAGTTGAATGTTTAGGTCTTGTATATAGAATATAGTCAACCCTCTAACAACAGTTTCCTATTGGTTCCCATTTGGCCCCTGGCCCATGTCTTACCCAGTGAGGCCAGCATATCGTGCAGATCCTCCTTGTCGATGAAGCCGTCTCGGTTCTGGTCGATCATGTTGAAGGCCTCCTTGAACTCCTGGATCTGAGACTGGTCGAACATGGCGAACACGTTGGACGTGGCCCTCTGGGGGCGCTTCTTGGTGGTCTTCCCCTTTGCGCGTTTGCTCGACATGGTGGCGGTTGGATGGGCCTAAGGGTTGCAGAATAGGACATGGATAGTTAAAGTCAGATGAAAGATCGAGACTTGCATATTGTCGAATGTCCCAAAAAATACTTTGAGAAAAATGCTCTTTGTTAAAGCTTGGCACTCAACAAGAGTATATCAAGTGAAAAGGTAGACAGTGACGCTTTACATGACTAAATCAGTCAGTTTATTTCCAATATGCATTACGATATGCATTTTAAATAATCATACATGAGTTACAGTAGCGGTCGGTGCCGTTTAAGATGATGAGGACGATTATTTTTTAATGAGCATGGCCTTATTTCTATTACAGCATATTGGATGACTGTCATTCATATTCCATTCTCCCAGCTCAATGTAACATCGATAGGTTTAGGCTACTTACTACATGATACTCGAATTTTCCCTGTACCCATCATGAGGTTGCTACAACCTAGCCTATGAATGAAGGTTTACAACGTAGGTGCACAGGTCGAGAGAAATTTGAGTAATCAAGATGACAGACAGTGACACATTCAATACCGCTTTGCACAATCTTGCCTCCATCTAGCTGATCTAGGGTGTAATCATTAGTCCAACAGTTGCAAACAAGAGTTTCTATTGGACAAATTCAGGCATGTTTATCTCCGTTTTGTTCAGTTTGCTTCCGTTTAAGAAACGTTTTTTTCAACAGAATCGATGGAATGAATACATCCCTGATCACACGCAAACACAGTTCACTTTCATAGCAGCCAGATCGTTGTATAATTCCTTCTCGCATCTACGCGCTCTCCTCCTCACCTTTTCCCTTCGCTTGTGGACTTCAGTGCACAACACATCAGCTGTCTGTGACCAGGCGAAAAAACCTTTCCAAGCCAAACCTTCATATCATAACCGCTACAAACAGCCAACATCATTGTCACCATATTAGCCAACGTCAAGTCAACAACATAGCTACTAGAACTAACGCATTAGTAAACCCACTACAATCATAGAGTACAGTGTACAGTTAGAATGCAGTTTAGCAGTTACACCAGCGGGCCCCGATGGCAATAAATTAATAAAACCAAAAGCTTACCATGATTCGGAAGAGTGTTGGATAGCCATAGCCAGCTAGGTAACATAGTATCCCTCACTGTTTGAGCCGGGTGTTTGAGTAGGCTAAACTAGCTAGCTAGCTGCATTTGCTAGCTAAGTAAGTGAAAGTGAGAAATTAAGCTCTCGCTCTCTCGCGCTTCTCCTTCATTTTTGAAGAAATGTATTTGTTCAAAACTATTCAACTATTGTCTTTCTTTCTCTTTGAGTCAACTACTCACCACATTTTATGCACTGCAGTGCTAGCTAGCTGTAGCTTATGCTTTCAGTACTGGTCCTTTGATTGGGTGGACTCATATCAGTTCATGCTGCAAGAGCTCTGATAGGTTGAAGGATGTCCTCCGGAAGTTGTCATAGTTACTGTGTAAGTCTATGGAAGGGAGTGAGAACCACGAGCCTCCTAGGTTTTGCATTGAAATCAATGTACCCAGAGAAGGACGGAAACTAGCTGTCCTCCGGCTATACCATGGTGCTACCATACAGAGTGCTGTTGAGGCTACTGTAAATTAAAATATATTGCAAAACAGTGTGTTTTAATCAATTGTTTGGTGACGTGAATATATTTAGTATAGTTTTATCTAAAAATGATCACTTGTTTTATGTTTCACTATTTTAATTTTTATGAAATTCACTGAGGATGCTCCTCCCCTTCCTCCTCTGAGGAGCCTCCACTGATTAGTTAAAATGTTACATCAGTTGTATAGGTAAGGCTAGGGATTTAATTGGTTATTACTCATTCTCAGTTATTCCATTTTCAGTCTCTCTGCATTTGTGAGAAAGATGATGCCATCAACCTCCAAATTACACACTCTCTCTCTCTATGCACTGAAGACACAGGTGGTGCTACTGCTAAAGTGTCACCTGCAGTGAAAAGTGTGAAGACGACAAAAGATGGCCACCTGGTTTCCTTGAGAACGGGCCAAACTTAGACCTGTCACTCACACGCGGGCTCAGTGTGCATCATTGAGGAAGTGTGTACAGGAGGTGATAGTGCTGCTGGGCGGTGGCACATCAGAATACTGACTGTGAGAGAGCTAATACCATGCAGGAAGGAACAGGTAATTAGAGAAATATGTTGGATTTGAGTCAGTGACTGATGGAGTATCTTTTGTTTCTCTCTCTCTACTGGTATTTAGTACAGGAGATATACAGTGCATTCGGAAAATATTCAGACCCCTTCCCTTTTTCCACATTTTGTTACGTTACAGCCTTATTCTAAAATTGATTAAATAAAAAAATGTCCTCAATCTACACACAATACCCCATAATGACGAAGCGAAAACAGGTTTTTAGAAATTGTAGCAAATTTATAAAAAATAAATAAAAATACCTTATTTACATAAGTATTCAGACCCTTTGCTATGAGACTCGAAATTGAACTCAGGTGCATCCTGTTTCCATTGATCATCCCTGAGACGTTTCTACAACTTGATTGGAGTCCACCTGTGGTAAATTCAATTGATTGGACATGATTTGGAAAGGCACACACCTGTCTATACTGTTTTTGCACAGTTGACCGTGCAAAAACCAAGCCATGTGGTCGAAGGAATTGTCCGTAGAGCTCCAAGACAGGATTGTATCGAGGCACAGATCTGGGGAAGGGTACTGAAAATGTTCTGCAGCATTGAAGGTCCACAGTGGCCTCCATCATTCTTAAATGGAAAAAGTTTGGAACCACCAAGACTCTTCCTAGAGCTGGCCACCCGGCCAAACTGAGCAATCGGGGGAGAAGGGCCTTGGTCAGGGAGGTGACCAAGAACCCATTGGTCACTGACAGAGCTCCAGAGTTCCTATGTGGAGATGGTAGAACCTTCCAGAAGGACAACCATCTCTGCAGCACTCCACGAATCAGGCCTTTATGGTAGAGCAAGTAGACGGAAACCACTCCTCAGTAAAAGGCACATAACAGCCCTCTTGCATTTTGCCAAAAGGTACCTAAAGGACTCTCAGACCATGAGAAACAAGATTCTCTGGTCTGATGAAACCAAGATTGAACTCTCTGGCTTGAATGCCAAGCGTCACATCTGGAGGAAACTTGGCACCATCCTTACGGTGAAGCATAGTGGTGGCAGCATCATGCTGTGGGGATGTTTTTCAACGGCAGGGACTGGGAGACTAGTCAGGATTGAGGGAAAGATGAATGGAGCAAAGTACAAAGATCCTTGCTGAAAACCTGCTCCAGAGCACTCAGGAACTCAGACTGGGGCGAAGGTTCACCTTCCAACAGGACAACGATCCTAAGAACACAACCAAGACAACGCAGGAGTGGCTTCGGGACAAGACTCTGAATGTCCTTGACTGGCCCAGCCAGAGCCTGGTCGAACATCTCTGGATAAACCTGAAAATAGATGTGCAGCAACCTCCCCATCCAACCTGACAGAGCTTGAGAGGATATGCAGAGAAGAATGGGAAAAACTCCCCAAATACAGGTGTGCCAAGCTTGTAGCGTCATACCCAAGACGACTCAAGGCTGTAATTGCTGCCAAAGGTGCTTCAACAAAGTACTGAGTAAAGGGTTTGAATACTTCTGTAAATGTGATATGTTTTACTTTTTTAATATTCATTTTCTGCCAAATATTCTATAAACCTGTTTTTTGGTTTGTCATTATGGGGTATTGTGTGTAGATTGAATCTATTTTACAATAAGGCTGTAACGTAACAAAGTGGAAAAAGTCAAGGGGTCTGAATACTTTCTGAATGCACTGTAAATACTGTCATTTAGCAAGCCTTATTTGAGAATACATTGGAACAACGTGTGTGCGTGTGATAGCGGGTTGTAGAAAGGTAGAACACTAAATAATTGTGTTCAGGCAAAAAAATGGGAGAAACTAAAATGAGCGTTCTTATCGTGCAAATTCAGATAGTATAAACAAAAATCTACCGTTTCATCCCTACTGGTTGTTAACACTGTTACCTGTAACCAGAGGCTTCTGCAGAAACCAGTCATGTAATGTATCTACCAATCCACCTTCATATGTTGCAGGGAACTCAGCTCTGGACAAAGACTTGATGAGGTTGTTAACACTGGACAACTGGAACATATGAAGCTGGACAGGTACTAATATTGCATTACTTGTTTCTACAGAACCCTCTAGTTACAAGTAACTGTTTCCAGTTCATAAACCACCAGTGGTTGGAATATTTATCCAAAGTTTGTTTCAGAGGCAGTTCTCAGAGTTCCAAGGAAGGCTATGTTAGCTAAGCCTTGTCGTTTGCCTATCTTCACTGTCCTTTATTGCTCTCTCTCTCCCCCTCTCTCTCCCCTCCTCTCTGTCTCTCTCCAGTACAAAGGGCCAGTCATTTTCCTAATTGGATCAACCTGCAGACAGTGCTCTCAATTTGACTTTGTAATATGTAACCACACTTCAACCTTGTCCCGATCTCCAATGGAAAGCATCCTTACTGTTATCAGCTACCCTACTGTATATGACCCAGTAAAAGTAAACAGGCCTGTGTGTAAAACCTGCACCTAATGCCCTTACTAACAAAGATGACAATCACACAGCATTGCACTTCAAGCAGTTGCTTGTTCCTTTCAATTGCGTTTGTTTACTTTACTCTATTTCAGTCTCTCTGCTTGCTATCTGAGTTAAGAGATCTGAGGGAGTTTTTCACTGGCTAACAGTTTGCTTATTCTCCCTGTTGCTACGTGACATAGTTATTGAGGAAGCCCAAAACAAAACATTGTCCAGCTCCTTTTCAGAGGATGAAGGAATTTGAAGATTAGGATTTTGGCCCAGTGGGCAAATGTTTCTTCTCAGAAGTTATCACAGTCCTTCTCTTTTCGAGAGCTTTATAACACACCACTATGACAACGAGGCTGTTCAAAAATGAGATTGTTAGAAGTTACTTTTTCAGGGTTGAGTTAACTGACTTCCTGTAAACATTCATAGTTGGAATTTTGGAATGTTCCCATTATCTTTCACATTCTTGTGTGACTCCAGAGGGTGAGGGACAACTAGATCCCTATCTCCTTTTAGTGACGGCTAGCACAACCGTTCAATCGGATCAATTAGTCTAAACCCCCTCATCTCATTCCAACAAACTAAATCCCTTTAGTCTGAAGCCACCTTGGAAACCTGTGTTTGCCAACCTGTGTGTGTAACATTCAAGTGGATTTCTAAGCCCGAATGACCTCACTGCTTCTGAAACCTATTGAATTCCTCCGCATTCTCAACTGGCTGACTCACCGATGAGGTCTTGAAAACATTTCAAGATCCATTCAATCATTGGTTTGTGTGTTGTGCTATTCTCTGTTTATTAGTGTACCTCATCCTTTCCCACTCACTCACTCACTCACTGTTAGTCACCAGACAGTCAATCACTCAGTCTTGACCTGACCACTGGGGGAGTTTCAAAACAACAGTCCAACAAACCTAACCAACCTCTCGTTGTCTAAAAACAGCTAAACATGACAGGCTTTTGATTAGAAGTGAGACTCTAGAGTTTAGAGAGCTCGATATGAGTTTGTGGGTCACAGAGTGGTGAAATTCCACTGTCTAATCTGTGATGATGATGGGCGTAAATTAGTAAAGCCTTCATTCCACAACACAGTTGTGGGGACTACAGAGCACCACCGTGATGAGACGCTACTCCAGATGATCCTAGACCTGTGACCGGTCACTTTTGGCATGCAAGGAGAACTCAGAAACCCTATCCCGCCCCCACCTTTAACCCAGCTCTTACCATTGTTGACAGTTTCCCATACAACTCTGACTAATGCGTTAAAGTGCCACAAATCTAATCCCAACATAAACTCCCTCTAAGCTAAACAACATTAAATCTGAAGGCAAAATGGAAGAGAAAAATCATCTTACCTTGGCTTCAGGTGAATATTAGTTGTTTCTGGAGTCCTCTAAGCCCTTTGTCTGGGTCTCACTGCTTAGTTGGAAGGGAAGCAGGGAGCTCCACTGAAAAGTTTGTTTAAAGCATCAGTCTTCTAACCGGCCCCTCCCACTCCTCCCCTGGCCAATCGCCTGTCCCGGCTGTCTCAAACAGAGCCGGCCCAGCTCAGGCATTTACCCATACAAGGGAAAAGAATGTGCAGGCCTGCAGCTCCCCACTGCCATAGCAGAGTAGGTGATGTTTGGGAATGGGGCCGAAATGACAGGAACTCTGATAAGGCTGCCTTATTTAGCGAAAAAAATAAAGGGCCAGCGTGCAGAGGAGTTGTCTGTGGTTTCTGGTTTTGCATCTGGGAGGGATGGAAGAGAAGATAGGGGCCGGTTCTCTGGTGTTCTGAAGCAGAGCTCCTAGTTGTTTTTCAAGCTGCCTGGGGGACTCCTTAAAAAGGCAGTTTGCATGGCCAAGCTACTGTCTGGATCTCTAGGGAACACATTTTGTCATGCCAGTAGCATCAGTTTTTTTCTTCTCTGCCATATTGAGAAAAATGTTGTGCTGTTCCAATAAAATGTCCCTTTTAAATTCTCGTGTTACTGTTGTTGCAAATATCTACCAAGAAACAAAGTATCTGGTCACATTTGAGTTGCACAGATGTAGTCACATCTACTTTTTGGTGTTATTATCCAAATGTATCCATTGATGTATATACCTTATCTGTAGTTACAATGTACAGCCAAGTCAATTATTTATTTTACCTTTTTTAACAGGGAGTCACCATTGAGACCAGCATATACTCAAATGTCAAAATACAATATAATACAAATATACAAAATTACAAACACACTCAAGAAACACAATGACATTCCTCAGCAAAGATGTCCCCAACCAACAATTTGAACTACCGAGAGGCACCAGTATATCCAGTTGTAGGGAACTCTGTAGATTGTTCCATACATAGGGTACAAAGAAACAAATACAGTTGAAGTCGGAAGTTTACATACAGTGGGGGAAAAAAGTATTTAGTCAGCCACCAATTGTGCAAGTTCTCCCACTTAAAAAGATGAGAGAGGCCTGTAATTTTCATCATAGGTACACGTCAACTATGACAGACAAATTGAGATTTTTTTCTCTCCAGAAAATCACGTTGTAGGATTTTTAATGAATTTATTTGCAAATTATGGTGGAAAATAAGTATTTGGTCACCTACAAACAAGCAAGATTTCTGGCTCTCACAGACCTGTAACTTCCTCTTTAAGAGGCTCCTCTGTCCTCCACTCGTTACCTGTATTAATGGCACCTGTTTGAACTTGTTATCAGTATAAAAAACACCTGTCCACAACCTCAAACAGTCACACTCCAAACTCCACTATGGCCAAGACCAAAGAGCTGTCAAAGGATACCAGAAACAAAATTGTAGACCAGCACCAGGCTGGGAAGACTGAATCTGCAATAGGTAAGCAGCTTGGTTTGAAGAAATCAACTGTGGGAGCAATTATTAGGAAATGGAAGACATACAAGACCACTGATAATCTCCCTCGATCTGGGGCTCCACGCAAGATCTCACCCCGTGGGGTCAAAATGATCACAAGAACGGTGAGCAAAAATCCCAGAACCACACGGGGGGACCTAGTGAATGACCTGCAGAGAGCTGGGACCAAAGTAACAAAGCCTACCATCAGTAACACACTACGCCGCCAGGGGCTCAAATCCTGCAGTGCCAGAAGTGTCCCCCTGCTTAAGCCAGTACATGACCAGGCCCGTCTGAAGTTTGCTAGAGTGCATTTGGATGATCCAGAAGAGGATTGGGAGAATGTCATATGGTCAGATGAAACCAAAATATAACTTTTTGGTAAAAACTCAACTCGTCGTGTTTGGAGGACAAAGAATGCTGAGTTGCATCCAAAGAACACCATACCTACTGTGAAGCATGGGGGTGGAAACATCATGCTTTGGGGCTGTTTTTCTGCAAAGGGACCAGGACGACTGATCCGTGTAAAGGAAAGAATGAATGGGGCCATGTATCGTGAGATTTTGAGTGAAAACCTCCTTCCATCAGCAAGGGCATTGAAGATGAAACGTGGCTGGGTCTTTCAGCATGACAATGATCCCAAACACACCGCCCGGGCAATGAAGGAGTGGCTTCGTAAGAAGCATTTCAAGGTCCTGGATTGGCCTAGCAAGTCTCCAGATCTCAACCCCATAGAAGATCTTTGGAGGGAGTTGAAAGTCTGTGTTGCCCAGCGACAGCCCCAAAACATCACTGCTCTAGAGGAGATCTGCATGGAGGAATGGGCCAAAATACCAGCAACAGTGTGTGAAAACCTTGTGAAGACTTACAGAAAACGTTTGACCTGTGTCATTGCCAACAAAGGGTATATAACAAAGTATTGAGAAACTTTTGTTATTGACCAAATACTTATTTTCCACCATAATTTGCAAATACATTCATAAGAAATCCTACAATGTGATTTTCTGGATTTCTTCTTCTCAATTTGTCTGTCATAGTTGACGTGTACCTATGATGAAAATTAAAGGCCTCTCTCATCTTTTTAAGTGGGAGAACTTGCACAATTGGTGGCTGACTAAATACTTTTTTTCCCCAACTGTACACTTAGGTTAGAGTCATTAAAACTCTTTTTCAACCACTCCACAAATTTCTTGTTAACAAACTATAGTTTTGGCAAGTCGGTTAGGACATCTACTTTGTGCATGACACAAGTAATTTTTCCAACAATTGTTTACAGACAGATTATTTCACTTATAATTCACTGTATCACAATTCCAGTGGGTCAGAAGTTTACATACACTAAGTTGACTGTGCCTTTAAACATCTTGGAAAATTCCAGAAAATGATGTCATGGCTTTAGAAGCTTCTGATAGGCTAATTTACATCATTTGAGTCAATTGGAGGTGTACCTGTGGATGTATTTCAAGGCCTACCTTCAAACTCAGTGCCTCTTTGCTTGACATCATGGGAAAATCAAATGAAATCAGCCAAGACCGCAGAAAAGAAATGGTAGACCTCCACAAGTCTGGTTCATCCTTGGGAGCAATTTCCAAACGCCTGAAGGTACCACGTTCATCTGTACAAACAATAGTACGCAAGTGTAAATACCATGGGACCACGCAGCCGCCATACTGCTCAGGAAGGGGACGCGTTCGGTCTCCTAGAGATTAACGTACTTTGGTGCGAAAAGTGCAAATCAATCCCAGAACAACAGCAAAGTACCGTGTGAAGATGCTGGAGAAAACATGTACAGAATTATCTATATCCACAGTAAAATTAGTCCTATATCGACATAACCTGAAAGGCCGCTCAGCAAGGAAGAAGCCACTGCTCCAAAACCGCCATAAAAAAGCCAGATTACGGTTTGCAACTGCACATGGGGACAAAGATTGTACTTTTTGGAAAAATGTCCTTTGGTCTGATGAAACAAAAATAGAACTGTTTGGCCATAATGACCATTGTTATGTTTGGAGGAAAAAGGGGGTTGCTTGCAAGCCGAAGAACACCATCCCAACCGTGAAGCACGAAGGTGGCAGCATCATGCTGTGGGGGTGCTTTGCTGCAGGAGGGACTGGTGCACAAAATAGATGTCATCATGAGGAAGGAAAACTATGTGGATATATTGAAGAAACATCTCAAGACATCAGTCAGGAAGTTAAAGCTTGGTCGCAAATGGGTCTTCCAAATGGGCAATGAACCCAAGCATACTTCCAAAGTTGTGGCAAAATGGCTTAAGGACAACAAAGTCAAGGTATTGGATTGGCCATCACAAAGACCTCAATCCTATAGAAAATGTGTGGGCAGAACTGAAAAAGCATGTGCGAGCAAGGAGGCCTACAAACCTGACTCAGTTACACCAGCTCTGTCAGAAGAAAATGGGCAAAAATTCACCCAACTTATTGTGGGATGCTTGTGGAAGGCTACCCGAAACGTTTGACCCAAGTTAAACAATTTAAAGGCAATGCTACCAAATACTAATTGAGTGTATGTAAACTTCTGACCCACTGGGAATGTGATTAAAGAAATAAAAGCTCTCTCTCTACTATTATTCTGACATTTCACATTCTTAAAATAAGGTGGTGATCCTAACTGACCTAAAACAGGGAATTTTTACTAGGATTAAATGTCAGGAACTGTGAAAAACCTGGTTTAAATGTATTTGGCTAAGCGTCTGCTAAATGACGAAAATGTAATTAAATGTGTATGTAAACTTCCGACTTCAACTGTATGTTTATCACATTAAAGAGCGACTGTCACGCCCTGGCCTTGAGAGGCCGGTTGTCTTTAGTTGGTTTGGTCAGGGTGTGAGGATCTATGTTAGAATTTCTATGTTTAGGATCTAGATGTGTATTTCTAGGTTTGGCCGGGTGTGATTCCCAATCAGAGGCAGCTGTCGCTCGTTGTCTCTGATTGGGGATCATACTTAAGTAGCCTGTTTGCCTACCTTAGTTGTGGGATCTTGTTCCGTGTTTAGGCTTGTATGTGTATAGCTGTAGGACTTCACGTTACGTTGTTTCTTGTTTTGTTTATTGAGTTAAATAAACATGTACGCTTTTCACGCTGCACCTTGGTCTGACCCATCTCTCAACGATCGTGACAGCGACTGCCCCTAAAAACCAACTAATCCCTTTGAAAACAGCCTATGTGGCATCGATATGAGTCAGAAACATTTATTCTAGTGTCAAAATTGACTACAACATGTACAGTGAGGGGAAAAACGTATTTGATCCCCTGCTTATTTTGTACGTTTGCCCACTAACAAAGAAATGATCAATCTATAATTTTAATGGTAGGTTTATTTGAACAGTGAGAGACAGAATAACAACAACAAAATCCAGAAAAACGCATGTTAAAAATGTTATAAATTGATTTGCATTTTAATGAGGGAAATAAGTATTTGACCCCCACTCAATCAGAAAGATTTATGGCTCCCATGTGTCTTTTATACAGGTAACAAGCTGAGATTAGGAGCACACTCTTAAAAGGAGTGCTCCTAATCTCAGCTTGTAACCTGTATAAAAGACACCTGTCCACAGAAGCAATCAATCAATCAGATTCCAAACTCTCCACCATGGCCAAGACCAAAGAGCTCTCCAAGGATGTCAGGGACAAGATTGTAGACCTACACAAGGCTGGAATGGGCTACAAGACCATCGCCAAGCAGCTTGGTGAGAAGGTGACAACAGTTGGTGGGATTTTTCGCAAATGGAAGAAACACATAAGAACTGTCAATCTCCCTCGGCCTGGGGATCCATGCAAGATCTCACCTCGTGGAGTTGCAATGATCATGAGAACGGTGAGGAATCAGCCCAGAACTACACGGGAGGATCTTGTCAATGATCTCAAGGCAGCTGGGACCATAGTCACCAAGAAAACAATTGGTAACACACTACGCCGTGAAGGACTGAAATCCTGCAGCGCCCGCAAGGTCCCCCTGCTCAAGAAAGCACATATACAGGCCCGTCTGAAGTTTGCCAATGAACATCTGAATGATTCAGAGGAGAACTAGGTGAAAGTGTTGTGGTCAGATGAGACCAAAATCGAGCTCTTTGGCATCAACTCAACTCGCCGTGTTTGGAGGAGGAGGAATGTGCCTATGACCCCAAGAACACCATCCCCACCGTCAAACATGGAGGTGGAAACATTATGCTTTGGGGGTGTTTTTCTGCTAAGGGGACAGGACAACTTCACCGCATCAAAGGGACGATGGACGGTGCCATGTACCGTCAAATCTTGGGTGAGAACCTCCTTCCCTCAGCCAGGGCATTGAAAATGGGTCGTGGATGGGTATTCCAGCATGACAATGACCCAAAACACACGGCCAAGGCAACAAAGGAGTAGCTCAAGAAGAAGCACATTAAGGTCCTGGAGTGGCCTAGCCAGTCTCCAGACCTTAATCCCATAGAAAATCTGTGGAGGGAGCTGAAGGTTCGAGTTGCCAAATGTCAGCCTCGAAACCTTAATGACTTGGAGGAGATCTGCAAAGAGGAGTGGGACAAAATCCCTCCTGAGATGTGTGCAAACCTGGTGGCCAACTACAAGAAACGTCTGACCTCTGTGATTGCCAACAAGGGTTTTGCCACCAAGTACTAAGTCATGTTTTGCAAAGGGGTCAAATACTTATTTCCCTCATTAAAATGCAAATCAATTTATAACATTTTTGACATGTGTTTTTCTGGATTTTTTTGTTGTTATTCTGTCTCTCACTGTTCAAATAAACCTACCATTAAAATTACAGACTGATCATGTCTTTGTCAGTGGGCAAACGTACAAAATCAGCAGGGGATCAAATACTTTTTCCCTTACTGTACATACCCCAACCAGAAGCCATGGATTAAAGGCAACATCCGCACTGAGCTAAAGGGTAGAGCTTCCGCTTTCAAGGAGCGGGACTCTAACCCGGAAGCTTATAAGAAATCCCGCTATGCCCTCTGATGAACCATCAAACAGGCAAAGCGTCAATACAGGACTAAGATCGAATCGTACTACACCGGCTCCGACGCTCGTCGGATGTGGCAGGGCTTGCAAACTATTACAGACTACAAAGGGAAGCACAGCCGCGAGCTGCCCAGTGACACGAGCCTACCAGACAAGCTAAATTACTTCTATGCTCGCTTCGAGGCAAGTAACACTGAAACATGCATGAGAGGATCAGCTGTTCCGGACGACTGTGTGATCACGCGCTCCGTAGCCGATGTGAGTAAGACCTTTAAACAGGTCAACATTCACAAGGCCGTAGGGCCAGAGGGATTACCAGGACGTGTGCTCCGAGCATGCGCTGACCAACTGGCAAGTGTCTTCACTGACATTTTCAACCTCTCCCTGTCTGAGCCATAGTCCCTGTGCCCAAGAACACTTAGGTAACCTGCCTAAATGACTACCGCCCCGTAGCATTTACGTCTGTAGCCATGAAGTGCTTTGAAAGGCTGGTCATGGCTCACATCAACACCATTATCCCAGAAACCCTAGACCCACTCCAATTTGCATTCCGCCCCAACAGATCCACAGATGATGCAATCTCTATTGCGCTCCACACTGCCCTTTCACACCTGGACAAAAGGAACACCTATGTGAGAATGCTATTCATTGACTACAGCTCAGAGTTCAACACCATAGTGCCCTCAAAGCTCATCACTAAGCTAAGGACCCTGGGACTAAACACCTCCCTCTGCAACTGGATCCTGGACTTCCTGACGGGCTGCCCCCAGGTGGTAAGGGTAGGTAACAACACATCCCCCTCAGGGGTGAACAGGGAGAACAGTCCCCTCCTGTTCTCCCTGTTCACTCATGACTGCATGGCCAGGCACGACTCCAACATCATCATTACGTTTGCCGATGACACAACAGTGGTAGGCCTGATCACCGACAATGATGAGACAGCCTATAGGGAGGAGGTCAGAGACCTGGCCATGTGGTGCCAGGATAACAACCTCTCCCTCAATGTGATCAAGACAAAGGTGATGATTGTGGACTACAGGAAAAAGAGGACTGAGCACACCCCCGTTTTCATCGACGGGGCTGTAGTGGAGCAGGTTGAGACCTTCAAGTTACTTGGTGTCCACATCACCAACAAACTAACATGGTCCAAGCACACCAAGACAGTCGTGAAGAGGGCACGACAAAACCTATTCCCCCTAAGGAGACTGAAAAGATTTGGCATGGGTCCTCAGATCCTCAAAAGGTTCTACAGCTGCACCATCGAGAGCATCCTGACTGGTTGCATCACTGCCTGGTATGGCAACTGCTCGGCCTCCGACCGCAAGGCACTACAGAGGGTAGTGCGTACGGCCCAGTACATTACTGGGGTCAAGCTTCCTGCCATCCAGGACCTCTGTACCAGGCGGTGTCAGAGGAAGGCCCTAAAAATTGTTAAAGACTCCAGACACCCTAGTCATAGACTGTTCTCTCTGCTACCGCACGGCAAGCAGTACCGGAGCGCCAAGTCTAGGTCCAAGAGGCTTCTAAACAGCTTCTACCCCCAAGCCATAAGACTCCTGAACATGTAATCAAATGGCTACCCAGACTATTTGCATTGAACACCCCCCTCACTAAACACAAATACTGCGTTTGTAAATAATGTCTGTTGGATTGTGCCCCTGGCTGTCCCTAAATAAAAAATAAATTTAAAAAACTGTGCTCTCTGGTTTGCTTTATATAAGGAATTTGATGTATAGCATTTACCTTTACTTTTTACTTTTACTCAAGTATGATAATTGAGTAATTTTCCACCACTGAACACAAGGTCAGTACAGGCTTTAGCCTACACATAGAACTGAATTAGCTGACCATCTTGAGATGGTGAGTCAGTCAGGAAGTCCTCAACTTCAAAATTGTGTTCTCTCAATAGCAAAGCTAGCTTAGTTTACATCACTGTACTCACTGCTGCACTTGTTTGTTGTGATTGAATGGCAAAGACACACCCAAGAAGCACCCACATCCAACCACACCCCCAAGACGACTCTCGTTTGCCTTCAGTCTTGGCCACTAGCATTTCTTAATGAGCATTGATGAAAAACGAGACCTTTACGTAAATAGTTGTTCTCTTAAGAATTGTATAAAATAGTGAATAAGGGATGTAAGTTTAAAGTGTATAAAAGTGTTTGTCAAAGATTTTTTTTAAAATAAATCCAGATTAGGAATTGCAATAAGATAGTTTTGCATTGACCACATTTTACATTTGCTAAATAACCTGTACTTCAAAAAAACATATAAAACAACTGTTTATGCATTAACATAATGGGCTCTTAATAACTTCAAATCTACAATTTAGATAGGACAAAAACCAAGAGGTTGGAAAAACATGCATATCTGCCCAATTTCCCTTTGAAATTTTAAAACATATTTTTCATGATTAGTTAGGCCTATTATCTTTATATTTTATTGAACCCCACAACGAGGAATAATATTGTAGAAAATTCAGGGGGTAGCCCCGACTGGGACTCAAACTCGAGACCAGCGACTCTCAACCCAACACCTTAGCCGTTACGCCAAGAGATCCAGAACCTCTTGACGAGGTCGCTAGGTGTTGGCTTAAGGTCGCTACACTACCCGCTTCCTTCGGGACAGCGTGTTCCCAATTCTCCTCTATACCAAGTCCCTCATGTGTACACGCCTCTACGATGGCTTAACGGGCACCATCCCACTTCTGACACCAATGTAATGAGTTTGGGGGTAGCCCCGACTGGGACTTGAACCCGGTCCAATGACTCTAAACCCAACATTTTAGGGCTCACGATTCAATCCGTAGCGTTGTAGTGAAGTTCACATTTAAAGGTAATTTCCGATTGAGCGGGCATATGCAGCCTTTACCGTGAATACAGTCTCCACGAACGTGGGAACATTGCCTTTAATTGGTCAATCGCACTATAAAGCGGATCTTCAGCGCTACGGATTAAATTGAACCCTTAGCCGTTGTGCCATGAGCGTTGAACCTCTTGATGAGGTCACTATAGGTGTTGGGTTAAGGGTGCTACAATATTTGATAGGGAGGAGAGAAATTATTTTTGGTACTTTTGTGAACACGTTTGTCAACATCACATTTCCATTCCAGTTCCAGTTCAATTTCTTATAAGAAGTCAAACAACAGTAGCCAAAGTGGTCCCATTTATTTTATACCCATTTTTATGTTTACATGCAATGGGTATAAATGTCTGCCTGGAATGACACTAATGAAAACTCTTATACCTTGCTTTAGACTACTACTGTGAAGAGCATACTGGAGCCCCATTGAGCCATTGCATGTGCTGTATACAAGCAAAGGATGCCCTCTGGTGGCCAGAGTAAGTTATTAAAGGGCTTTTTGTATTATAAACTCCGTAAACTACAGTAATAATTATAGTTTTCTGATTTATAACATTACAGTGCTATAATTACGATTTCAACGTGTGAGTATTCTGATTTCTGTAATATATTGTTTTTCATTTGATAAATTAATCCATCCAATGTAAGAAATTATGTAGTTTTCTGCCGAATATCCTCAGTTAAATACAAGTTTAAATGCTGTCAGACTTTTGCATTACTCAATGACATTGACCCCAATCTCAAATTCACTATTGAATGTGACACTAACCGTGTTCACTACCTCGATATGTGGATTGAGAAATCAAATGGAACCCTGTTTACAACTCTGTATAGAAAAGAAACGGACAGAAATACTATATTTCAAGGGGACAGCTTCTACCCTGAGCCATTAAAAAGAGGACTTCCAAGAAGCCAATTTTTCAGACTGCGTGGTACATGCCACTCCACAGAGGACTCAATAGGTTTCTAAGAAGAGGCTACTCTCCACAACGTGTGGATGAAGCTCTTAATTTGGCGTTGGGTAAAACACGAGATGAACTACTACAAAAAAAGACCCACTAGAGCTAAAGAACACTCTGTAATGTTTACCACAACATATACTTTGAACTCGCGAATAGTGGGAGATGTTGTCAAGAAACACTGGCATGTTTTATCATCGGACCCAGCTTTGCCAGCTGAATTTAAGAACCCACCACTTATTGTATATAGGAGAGGTCGCAATTTACGCGATAAATTGGTCCATGCCAACTGCCAGCCACAAAAGAAAATCATCCAGGCTCTTTTACGCCCTCTTCAGAATGGTAGTTACAAATGCAGAGGTTGCGCACAGTGCAACAATATGATGAAGTGTGAATATTTCTGCCACCAACATACAGGAAAACGGTTCCAAATAAATGACATTATTACGTGCTCCACCTCCCATGTTATCTACATGATTAAATGTCCATGTGGGCTGTGTTATGTAGGTAAAACCTCTCGTTCTCTCAAACAGAGAATTAGTGAACAAAAAAGTTCAATCAGGAGAAACGACAGGGATTATCCAGTCGCAGTACATTTTACTGGCCTAAAACATGACATTTCTACCTTTAGATTATGTGGCACAGAGAAAGTTAAGATATCAGACAGGGGAGGTGATATAAATAATACTCTGAGCAAAAGATAATGTTTTTGGATTTTCACCCTCCAGACATGATTTCATAAAGGTCTTAATGATGAAATGCCTATGTATGTTATGTTGTAAATGTGAATATAAATTAATGCCCCCATTTCAGATTACTCTGACGTATTTCTTCCGCTGTATCCAATGATTGATGAAAACTTGCTTACTGGGTCGATGTCCTCATTGTGGTTTTACAGACGTGTTTAATACGTTTATGTACACACTGTATTAGAATATTTATAAAAATGCACATTGTTATATTTGGTAGCACTTGTTTTCCCTCGACTCCAACCCAATTCGATGCGTGGAACGGATGTGGGTGGGGCTATGTCTACATAATAGTGCTAATTTAAAAAACTCACAAAAGCTCTGACAAAGGCCTTGAGGTCGATACGTAAAGCTTATTAAAGAGCAGTGATACTATGAATGTTAAGAAAATGTTTAGCAATGTAATAAAGTAATGACCTTTCAAATAAGTTATGTTACACGTTATGTTGGCTGACAATTTGTTAGCTACGCTAGCCTTACGAACCGCATAGCATATCATACAGCAGCTGCTTGTATGTACCGGTTTGTTAGCTAGCTACCTAACGTTAGCTGGCTACTAATACATCGAACTTGCCAGTATATTAACCAGTGGAGGCTGCTGAGGGGAGGACCAGTGTTGCCAATTTAGCACGTATCGTTCTTACTCTTCTCAACAAGCAGTGGGTGCTGCAGTGGGTCCCCCCGTGGGTCCCCCCGTGGGCCCCCCCGTCCCCGTCCCCGTCCCCGTCCCCCGTCCCCCCGTCCCCCCGTCCCACGTCCCAAGTCCCAAAGCACTCACAGGCGGCCCAGTCCTCGCGCTGCAGTCAAAGCAGGAGATGTTCACCCCTCCACGTCCAGACTGCAAATGAATCGCGCATGCGGGAAGCCGGCACTGGCTGATCCCGCCCTGGCTTACATTCAGGGCGGGATGTAAATGTAGGGTGTTTTTTACAAACTTTTTGTCTCTCTCACAACGTTATTCCTCTCTCCTACAGTGTCCATCACAATTATATGCACATGGCCAATTATGCAAATTAGGCGATGATGTCATTTAGCGACTTCTAGCGACTTTTAGGACAGCCAATAGCTACTTTCCTTACTGAGGAGTTGGCAACACTGGAGAGGACGGCCCATTCCACTCATTCCTCTCCAGCCATTACCACGAGGCCGTCCTCCCCAATTAAGATGCCACCAACCTCCTGTGATATTAAATATATGCTAACTACCCAACATGTATTGACTTGATTATTCACGTCATTCTTAGCTTAGCTAAGTGGTATAGTCGTTGTGCGTTCTCAATGGACATTGTTAATGAAGTCCTAAGATGTCTAGCTAGTAATTTGTTATGCTAACAAGCACGCAAGAAGTTGCATAGCAACAGGATCAACTTCCGGTAGACAGGCGAAGCGCTAGTACGCTCAACTGAAAGGATACCGTTCGTTTACAGTATACTAAAATGAACTAATAGTATATACTCATTTAGTATGTAGTATACAGTATGTCAGTATGGGTATTCGAACACAGCTAGTTTCCCAAACTCGGGACGCAAGGGGTGCATGTTTTGGTTTTTGCCCTAACACTACACAGCTGATTCAAATGACCGAAGCTTGATGATTAGTTGATTAGCCAATTTGAATCAGCTGTTTAGTGCTAGGGCAAAAAACAAAATGTTCACCCCTTAGGGTCTCAAGGACCGAGTTTGGGAAACCCAGCCATAAGAAAGTCAACATTAGAATGGAGTTTACTTTAAACCACCTCTGAGTGAATTTATCTAAAGCATTCTAGTGCGCCTAAAGTCATTTTCCAGTGCTTTGTCGCCCTTATATCAGTTATAGCGCGTTAATGTTTTATGGAAAAAGGGTTGAAAATAGGTCTCTCCATAATGAATCTAAACAGCCTACCTACAACTCGTAAAAAGTTGTCATGACGTGTGCATGCTGTCTCATTGACAGCTGCCAGATGCAGCGCTCTCTCAACCAGTACTCTCAACACACACCCCTCACTTTTTCACAGCCTGCTCACTACCTGATAGGCAGCAGGTCACAGTAATATATACAGTTGAAGTCGGAAGTTTACATACACTTAGGTTGGAGTCATTAAACTTGTTTTTCAACCACTCCACAACTTTCTTGTTAACAAACTACAGTTTTGGCAAGTCGGTTAGGACATCTACTTTGTACATGACACAAGTAATTTTTCCAACAATTTACAGACAGATTATTTCACTTATAACTCACTGTATCACATTTCCAGTGGGTCAGAAGTTTACATACACTAAGTTGACTGTGCCTTTAAACAGCTTGGAAAATTCCAGACAATTATGTTATGGCTTTAGAAGCTTCTGATAGGCTAATTGACATCATTTGTGTCAATTGGAGGTGTACCTGTGGATATATTTCAAGGCCTACCTTCAAACTCAGTGCCTCTTTGCTTGACATCATGGGAAAATCAAAAGAAATCATCCAAGACCTCAGAAAAAAATGGTAGACCTCCACAAGTCTGGTTCATCCTTGGGAGCAATTTCCAAACGCCTGAAGGTACCACGTTCATCTGTACAAACAATAGTACGCAAGTATAAACACCATGGGACCACGCAGCCGTCATACCACTCAGGATGGAGACGCCTTCTGTCGCCTAGAGATTAACGTACTTTGGTGCGAAAAGTGCAAATCAATCCCAGAACAACAGCAAAGGACCTTGTGAAGATGCTGGAGAAAACAGGTACAAAAGTATCTATCCACAGTAAAACGAGTCCTATATCGACATAACCTGAAAGGCCGCTCAGCAAGGAAGAAGCCACTGCTCCAAAACCGCCATTAAAAAGCCAGACTACGGTTTGCAACTGCACATGGGGACAAAGATCGTACTTTCTGGAGAAATGTACTCTGGTCTGATGAAACAAAAATAGAACTGTTTGGCCATAATGACCATCGTTATGTTTGGAGGAAAAAGGGGAACGCTTGCAAGCCGAAGAACACCATCCCAACCGTGAAGCACGGGGGTGGCAGCATCATGCTGTGGGGGTGCTTTGCTGCAGGAGGGACTGGTGCACTTCACAAAATAGATGGCATCATGAGGAAGGAAAAATATGTGGATATATTGAAGCAACATCTCAAGACATCAGTCAGGAAGTTAAAGTTTGGTCGCAAATGGGTCTTCCAAATGGACAATGACCCCAAGCATACTTCCAAAGTTGTGGCAAAATGGCTTAAGGACAAAAAAGTCAAGGTATTGGAGTGACCATCACAAAGCCCTGACCTCAATCCTATAGCAAATTTGTGGGCAGAACTGAAAAAACGTGTGCGAGCAAGGAGGCCTACAAACCTGACTCAGTTACACCAGCTCTGTCAGGAGGAATGGGCCAAAATTCACCCAACTTATTGTGGGAAGCTTGTGGAAGGCTACCCTAAACATTTGACCCAAGTTAAACAATTTAAAGACAATGCTACCAAATACTAATTGAGTGTATGTAAACTTCTGACCCACTGGGAATGTGATGAAAGAAATAAAAGCTGATATAAATAATTCTCTCTACTATTATTCTGACATTTCACATTCTTAAAATGAAGTGGTGATCCTAACTGACCTTTTACTAGGATAAAATGTCAGGAATTGTGAAAAACTGAGTTTAAATGTATTTGGCTAAGGTGTATGTAAACTTCCGACTTCAACTGTGTGTGTGTGTATATACACTGCTCAAAAAAATAAAGGGAACACTTAAACAACACAATGTAACTCCAAGTCAATCACACTTCTGTGAAATCAAACTGTCCACTTAGGAAGCAACACTGATTGACAATAAATGTCACATGCTGTTGTGCAAATGGAATAGACAACAGGTGGAAATTATAGGCAATTAGCAAGACACCCCCCAATAAAGGACTGGTTTTGCAGGTGGTGACCACAGAATACTTCTCAGTTCCTATGCTTCCTGGCTGATGTTTTGGTCACTTTTGAATGCTGGCGGTGCTTTCACTCTAGTGGTAGCATGAGACGGAGTCTACAACCCACACAAGTGGCTCCGGTAGTGCAGCTCATCCAGGATGGCACATCAATGCGAGCTGTGGCAAGAAGGTTTGCTGTGTCTGTCAGCGTAGTGTCCAGAGCATGGAGGCGCCACCAGGAGACAGGCCAGTACATCAGGAGACGTGGAGGAGGCCGTAGGAGGGCAACAACCCAGCAGCAGGACTGCTACCTCCGCCTTTGTGCAAGGAGGAGCAGGAGGAGCACTGCCAGAGCCCTGCAAAATGACCTGGTGGTATGAGGGCCCGACGTCCACAGGTGGGGGTTGTGCTTACAGCCCAACACCGTGCAGGACGTTTAGCATTTGCCAGAGAACACCAAGATTGGCAAATTCGCCACTGGCGCCCTGTGCTCTTCACAGATGAAAGCAGGTTCACACTGAGCACATGTGACAGACGTGACAGAGTCTGGAGACGCCGTGGAGATGGTTCTGCTGCCTGCAACATCCTCCAGCATGACCGGTTTGGCGGTGGGTCAGTCATGGTGTGGTGTGGGGTGGCATTTCTTTGGGGGGCCGCACAGCCCTCCATGTGCTCGCCAGAGGTAGCCTGACTGCCATTAGGTACCGAGATGAGATCCTCAGACCCTTTGTGAGACCATATGCTGGTGCGGTTGGCCCTGGGTTCCTCCTAATGCAAGACAATGCTAGACCTCATGTGGCTGGAGTGTGTCAGCAGTTCCTGCAAGAGGAAGGCATTGATGCTATGGACTGGTCCGCCCGTTCCCCAGACCTGAATCCAATTGAGCACATCTGGGACATCATGTCTCGCTCCATCCACCAACGCCACGTTGCACCACAGACTGTCCAGGAGTTGGCGGATGCTTTAGTCCAGGTCTTTATTTTATTTTATTTTTTTATTTCACCTTTATTTAACCAGGTAAGCCAGTTGAGAACAGGTTCTCATTTACAACTGCGACCTGGCCAAGACAAAGCAAAGTAGTGCAACAAAAACAACACAGAGTTACATATGGGGTAAAAAAAAAAAACATAAAGTCAGAAATACAACAGAAAATATATATACAGTGTGTGCAAATGTAGCAAGTTATGGAGGTAAGGCAATAAATAGGCTATAGTGCAGAATAATTACAATAGTATTAACACTGGAATGCTAGATGTGCAAGAGATTATGTGCAAATAGAGATACTGGGGTGCAAAAGAGCAAATTAAATAACAATATAGGGATGAGGTAGTTGGGTGGGCTAATTTCAGATGGGCTGTGTACAGGTGCAGTGATCGGTAAGGTGCTCTGACAACTGATGCTTAAAGTTATTGAGGGAGATAAGAGTCTCCAGCTTCAGAGATTTTTGCAATTCGTTCCAGTCATTGGCAGCAGAGAACTGGAAGGAATGGCGGCCAAAGGAGGTGTTGGCTTTGGGAATGACCAGTGAGATATACTGGGAGGAGATCCCTCAGGAGACCATCCGCCACCTCATCAGGAGCATGTCCAGGCGTTGTAGGGAGGTCATACAGGCACGTGGAGGCCACACACACTACTGAGCCTCATTTTGACTTGTTTTAAGGACATTACACTAACGTTGGATCAGCCTGTAGTGTGGTTTTCCACTTTAATTTTGAGGGTGACTCCAAATCCAGACCTCTATGGGTTCATAAATTTGATTTCCATTAATAATTTTTGTGTGATTTTGTTGTCAGCACATTCAACTATGTAAAGAAAAAAGTATTTCATAAGATTATTTCATTCATTCAGATCTAGGATGTGTTATTTTAGTGTTCCCTAAATTTTTTTGAGCAGTGTGTATACATATATATACAGTGGGGGGGAAAAGTATTTAGTCAGCCACCAATTGTGCAAGTTCTCCCACTTAAAAAGAAGAGAGAGGCCTGTAATTTTCATCATAGGTACACGTCAACTATGACAGACAAAATTAGGAAAGAAAATCACATTGTAGGATTTTTAATGAATTTATTTGCAAATTATGGTGGAAAATAAGTATTTGGTCACCTACAAACAAGCAAGATTTTCTATTAATGGCACCTGTTTGAACTTGTTATCAGTATAAAAGACACCTGTCCACAACCTCAAACAGTCACACTCCAAACTCCACTATGGCCAAGACCAAAGAGCTGTCAAAGGACACCAGAAACAAAATTGTAGACCTGCACCAGGCTGGGAAGACTGAATCTGCAATAGGTAAGCAGCTTGGTTTGAAGAAATCAACTGTGGGAGCAATTATTAGGAAATGGAAGACATACAAGACCACTGATAATCTCCCTCGATCTGGGGCTCCACGCAAGATCTCACCCCGTGGGGTCAAAATGATCACAAGAACGGTGAGCAAAAATCATAGAACCGCACGGGGGGACCTAGTGAATGACCTGCAGAGAGCTGGGACCAAAGTAACAAAGCCTACCATCAGTAACACACTACGCCGCCAGGGACTCAAATCCTGCAGTGCGAGACGTGTCCCCCTGCTTAAGCCAGTACATGTCCAGGCCCGTCTGAAGTTTGCTAGAGTGGATTTGGATGATCCAGAAGAGGATTGGGAGAATGTCATATGGTCAGATGAAACCAAAATATAACTTTTTGGTAAAAACTCAACTCGTCGTGTTTGGAGGACAAAGAATGCTGAGTTGCATCCAAAGAACACCATACCTACTGTGAAGCATGGGGGTGGAAACATCATGCTTTGGGGCTGTTTTTCTGCAAAGGGACCAGGACGACTGATCCGTGTAAAGGAAAGAATGAATGGGGCCATGTATCGTGAGATTTTGAGTGAAAACCTCCTTCCATCAGCAAGGGCATTGAAGATGAAACGTGGCTGGGTCTTTCAGCATGACAATGATCCCAAACACACCGCCCGGCCAACGAAGGAGTGGCTTCGTAAGAAGCATTTCAAGGTCCTGGAGTGGCCTAGCCAGTCTCCAGATCTCAACCCCATAGAAAATCTTTGGAGGGAGTTGAAAGTCCGTGTTGCCCAGCGACAGCCCCAAAACATCACTGCTCTAGAGGAGATCTGCATGGAGGAATGGGCCAAAATACCAGCAACAGTGTGTGAAAACCTTGTGAAGACTTACAGAAAACGTTTGACCTGTGTCATTGCCAACAAAGGGTATATAACAAAGTATTGAGAAACTTTTGTTATTGACCAAATACTTATTTTCCACCATAATTTGCAAATAAATTCATAACAAATCCTACAATGTGATTTTCTGGATTTTTATTTCTCATTTTGTCTGTCATAGTTGACGTGTACCTATGATGAAAAGTACAGGCCTCTCTCGTCTTTTTAAGTGGGAGAACTTGCACAATTGGTGGCTGACTAAATACTTTTTTCCCCACTGTATATATATATATATATATATATATATATATATATATATACAGTGAGGGAAAAAAGTATTTGATCCCCTGCTGATTTTGCACGTTTGCCCACTGACAAAGACATGATCAGTCTATAATTTTAATGGTAGGTTTATTTGAACAGTCAGAGACAGAATAACAACAACAACAAATCCAGAAAAACGCATGTCAAAAATGTTACAAATTGATTTGCATTTTAATGAGGGAAATAAGTATTTGACCCCTTTGCAAAACATGACTTAGTACTTGGTGGCAAAATCCTTGTAGGCAATCACAGAGGTCAGACGTTTCTTGTAGTTGGCCACCAGGTTTGCACACATCTCATCCGCTCACCACGTCTCACAAAGCCACAGCAGACAGAGACAAATCTCCACCGGTCTAATGTCCATTGCTCATGTTTCTTGGCCCAAGCAGGTCTCTTCTTCTTATTGGTGTCCTTTAGTGGTGGTTTGATGTCGAGATGTGTCTGTGACTTGAACTCTGTGAAGCATTTATTTGGGCTGCAATTTCTGAAGCTGGGAACTCTAATGAACCTATCCTCTGCAGCAGAGGTAACTCTGGGACTTCCATTCCTGTGGTGGTCCTCATGAGAGCCAGTTTCATCATAGCGTTTGATGGTTTTTGTGACTGCACTTGAAGAAACGTTCAAAGTTTTCCGTATTGACTGACCTTCATGTCTTAAAGTAATGATGGACTCTCGTTTCACTTTGCTTATTTTAGCTGTTCTTGCCATAATATGGACTTGGTATTTTACCAAATAGGGCTATCTTCTGTATACTCCCCCCACCTTGTCACAGCACAACTGATTGGCTCAAACGCATTAAAGAAGGAAAGAAATTCCACAAATTAACTTTTAAGAAGGCACACCTGTTAATTTAAATGATTTCCAGGTGACTACCTCATGAAGCTGGTTGAGAGAATGCCAAGAGTGTGCAAAGCTGTCATCAAGGCAAAGGGTGGCTATTTGAAGAATTTCAAATATAACACATATTTTGATTTGTTTAACACTTTTTTGGTTACTACATGATTCCATATGTGTTACTTCATAGTTTTGATGTCTTCACTATTATTCTACAATGTATTATTTTTTTAAAATAATGATAAACCCTGGAATGAGTACCTGTGTCCCAACTTTTGACTGGTAGTGTATATACTTATAAATGTTGTTGTTTTTTAAGAGAAATGCCATGGCTACCCACGCCCAATACAGTCGTGGTGAAACGTTTTGAGAATGACACAAATACAAATTTTCACAAAGTCTGCTGCCTCAGTTTTGATGATGGCAATTTGCATATACTCCAGAATGTCATGAAGAGTGATCAGATGAATTGCAATTAATTGCAAAGTCCCTCTTTGCCATGAAAATGAACTTAATCCCAAAAAAACATTTCCACTGCATTTTAGCCCTGCCACAAAAGGACCAGCTGCCATCATATCAGTGATTCTCTCGTTAACACAGGTGAGAGTGTTTACGAGGACAAGGCTGGAGATCACTTTGTCATGCTGATTGAGTTAGAATAACAGACTGGAAGCTTTAAAAGGAGGGTGGTGCTTGAAATCATTGTTCTTCCTCTGTTAACCATGGTTACCTGCAAGGAAACACGTGCCATCATCATTGCTTTGCACAAAAAGGGCTTCACAGGCAAGGATATTGCTGCTAGTAAGATTGCACCTAAATCAACCATTTATCGGATCTTCAAGGAGAGAGGTTCAATTGTTGTGAAGAAGGCGTCATGGCGCCCAAGAAAGTCCAGCAAGCACCAGGACCGTCTCCTAAAGTTGATTCAGCTGTGGGATCGGGGCACCACCAGTGCAGAGCTTGCTCAGGAATGGCAGCAGGCAGGTGTGAGTGCATCTGCACGCACAGTGAGGCGAAGACTTTTGGAGGATGGCCTGGTGTCAAGAAGGGCAGCAAAGAAGCCACTGCTCTCCAGGAAAAACATCAGGGACAGACTGATATTCTGCAAAAGGTACAGGGATTGGACTGCTGAAGACTGGGGTAAAGTCATTTTCTCTGATGAATCCCCTTTCCGATTGTTTGGGGCATCCGGAAAACACCTTGTCCGGAGAAGACAAGGTGAGCGCTACCATCAGTCCTCTGTCATGCCAACAGTAAAGCATCCTGAGACCATTCATGTGTGGGGTTGCTTCTCAGCCAAGGGAGTGGGCTCACTCACAATTTTGCCTAAGAACACAGCCATGAATAAAGAATGGTACCAACACATCCTCCGAGAGCAACTTCTCCCAACCATCCAAGAACAGTTTGGTGATGACCAATGCCTTTTCCAGCATGATGGAGCACCTTGCCATAAGGCAAAAGTGATATCTAAGTGGCTCGGGGAACAAAACATTGACATTTTGGGTCCATGGCCAGGAAACTCCCCAGACCTTAATCCCATTGAGAACTTGTGGTCGATCCTCGAGGCGGGTGGACAAACAAAACCCCACAAACTCCAAGCATTGATTATGCAAGAATGGGCTGCCATCAGTCAGGATGTGGCCCAGAAGTTAATTGACAGCATGCTTGGGCAGATTGCAGAGGTCTTGAAAAAGAAGGGTCAACACTGCAAATATTGACTCTTTGCATAACCTTAATGTGATTGTCATTTGTCAATAAAAGCATTTGACACTTATGAAATGCTTGTAATTATATTTCAGTATACCATAGTAACATCTGACAAAAATATATCATAACACTGAAGCAGCGAACTTTGTGAAGACCAATACACGTGTCATTCTGAAAACGTTTGACCACGACTGTACATTTTCACCCGCGACTTCGTTTTCAAAGTAACCCAATTTTACAAGCCCAATTTAGGATAAATGCAGACATTGCAACCCTGGTGCATGTCGACTTCCGGTTACAGTCGGCGTACCACTCAAAGGCTGACTTGCATCTTCTTCCATTGAGCATCGTGTGCGCACGCGCCTGAAGTGGGAAGCGTCATTGAATCATTTTGTGGAAACTCCGTCTGTAGGTAAGATCAAATAAACAGAATCGTTACTTAAAAAATTACATGTAAATGTTTAGAAAGATTATGTGCGAAATAATCTTATTTTGATATTGTTTATAAGTCTATTTTTGTAACGCGAACCTAATAGTAGCTATGTCAGCCACGTCGCAAGGGACGGGGAGTTTGGTTGATCATGTTGTTGATGTCCATAATATGAATTTCCTGACAACTATGATGGCTGACTAGCTGCTAACAAACCACCAACTGCTTTTAGCTACGCACTTGGTTTGAACACTATAGATAAGTACGGAATGTAAAGTGTTTTGAACATACGTTGGTCATCAACGTGGAACTGCGCGTTTTGTCTCGCTGAAACAATGTGGCAAACCAACTGACTTGCGTCATTGCACAGTGTCCAAGTCTGGTTTGAAATGGTTCAATAGTCGAAGTAATGTCTTATTGGAACAATGAGTGCCCAAAGTAAACAGCTTTCTGCTTTCAAGGTCACTTCTATTAAAAACCTCTTAACACTAACTAATCTAATACTGAACAGACCATTTTAGTCGTTTGTTTGGTCCAAACAATGGTTTGGTTGAATTTTGGCCCATCTCTAAATTCAATAAACTATCGCAAAGTCATTGTTGCAGGAGCGAGGATTTTGGCAATACATTTACATATTAGTCATTTAGCAGACTCTTATCCAGACCGACATGCGTTTTCGTACTTTGACCCTGGCAAATGCCACCTCCCACACCTCCATGCATTATGTTCTTTATTTGCTTGCTCCAGGTCAGATCCATGCTAGTAGCACAAAACGTCAGAGGTACACACTGTAAGTAGGTGGCTTCTAACCAATGATGTAGCACATATGTCAGAGGTACACACTATTTGTATTTATTAGGGATCCCCCACTCTTCCTGGGGTACAAACATATTAAGGCACTTACATTACATGTAAAACAAAAGATAAAACAGTACATCATATAACATTATTAACATTATTAAACCACTACATATTTACAATACAAAATGTATAATACCACCATACAACAATATTACAACGTACGTGCGTGTGCTAGCACTTGTATGTGTGTGTCTACCTTTTGTGTGTGTCCCTGCTGTTCCATAAGGTATATTTTTACATTATTTATTTTATTTTTATTTTATTTATTTTTTAAAATCTGATTCTACTGATGTGGAATAGAGTTCAATGTAGTCATGGCTCTATGTACAGTGAGGGGAAAAAAGTATTTGATCCCCTGCTGATTTTGTAAGTTTGCCCACTGACAAAGAAATGATCAGTCTATAATTTTAATGGTAGGTTTATTTGAACAGTGAGAGACAGAATAACAACAACAAAATCCAGAAAAACACATGTCAAAAATGTTATAAATTGATTTGCATTTTAATGAGGGAAATAAGTATTTGACCCACTCTCAATCAGAAAGATTTCTGGCTCCCAGGTGTCTTTTATACAGGTAACGAGCTGAGATTAGGAGCACACTCTTAAAGGGAGTGCTCCTAATTTCAGCTTGTTACCTGTATAAAAGACACCTGTCCACAGAAGCAATCAATCAATCAGATTCCAAACTCTCCACCATGGCCAAGACCAAAGAGCTCTCCATGGATGTCAGGGACAAGATTGTAGACCTACACAAGGCTGGAATGGGCTACAAGATCATCGGCAAGCAGCTTGGTGAGAAGGTGACAACAGTTGGTGCGATTATTCGCAAATGGAAGAAACACAAAATAACCGTCAATCTCCCTCGGCCTGGGGATCCATGCAAGATCTCACCTCGTGGAGTTGCAATGATCATGAAAACGGTGAGGAATCAGCCCAGAACTACACGGGAGGATCTTGTCAATCTCAAGGCAGCTGGGACCATAGTCACCAAGAAAACAATTGGTAACACACTACGCCGTGAAGGACTGAAATCCTGCAGCGCCCGCAAGGTCCCCCTGCTCAAGAAAGCACATATACATGCCCGTCTGAAGTTTGCCTATGAACATCTGAATGATTCAGAGGGGAACTGGGTGAAAGTGTTGTGGTCAGATGAGACCAAAATCGAGCTCTTTGGCATCAACTCAACTCACCATGTTTGGAGGAGGAGGAATGCTGCCTATGACCCCAAGAACACCATCCCCACCGTCAAACAAGGAGGTGGAAACATTATGCTTTGGGGGTGTTTTTCTGCTAAGGGGACAGGACAACTTCACCGCATCAAAGGTACGATGGACGGGGCCATGTACCGTCAAATCTTGGGTGAGAACCTCCTTTCCTCAGCCAGGGCATTGAAAATGGGTCGTGGATGGGTATTCCAGCATGACAATGACCCAAAACACACGGCCAAGGCAACAAAGGAGTGGCTCAAGAAGAAGCACATTAAGGTCCTGGAGTGGCCTAGCCAGTCTCCAGACCTTAATCCCATAGAAAATCTGTGGAGGGAGCTGAAGGTTCGAGTTGCCAAACGTCAGCCTCGAAAGCTTAATGACTTGGCGAAGTTCTGCAAAGAGGAGTGGGACAAAATCCCTCCTGAGATGTGTGCAAACCTGGTGGCCAACTACAAGAAACGTCTGACCTCTGTGATTGCCAACAAGGGTTTTGCCACCAAGTACTAAGTCATGTTTAGCAGAGGGGTCAAATACTTATTTCCCTCATTAAAATGCAAATCACTTTATAACATTTTTGACATGCATTTTCTGGATTTTTTTGTTATTCTGTCTCTCACTGTTCAAATAAACCTACTATTAAAATTATAGACTGATCATGTCTTTGTCAGTGGGCAAACGTACAAAATCCGCAGCGGATCAAATACCTTTTTCCCTCACTGTAGTACTGTGTGTCTCCCATAGTCTGTTCTGGACTTGGGGATTGTGAAGAGACCTCTGGTGACATGTCTTGTGGGGTATGCATGGGTGTCCGAGCTGTGTGCTAGTAGTTTAAACAGACAGCTCGGTACATTCAGCTTGTCAACACTTCTTACAAAAACAAGTAGTGATGAAGTAGGTGGCTGTGAGTAGGTGGCTTCTGACCAATGATGTATCATTTGCTTCTAACAGATTGGATGAGTCTTTTTTTTCCTTTGGCCTTGTTTGCCTTTGAATTATCTCCACCACTTAGTCTGAAGGAATGGTTCTCCTTGGCTACAATGCATGCCTATCAAAATGAAAGTTGTAGTCTGACACATCAGGAAAAGTAGTAATAGCAAGCTTTGTCCAATGCTTGAAAGGATCAGCAGCAAAGTCAAGTCATTCGCATACTGGCCATTTTTCATAGACATCTGAGTAACCGAACTGCAGTAGTACTACAGTTCAACTAGCTTAATCATGTGTGGACATCTCAATGAAATAATAGACCTACTCTTGGCTTTCCAGAAATGTATCCAATGCCAGGAGTTTTCCCTCACCATCATACTCAGTTTGCACTCCCTCCATTTTTGTCCCCACACAAACTGTCCGTCATTGTCCATCGCTGGCTTTATGTCCAGCCTCCATTACTGCTGACCTTGCAGATTCTTTTACAAAGTAATGTATCGCACAAAAAAAAAAAAATGAACCGCAACTAGAAAAGCCTGACAGAGCAAAGAGAAGAAAACAATCACACCATCATTGCTGTAGCCCAGGAGCTTTCCCTCTTCTAGAACCAGCATGGTTAGGCTATTTGGTCAATTGGACCTCTACCCACACCATACTTCCTCCCTCACCCCCTTGTGTGGTGTGCACCAACTCACCCTTTTTCTTTTCTGTTCATGTGAGGATATCCCTTCAAGTTCTCAAAAGTACCGCTTTCAAGTCCCCAATAGAAATAGTTGTTGATAAACAGTAGGGTTTATTAGAGTGTTGACGTTGCGCGTCATGGTTTCTATTTTAGAATGGCCAGAGAGTAGCAGTCAATCCCAGAGTGCGCCGGGTGACTGGTCACTGTGTGTTGGAGCGGAGTGTTCGTGAATAGATCGGCCAAGCTTTTCAGAAACTGCTGGCCTGGCTGTCATGTGCAGTGAGAGGGGAAGTGTGAATTCTGTGCTTGTGTGTGTGTGAGAGGCCGAGTGTATACGTGCCTTAATGTGTGTGTGTGTTTGAGTGATTTGAGGGAGCGGTGATGTGAGTGAATATACTGGGAGTCTCTCATAGACTGCTATATTGCCTCCCAGCTCAGAACACATGGGCCTAGAGACTATTAGCGCTGGGCTAGGCGTATATGCCAATTAGAAAACTCATTGGGACAGAACTTTGTAGTGGCCGAAAATGACTTTTTCTTTTCAAAGTATCTGCGGGTCTACAAAGGTGGCTTTGGAGTCTTCTAGCCTAAGTGTCCAAAATGTAGCCTAGCGTAGGGCTAACTGGAGGGCCAGTGGACTGATTCTGGGGAGCACAAAGAATTCTGGGGGATGAAGGAAGTTTGGGTGACAGATGGCGACAGGGGGGTCCAGGGAACAAGGCCTTGTGGGGAAAGGACACCTTCACTTCTCTCTGTTGGTAAGGCCTGAAACTGCTAGCCATATCCTTTTGGGGAGGCTATGTTGCGCCAGATTCTACTTTCGGTCTTGTTGTCTTTCCTCTTAAGTCCCTTGAATCCACATTCAACCCACATTCAACATTTTGTTGTAACAGTACACTGACTCCACGATTAGCCTTAGCCTGTTTTATCGGTCTTCAACATTCTGATAGGCTACTCCTTCACCTTTCGAAGTCCTATTGTCAACAGTGGATCGTCAGAATAAAAATAGAGAAGCCCAATTGCCTCGGTTAATGCTAGGACTCCCTGTTTTGTTTGTTTGTTATTTGGGTTCGTGCCTAGTTTTTGTGGAGAGTCTTCAAAGCTTATATGCAAATCACTGAGTGGTTTTCATTCAAAAGTACCAGCTTGATCAGAATTCGGACAGTCTTGTTGAATGTGTGATCACTTCTAATGGAGGTTACTGCAAAATGCAGAAACTAACATTTTTATTAGCCTTGGGGCTAGGCCTAGGCTATGTGATTTGTTTGACTGTGAATCATAGACTTCTCGTTTGATTCTCATCTTGTGGTTTGTCATAGCGTCTATGCTGAAAATGCTTTTTGGACCGCATGCCTTTCTCTACAATGTTACTAATCAGTCAGCTGGTATGGATTTGACCAAAAGACACTCTTGGACACAACTCAAAATGTAGCCTAAGCTTCAGTGCCTTCAGAAAGTATTCACAGCCCTTGACTTTTTCCACAAGCTGTTTTACAGAGCATTTCAGGCAAGGAGCCTACCAGGAGTACCAAAACATCTCTCAATATTGATTTGTTTCCTGTAGCCTATTACACTGATATAACCTCAGACCTGTCTTAGTGACAAAACAGCATAGAAAGATAGTGATCCATCATTTTTGAAACTCCATAAATAGGAACTCCATATAAGGTGTGTCAATGCATCATCATGAGTAGTTAAAGGAAATGACATCACCAGATTATTTTGTTGGGTATGTAATGATGGACCTTGATCTTCCTCAGAGCAGTGGATATTTTAACCTATAATAATTCATCAACACTCATTAATTCCAAGGGTCAAGAAAGCTTGTTTAAAACACTTACGCTAGGTTATTGGCATCTCAGTTTAGCGTGACAATATTTTAGAGTGGACATGATCCTGGGAAGGTAAATGTATGTTGTATTCTGCCAACAAACTTGGATAGCCTACTAGGCTATATTATCCTAGTATTCTAAAAAGTGTATTGTTTTGTATTCTAGCTCGATTATTGTGTTTGGTCCATCTTGGTTTTGATTTAACCAGGTAAGAAACACATGGGAAGAAACAACAGGTGAAAGCAATATGGCAGAAGCCCACAGGGGAGTGTAGTTTATAGGGAGGAAGAGAGAAGAGGATAGCCTACCTTATTATTGAACGACAACAAATTGTTTGCCTTTCAGGAAGTTTGAAAACATGTTACATCATTTGCAGTAGGAGCCTGGACTAGGCCTTATGTATTCTCGATTCAATAACATTGATTGGTAGAGAATTGTGAAACCGTTGGACAAGAATTGCACCTTGACCCCCCCCCCCCCCCCTCCTGCTCTCTCTCTCTCTCTCTCCAGTCCCAGACCATGAACTACGTGGGGCAGCTGGCAGAGTCTGTGTTTGTGACGGTGAAGGAGCTGTACCGGGGCCTGAACCCAGCCACGCTCACGGGGGGCATCGATGTCATCGTGGTGCGGCAGCCCGACGGCAGCCTCCAGTGCTCCCCGTTCCACGTGCGCTTCGGCAAGCTTGGGGTGCTGCGCTCCAAAGAAAAAGTGGTGAGTATGGAGAAAGACAGTGTGTGGTGTAGCCTACACATAATGGGTGCAAGTACAGTGCCTTCAGAAAGTATTCACACCCCTTGACCTTTTCCACATTTTGTTGTGTTACAGCCTGAATTTAAAATTGATTAAATTGAGATGTTTTGTCAGTGGCCTACACACAATACCACATCATGTCAAAGTGGAATTATGTTTTTAGAAATTTTTATAAATTAATAAAAAATGAAAAGCTGAAATGTCTTGAGTCAATAAGTATTCAATCCCTTTTTTATGGCAAGCCTAAATAAGTTCAGGAGTAAAAGATTTGCTTATCAAGTCACAAGTTGCATGGACTCACTCTGTGTGCAATAATAGTGTTTAACATGATTTTTTTGAATGACATACAATACACACATACAATTATCTGTAAGGTCGAACAGTGAATTTCAAACAGCGATTCAACCACAAAGACCAGGTAGGTTTTCCAATGCCTTGCAAAGAAGGGCACCTATTGGTATATGGGGTAAAAAAACAAAAAAACATTGAATATCCCTTTGAGCATGGTGAAGTTATTAATTACACTTTGGATGGTGTATCAATATACCAAGTCACTACAAAGATACAGGCGTCCTTCCTAACTCAGTTGCCGGAGAGGAAGGAAACCACACAGGGTTTTCACCGTGAGGGCCAATGGTGACATTAAAACAGTTACAGAGTTTAATGGCTGTGATAGGAGAACTGAGGATGGATCAACAACATTGTAGTTACTCCACAATACTAACCTAAATGACAGAGTGAAAAGAAGGAAGGCTGTACAGAATAAAAATATTCCAAAACATGCATCCTGTTTGCAACAAGGCACTAAAGTAAAACTGCAAAAACAGTGGCAAACAAATGACTGTCCTGAATACAATGCTTTATGTTTGGGGCAAATCCATAACTGCATCATGTTATTGGTATTGTCATCTGCAAGGACTAGGGAGTTTTTTTGGATTAAAATAAACTGAATAGATCTAAGCACAGGAAAAATCCTAGAGGAAAACCTGGTTCAATCTGCTTTCCATCAGACACTGGGAGACAAATTCACTTTTCAGCAGGACAATAACCTAAAACACAAGGCCAAATATACACTGCAGTTACTTACCAGGAGAACAGTAAATGTTCCTGAGTGGCTGAGTTACAGTTTTGACTTAAATCTACTTGAAAATCTATGGCAAGACCTGAAAATGGCTGTCTAGCAATGATCAACAACCAATGTGACAGAGCTTGAAGAATAAAAAAATAATGTGCAAATATTGTACAATCCAGGTGTGCAAAGCTCTTAGACTTACCCAGAAAGACTCACAGCTGTAATCACTGCCAAAGGTGATTTATAACGCGTTGATTCAGGGGTGTGAATACTTATGTAAATGAAATATTTAAATATTTCATTTTCAATAAATTTGCAAAAATGTTTAAAAACATGTTTTCACTTTGTCATTATGCGGTATTGTGTGTAGATGGGTGAGAAAACAAATGCATGTAATAAATGTGGAATTCAGTCTGTAACACAACAAAATATGAAATAAGTCAAGGGGTATGAATACTTTCTGAAGGCACTGTATATATAAGCAGATAAACACACACAGACAGATCGACAGACACACACACACACACACTCTTTCTTACCCTCTCTCACATACGTACACTTTCTCTCGCATGCACACGCTCTCTCTTAAACACACACACTCACACACACTGACTGTGACTGTGTGTGTTGCAGGTGGACATTGAGATCAATGGGGAGCCAGTTTACCTGCAAATGAAGCTGGGGGACAACGGAGAAGCTTTTTTTGTGGAGGAAAATGAAGATTTTGAGGTTTGTCCAATAAAAAATATTTGGAGACAATCTGATCCTATAGGTCTGTTCATTAGTGGAGGTTAACCTCTTTTTGTAGACGTGTTAAGCTAATAGGGAAGGTGACATGACGTAGCCTGTTTTTGTTTGTTCTTTGGCTTATTGACAATGTACAATGCCTATCATAAGCATTCATCCCCCTTGGATTTCTTAACATTTTGTTGTTACAAAGTGGGATTATAATGTATTTGTCATTTTTGGTCAATGATCTACACAAAATACTCTGTCAAAGTGGAAGACAAATGATCTAACATTTGTTAAAGATTTAATGAAAAATAAAACACTAATATACATTGATTAGATAAGTATTCACCCCCTTAGTCAATACATGTTAGAAACACCTTGGGCAGCAATTACAGCTGTGAGTCTTATTAGGTTGGCGCCTGGTGACTCCAAAGTGAGGTGTAAACCTCACCGCCATTGGCAGTCCGACTGACAAATCTGGGTTTGGCGGATGCCAGGAGAACGCTACCTGACCCAATGCATAGTTCCAGCTGTAAAGTTTGGTGGAGGAGGAATAATGGTCTGGGGCTTTTTTTTCATGGTTCGGGCTAGGCCCCTTAGTTCCAGTGAAAGGAAATCTTAACGCTACAGCATACAATGACATTCTAGGCGATTCTGTGCTTCCAACTTTGTGGCAACAGTTTGGGGAAGGCCCTTTCCTGTTTCAGCATGACAATGCCCCCGTGCACAAAGCGAGGTACATACAGAAATGGTTTGTCGAGATCGATGTGGAAGAAGTTGACTGGCCTGCACAGAGCCCTGACCTCAACCCCATCCAACACCTTTGGGATGAATTGGAACGCCGACTGCTACCCATGCCTAATCGCCCAACATCAGTGCCCGAACTCACTAATGCTCTTGTGGCTGAATGGAAGCAAGTCCCCGCAGCAAAGCCTTCCCAGAAGAGTGGAGACTGTTATAGCAGCAAAGGGGGGACCAACTCCATATTAATGCCCATGATTTTGGAATGAGATGTTCGACGAGCAGGTGGCCACATACATTTGGTCATGTAGTGTATTTCAATCCCACTTTGTCATGCAACAAAATGTGAAAGAATCCAAGGGGGTGAATACTTATGATACTCGCTGTATGTGTAGCCTAGTACGTTAACACAACCCATTTGTATTTTAGTTGTGCCTTAATTTTCTCCCCTTCATCCCCAGTCCAGAGTGCCAGCCCACCTCTGCACGTCGCCCATCCTCATCGAGCTCCCGGAGGGGGCCGAGGAAACCTTCGAAGGCCCCCCCTGTTCCGGTAGCACACGCAGGAAAAAGCGGCGGCGCAAACGCATACGCTCCGACTCCCACCTAAGAGAAGATGGTAGCTCCTCGTCCGATGAGAGGGAGAGAGAGCGGGAGCAGACGGAACAGGAGAGCCCTTCCAAAGAAGAGCCCACCACACCCATGCTCGCCAGGTCAATGTCAACTCCCGTTAAACATTCATTCTATTGGTTAAGAATGACTATTCTATCGGATTCATTGTGCCTGCCAAGCTAAATCAAACACACCTCAAGTGTTAGGTGAAAAAGATATATATATTTAACCCAGGTCCTATTGTTAGATATAGCATTCGGTATATGGCTTTGAATGATCAGCTTTATGTTCTGATATATCCTGTGGCTTGCTCTTTTGTCTCTCTAACAGTAAGTCTGTGTATTTCTCGCTGTTTGAGGAACCGTATGAAGAGTTGGGGGCCGTGCAGACCAGGGACGTACATCCTCACTCGGAGGGAGAGTGGTCCCCATCAGAGAGCAGGTCAGACAACTTACCATCTAAGGCATTGGTTTTCCACCGGTGTGATTTATTATTTTAAACACTCACTTAGAAACGTGACTTGTGGAATGCACATGGAATTTTGCCTTGGGAGCACCAGTGCTGCTCAGATAATACATTGAATGGCACACATGGTTACATCTGTGTCGTTGTTTCCAGTCAGGTGCACTCAGGCTGACAAACCGTTCAAACCTAAAGACCTATTTTACCGAGGTATAACATATTTCGGCTCGCTGAAGAGCGGTACTGAATTGAGGAAATGAATGCGAGCCCCGCTGTTATTGCCAGGAAGGCGAGGCTTCCGAGGGCGGGCTCTGCATTGTATTCTTTCTAGCGCAGTTTCGGCAGGACGCTCTTAAAAGGGTACACACAAATTCATCATCATAAGTAAGGAACTATCTATATAGTTAAAATAATCCTGATTTAATCGATAAAAAACATTTGTCAAATTTATAATTTGTAGTATGGGTCAGATGAGATGGCCATTACCACTAAATCAATTAATAGGGACATTTTAGGTGTGCAGTGTAATTTTGTTATCCCATCGAGGTGTGCCACGGTTTAAAAAAAGGTTGGGAACCACGGCTCTAAGGGGCGGTTTCCTGGACACAGATTAAAGGAATATTCCACACAAAACCACAAATTACTATACAGTGTTAAATAACACAGAAACATCTTTTTTGTGAAGAAATGTTTCACTTTGTCGTTATACAAAAATAATAGGGGTTGTCATGATTTCTTTATGACTACCCCTTCCTATGTCCCCCATACATACATCTGTAAGTATTGAATTTCAAGCACAGATCAAAGACAGAGACCAGGGAGCTTTTCGAAAGCCTCATAAAGAAGGGCAGTGATGGGTAACAATAACAAATCAGACATTGAATATCTATTTTAAGCATGGTCAAGTTAATTTTTGCTGTGGATGACGTATTATACCACCCAGACACAACAAAGATAGTTGTCCCTCAGGAAATGAGCTGCAGGACAGGAAGGAAACTGCTCAGGGTTGTCACCATGAGGCCATTGGCGCTTTTAAACAGCAACAGAGTTCAATGGCTGTGTATTCCAAAACATGCTTCCTGTATACAACAGGGCACTAAAGTAACTGCTAAATGGTATATTATAATATATATATATATATATATATTATATAATACTGCAAAGGAATAAACATTATGTCCTAAATGCAAAGCCTTATGTTTGGGGCATATCCAACACATCACTGAGTAACTGCCTCCTTATTTTCAAGCAGGTTGTGGCTACATGGTATGGGTATGCTTGACATCGGCAAAGACTGAGACATTTTTAGGATAAAAATAAACAAGATGGAGCTAAGCACAGGCAAAATCCTAGAGGAAAACCTGTTCAGTCTGCTTTACACCAGACACTGGTAGATGAATTCACCTTTCAGCAGGAAAATAACTTACTAGCTAGCATAGCTAGCCTTGTGTTGTAACGTTAGCATATCAAACATGAACATTTACCCCTCATATAAATATAAAAGTACAGTTTCAGTGTATTAAAATGACCTTAGATCAAACCAGGCTTCATTATACTGTATGAGGTAAACGCAAAATTGCGACTGAAAACGTTGATAATACCCCTGGTGAGTTGATCAGCTTCTTACTGCATGCTTCTTGCTTGGACGGTGGCTCAAAGCAGCCAAGGGGGTAAAAAACACAATTTCTTAACACTACAACTGCTAAAGCAGTCATTTTGACTGCTCATTAAGTTATTTATTTTATTACTCTCCCATTTTTAAAGTCATGCCCCCCTCCCTCCTTGACATTTCCTAAATAAGTCTATATAACACACAGACGTTGATAGAATCGTAATATCACAAACAGACCTGGCGTTATAACCAGTTTTAGGAGGGCATGTCATTATTTGAATGGTTTCCCTCCTGTTGCCCCTCCTTCTCCAACAGTAGAACCTGCTCCGCTCATTCTCCCGACATTGGAAGGTGCCCAGTTGTAATTGCCTCGAAACTGAATCTAAACTATACCAAAACTAATTTCACACATATAACAACAGATAAAGTAAAGTATGATCGTGGAGAATGGGTGAGTTGATGAGCGAGGGGAAGCAAACTATGCATAATTATGTAATCACTGATTGTGAATGAAGAACAGTGCGGGCCATGTTATTGTATTGGTATATTCTAATTATTATAATCTCAAAATGGTATGTACCCTATATCAGTTCACCAAATCCAAGCAGTCTTATCAGACTACTCTGGCCTACTTGGAGTACACAGTGAGAATGTGCGTAATTTACAATGGCAAGAAGACCAAGACGAATGGATGCACATGCTGCGTTAGCGCTGCTACAAGATCTGAATGAAAACGACTCCGATGGTGGGGAAGAAATGAATCATGACATCTCTGATTATAGTTTTTCTGATTCTGAGACGCAGCCTATACCTACACCTCCGAGGCCTAAGCGCAAAAAAGCCAGAACGATACGCACTAAGCAGGTGGACGGCACCATTTGGATAGAATAAGCCGGTGACAATACTATGGGTCAATACTCAGTACAAAATGTAATCACTGAGAGAGCAGGCCCTACATCTCAAGCAAAAAAACATCAGCAACGCACTCACCAGCTTTCGTTGTTTGTGACATGGACATGCTATAGCACATCAGGGCCTGTACTGTGGCTGAGGCACACAGGGAGCAAGGAGACACTGCCTGGGAACTGTCTGTTGATGAGCTGGAAGCATTCATTTCAATCCTGGATGTCCGTGGAGCATTCGGTGGAAAGAGTGTATACCTGTATATGGAGAGCTTCTGGTCAGACATGTATGGGATACATTTCTTTGGAGAAACCATGTCATGGGATGGCTTCAGAGTGATCATGCGTTACCTCAGTTTTGATGACAAAGAACAGTTGAACAAAGAATCGATTGAACAGTTAATTTTTTACATGTAGCCTACAGTAACATAAAGTAATGAAAATGCTGAAAAAAAATCGTATTCTAATGTTACCTTCGTGAATACAACCAAATCATTATTTTAGCGATAGCATATATGAAATGTATTAATTACACTGTTAGAATGTTGCAGTCAGAATGACTGCTCGTTAGCTTGAAGGGGGTCCCTATTTCTCACGTTCGAGACGTGAGAAATACAAGAATCTCTGAAATGTCTCATTTAGGCTAATCTGTGTCCAAGAAACCATTCTCTTTTATCGTCTCTGCATCTGTCCCCCTCATTCTCTCTCAAGTTGTTGAACTCTCTTTGTCCTTGTCACTCTCTTTCCTCCTGTCTTTCTCCCGCTCTCTTTAAAATAGGAAAAGCACTCACACATCTGAGGTTACTTGTTGCAGGTGCGTGGGAATTATTCGATGATAACTTAATAGAAAAACATTTACTTGCACACTGCGCTTGCCGGTATCAGTTGTGTTTATTTAGCTTATGTATGCATGGTCGCCTTTAGAGCTTCTCTCTCTCTCTCTGTCTCTCTCTCGCTCTCGCTCTCTCTGTCTCTGTCTCGCTCTCTCTCTCTCTGTCTGTCTCTGTCTCGCTGTCTCTGTCTCGCTCTCTCTCTCTCTGTCTCTGTCTCGCTCTCTCTGTCTCGCTCTCTCTGTCTCTCTCTCTCTCTCTTTCCTTCTATTAATGAAGCCTCTGTGTCTCCTATGTCTAGTGTGTTCTATAGTCGTCCTTCCTCCCCCAAGAGTGACTCCGAGCTGCTGGTGAAGCCTCAGGAGTCCTCAGGGCCTCAGATGCAGTGGAACTGGGGCGGCTTTCCCAAGGTATGATATAACAGAGCATACAGGTGTCATAACGGGACGTACAGGTGTCATAACGGGACGTACAGGGAACATAACAGGACATACAGGTGTCATAACAGGACATACAGGTGTCATAACAGGGCATATAGAGGCCATAACAGGGCATACAGGTGTCATAAGTTGGTGTAGAAAGTTTGTACTGAAGAAATTCATAACCACACTACTTTGTTTTCCCTGCTCCCTCTAGATGTGTTCGGCGGAGAGGGGGACGGTGGAGGTGCAGCGCGTCTCCCCCGGCATCCACTGCTCGGACAGCTCCCACTTCCGCACCATCCAGTGGCAGGACTCCTTCGACATGGGCCAGGAGCCCGGTTTCAGCTGTGGCCGAGCGAACAGTAGCGTGACGGTAGTGGTCAGGCCCAAGCCCAGGACCGGACCAGCGGTCCAACCCACAGAGAGTTCCCCCATAGACCTGGAGAGAACCTCTAATGTGGCCCAATCCACCCCAAATCACCCCACCGCAGAGCCACTGACTTTAGCATTGTTAGCGATGGCTAGCATAGACTCTCCCCAGGCTCCAGGGCATACAAAAAAGCAGCCCCAAGTAGAGACCCTGCAGGCAGGGGAGGAGGTAGCCAAGGAGTCTGCATCCAACCTGGAGCTGGAAGAGACAAGAACCGTTATGGATAACACAGTTAGCATGGCTAATGTAGGAAATATTGATGGCCTAGCTAGCGAAGGAAGCATAGGCGATGTTGAATGTGTAGCTAACACGGTTAGCCTAATTGAAAACGACTGCATGGACACACACATCCCATCCAAAAAAGGTAGCAAAGCCGGCACAACCAGCACAGATAGGCTAGCTAGCAACAGCACAGCTACTTTAGCAAACACTGCTAGCTTAGCTAACACCACTAGCTTAGCCAATGCAGCTAGTTTAGCCAGTGTAGCAGGTCCCAACATTACCACAGAGTTTCTGGGTACCATAGAACACCCAGACCAGTACAGTGCCTTACCAGAAACCAATGGACAGGGGTTTGCAGAAGGAGTTGTGAGTGAGGGCGACAGCGGGATCAAGCCCTGCACCGAGGGAGGGGAGGAGACGGAGAACAAATCTGTTATGATGGACAGAGCCACAGAGAGCTCCCTGACCAATCAGGCTGCAGAGAGTGTCGGAGTGACAGACATGGGAGCCACTGAGGCTCTGGGTGAGGAGCATTCTGGCTCAGCAGATACGACAGGCAAAGCAGAGCACCAGGACAAGAAGAAAGGTGAGAACTCTGGGAGAAACAAATCTACCCATAATCAATTCCAAATTAACGCCTAGTCTCACTCCCTAAACCCTAGGCACTTATCCCTTACATCTGAGAGGATTTGACGGGTATAAGCATTATGTTAATAGCTTCAAGAGGATTTGTGTTGTTTTTGACCTAACTTTGAATTGTATGGTGGTTCTCTGTGCTCAGTCTCTGTGCTGTTTGAACACAGGTAAACGCAGTCAGCACCTGGGACCCTCCGACATCTACCTGGACGACCTGTCTAACCTTGACCCAGAGGTGGCAGCTCTCTACTTCCCGCCTAAAGGGTAAAGGGCTCCTTGCTCTGATTTCTTCCATCCCTCCCTCCCACAATGTATTCAGTGTTCATAAATGATAGGTGAGAGCATAGATTCCACCATAGAGCTACTTAAAGTTAGAATAGACATGCCCTTAATCCATGAGTTTATCATGTCACTGTTTTTTTATATGATGATTTGGTTTTGGTATCTCCCATGGGTAAATATGAATGGAGGTCAACAGGCAATAGATTTCATAATATGCAGCCCAACATATGTCTCAATATGACCCAAGTTCCTAGTTGGCATGCCTTTCCGCAATCCACACTTACTCAGAGTCAAGGATTACACACACCGATGAACTCTGTGTGGATAATGTAGAAGGATGCATTCCCTAAACTGATCATAAGAAATGTTATCTTATCTGAGGCTTGACTTTGTCCTCACAAGGCAGGTCACACTGGTAAGGACTTACATAAGATATCAGAGACTGTGTCGCATTTCTGAGTGTTTTTCAAAGTTAGAAGTCTTATTGATCCCACAGTTAAATACCAATCGGATCTCAGTCACTCGTTCTATTTACAGTCAATTCCTGGGCCTGTTTTCATAAAGCGTCTGAGGTGCTGATCTATGGTCCATTTTAACTTTTAGATCACAATGAACAAGATCACATGAACAGGGGGGACTCGATCCTGGATCAGCACTCCTACTCTGAGAAGCTTTATGAAAATGGCCCATGATAAATGCAACAGCTTGGAACTAGTCTTTTCACCCATTATAATTATGAAATAGTAGCGTTAGATTATGCATTATTTATTTGGAAGCAGGTTCGGGGTCAATTCCATCTTAACTCAGGCAATTCACTAAGTAAACTCAAAGGCAGAGTGGTAGAAGATTTCCCCTCTCCTCTCCATTTAGTGAGACAGAAGGGGGCTTGCGGCCGGGTGCAGAGCAAGGGTCTGGGTCTGGGTCTGGTAACCAGTCTCCCCAGTCGGTGGGCAGCGGGGCCATGGACAGCGGCACAGAGTACCTGTCGGACTCCACCACCGACCACATGGATGTCAGCATGTCCCTCTGCGGCCGCACCGGCCACACCAGCCAAATCAACAAAGGTGTGTGTGTGTGTGTGAGAGAGAAAGCGAGCGAGAGAGAGGGAGATATTGGAAGTACTGTATGTATATTTCTGTACAGCTGTGTATGTCTCATTGAAGTACACATTTTCCTCACTGTTTGCTGCTCCTAAAGATGGTATTTCTCAAGCTAGTGAGCAAACAATGAAGACAGTCCTTTTTAGATGAAATAAATATTAAGTAGGGGATAATCAAAGAGGGGCTATGTGTTCTGTGGAACATAATGCATGACGTGAAAGGTGTGTGCCACGACGCGCTAGCAGAGTTGCATTATTTTCCAGAGAAGGCATAGGGCCCTGAATTGATTATCCCGCTTATACCACATTTATAATTTAACACATTTGCCGCTAGAAATGTGTTCAACATCCACTGAAGTAGCTAGCAAGTTTACTAGATAGCTACAATAGTTGCCTTTGTAACTGAACAAACAGACTTGCTAGCTTAGCTAACCAAACCGTCAGTCCTGCTAGCTTGCTATTATGAAAATTGAATTTAACAATGCCAATAATATATTCAATTCGACTTTTGCTTTCAAAAGAATGAACTTCATAACGATTGAATATTGCCGTGCATTATTTAAGCAATAAGGCCTGAGAACCTGGGGCCTAAGAACAGCCCTTAGTCGGGAGTTATCACACGATGATCTCCGGGTTTGAGGGCCTTATTGCTTTTATAAAATGGTTGCCAACATAATTATAAAATATTAATTACAGTTTTTCATTAACATTTTAATGAGTAAATTCGTTTTTACATTCTGAAGTTGCTACCCAAGTGGGCTGACCGTTTAGTTATTTTCTGATGTTTTGATCCAGTTGTTCATTGTAATCATTCAACCTTGCTATGCTAAACAAATCATTGGCATGTAGCTAGCTAGAGCAGAGATTCAATGATGATGAGCTACAAGTACTTCAATAAATGATGATTTCATAAATATCTAATAGGCCTACATAGGCCACAATATATAATTATGGTTAATGAATGAATGGAATTCTGAGTATTCCATGGTGAATTATCAGTTTCCTGTTCATTCTTGGGCTAGCTAGCCTACTGGCATGGGAGAGATCGCATTTTGTAAAATTATACATTGTTGCACAGGTCTTAGAGGCAGACGGGTAGGTAGGTCTGTTGTAAACCAAATAGTAGCATGGAAAAATAATATGTAGATGCTTTTTTCCCCGAGGGAGATTAAGCTTATGAATTTCCTGCCTGTGCTGCGGGACAGTGTAATTATGACACTAACACGTCATGGTATTTTGCGGAAGTTGTTGTCCCACGACTCCCGCATATCAACCAATCAGCATTCAGGATCCAAACAACCCGTTTTATAATGGGAAATAATGCACGCTCTAGAATGCCCTTCAAGCCAATAAAAAAAAAAAAGAGTATTCAACAATGCCATGGTACTCATGGGTTGCACCACTGTCGCTCGGTCGTGTCGTTGCCATTGTTATCAACGTTCTACAGATGTCCCAGCCACATTGATATCCAAAAGTAGAACGAGGGCTAATGACTTTGAATGGGAGCTATGACTGTTTCGCCTAAATTACACTGTAATGGCTTGGAAATACGATGACATTGCTAAAGTAGGCAAATATTTAGTAGGTAGCAGCTTTGCCATCATGTCGTCAAGTTTACTTTAGACAGAAGACAATGTTGTCATTAGCCATCAAAGTCTGTCAAAAAAAGATACAAATGCTGACTTTAGCTAGCTAAAATCCGGTGGTCTCTGCTCCATCTAAGCAGGCTAGCTAGCTAACGTTATACTGCAACTAAAGTCAATCTGGCGACATCAAAGTGATGACACAAGGTTTTGCTACTAATAATTTACCCTTAGAAATGGCATCAGGTTTTTAAGCCACAGTAATGCACTTTAGACCAGATCTTTATCAGCACATATTGAGGATATATTGAATAGAATGTTCAGTTGGCCATCTGTCCTAAAACAAACGTTCAAAACAATATTGTGACGAAATGTGCAGCTCATGAATGACGTGTTAACTTATGTTTTGTTTACCCATTTGTATTGATGAAACTTTCTCTATTGCCATGTCCCTCTGTTCCAGATAAGTTTATGGAGCAAGTCGTGAACTACCAGGATTTGGTGAGCAACCCTGGAATCATCGAAGATCCAAATCTGGTTATCTGCATCAACTCAAAGTAAGTTCCATATATGGTAATGATATACAATACATCTGATCTTGTGGTTCTGCCATTATGATTTGTATAGGTCTCTGTCAGTTGACTAATTGTGTTTTTTGGTGCTCTTTTAGGTATTATAACTGGGCAGTAGCTGCCCCTATGGTCCTGTCAATGCAAGTCTTTCAAAAGAATCTACCAAAGGTATATCACGATCTCTCACCAGCCTAAACCTACTCCATTGTAATACTTTTAAATGTATGGGTATACCAGGGCACACTTCAGGGGTGCGTTCAGTTTGATTCCACTTTTGCGTGACGGTTTGTACTGAATGACACGTTTCCCCAAAACGGTGTGCAGCGTTCTTCAACAGCTTTTGAGGTACGTTTGCTCCCGTTTGGTGGGTGTGGCGATGGTTGGCCCTATGTTTTGGCTCGATCAATATGGGTGTGACCATTTAACATAGTCCCGTGTGGCTCAGTTGGTAGAGCATGGCTCTTGCAACGCCAGGGTTGTGGGTTCAATTCCCACGGGGGACCAGTACGAAAATGTATGCACTCACTACTGTAAGTCGCTCTGGATAAGAGCGTCTACTAAATTATTAAAATGTAGTAAAACTCCTGCAGCACACCATTGTCGTGACATGACTTTCATTATTGTGATGACTATTATTTATCTAATAATGACCTACTATGTTTAGTTGTTTCTAGATAAAAATTAATCATGTAACAATTAACTCATTAGGAATTTGGGGCACCACGGGAAATGTTGTTTAACAAGTTACCGTTTCCCGAATTAACTCTAAAGATATCTAGATATCTCTTAACAGTCATTTATTAATCATTTACCTCATATTAGTCTCATTCTGAAAGTCATAGGCTCTAAGTCGGCACGAACCCAGCTTTTACTGATCATTCCGTACCACACAAATGTATTTTATTTATTTACTAACTATTTAAAAATGATAACATAAGATATAAACACGTACACGGTATAGGTAGGGATTAGAAACTTGATACAATGAAAACGGGTCCCTAGCGGACTAACATAATATGACACTTGTTACAAAATATGGCGAGTTAAAGGGAGCGAGAGAGAAAACACTTGGATACACATGGACCTATGCTCACAGTAATCCTAATACTTTTCCCAGAACTGCCGCCTGTTTGGGAAGAAAAACAATGCATGTATTTACGTGTTGGAGGTCTTCGTCGTGTATCTTTGTTGGACCCAGGCCTTCGTGGGAAGGGGTCGATTGGGCCTTCTCTTTCAGATGGCCTTTTAGATTTAACGCTCAGATTGTCCACGAGGTCACAATGTCCTTCTTCTTGGTTGTCTGTTTACTTTCACTCGTTCTGGAAGTGGTCTTCTGAGGACGGCTAATCAGCCGTGTCGATGATCCCCTGTGGGGTGATGAGAGCAGTGTAGTAGATAATGACTTGAAGAGAGTAACACGATGGTCCCACTTAAATTCACCTTCTTAAATACAGTACTTAGAACAGCTACTCAGCCGTAACATTGATTGTTAGAGAGGCAACTTTGTCGTCTCCACCTCGTGTTGATTTTCAGGGTCGGGACCATTATGGACAAAAGCTGCAGCTTGAGGTCCATCTAGTCTGATCTGATAATTCTTACCTCGATCTTTTATGCACTCTGGTAAAGAGGGGCGTCATACAGACACGCTCTCTGAGCTCCCTCGGGCGTGGCTAGTTACGAGGCAAACGTATTATCATCACTATGATTTCGTTAGAAAGCTAAAATCCCATTCCTATCTTCACGAAGACATTGTCTTCCTCCTTGATATTTTCTACACAACGTAAAGGATGTAAATCTGAAATACACAGTGTAAAAGCTCTTCAAGTCAATGTTTTTGTTATAACGCCTTTTACAGTGAGGGAAAAAAGTATTTGATCCCCTGCTGATTTTGTACGTTTGCCCACTGACAAAGACATGATCAGTCTATAATTTTAATGGTAGGTTTATTTGAACATTGAGAGACAGAATAACAACAAAAAAATCCAGAAAAACGCATGTCAAAAATGTTATAAATTGATTAGCATTTTAATGAGGGAAATAAGTATTTGACCCTTCTGCAAAACATAACTTAGTACTTGGTGGCAAAACCCTTGTTGGCAATCACAGAGGTCAGAAGTTTCTTGTAGTTGGCCACCAGGTTTGCACACATCTCAGGAGGGATTTTGTCCCACTCCTCTTGTGGAGACTGGCTAGGCCACTCCAGGACCTTAATGTACCTCTTCTTGAGCCAATCCTTTGTTGCCTTGGCCGTGTGTTTTGGATCATTGTCATGCTGGAATACCCATCCACAACCCATTTTCAATGCCCTGGCTGAGGGAAGGAGGTTCTCACCCAAGATTTGACGGTACATGGCCCCGTCCATCGTCCCTTTGATGCGGTGAAGTTGTCGTGTCCCCTTAGCAGAAAAACACCCCCAAAGCATAATGTTTCCACCTCCATGTTTGACGGTGGGGATGGTGTTCTTGGGGTCATAGGCTGCATTCCTCCTTCTCCAAACATGGCGAGTTGAGTTGATGCCAAAGAGCTTGATTTTGGTCTCATCTGACCACAACACTTTCACCCAGTTCTCCTCTGAATCATTCAGATGTTCATTGGCAAACTTCAGACGGGCCTGTAAATGTGCTTTCTTGAGCAGGGGGACCTTGCGGGCGCTGCAGGATTTCAGTCCTTCACGGCGTAGTGTGTTACCAATTGTTTTCTTGGTGACTATGCTCCCAGCTGCCTTGAGATCATTGACAAGATCCTCCCGTGTAGTTCTGGGCTGATTCCTCACCGTTCTCATAATCATTACAACTCCACGAGGTGAGATCTTGCATGGAGCCCCAGGCCGAGAGAGATTGACAGTTCTTTTGTGTTTCTTCCATTTGCGAATAATCGCACCAACTGTTGTCACCTTCTCACCAAGCTGCTTTGCGATGGTCTTGTAGCCCATTCCAGCCTTGTGTAGGTCTACAATTTTGTCCCTGACATCCTTGGAGAGCTCTTTGGTCTTGGCCATGGTGGAGAGTTTGGAATCGGATTGATTGCTTCTGTGGACAGGTGTCTTTTATACAGGTAACAAGCTGAGATTAGGAGCACTCCGTTTAAGAGTGTGCTCCTAATCTCAGCTCGTTACCTGTATAAAAGCCACCTGGGAGCCAGAAATCTTTCTGATTGAGAGGGGGTCAAATACTTATTTCCCTCATTTAAAATGCAAATCGATTTATTACATTTTTTACATTCGTTTTTCTGGATTTTTTTTTGTTATTCTGTCTCTCACTGTTCAAATAAACCTACCATTTAAAATTATAGACGGATAATTTCTTTGTCAGTGGGCAAACGTACAAAATCAGCAGGGGATCAAATACTTTTTTCCCTCACTGTATACCATTTTTATGACATCACAAAATAGACATTAATTTTCCAAATTCCATTTCTCATCATTCCCAACGTCTGGATGTTGAAATATATTGTCCCAATGTTCATCGTTGGATGTTGAAGTTTTTGGGCGGCAAGAAGTCTCTGAAACAAAGGCCTTCCTTTCACCATACTAGAATGCCAGAGATAGATTCTCCTCCTCTCTAATTTATGGCAGCATTAAGGTGTCAAGACCGGCACAGCCCCCTGTGGGTAAGATGGTCTGGTTGTTGTCGGCCATTTGCCAAGCTGATGGGAGTCCTTTGATTCTCTCCCAGGGAGAGTCATGACACCATTCACAAATGCCCTCTGGGCCACCATAATTACAACGTTCTTCAACTGGTCCTTCAAAACAGTACCGTTTCCATTGAACTAAATGTTGCACACCGTTCTGTCGTACTGAACGCACCCCAGGAGAAAGGGCCGATATTTGGGAAGCAGGGAAAGTGGTGGCAGGTGTGATATGACCTTTAACCTCGTGCTGTCTGTCTCTGTCTGTCTGTAGAGTGCCATTGACCAGCTGGTGAAGGATAAGATGCCAAAAAAGTCTGGCCGCTGGTGGTTCTCCTGGAGGAGGAAGGACATGGACACGAACCCAAACCAGGTAGCCTATCACAGTAGACACGAAACTGAAAACTGCAAGGTACTATCTGAAATTGTCCCATAAGAAACCATTGTTTTTGTTTTGTGTTGCAAAATGTTATGCTACGGTGTGACCTAATGAACACCCCAGCCGTTGCACATGCAGTATTTGTCCTAGTCTAGCACCAGCACACCTTCATTTCACATTTTAGTTGGATTGGAATGTCATGAATCGTCATCTTATTGAAGGATAATGGGTAAAGAGCTGCTTAGCTTTAATTTATAACTATATTTTTCTCTGTCTTTCTTTACTACAGACTGGAGAGAATTCCAAGCAGGACCAAGAGAAGGCACAAGCAGAGACTGAAGAAGCCTCAACCTCTGTTTCTGGTCCCTCAACAACGATACTGTGAGTGATCACACACAGACGCACATTGTTCCACATGCGGAACTCAAATGCACGTTTTACCCAAAAGAGTTCCATGAAAATGTTTGATTTTGGCCTTTTTGGTTTCTTTTGGAAAAATTACTTGTGTATTCCATTAGCTACCTACCATATGGTGAGAAGTAAGACCATGTGCTAAAATCGTGCGTGTGTATGTGTGACTGTCCAGGGCGACTCTCGATGACCTGACTAGCGACGAGGAGACAGGCCTAGGCAGAGAGGGCAGCCTATCATCAGAGACCATAGAGACCAGGACCACTGCCCAGTGTTTCAGCCAGATGTACCGCAAGTCCCTACGCCTCACCTCCGATCAGATAGTATGTCATCACTGCCACACACACACACTACCACTACCTCATGATCCCTACCCTGTGGTAATTTCCCTGCCCTCTCAGTAAGCCATCTTAACCTTGTGATTGTGTTGTGGTCAGGAGCGGTTGAACCTACGGGAGGGGGCCAACAAGGTTGTGTTCAGCGTGACCACTCAGTACCAGGGCACCTGTCGCTGCGAGGCCGCCATCTACCTGTGGAACTGGGACGACCGCGTCGTCATCTCAGACATCGATGGCACCATCACCAAGTGAGCTGAATGCTTTCACCAAGTGCTACTGAATGCCTTTAGGGATGGTTTATCACGATCAGAGCACAGTATGATGTGTGTGTGTGTGCACCCAAATACAGTGGGGTCCGAAATGATTAACACCGTTGATAAAGATTAACAGTAATGACTGTATAAAATACTGAGCTATATTGTATGCTCCAAAAAATTGGGAAATTATTTTATACTAATCAATTGCTCAGAGAAAGAGGTTTTGTTTAACAAGTAAAATAAACTATTCTCAGAAAGGTAGTGGTCATAAAATATTGACACTCCAAAAGATTCTTATAAATAAAGTAGTTATACTTAATATAAAATGACTCAAGTGAAAGTCACCAGTAAAATACTACTTGAGTAAAAGTCTAAATGTATCTGGTTTTAAATGCACTTAAGTACAGTTGTGGGGAAATTATTCAATTGTCATACTTAAAAACATTCAATTCCTTATATTACGCAAACCAGACAGCACAATTGTCATTGTATTTATTTACGAACAGCCAGGGGCACACTCCAGCACTCCGACATCATTTACAAACGCAGTATTTGTGTTTAGTGAGTCGCCAGATCAGAGGCAGTAGGGATGACAAGGCGTTATATTGATAGGTGTGTGAACTAGACCAAATTGCTATCCTTCCTGAGCATTTGAAATGTAATGAGTACTGTAAAGGATTTTTACTTAGTTACTTTTGTGCAGACTGTCAGCTTTAATTTGAGGGTATTTTCATCCGTATCTGGTGAACCGTTTAGAAATTACAGCACTTTTTGTACATAGCCCCCCCATTTTAGGGAACCAAAGTATTTGGACAAATTCACTTTAATATACAGGTATGTGTATTAAGAGTCAAACGTTTAGTATTTGGTCCCATATTCCTAGCACGCAATGACTACATCAAGCTTGTGACTCTACAAACTTGTTGGATGCATTTGCAGTTTCTTTTGGCTGTGTTTCTGATTATTTTGTACCCAATAGAAATTAATGGTAAATAATGTATTGTGTCATTTTGGAGTCACTGTTATTGTAAAGAAGAATATAATATGTTTGTAAACACTTCTACATTAATGTGGATGCTAACATGATTACGGATAATCCTGAATAAATCATGAATAATGATGAGTGAGAAAGTTAGAAGGTCAAAGATCATACCCCCAAGACATGCTATCCTCCGCTGTTATTGGTAATGGTGAGAGGTTAGCATGTCTTGGGGGTATGATCTTTGACCTTCTAACTTTATCACTCATCAAATATCATTTTAATTGTCACATGCTTACCTTCCCAACAATGCAGAATACAATAAAGAATAACAAATAAAAATAGGAAGAACAAAAGAGACACACAAGGAATAATTACACAATGCGCAATGATAACATGGCTATATACATGGGGTACCAGTACCGAGTCAATGTGCAGGGGTATGAGAATTGAGGTGGGTATGGGTAAAATGACTAGGCAACAGGATAGATAATAGACAGTAGCAGCAGTGTATGTGATGAGTGTGTGTGTGTGTGTGTTCGAGTGTAAGTACACTACATGACCAAAAGTATGTGGACACCTGCTCCTCGAACATCTCATTCCAAAATCATGGGCATTAATATGGAGTTGGTCCCCCCTTTGCTGCTATAACAGCCTCCACTCTTCTGGGAAGGCTTTCCACTTGATGTTGGAACATTGCTGCGGGGACTTGCTTCCATTCAGACACGAGTTTAGTGAGGTCAGGCACTGATGTTGGGCGATTAGGGCTGGCTCGCAGTCGGCTTTCCAATTAATCTCAAAGGTGTTCGATGGGGTTGAGGTCAGTGCTCTGTGCAGGCCAGTCAAGTTCTTCCACACCGATCTCGACAAACAATTTCTGTATGGACCTTGCTTTGTGCATGGGGGCATTGTCATGCTGAAATAGGAAAGGGCCTTCCCCAAACTGTTGCCACAAAGTTGGAAGCACAGAATAATCTAGAATTGAATTTTATGCTGTATCGTGAATATTTCCCTTCACTGGAACTAAGAGGCCTAGCCCGAACCATGAAAAACGGCCCTAGATAATGATTCTTCCTCCACCAAACTTTACAGTTGGCACTATGCATTGGGGCAGGTACAAACCCAGATTCGTCCGTCGGTCTGCCAGATGGTGAAGCGTGATTCATCACTCCAGAGAACGCGTTTCCACTGCTCCAGAGTCCAATGGCGGCGAGCTTTACACCACAGCCGATGCCTGGCATTGCACATGGTGATCTTAGGCTTGCTCGGCCATGGAAACCCATTTCATGAAGCTCCTGAAGAACAATTATTGTGCTCACGTTGTTTCCAGGGGCAGTTTGGAAGTCTGTAGTGAGTGTTGCAACCGAGGACAGGCGAGTTTTACGTGCTACGCACTTCAACACTCGGCGGTCCCATTCTGTGAGCTTGTGTGGCGTACCACTTCGCGGCTGAGCCGTCGTTTCCACTTCACAATAACAGCACTTACAGATGACCGGGGCAGCTCTAGCAGGTCCGAAATTTGATGAACTGACTTGTTGGAAAGATGGCATCCTATGACGGTGGCACGTTGAATGTCACTGAGCTCTTCAGTAAGGCCATTCTACTGCTGATGTTTGTCTATGGAGATTGCATGGCTGAGTGCTTGATTTTATACACCTGTCAGCAACGGGTGTGGCTGAAATAGCTGAATCCACTAATTTGAAGGGGTGTCCACATACTTTTGTGTATATGTATGTGTGTGTGTGTGTGTGTGTATATAGAAGCTGTTCAGGTGTCTTTTGGTCCCAGACTTAGCGCTCCGGTACCATTTGCCGTGTGATAGCAGAGAGAACAGTCTATGACTTGGGTGGCTGGAGGCTTCAACAAGTTGTAGGGCCTTCCTCTGACACCGCCTGGTATAGAGGTCCTGGATGGCAGGAAGCTTGGCCCCAGTGATGTACTGGGCCGTACGCACTACTCTCTGTAGCACCTTGCGGTCGGATGCCGAGCAGTTGCCATACCAAGCAGTGATGCAGCCAGTCAAGATGCTCTCAATGGTGCAGCTGTAGACCTTTTTGAGGATCTGAGGGCCCGTGCCAAATCTTTTCAGCCTCCTGAGGGGCTTGCCCACATTGAGAGAGTGGTTGTTATCCTGGCACCACACTGCCAGGTCTCTGACCTCCTCCCTATAGGCTGTCTCATCGTCGTTGGTGATCAGGCCCACCACCGTCGTGTCATTGGCAAACATGATGATGGTGTTGGAATCTTGCGTGGCCACGCAGTCGTGGGTGAACAGGGACTACAGGAGGGGACTAAGCACACACCCCTTTGGTGCCCCCGTGCTGAGGGTCAGCGTGGCGGAAGTGTTGCCTTCCTTCACCACCTGGGTGCGTCCCGTCAGGAAGTCCAGGATCCAGTTGTAGAGGGAGGTGTTCAGTCCCAGGGACCTTAACTTAGTGATGAGCTTGGAGGGCACTATGGTAATGAACGCTGAGCTGCAGTCAATGAACAGCATTCTCACGTAGGAGTTCCTTTTGTCCAGGTGGTAAAGGGCAGTGTGGAGCGCAGTAGAGTTTGCATAATCTATTGATCTGTTTGGGCTGTATGCAAATTGGAGTGGGTCCAGGGTTTCTGGGATGATGGTGTTGATGTGAGCCATGACCAGCCTTTCAAAGCATTTCATGGCTACAGATGTGAGTGCTACGGGGAGGTAGTCATTTAGACAGGTTATCTTGGCGTTCTTGGGCACAGGGACTATGGTGGTCTGCTTGAAACATGTAGGTATTACAGACTGGGTCAGAGATGTTGAAAATATAAGTGAAGACACATGCCAGCTGGTCATGCTCTGAGTACTAGTCCTGGTAATCTGTCTGTCCCTGTGGCCTTGTGAATGTTAACCTGTTTAAAGGTCTTACTAGCATCGGCCTAGCAGTTAGGAGCATTGGGCCAGTAACCAAGCCGCCTCTGTGAAAAATGTGTCTGCCCTTGAACAAGTTAGTTGCTTTGGATAAGAGCGTCTGCTAAATGACAACATTTTAAAATGTAAATTATTCACGATTCATTCAGGATGATCCGTAATCATGAGCAATTGTATTAGTATAATATAATTTTCAAATTTTGAGTATACAATATAGCTCAGTATTTAAATTATTTATTTTTTACAGTAATTTTTGCTCATCTTTATCAAGGTGTCAATAATTTCGAACCCCTGTGTATATGTGTGTGTGTGTGTGTGTGTGTGTTCAGTGATTTACGAAGTCTCTGCTTACTCGTCATAGGTCTGATGCTCTGGGGCATATCCTACCTCAGCTGGGGAAAGACTGGACACACCAGGGCATCGCCCGACTGTACCACAAAATACACCAGTAAGTGCCTATGCTCACACCAGGGTCATGTTCAGTAGGGCACACCGTAGCAAAATGTTTTGAAACGAAAATGAGCATTTCTTGTTGGACACATTTTCTTCTGTTTGATACATAAAGAACATGAAGCAGCCTAAAGATCCCCTCCATTTTACTTTTACTGTGCATGCATTGGTGCTGAAACACTTGTCGTGACCAAAAATTGTGACATTGTGACACTTCCTGGTCTGAATAAGCCATGCTGAGCTTCTCATTGGAAGCCGTTGATAACTGACAAGATTTTTCTATATTTCTCTCCCTATATTTCTCTCACGCTCTTTCTCTCTCCCTCCTAGGAACGGCTACAAGTTCCTGTACTGTTCGGCACGGGCCATCGGCATGGCCGACATCACCAAGGGCTACCTGCAGTGGGTGAACGACAAAGGCACCGTCCTCCCCAAGGGCCCCGTGCTGCTGGCCCCCAGCAGTTTCTTCTCTGCCCTGCACAGAGAGGTGGTGGAGAAGAAGCCAGAGGTGTTTAAGATCGCCTGCCTCACCGACATCCGAGACCTGTTCAATCCCCAGAGGCAGCCCTTCTACGCAGCCTTCGGTAACAGGACCAACGTAAGCCCCACACACACGTACAGTACTAACACAGGCCGTGTCTGATTCCCCGACTTGCGTCCTATGAGAAATTAGGTATGAGAAATTAGGACGTTTTATAGTATTTGAAATTGTGAAAAGGTTGTGTGCTTTAAATGCCAGGATGTCATGCTCATTTCGGCTTTTCATCTAGTATAATTCACTATTGAGGAAGACCCACGTGTCTTTGACCACAGCTGTAATCAGCTGATAATCAGATAAGGGGATGGGCTGTTCCAAAATGAACCAATGGCGGGAAACAACATGCACTTTAGATTACGCATTCTCAGTATTGGTGAGCCTAGTATGTTGACAGGGCTTGACATTAACGCTTGTCCAGGACAAGTAAAACAAATTGTTCATTCAGACAACTTAAATCTATATTCTGCTTGTCCAACAAGTAAAAAAATCACAATATCAAACAATTACTCCGATCAGTTGAGCATTGCTCTCCCAATCTCTGCATAGCGCATTGTAGTATAATTATTGTAACGCGTATGTGCAAGTGGGCCGTTGCTCGAGGAGAGAGAGAGGGAGAGAGGAACATTGCAGTAGTTAGCCTATGAAATCATGATAGACAACAGACAGCCAATTCAAAACATATCGTGTAGTCTGGCAAATTTATTTAGGTAGTTAACTGTTTAGCTATTTGCATGTATTAATGTAATTTGTTATGTCCTATGCCCTAAAAACATTTCACCAGCACTTGTGAATAACCGCAAATGGCCGACACGCATTGGAACGGGTGCATTCATAAAACCAATGCAACATAGCCTACTTCGGTTGTAAAACTGTCTCTCAAGTGCTCAATATCAGGAGTTGAGAAAAACATCTGACACTGTTGGAAAACTGGGATTCCCCTCAATTCAATATTGGCCATGTAATTTTGACAACGTTAAAGAATGTTCTTAGAATAGCCTAATTGACAAATGGCTCCCATGCTGTCAATAGATCTCTCCTGAAACCTGAATTGAGAGACATTTGTCAAAAGTTTGTCTTAAAGTGGCGGTGTGGAATTTTGAGACAGGCTTGAATGCAAAAAGGGTAGCCTACATTTTTGTCTGATTCTTTGTATGGCAATAATAATGATGATGATTTTTATTTTGTAAAGTGGTTCCTTTCAACATACAATACAATTTTCAGTCACTTTTTTGGCCAATGGTGTTACAGACCATTTTCTATTTTTGGAAAAGTGACTTGAGCTTTCGGACAAGTAAAAACTCTGTCTAAAAAAAGTTAATGTCAAGCCCTGGTTGATATTTGTTGCTTACTGTGTGGCAGTTCGGACACACACACACACACCGCCGACTCACTTTCTATGTGTTTGGCCTGTGTTTCTAAATCCATTCCCTGGGAGATGGATTGAGGTGTTTCTAATATATTTTCAATCAAGTTTGATTTGAGTGTTGTTGTTATTTCAGGATGCCTATGCTTATAAGAAGGTGGGTGTCCCTGACACCAGGATCTTCACTGTGAACCCCAAGGGAGAGCTCATTCAGGAGAAGACCAAAGGGAACAAGTCATCGTAAGTGTACTACCCAACAGAGAAGAGTGACAGTGGTCAGTCCACTCCTCATAAGTGCACTTTGGATAACACATGCAGTACAGTTTTCCAGTCCCAATTCAATTACATTCTTTAAAAAAGATTGCTCATGATAACTGCATGCTCTGGTTTAGAGCATGCTGTCATGTCAGGTCCAATTCGCTGAATATACAGTATCAGTTGACTCCTGATGAGTAAAACTGAATTCATAGAGCTGCAAAGCTGCGATGGCTCCAGCACATTATGCTCTTGTGTGTTTTGTGTGTCACAGGTACACTCACCTCTGCGAGCTGGTGGAGCACTTCTTCCCTGAGATCTCCAAGGATGGGACGTCATCCTCCTTCCACTGCCCTGAGTACAGCCACTTCTCCTACTGGAGAGAGCCCCTACCACCACTGGACCTGTCCTCTCTGGACTAGACACGCGCATACAACTGGACCAATCCTCTCTGGACTAGATGCGCGGATGCACACACTCTTTCTTTCCTCCCCTTTGCTCTCTCTCTCTCTCGTTCCTTCTCTCTCTCTCACTTTCGATCCCTTTCTGAATTCAGAAATAGTTTTACTAAGCGTTCATTGCCTGGAATATTCTAGATGTGAAAGGTTCTCATTTAATATACTCTATATTCTTATATTCTGTGTCATTCATCTGATGAAATAGAGAACAAAACTAAAGTGTATGGCTTTCAAATAAATTACTGGGACACACATGCACAGAGCCAAACTGAGACAAAATATGAACCGATGACTGTTAATTTTACGCAACACCGTATATTTGATATTGTGGAATATTGATTGCAAAAAGTCACTGCACTGGCTGTGCCATATTGCCATTATCCAAACGATACTGGAGCAAGGTGCATTTGCGCTGCTCAAGAGTTCCAAAAATAGTTTTTCCATATTATATCACTATTAGCATACCTGCATACTAGTATACAATATGAATTATTACCTCAACGTACAGACGCAACTGGACAAAAACACCCTATTTTAGTTTTAGGTTGGTTTAAAAAAAAATATTTTCCACTATATTGCCTGAACTTTGTACTTCATTTCATGTATGCATACCGTTCCATCCTATATATTGTTCTGAAAAACATATTTATTAGCTCATTGTACAATTGTGTGCAAAACATGGACCAATACAGCTTCTTAGCGTAGAAAAGGCATTGTAAGTAAGCATTTAGCTTAACTAAGCCCTCCAAAAAACAATGCCAAACAATTTGAGTATTTATGCTTTGTGTTCTAGTGGGACTGATCTGGACTGGTCCAACTTTCTCTCTGCCTGTACTCGCTGTAGTGCATTGCAGTGATGTTGACTACTCAGTAGGCTACTTTAAAGGGATAGTTCACCCAAATTCCTCCCTGTTTTTCTTTACTTTAAAAGTAGTCGATAGACTATGATAGACTGCAGTTTCACTCTTCCCACGTGATGGTGGAACATTGAATGTCAACGTGACCAAGTAACCGTTCTTAGGGTTTTACATTAGATGAGTAAAGGACAAACCTTTTTCTTTTTACAGTGCTCAAATTAGATCAGTGTAAAAACTCAAAAAAAGCAACAGAAGTGTGTGTGCATGTTGACCCTAAAAAGTATATTGTAGCTTGAAAATACAGTCCGTGTAATGGAGAAAATGTGCTGAGTTGTAGCCTAACGTGATGAGTAAGCCCGCCTGAGACCAAAAGGACTCGGAACTGTTGCTTTTGACTGGAAGCTAGCTTTTTGATCTAGTTTATAGATGACTTCGCTATGTATTTTGGAGCTCTTGCGTCAAGGATTTGGTAGCAGTTGGATACACAGGCCCCAACCAGAAACAATGCCTAGCCCCTGCCCCCACAGCAGTCAGGATGGTGGATCAGGCTTCTTGCCCCCTGGGAAAATTATTGTTTCAGATCTACACAAGAGACGAGGGAGTAGGGCCTGCGGTTGTTTCAGGACAGGGGAAATGGCAGAGTAGGTTAGGGGTTCATTCTAAAGTCAGGGCTAATGCTATAGCCCCTCATTAGCTTTAGTTCCACAAAGGTTTGTTATGGGAGAGATCTGGGCAGAATGTGTGTTGCTACTACTAGTTAACAGTAGGCTCGGATCACACCTCTCCCTTTAAGGTACTACACTACATGGTTTCGAGCTGAGCCAGATAGATATCTATATATGGTTTTGATATGGTTTCATACTAGGCCATATGTAAATCGGGTGGTTCAGAGTCGGACACATTCCAGGGTTGAGTAAATAGAACCAGTTGGGGAATTGAAATGGCCATGGTCTGGTTTGACACGGTGCCTTTTTGCTTATATGATTCATAAGCTTTTATATGCATTGATATTTCTAAATATATTGTGTAATGTCATCCAAAGTAATACCATGGGCTCTGTGTGGAGACTAGAGACTTTGCATTGGACCCGAAAAGCCCTGTCGTTGCTGTATGTTTTTATCAAATTATCTTAATATGAAGTAAATAGTGTAAAACCCACCATGTTTATTTTGTCTGAGTTGAGTTAGAACATGTGCTTTGCTGTTTGTCATTTCTGATCATTTAAAAAGTAGCCTACTGCCGCCCGGTGAAGGAAACGCGCCCTGTGTGAAACATTCTGTGACAAACAGTGACATGTACTCTGAATGACCTAACATGATAAATCCCATATTGGTCTTTCACAGTCAGGCCAACCCAACCTGTACTGTGCAAGTAGGCTAATAGTAGCCCTACTATTGAAACAGATAAATGAGGCTGTCAACTGAGTCAGAAATTCACAGGTTTCAGTTCTATTTTTATTTTTTTAGGTCCTGGAAAAATCGAAGAAATTTGAGTGTAGTTTATGAAGTTAAATCTTTGACAATGATTTTAGCGTATAGAATAGACGTGTAGTTGTAAACATCATTTGCAAGTGTGTAAATAATGAGTTGTGAACATGAAAGAATAATCTGTAGTTGTAAGCACATTCTCGAACATGTAAATGATGAGTTGTTTAGTTTATTAGGATCCCCATTAGCTACTGCACATGCAGCAGCTACTCTTCCTGGGGTCCACATAAATTGTGCAAATACAAGACAAAGTACAGAGCAGTAAATAGATAAGAACACCATAAGATATAACATTCAATTCCAAATAAAAAATGTAATGTCATACACTGAGCGTACAAAACATTAGGAATACCTTCGTACCACAGTGTGAGTCATAATAGCCATAAAACCTAGCGGTAAAACCTGAAAGTGGTTCCAATTGTTTTTTCACCATTAATTTTTGCGTCAGGGATTTTTGAACTACTTCATATACGGTCTGTGTTTCGTGTAGGCTTACCCTGGCGTCACGTTTTGATAACTGTGCAAATCTCTGTTAATGTGGCTATCATACAGAACTACACATCCTATCGCAAGCGTTGACGTCATCCCTCTAGGCCAGGGGTGTCAAACTCATTTTAGCTCAGGGGCCACATGGAGGAAAATCTATTCCCAAGTCGGCCGGACCGGAAAAATCATGGTATATATAACTTAAAAACAACAACTTCAGATTGTTTTCTTTGTTTTAATATGATCAACATACAACATAAAGCTGGAGCCTGAGGACAGTGTGTCCAAAATAGTACAAGCACAACATCACTATTAATCATAAAACACATCAAGTTTATTTGAAAATTCTAAAGAAAAAGAACACACAAACACACAATGCCTCAGTGATTAACAAACCTGTTTCACAGATCACAGAACTATATCAGGGTGTCATTTCTCAGGCAGAAATGTAGATAAAAATAATGAAATCCTGTTCCCCAAACAAGTGCAAGAACCACAGAGTCAAGAATAGGTTAAATATACAAATAAAATAAAATCAATTAAAAACAATAGCACATCAACATAAAAATATATAAATATAAATCTGAAAGCGTTGCTCAAACTCCCGTAACAGTCCCGTTATTTTATCTTTGAACCGCTTCATGTCTGCCACATGTTGGGTCGCGCACACATTTTTCAGACAGGGGAAGTGAGCTGCATCACCACCGGCAAGTTGCGTCTCCTACAATGACAGCTTCAACTTGAAAGAACGTATGCTGTCATAATACTGCGTGACAACTTTGTTGCGCCCTTGCAGCTGTTTGTTCAAGTTATTCATGTTACTCTGTAACATCCACCATAAATGCAAGGTCCTGCATCCATTCTGCGGAATGAAATTCTAACACTGGTTTGCCCTTTTCTTCCATGAACTGTTCAATTTCTTCTCGTAAATCAAAGAAACGCCTCAGCACAGCACCTCGGCTTAACCATCTTACCTCAGTGTGGTATGGCAGGCCATAGATGTGGTCTTTCTCTCTGAGAAGGCTGTCAAACTGACGGTGATTCAGGCTTCTGGATCGGATGAAATTAACAGTTTGGATGACCACCTTCATGACGTTATCCATCTTTAATGACTTGCAACACAAAGCCTCCTGGTGCAAAATACAGTGAAAAGTCAAAAAATCACGTCCTCCATTTGCAGATTGCAATTTCTCTCTGAACTTTGTCACAACGCCTGCTTTTTTCCCGATCATTGAGGGCGCACCATCTGTAGCCAGGCTGACAGCGCGGGACCAGTCCACTCCGACCCTGTCCAGCGCGCCGACGAGTGCGGTAAAAATATCAGCTGCTGTCGTTGTATCTGTCATCGGCACCAACTCCACGAACTCCTCGGTGACGGTCAATGTGTCATCAACTCCGCGGATGAAAATGGCCAGTTGTGCAACATCTGTAATGTCCGTGCTTTCATCAATTGCAACCGAAAACGCAATAAATGACTTTACTTTTTGCTTCAACTGGCTGTCCAAATCCACTGAAAGATCGGAAATCCTGTCTGCAACTGTGTTACTTGTCAGGCTGATATTTGCAAAAGCCTGCCGCTTTTCAGGGCACACAATCTCCGCTGCCTTCATCATGCATGTTTTTACAAATTCACCCTCACTAAATGGTTTTGAAGCCACTGCGATTTCATTAGCAATGAGGTAGCTAGCTTTCACTGCAGCGTCACTGATGTCTCGGCTGTGAGTAAACACAGACTGCTGTTTCTTCAGACCCGCCAACAGTTCATTCACCTTCTCTCATCTCCGCTGTCCTTGAAAGTTGTCATATTTGTCGGCATGAAGACTCACATAGTGGCGACAAAGGTTATATTCTTTCAGCACTGCAACATGCTCTGAACACACCAAACATACAGCTTTCCCATTCAATTCCGTGAATAAATAGGATGACCATTTTTCTTGGAACACTCTGCACTCTGCGTCCACTTTTCTCTTTTTTGACAGAGACATATTGGGGCAATGAGGGTGCCAAAGCACATAATGTTAAAAGTAGAAGTCGTAATAAATATCGCGGGCAAAACAAAGTAGCTAATTGGCTGCACGTGCTTGACCTACTTGCTCTGCCCCGGTATAAACAGTTTGCTTGCTTAACACAATTGCTATTGCGCCATCCAGTGGACGCAATTGGAACAGCAGTTTATTTTATTGAAAAATTGCAGCGCATTTTTATACTTTACCATTTTTTTATTTTTTTTATTTTTTTTTTATCATCTCGCGGGCCGGATTAAACCCGTTTGCGGGCCTGATCCGGCCCGCGGGCCGGACGTTTGACACCCCTGTGCTAGTGTATTCTCTAGTTCTATGTCTGCCTGTTCTGGTCTTCCAAACACTTTAAAATAAATGTTTTTTGTAATTCGTTATACCATAGGCCACAAAGTGTTTCCTAACCAGCTCTACCATCTAACCTATCCCCCCTATTGACACATTGGTTTACCCATGTGTCAATATTTCCGCATATCAAAACAGTGACTTTAATAATTTATCCTTATGCCTGACATTATCTCGTAGGATTGTTCCTTTCTTTACAGTATGAAAATATATACACTCACCAACTGTAAGTCGCCCCGGATAAGAGCGTCTGCCAAAGGGCCAAAATGTAATCAAGAACATAGGAAATATCTGTTTCCCCGTATAGTGTTCCTTCTTAATGTCATATTTCACTCATTTGTCAATATAATCCCTTACTTCATATAAGTAAGCAGTGATATTTGATTCCAGGAATCTATTTTTTTTTTTTTTTATGATACGTTGTCTCCTACTGTCCCTTAACATATACTGTAGGGGATTTTCCTCAGTCCTGGGAAATAAAGGAGAGAGAATTTTTTTAAAAATTAAATTCACTAAACCTATAAATAATAAACCCATAACCACCTTCCGGTAATCTACTGATTTAAACCTGTTGCATTAATTTATTAAAATATAAACCTATTGTTTAATAAATCCACTGTTTGCATTGAACACATCTGTCTCTCTAGGTATTGACTAATAGTCTCACTCTCCCTGCTTACACTCGTGGACTTTGGAGAAGTCGGCATGTCTGTGATAATATTCTCTCAGATTATCACAGAGTTGTGCCAATTTATCTCCATAAGCCCCTCCCTCTTCCCACTCTAACACCGGCGCGTTCCTATCTCCGGGAACCCAGTTTCCCCTTACTGCCGCCCAGTCCTTCAACACTATCTGTCTGACTGCCCTCTCTAGTTCCCCTGTATTCAGCTTAAAGCTGGCGGTCAGCCCTTCCATATCTCTTCTGAACTGGTGTTCCCCCGTCTTAGGGTGGGGTATCCCTTCCACTGCATCTCTCTGCTTCGTTTTACTAAATCCTGGCATTAGTAAATTCTATCCACACACCACCAAAAATGAATAACATATTTGCATACACATAACTAGAAAGCATAACTAGAATTAGTCAGTACTAATCATACTTAAAACAGGAACATTTCACAACTATATTTAAGGGTGGAACATTTAGTAATTACTTTTAACCTGTATATATTTTAATTTCTATATCAATCCTGTTTCCATTTATCATGCTTGAGATGTTCCTACAACTTCATTGGAGTCCACCTGTGGTAAATTCAATTGATTGGACATGATTTGGAAAGGCACACAACTGTCTATATAAGGTCCCACAGTTGATAGTGCATGTCAGAGCAAAAACCAAGCCATGTGGTCGAAGGAATTGTCCGTAGAGCTCAGAGACAGGATTGTGTCGAGGCACAGATCTGGGGAAGGGTACCAAACAATTTCTGCAGCATTGAAGGTCCCCAAGAACACAGTGGCCTCCATCATTTTTAAATGGAAGAAGTTTGGAACCACCAAGACTTTTCCTAGAGCTGGCCGCCCGGCCAAACTGAGCAATCGGTGGAGAATGGCCTTGGTCAGCGAGGTGACCAAGAATCCGATGGTCACTAAGACAGAGCTCCAGAGTTCCTCTGTGGAGATGGGAGAACCTTCAGAAGGACAACCATCTCTGCAGCACTCCACCAATCAGGCCTTTATGGTAGAGTGGCCAGATGGAAGCCACTCCTCAGTAAAAGGCACATGACAGCCTGTTTGGAGTTTGCCAAAAAACACCTAAAGGACTCTGACCATGAGAAACAAGATTCTCTGGTCTGATGAAACCAAGACTGAACGCTTTGGCCTGAAAGCCAAGCATCACGTCTGGAGGAAACCAGGCACTGCTCATCACCTGGCCAATACCATCCCTATGGTGAAGCATGGTGGTTGCAGCATCATGCTGTGGGGATGTTTTTTAGTGGCAGGGACTGGGAGACTAGTCAGGATCGAGGGGAAAGATGAACGGAGCAAAGTACAGAGATCCTTGATGAAAACCTGCTCAGGACATCAGACTGGGGCAAAGGTTCACCTTCTAACAGGACAATGACCCTAAGCACACAAGCAAGACGCAGGAGTGGCTTCGGGACATGTCTCTGAATTTCCTTGATTGGCCTAGCCAGAGCCCGGACTTGAACCCGATTTGAACATCTCTGGAGAGACCTGAAAATAGCTGTGCTGCGATGCTCCCCATCCAACCTGACATAGCTTGAGAGGATCTGCAGAGAAGAATGGGAGAAACTCCCCAAATATAGGTTTGCCAAGCTTGTAGTGTCATACCCAAGAAGACTCGAGGCTGTAATTGCTGCCAAAGGTGCTTCAACAAAGTACTGAGTAAAGGGTCCGAATATTGATATTTCAGATTTTTTTTTTTTTTTTATAAATTTGCTAAAATGTCTAAAACCAGTTTTTGCTTTGTCATTATGGGGTATTGTGTGTAGATTGATGAGGGGAAAAAACTAATTAATCCATTTTAGAATAAGGCTGTAACGTCACAAAATGTGGAAAAGGGCAAGGGGTCTGAATACTTTCCGAATGTACTGTATGTGGAATATTTTTGGACCTTTTGACTTCCCTGAAAATGGGTACTGACAGGAGGAGCAATATGAGTCAGTCAGAGGTTGTCACGCTGGAAGGGGATGGTTATATAGGCTTTGATGGTCCACACAACGAAGAAGCAGGTGTCCCTTCCAGTGATGTGGCGCTGACCTGGTGCCAGTAAGGATGATCTTCACGGAGGCGGTATGTTTGTCATGTTTGTGTAGGGTCCTCATAATGGTGCCAATGTTTTTTTTAACAAGGTCCGGTACAGACAGGGATGACAGGGAGAGTAGCCATTGTTCTGGCTCAGGTTCAAGGAGCCATGCAATTCCGCTGAACCTTCGCCCGGAGACGGTTCCTGAAGATCCTCCTCTGTGGGTTCTCAGGACAGAGGGTTGTAGTCTTCGGCCGGGTACAGGTCCTCCACTGACTGCACCTGGTTGGGCATGGCTGACTTCCTCCACTCGCATTCCTCATCCGTACAGCTGATATTGTGAACCGCATAAATAGCCAATGCAGCCGCATGGCTACACTTATGAACTCCACGGGAGCATTTGCATGTGGTAGAGAGAATTCCCCAGGTCACCTATAGAGACCGGCCAAGAGGAAGGATGTTAAGTGCCACATACCTTTCAATGCATGACTTTGAACACCTTGAAATGCATTTGTTGTAAGAAATGTGCCGTATAAATAAAGTTTGATTAATGACATTACAGCTGTAGAATATTTTATATATTAATTTTCATGAGGGCAAGTGCAGTTTTTCCATAAAATCCCAAATTATCAATTAAAAGTTTCACTTGACATATCAGTCATGTAGTGGGAAAAATGCATGTACCACCCCGATTAAATAAATACTGTGCCTTTTGAAGATTTGTCTCTGGTCAAGAAACTACAATACAGACTGGATGTCTAAACAAAGTCAATTCTGAATGTCAATAGATTTTGATTAATTCTCCTCAATGTCAACATTCTAGAACTGAGTTATCACTCATCGAAGTCTGATATCCGGGGTAATCTGGTTAATGGTTATATAATTGATTAAGTGGCTCTTTCCTTGTAGAACGTTGATAGCTGAATAGAACATTGTATTGCAAAGATGCTCAAACTTAACTTAATAGCTACACTCACCGACACAGGATAAACTTTATGCCTCATGCTGGCACTGAACAAACCGGTAAGTTGCTCGTCAATATAGCTGCACTTCTTCACATGGCCAGACTTACTGGTCTTCTCCCCTTTTAATGCTCTTATGGCATTTCTCAAGGATGAGCATAAATAAGGTCTGAAATAGACAGTAAAGTCGACTTACTGTACAAACAATTATCTAGGCTAAGTAAAACCAAATTATTTCTTGATCTACTGCTCTGCTAAGTAGATAACTAAAGTGTAGTCAGTGGCTAGCTAAGACTGAGAAAGGGGATGGGAGAAGTTAATGGATTGGACACAGGTCTCTGATCACGCTGGTGAACGGTAGCTGACGGTGACGGCTAGAGATGATGGCAGGAGCTTCCTGCAGGAATTTGCTGTCTTGCTGAGGTCTTCTCTGTTGCTAATTAGCATTTAGAATTTTGGAGAGTAAATTGAGGTGAATATATTAATAAAACTCACATTTTCATGCCAGGGTAAGCCTACACAAAACACAGACCTTATATGAAGTAGTTCTAAAATTCCCAGAGAGGATTCTCTTGTTAAGAGCTCTATGTTAGTGTATAAGCGCAGAAGTATATCTGCAGCTATTCAATAGCATAGAGCAGCTAGCTAGCCTCTCCACCTGGGTGCTTTGCTGTCCCCCCACTCGGTTTGGCTAGTGCCATCTTGTTTGGGTTTTGTCCTTGGATTGATTTGTGACAGTGTATCAACCTGGGCAATACTCGGTTTGGTCGACCAGTATTGCGGCGCTGAGGGTTTGTCCTAGTTGTCTTTGTCTTGTCTGTCCACCAGAACCCTCCCATTTAGCCTTCGGCCTCAGGGACCGCGCCTACCCCCGCAAGATCGGGAGTCTGTGTATGTTTTGCTCCGGTGGGCTTGCAATTCTCCCTGGAGAGTGAGTCACGTGTCACTAGGCGCACCATGCTTACCTCTCACAGGGCGCAGCCATCTTGCCTAGACTCTTGTGTGTTCCACAGTGAACGAGCTATGCAGTAGCTAGCTTAACGAGAGTAGACCACTGCAGGACTAAGCACACTCCTTACATCCTGCCAACACCCCCACGTATAGTAGAATAAACTATAAGCGTGGCGTGAGTTACAGCCGACCCACACGTATAAGCTAAGATTGAGCTAAATGTGTGTGCGTTCGTGTGCTCTGTACCTCCCCCACGACCAAGTAGTTCACACCCCGTTCATGTCTCCTCTCCTTCAGATAGTGTATGAGACTAAGGCTGGTACTGTAGGTCCGTAGTATTTTGACTATTACAGTATTGCACAGTGTATACTATAGACGCATAGTAATATTACACTGTTGGCTTCACTTTCACAGAGAAGCTACATAGCTATTATGGTGTTTCATTGTGAGAGATGCGGGGTACCCCTGCCCATGGGGGATGGATGCACACTGCCTGCATGACCTATCTTCGGTTAGATCACACACGTAGAGCGGTTAGAGAACCCAATAGTTGTCTGGCCTGTGCCGCGTTTGGAGAAATCATGCGCATAGCATGCCTGGAGGGGATGAAGGCCACAGTACAGTCCTCCCCATCTGATGACCGTATTCCCCCCTCTAGGGTGGTGCGTCATCGTAGCAGCACCCTCTTCGGCCGCTTTGGGTGCCCCACCCACCAAACTCAGTACGGCTGAGGAGTTGAGCCGCCTCAAGCGTCAGGCGGAAAGCCTGCGGGAGGAAGTGGATGCTTTACGGGGGGATGGTGACAGCGACGACGCACTCTCTCTCCACGCTGGAGAAGATTTGGTGTTTGGTGAAAATGCTTCAGTGTTCCAAGCACATCAGGGATCGACCCAGTCCACAGCGCCATCTGTAACTGGGAGCACCGCTACGGAGGCACCCCCGGTGGTGACGGAAGCAACATGAGAGCTTTTTAGCGAGAGTGGCTACCGGCCTTGATATCATACTGGAGCAAGATTGAAGGGCGCTTCCACTGCAACAACCAGACCAGGCTGTTGTCACGATCGTCGAAAGGAGGAGACCAAAGCGCAGCGCGTTGAACGAACATGACTTTAATTGAAAAAAGCACCGAAATACAAAACAAAAGACGACTCGTGAAGTCCACAGTACAACGACTGAAACACGGAACAATAACCCACAATGCCCACAAGAACACATACAGAATAAATATGGCTCCCAATCAGAGATAACGAGCCGACAGCTGACACTCGTTACCTCCGATTGGGAGTCATATGACTAATCAACATAAAACCCAAACATAGAAATGAACCAACTAGATCCCACATAGAAATACACCCAAAAGAAAATGACAACCCTGGCTCACAACTAAGAGTCCCGGAGCCAGAACGTCACAGCTGTGGACTCTCCTAATGGATGCAGAGTCCTTGGGGCTAGAGCACTATCCGGTGATGGATGACATGGTGGCTGCCATGATCCTCCCTGACAAGGAGATTGTTTGCAAGGTGCCTCGCCTCAAACCAGGACCTGAAAGAGTAAGCGATGAACAGCTGCAAAGCACTTTCGGGACCCTCTCCATCGTAAAGGGGTTACGATGCTGCAATCCTACCTCGCCCTGCTGATCCCTCGCCTCCCAGTGAGTGGTGACGAGCTTCTTAAGAGGGCCACAGAGGTGTAAAGGCTGCTCACTATGCTCCAGACGGACATGGCACGTACCAATGGTAAGGCTTCACACCCCCATCTCTGGCTGGCACAATCTAAACTGCCACCGCCAGTTCAGAAAACATTATTGGAGCTCACCTTCATGCCAGGTTCCACCTTTGGGCTAGGGGTTGACAACATCATACAGCAGACTTCAAAATTGCGTGAAGACAGAGAGACTTTGCAGGAGTTCTTGGCAACTGCGCAACCTACCCTCAGAGGAACTGGAAGACCGGGCAGAAAGTCTTGAGGAAGCTTCAGCAACATCTTGGCCCCCCGCCGAGACGGCAGGGAAATGGGAACCAGCATTTCATACACCAAAAAGACTACGCTCTCATACATTCGCACACACTATATGCACATGTGCACGAGTTCGCTTCATGCAGTTACGTGGTAGTTAAGGGACCAAAACAACTGAGAAGTTAAGCCTCGCGCTTCAAAGCTCTTAGTAGTTGCGGAAATTGACCCACTCAGCTGTTTACTTTCTGCATCTACGTCATATCTCTGAGTCTACCTTTTTAAACCTTTTTCATCAAGCTGTCCCCCTTTCTTTTTATATCAGATAGTCCAGCACCATCCTCATACAATTGCTTTCATTTTTGGTCTAATTCTCATTTCTGGAAAAGGCTTAAAATAAATGTTAAAATCCAGGTCGTGTGACATGATTAACCAAAAGACGGGGCCCTATACATGAGTCACAAAGAGGGCAATACAGACTTACTTTTGTAAGGACCCAGGTGAAGAGGGGGACAGTCTTGTTGGTCATGTAACATCAGTGATATCTGGGCACCAGTCCAAATTTGTGTTATTACGCAACTAGTTCAAGCCACTGTCAGCAACGTTTTTTGAATTTTCAAATGCTATATACCCCTTGATTATGGTTTATACTTTAATTGGTATAACTGTGTTATATCAAAACTAGAACAACAAGGAACTACAACTGAATAGTTGCATGGGAGACTTCTAAAATAAATTATGTGGCTGGCCACCACTAATGTTTACAACTAGAAAGCATTTAGATAGTTTCGCTAAGCGATTACCCTCAAACAATTTGTTTGAAGGTGAAATCACAGTAGGAGAAAAGTTAAAACTTTAATTTTAAGTTACAGCAGCACACTGACAATATGCAATGGAAATGCAAGCGGTTGAATGGGCCAAAATAAATGGTAAAATTATCAAGTTGTCCTCGTGTTTTTAGGGGGTAGGGGCTGTCTGTGACCAACTTCGTTGCCTTGTTAAAGTGTCCCCCCTGAGATTGGAAGGTTGGAAGTTCGATCCCCGTCTGAGTTAACCAAAGACTGTAAAAATGGGACCCAATGTGTCTCTGCATGGCACTCAGCATTAAGGAGATGCTGTTTCGGCACGCACAAGCCAAGGCTCGTGAAAGGCTACTTACTTACTTTACTGAGGGGCTGTCTAGCCCTCCTAGACCCCCAGGTCCTGACATTATTGGGTCAGAGGGTACTGACTTGTTTGGTCCACCAGGACAGGATGGTGCTCCTGGTCAACTGGTAGGTCCTCAGAAGATTCCACCTTTCAATATATGGTTATTAACTGTATAAATCTTGCAATCACAGCCGACTGACACTGGTGCATGCTGATAAGTCCAATAGTGGATATCACACAACTTTATGGATCAGATTAAATTGCGCCAAATGTATTGATACTGTTGTCATATTAGTCTGTATTGCTTGTACTAACTGAGCCATGTGTTTAAAACCGTCTGTCCTTGCATCCGTAGTCCAGATAACATTGTAGCCCACACATTATTGTAATTTTACTCCTAATTGTTAATGGTCTTAAACTCTCATTTCTTAAAGAGCAGCCGCAACAATGAACACAATATTGGGATGCAAACCAGGGGCGTATTCATTATACCGATTCTGTTGCAAAACGTTTATTAAACGGAAGCAAGCGGAACGAAACGGGAATATAGAAACTTGTTTTTCTCTGTTTGCTTCCGTTTTGGTTATTTAATGGTTTCTGTAATGAACGCTCCTGGTGCATGTAGGATGCAGTCCCAGTCACAGAGGACAACTTGCAGTCATGCACCTCACTGACGACAACTACTGAATTGGGAGTAGGATATGGTGGTAGTACTTCAGGGGAGTTGGTGGTGCAGAGGGCCTAGTAGACCAGAATGCAGCCCTTCTCACTCAGTATCCTTCCGGAGGCAGGAACAAAGCTAGGCTCCTCTTGGTTCTCACTGGCAAAGACTGTGTCCTGCACCCTGATGGTAGGAAGGTGCACTGGTGAAACATTACGGTACTAAAACCCATAGTCAGATGGCTTGAAACAGAGTAATTACACAAAACTCAGGTTAGGGCTAGTGTTAAGATTTAATGTTAGACTCACCAATACCAATCTTCCCCAAAGATTGTAAATCAACCCCTTTTAAGCGTATACCTACAGTGGGGAGAATAAGTATTTGATACACTGCCGATTTTGCAGGTTTTCCTACTTACAAAGCATGTAGAGGTCTGTAATTTTTATCATAGGTACACTTCAACTGTGAGAGACGGAATCTAAAACAAAAATCCAGAAAATCACGTATGATTTTTAAGTAATTCATTTGCATTTTATTGCATTACATAAGTATTTGATACATCAGAAAAGCAGAACTTAATATTTGGTACAGAAACCTTTGTTTGCAATTACAGAGATCATAGGTTTCCTGTAGGTCTTGACCAGGTTTGCACACACTGCAGCAGGGATTTTGGCCCACTCCTCCATACCTTCTCCAGATCTCCAGATCCGTTTCGGGGCTGTTGCTGGGCATTACGTACTTTCAGCTCCCTCCAAAGATTTTCTATTTGGTTCAGGTCTGGAGACTGGCTAGGCCACTCCAGGACCTTGAAATGCTTCTTACGGAGCCACTCCTTAGTTGCCCTGGCTGTGTGTTTCGGGTCGTTGTCATGCTGGAAGACCCAGCCACGACCCATCTTCAATGCTCTTACTGAGGGAAGGAGGTTGTTGGCCAAGATCTCGCGATACATGGCCCTATCCATCCTCCCCTCAATACGGTGCAGTCATCCTGTCCCCTTTGCAGAAAAGCATCCCCAAATAATAATGTTTCCACCTCCATGCTTCACGGTTGGGATGGTGTTCTTGGGGTTGTACTCATCCTTCTTCTTCCTCCAAACACGGCGAGTGGAGTTTAGACCAAAAAGCTCTATTTTTGTCTCATCAGACCACATGACCTTCTCCCATTCCTCCTCTGGATCATCCAGATGGTCATTGGCAAACTTCAGACGGGCCTGGACATGCGCTGGCTTGAGCAGGGGGACCTTGCGTGCGCTGCAGGATTTTTATCCATGACGGCGTAGTGTGTTACTAATGGTTTTCTTTGAGACTGTGGTCCCAGCTCTCTTCAGGTCATTGACCAGGTCCTGCCGTGTAGTTCTGGGCTGATCCCTCACCTTCCTCATGATCATTGATGCCCCACGAGGTGAGATCTTGCATGGAGCCCCAGACCGAGGATGATTGACAGTCATCTTGAACTTCTTCCATTTTCTAATAATTGCGCCAACAGTTGTTGCCTTCTCACCAAGCTGCTTGCCTATTGTCCTGTAGCCCATCCCAGCCTTGTGCAGGTCTACAATTGTATCCCTGATGTCCTTACAGAGCTCTCTGGTCTTGGCCATTGTGGAGAGGTTGGAGTCTGTTTGATTGAGTGTGTGGACAGGTGTCTTTTATACAGGTAACGAGTTCAAACAGGTGCAGTTAATACAGGTAATGAGTGGAGAACAGGAGGGCTTCTTAAAGAAAAACTAACAGGTCTGTGAGAGCCGGAATTCTTACTGGTTGGTAGGTGATCAAATACTTATGTCATGCAATAAAATGCAAATTAATTACTTAAAAATCATACAATGTGATTTTCTGGATTTTTGTTTTAGATTCCGTCTCTCACAGTTGAAGTGTACCAATGATAAAAATTACAGACCTCTACATGCTTTGTAAGTAGGAAAACCTGCAAAATCGGCAGTGTATCAAATACTTGTTCTCCCCACTGTATATTATAATGACAGCACACCTAACATCTGAGGCGAATTGGTCAAAATGGCCCAATTCTCATTATATACAGCAGGCTGCCCACTTCAAGAAACATTTGGAAAGAACTTGATTGTGGTCATATTTTGCAATATTTTATTAATATTTGAATATCAACTGATAGCTAGCTGAAAAGGGATAACTCCACTATCTGAATGCCTTAGTCACACTACATGACAGATCTTTGGCAGGAGGGATGCAGGATACAAGGGTGATAAGGAGGAATGCAACTAGAAACACTGGAGGCATGTTAGTTAGAACTCAGCTACCTTTGTTACCTGCTGTCTGATAAAGAATAAATTGGTAGTTCTAAAAGATCTAGATGAAAGACAGATTCGTCCATTCAGTCTTTTAGGATAACATCTTTATTTCACAATTACAGTAAGGAATTCATAGCAGATTACTCATATTTCAAGCATCATAAAATGCTTTGTCTAATTACACATTAAAAGTATAGTTCTACTACTAAAATCCTACATTAGTGAATTACAATTTGTGAAAACATGCACTATTGTTAACATTCATGTGGTCTATACAATGTACCGTACACTATGTCGGATAATTGCAACCAACATTGGCAGGAAGGAGGTGATTTCTATGTTAAATAGATATTCCACTTAAAAATAGTTTTCCTACATACCTTCACTGCATTCAATGTGTCTGCATTACATTTTTGACAAGTTCATTCAGGTTGTTGAGGGGATGTTCCACTCAAAATAAAGAGATTACTTGGTTCTAGTGACAGACACAGCACTCCGTTTAGGCATGGAGGTAGAACATGAAAGAGTGACTAGCAGATCAGTGGGGTCTGAAGGAGTGGAGTCACACAGCTGGTTAGTCCCCCCAGCCTGGAGGAGAACAGAGATTGAACAGACAAACTGTAACAGCATTATACACTACAATACACACCAATAACAGGATCATTGGAAATAGCAGAGAAAAGGTGGCCTAATTACACTGAAATTGTTGCATTTTGCGTTTATATTTTTGTTCAAAGATTTGACTGAGTTACAGTTCATATAAGGAAATCAGTCAATTGAAATGAATTCATTAGGCTCTAATCTATGGATTTCAGAATACAGATATGCATCTGTTGGTCACAGACGCGTGGATCAGAAAACCAGTCAGTATCTGGTGTGTGACCACCATTTGCCTCAAGCGTAACATCTCCTTCGCATAAAGTTGATCGGGCTGTTGATTGTGGCCTGTGGAATGTTGTCCAACTCCTCTTCAATCACTTTTCTCCCAGGTAACCTGGTATTTCCCACCAAAACCGAAAGTGTCATTCAAAAGCATTATAAAGCATATACTATAAATATGTCTGGATTTGATTTAAAGCTTTGATCAGCATGAACATTCAAACCTGATGCTACCTGAGCCTGATTAGCCATATATTATACTGAACAAAAATATAAACACAATATAAAGTGTTGCTTTCATGAGTTCATATAAAAGATCCCAGCAATGTTCCACATGCACAAAAAGTTTATTTCTCTCAAATGTTGTGCACAAATTATGTTTACATCCCTGCTGGTGAGCATTGGTCCTTTGCCAAGATAATCCATCCACCTGATTGGTGTGGCATATCAAGAAACAGTATGATCATTACACAGGTGCACCTTGTGCTGTGGACAATAAAAGGCCTCTCTAAATGTGCAGTTTTGTCACACAACACAATGCCACAGATGTCTCAAGTTTTGAGGGAGCGTGCAATTTGCATGCTGACTGCAGGAATGTCCACCAGAGCTGGTGCAAGAGAATGTAATGTTAATTTCTCTACCGTAGTCGCCTCCAATGTTGTTTTAGATAATTTGGCAGTACGTCCAATCAGCCTCACAACCGCAGACCACGTGTAACCACGCCAGCCCAGGGCCTCCACATCCGGCTTCTTCACCTGCAGGATCGTCTGAGACCAGTCACCTGGACAGCTGATGAAACTGTGGAGTATTTCTGTCTGGTTCCCAAGTGGATGGTCCTATGTCCTCACAGGCCAACCCATGGCTGCACCCCTGCCTAGTCATGTGAAAATCATATATTAGGGCCTAATGAATTTATTTCAATTGACTGATTTCCTTATATGAACTGTAACTCAGTAAAATCTGAATTTATATTTTTGTTCAGTATAAATACATTTTATGAGCCCTACATTAACGACATTTAATGAGCCCAAGCCCAAAAAAGCCCAAATGATTGTGCCATTATCCAATACATACTGTATATGATATAGGCTACTGCACATTACGCGCGACAGAAAAACATGAAAGCCCATAGATGTAGCTAGCTATATGCTCTTTTGGGTAAATAAATGAAACTAGCTCCAGTAGGCTAATCTTTTTTAGTGTGAACTGTATTACTGTGCTGTATTGCAATATACTGTACTATATGGACTGGAATTACGCACATCGTTCAAACCATGATAAAGCAGAAGAGAACATGTTATTCTGGTGCAGCACATGCGGCCTGGAAAGTTACAGGTATAGGTGTCAGCTTCCTGCCTCCTGTTTGTCTCCGGGCCTCTAGAGGTCATCTGTGTTCCCCTCTGCCTTAGTTCTTCCTCGTGTGTGTCAGCTTCCTGCCTCCTGTTTGTCTCCGGGCCTCTAGAGGTCATCTGTGTTCCCCTCTGCCTTAGTTCTTCCTCGTGTGTCCTAATTAGCTTGATCCAGGTCACCTGTGCCTTGTTTCCCCTTGTGTATTTTAGCTGTGTGTTTTCCCCTTGTTTCTCACTTGGTTATTGAGTCCTGGCTATGTGTCTCCTGCTTTGTCCCACCGTGTCTTTTCAAGTAAGCTGTTCTAAGTTGTCTTTAGTTTGCTTTTCTCCCCTCGTGGAGCTATTTTGTTTTGCCTCCTGTTTTGTTGCATTAAATCTACTTGCCTGGAGTATTGCCTTGGGTGTTTCATTTGGGTCCAACTACCCCTCCTCTGTGGCTAAGGGGTAGAACCCCCAGCTCTCCACATCTGTGACCGGAGTTCAAGCTCAGCTTGTGACAATAGGCTAGCGAATTTTAATTTTGAAATATAATAGGGCCTATTTGTATAATTAGTAGGCTGACGCATATACTGTATACCTTTCATAATATTTCCCCTAATGTTATTAGCCTACCTCCTCTTTCTCTCTCTACTGTTGCTTCATTCCTTCCTCGCTTAACAGTTACATTCCGTTGTCCTTATCTTCATCATTCTATTGACATCCTTGAATAATGTAGGACTAGAATTAGATGTAGAAGGCTTTCACTTCTCTTCACGAAGATTGAATAGTTATGGGTCTGAATAAATAACTGCCATAGCCTACCGCCATCACGCATTCGCTCTTCTTTCAAACTACCCATGAGTTCTATTGGCTGCTGTATTTAACATTCAGCAAAAAATAGCTTGGGTCCCTCTTCGAATAGTCTATTCGTATAAGAAATGAGTGCCATGCAGAGACACATTCGTACAAGCACAGGTGCTTGTGTATTGCTCAAGAGACGGAGGCTATAAGTTAGAAGCTTATTATGCATAACCCATCATTAATTAGCTAAATATGAGTCTAATACGGTATTGAATGTATTACCTGAAAGAGGTAGGATTGGACATCTATATATAGGGCTATATACAGTGCATTCGGAAAGTATTCAGACCCTTTGACTTTTTCCACATTTTGTTACGTTACAGACTTATTCTAAAATTGATTACATTCTTATTTTTTCCCCTCATCAATGACAAAGTAAAAACAGGTTTGTAGAAATTTGAGCAAGTTTATAAAAAACGGAAATATGACATTTACATAAGTATTCAGACCCTTTACTCAGTACTTTGTTGAAGCACCTTTGGCAGCGATTACAGCCTTGAGTTTTCTTGGGTATGACACTACAAGCTTGGCACACCTGTATTTGGGGAGTTTCTCCCATTCTTCTCTGCAGATCCTCTCAAGCTCTGACAGGTTGGATGGGGAGCGTTGATGCACAGCTATTTTCAGGTTTCTCCAGAGATCTTCGATAGGGTTCAAGTCCGAGCTCTGGCTGGGCCTCTCAAGGACATTCAGAGACTTGTCCCTAGCCACTCCTGTGTTGTGTTGGCTGTGTGTTTAGGGTCGTTGTCCTGTTTTAAGGTGAACCTTTGCCCCAGTCTGAGGTCCTGAGCGCTCTGGAGCAGGTTATCATCAAGGATCTCTCTGTACTTTGCTCCGTTCATCTTTCCCTCGATCCTGACTAGTCTCCCAGTCCCTGCCGCTGAAAAACATCTCCACAGCATGATGCTGCCACCCATGCTTCACCGTAGGGATGGTGCCAAATTTCCTCCAGATGTGACACTTGGCATTCAGGCCAAAGAGTTCAATCTTTTTTCATCAGACCAGAGAATCTTGTTTCTCATGGTCTGAGAGTCTTTAGGTGCCTTTTGGCAAACTCCAAGCGGGCTGTCATGTGCCTTTTTACTGAGGAGTGGCTTCCGTCTGGCCACTACCATAAAGGCCTGATTGGTGGAGTGCTGCAGAGATGGTTGTCCTTCTGGAGGTCTGTCAGAGTTACCATCAGGTTCTTGGTAACCTCCCTTACCAAGGCCATTCTCCCCCGATTGCTCAGTTAGGCTGGTCATGGCTCACATCAACACCATCATCCCGGAAACCCTAGACCAGGGGTGTCAAACGTCCGGCCCGCGGGCCGGATCAGGCCCGCAAACGGGTTTAATCCGGCCCGCGAGATGATTTTGTAAAGTATAAAAATGAGCTGCAATTTTTCAATAAAATAAACTGCTGTTCCAATTGTGTCCACTGGATGGCGCAATAGCAATTGTGTTAAGCAAGCAAACTGTTTATACCGGGGCAGAGCAAATAGGTCAAGCAAGTGCAGCCAGTCCGGATGAGCTACTTTGTTTTGCCCGCGATATTTATTACGGCTTCTACTTTTAACATTATGTGATTTGGCACCCTCATTGCCCCAATATGTCTCTGTCAAAAAAGAGAAAAGTGGACGCAGAGTGCAGAGTGTTCCAAGAAAAATTGTCATCCTTCTATTTATTCACGGAATTGAATGGGAAAGCTGTATGTTTGGTGTGTTCACAGCATGTTGCAGTGCTGAAAGAATATAACCTTCGTCGCCACTATGTGAGTCTTCATGCCGACAAATATGACAACTTTCAAGGACAGCGGAGAAGAGAGAAGGTGAATGAACTGTTGGTGGGTCTGAAGAAACAGCAGTCTGTGTTTACTCACAGCCGAGACATCAGTGACGCTGCAGTGAAAGCTAGCTACCTCATTGCTAATGAAATCGCAGTGGCTTCAAAACCATTTAGTGAGGGTGAATTTGTAAAAACATGCATGATGAAGGCAGCAGAGATTGTGTGCCCTGAAAAGCACCAGGCCTTTGCAAATATCAGCCTGACAAGAAACACAGTTGCAGACAGAATTTCCGATCTTTCAGTGGATTTGGACAGCCAGTTGAAGCAAAAAGTAAAGTCATTTATTGCGTTTTCGGTTGCAATTGATGAAAGCACGGACATTACAGATGTTGCACAACTGGCCATTTTCATCCGCGGAGTTGATGACACATTGACCGTCACCGAGGAGTTCGTGGAGTTGGTGCCGATGACAGATACAACGACAGCAGCTGATATTTTCACTGCACTCGTCGGCGCGCTGGACAGGGTCGGAGTGGACTGGTCCCGCGCTGTCAGCCTGGCTACAGATGGTGCGCCCTCAATGATCGGGAAAAAAGCAGGCGTTGTGACAAAGTTCAGAGAGAAAGTGCAATCTGCAAATGGAGGACGTGATTTTTGGACTTTTCACTGTATTTTGCACCAGGAGGCTTTGTGTTGCAAGTCATTAAAGATGGATAACGTCATGAAGGTGGTCATCCAAACTGTTAATTTTATCCGATCCAGAAGCCTGAATCACCGTCAGTTTGACAGCCTTCTCAGAGAGAAAGACCACATCTATGGCCTGCCATACCACACTGAGGTAAGATGGTTAAGCCGAGGTGCTGTGCTGAGGCGTTTCTTTGATTTACGAGAAGAAATTGAACAGTTCATGGAAGAAAAGGGCAAACCAGTGTTAGAATTTCATTCCGCAGAATGGATGCAGGACCTTGCATTTATGGTGGATGTTACAGAGCACCTGAATAACTTGAACAAACAGCTGCAAGGGCGCAACAAAGTTGCCACGCAGTATTATGACAGCATACGTTCTTTCAAGTTGAAGCTGTCATTGTGAGAGATGCAACTCGCCGGTGGTGATGCAGCTCACTTCCCCTGTCTGAAAAATGTGTGCGCGACCCAACATGTGGCAGACATGAAGCGGTTCAAAGATAAAATAACGGGACTGTTAAGGGAGTTTGAGCAACGCTTTCAGATTTTTGGTGAACTGGAGAAAGACTTCAACGTTTTTTTGTTCGCCATTCACCGTGAATCCCTCTGATCTGCCCGTCAGCATCCAACTTCAAATAATAGACTTGCAGTGTGACTCGGATTTGAAGGGCAAATTTGCTGCAGCTGGCTTGGACACATTTTATCAGAATCTCTTGCCAGGTTACCCCAACTTGACAGCCCTCGCTGCAAAACTGTTGTGCATGTTTGGAACCACATATCTTTGTGAGCAAGTTCTCTGTAATGAGCATAAATAAAACAAAGCTGCGCTCAAGGCTCACGCACAAGCACTTGAATCACATCCTGAAGTTGGCTGCCACTCAGGATGTGATGCCTGATATTGATGCGCTGGTGAAAGCTAAAAGATGCCAGGTATCAGGAGTCAAATAAACTATGCAACCCCACTTAAAGTGCTGCATGAGACACCCTGATATAGTTATGTGATCTGTGATATACTTCTGTGAATCACTGAGGCATTGTGTGTTTGTGTGATGTTTGTCCTCAGAATTTCAAATAACTTGAGGTGTTTTATGATTAATAGTGATGTTGTGCTTTTGGACACACTGTCCTCAGGCTCCAGCTTTATGTTTATATGTTTTTATGTTGATGTGCTATTGTTTTTAATTGATTTTATTTTATTTGTATATTTAACCAATTCTTGACTCTGTGGTTCTTGCACTTGTTTGGGGAACAGGATTTCATTATTTGTATCTACATTTCTGCCTGAGAAATGACCCCCTGATATAGTTCTGTGATCTGTGAAACAGTTCTGTGAATCACTGAGGCATTGTGTGTTTGTGTTATTTTTCTTTAGAATTTTCAAATAAACTTGAGGTGTTTTATGATTAATAGTGATGTTGTGCTTGTACTATTTTGGACACACTGTCCTCAGGCTCCAGCTTTATGTTTTATGTTGATAGTATTAAAACAAAGAAAACAATCTGAAGTTGTTGTTTTTAAGTTGTATATACCATGATTTTACCGGTCCGGCCCACTTGGGAATAGATTTTCCTCCATGTGGCCCCTGAGCTAAAATGAGTTTGACACCCCTGCCCTAGACCCACTCAAATTCGCATACCGCCCCAACAGATCCACAGATGATGCAATCTCAATCGCACTCCACACTGCTGTTTCCCACCTGGACAAAAGGAACACCTATGTGAGAATGCTGTTCATTGACTACAGTTTAGCGTTCAACACCATAGTGCCCACAAAGCTCATCACTAAGCTAAGGACCCTGGGACTAAACACCTCCCTCTGCAACTGGGTCCTGGACTTCCTGACAGCCACCCCCAGGCGGTAAGGGTAGGTAACAACACATCTGCCACGCTGATCCTCAACACGGGGGCCCCTCAGGGGTGCGTGCTTAGTCCCCTCCTGGACTCCCTGTTCACCCACGACTGCGTGGCCAAGCACGACTCCAACACCATCATTAAGTTTGCTGACGACACAACAGTGGTAGGCCTGATCACCGACAACGATGAGACAGCCTATAGGGAGGAGGTCAGAGACCTGGCAGTGTGGTGCCAGGACAACAACCTCTCCCTCAACGTAAGCAAGACAAAGGAGCTGATCGTGGACTACAGGAAAAGGAGGGCCAAACACGCCCCCATTCACATCGATAGGGTAGTGCGTATGGCCCAGTACATCACTGGGGCCAGGCTTCCTGCCATCCAGGACCTATATACTAGGCGGTGTCAGAGGAAGGCCCAAAAAATTGTCAAAGACTCCAGCCACCCTAGTCATAGACTGTTCTCTCTACTACCGCACGGCAAGTGGTACCGGAGCGCCAAGTCTAGGTCCAAAGGGCTCCTTAACAGCTTCGACTAACCTGTACCCCCACACCTTGACTCCGAACCCATGTATATAGCTTTGTTATTGTTTTTTTATTGTGTTACTTTTTATTAAATGTTTTACTTTAGTTTATTTAGTAAATGTTTTCTTAACTCTATTTTTTGAACTGCATTGTTGGTTAAGGGCTGGTAAGTAAGCATTTCACGGTAAGGTCTACACCTGTTGTTCCCGCCAATTCAACCCTAGTGCTAAGTTGCTGGATATTGGCGGAAACTGGAACACACTGTCGTGTGACCATCAATATACTGTATTGTCCATTGTTCATTCATTGGAAAACATGTTTTTTTAAATGTTTTTTCATGTGGTATGGACAGAATGATATAATTAGTATATATATTATTTTTACCAAGTTACACTACCCAAAATGTACTAATTTATATTTGTGGAACGACCCAGTTGCATTTCACCCATGGTGATGGAGCACTATATTTAGGCTACTTAGTATTAAAGAATATGACTGTTCTCTAACTCTATTTTATGACTACATGTGAACGCCCAGGTAACTTGCAACATATCAGGAAGTAGGCAAATATTTCTTATCATCATGGACAGGCTGGCACTTTTCATGTCATGGTGGAAGTAGGTTACGGCTAATTTAACACAACTATAATTTTATACAGTTTGCGTTTTACTATTTTAACCTTCAGACCTAACTATCTACATGGGATTTTTGTGCTGTCATTCAAAATATGTGCATCTACGGTTGTGCTCTGAACATGACAGGTCCTCACCTGCCAATCCAAAAGTTCCTACATATTGCGTGTGAGAAAACAAATATTGCATTATAAATTCAGTCATCACTACTAAACAACAGGATTTTAGGTAAGTAAAAAAAAAATCATGGTTCATTGATGCTGCATAGGCTGGGTTTAGACAGGCAGCCCAATTCTGATATTTTTTCCACTAATTGGTCTTTTGACCAATCACAATAGATATTTTTCAGAGTTTATCGGATTGGTCAAAAGACCAATTAGTGAATAACAATATCCGAATTGGGCTGTCTGTCTAAACGCCAGCTTGAAGTACTAAAACCGTAAATGACTTACCTCTGGTTCGTTGCCCATTCCTAAGGGGTAAATTAATGGTGTTTCTGGAGGGTTGTTGGATAAGTAAGGAGTATGGAGATCTTATACATTTTGTTCTATGAGATAATATTAGTCAGTTAACCTTCATGAATTATGGAGCCTTTATGTGCTTGTTATGATTACATAAATGCTTCAAAATTCACAAAGTGATGTTAGCTGATGATGATTATCTCATAGAAGTAAATGTATCAGATCTTCTAAGCCTGTGATTACCACAGACCTTATTTTCAGCTTTTATCCGAAAACCCTCCAAAAACACAATTCATTTCCCCATAGGCTTTGGCCAACGAGCCAATGGCGGAGTTACCTTCCGTTAGTGCCTACAAAAAGACGCCATTACTATTCAATCAATCACATTTATTGATAAACCCCTTTTTACATCAGCAGGTGTCACAAAGTGTTTATACAGAAACCCAGCCTAAAACCCCAAAGAGTTATGGATGGTTCAACAGGTCAGCACCTCAGGAGTAAATGTCAGGTGGCTTTTCATAGCCAAGCATTCAGAGATCGAGA